>NC_044550.1:50347025-51551400 GCF_007565055.1 Rhinopithecus roxellana
TTTTAGTAGAGACGGGGTTTCACCGTGTTAGCCAGGATGGTCTCGATCTCCTGACCTCGTGATCTGCCCGTCTCAGCCTCCCAAAGTGCTGGGATTACAGGCTTGAGCCACCGCGCCCGGCCGATATATGTTTTTAATATGAGTTAGCCCTTTGCTTTTTCTTGCCTGCATGGATGTTGGGATTTTGTGGAAGACTTATTTTCATAGCCTTTAGTTTATTCATCTGGAATGGGAATACATTTTATGTCTAATTTAATAGTGTAAAATGGTGTGTGAACATAAATGAATGAGGTTTTCAGTGGTATCTTATGTTAAAACTGTATTTTGAAGAAGCATAGGTTCGTAAAAAACTTGTTTTCTCTGAAGTGTATTTCTGCAAAAATGTGTGGTGACCGTAGCCATCTTTCTAACTTTTTTTAGGTTCATTGTACTCCTTATTGTCTGCATGCTTTGCCTAAGGCCCGGGTCTCAGGGTGATTGGACCATTTAAGAATAAGACAAAAGTACTTACTACATAATAAATAGAAAATAACATCTGTGAGATTGTATAACGTATATGCAAATAACAGATTTTTATAAAAATACAATTTGCTCCTTTACTGTCTGTTGACCTTGGTAAGACGTTCTAATGAAAACTATGAAAAACACGGTTTAAGAAAAGATTCGTGCAGTATACCCACACATTATCAACTTTGGTACCTTGGGAAAATTATATGGTTTTATACTTAAAGTATTGGTGATATACATTTGTTTATGGAAGGAATAAAAAGAGTAGAGTTGTAATTTTGTTAGAGTGGTAACTCTTTTATTTAGCAGTTAGCACTTTGTAGACGAAGAGGAAGTTGTTATTTCTGCTCTATCAATAATACTAGATATCTAGGTTGCGTGCAGTGGCTCACGTGTAATCCCAGCCCTTTGGGAAGCTGAGGCGGGTGATCACTTGAGGTCAGGAGCTCAAGACCAACCTGGCCTATATGGTGAAACCCCGTCTCTACTTAAAAAAAAATACCAAACTTAGCTGGGCAAGATGGCGGACGCCTGTAATCCCACCTACTTGGGAGGCTAAGGCAGGAGAATTGCTTGAACCTGGGAGGCAGAGGTTGTAGTGAGCCTAGATTGTGCTATACTCCAGCCTGGGTGACAGAGAGAGACTCCGTTTCAAAGAAGAATACTAGAAATCTGAAAACAAGTGTAGATTGCCCAATGGATTAATCTCCCCCTTACCTTTTTAAACCAAGTTTTGTATTTTGAAAAATTTAAGCATGCAGAAATGTTTAACGAATAATACAGTGAACATCCAAACACCTTCATCCTTGATTCAATAATTACCAACATTTTGCTACATATGTTCTTGTGGAATATGTACATTTTAGAGAGGGGTGTGACACTGCTGGACCATTTGAAAGTCATTTCAGACCTTATGACATTTTACTCTTAAAAACTACCTACTTTAATATGCATCTCCTAGAAATAAGGACTTTGTTTACCTGACCACTTATTAATTACCATATATAAAAAAGAACAATAATTCTGTGTTAAATTCAGTCCATATCTTAATTCTCCAGTTGTCCTCAAAACTTCCTTTGTAGTTTTTTTCAAACAACAATCTAGTTAAGGTCTACATATTGCATTTGTTTATGTCTCTTTATTCTTTAAAAAATCTAGATTAGTTTCCCTTATCCTGTTTCTCTTTTCACTATTCATCTCTTTTTCTTTCTCTCTTCCTTTCTTTTTTGATAATACTGACTTTTTGAAGAGTCCAGACCAACTTTCTTGTAAAAATCCACATTGTCCATTTGTTTCTTCCTGGGTCTGCCTAGTGAAGTCAGAAAGTATTCCTGCCACAGCAGCAGGAATCCACATGAGATATATTTTTAAAAACTTCCCAGGGCATTAGATAGTGACTAGAAGTAGTTATTACTTGGTTGAAGTTAACAAATGAGAACAATTAAGAGAGGTTTCTTTGAGGCTAATAGAGTAGAAATTGGAAAATAATAGGAAAAGAAAGAGGTTAAAGGAAATGCATATGGCGCTGAGGCATGATACTAGGTGAGTTACTTAATAAAGAGGGAAGAGACTTGGAAATCATAGTCCTCAGCACCTAGAGGATTAGTTGTCCATTCTGTGCTAGCTAAGTAGCTGAATGAATGAATGAAGAAACACCTTTAGATTTTCTCTTCTGAGCTTAACTGCTACTGGAAAAGCAAAGGAGGTTGTGAGCATTAAACCTTTTGTAGGAATGCTATGAGGTTTTCCATGGAAGTGTACGTGTAATAGTATATTGTACTCGTTCTTGCAAATTTTCAAGGGCAAATTTGAAGCCATGATCTTATACTTTGGCTATATCTTTATGCTTTGTAATGATTGTGTAGGTACTGTAGTTGGAAGGTACCGTAGTAGGAAAAGTTTTAGAAGCACAGGATTTTAGTTTTAAATGCTGTTCCTACCACATAGTAAGCTAAGCAGCCTTGTTCAGGTATACCTTTTCCTCTGACCGATTCCTCCTTTGTGATGATGAAACAACATTGTGTAGGTGAAAGAGCAGAGGATTGGGTGTAAGGCAGACAGACCTGTTTCTAAGGCCTGGTTTTTCTGGTTTCTAGCATGTGACCTTGGGCTACTTAACTTTCCTTATTCTCAATGTTCTGTTTTGTAAAAATGGAATTGATAGTATCTACTTCATGTGATTGTTGTTAGGATTAAACAGATTGTTCATGTAAACCCTGAATGTGGAGCCTGGCATATGCTAGGTACTTGGCATATGTTAGCTTTCTTCCCAGAGGGTTATTGTGAGGATCAAGTTAAATGGTCAACTAAATGTGAAATGCCTTTGTAAAGAATAAAGTCCTACACAGAAAAATTAGCCAATGCTTAGGAAATAGAATATGGATATAAAGCTGTGTACGTATTTCTATTCATTTTACATTGTAGAAACCTCTGCAATGATAGTATCCTAAGAAATATTGTAAATGCTAGAAAAAAAGTTTTCAGAAATCTGCTTTTTAATAAAATAGATCTAATTGTTAGGTATTAAAATATTGCAATTAATTTTTTTTTTATAGAAAAAGATTCCTTTAATCTCTCAGGGCTGCGCCCTAAAATCATTGTGCCTATGTGAATGTGTATATTTATAGCCTGAGTGCTTCCCCCATTAATATAGCTTTTAGGAATTTATTTATAAAAATTTTTAAATTAACAAAAAAGTAGGCTGATCACAGTTTTTGCAGTTTGGCATTAGAAAATAATATCTAACTCACAATCATGAATCATTGCAGCCTTGACCTCCTGGGCTCTATCGATTCTCCCACCTCAGCCTCCCGAGTTGCTGGGACTATGGGTGCACACTACCCCAACTGGCTAATTTTTGAATTTTTAGTAGAGATGGGGTTTCACCATGTTGGCCAGGCCGGTTTTGAACTCCTGACCTCAGGTGATCCACCTGCCTTAGCCTCCCAAAGTGCTGGGATTACAGGCATGAGCCACCATACCTGGCCTGAAAGTTTTATTTTCATGCTTGGAGCATGGTGTATGGAACCAGCTACTGAGAATGTTTATTAGCATTAGAGATTGATAAGAACTTTATTAAGAATCTCTTCCCCTGTAGGAGAGGCAAAATTTCACCTCCATCCTCTTAGGGTAATAGCTGGGCCCAAGAATTAAATTGCCGTTAACAGGAGAAAAGCATACACATTTATTTAATAAAAGCTTTATGTGGCATAGGAGCCTCATAAAGAAATGAAGACCCAAAGAAGCAGTGAAAAACAAACACTTATATACTGAGTTGGACAAAGAGCAGTAACTTGCAAAAAATGTGATAAGGCAGAGGGGCTTGGGCTAGGGTAGTCAAGTGGGCAGAGAACTGGTTGGGATGATAAGAATTTGTGTAACAGAGTTGTTTGTACAGATTTCCTTTGGCCTCAACTTTTTTTTTTTTTTTTTTTTTTTTTTTTTTTTTTTGAGGTGGAGTCTCGCTCTGTCACCCAGGCTGGAGTGCAGTGGCCGGATCTCGGCTCACTGCAAACTCCGCCTCCCGGGTTCACACCATTCTCCTGCCTCAGCCTCCCGAGTAGCTGGGACTACAGGTGCCCACCACCTCGTCCGGCTAGTTTTTTGTACTTTTTAGTAGAGACGGGGTTTCACTGTGTTAGCCAGGATGGTTTTGATCTCCTGACCTCGTGATCCGCCTGTCTCGGCCTCCCAAAGTGCTGGGATTACAGGCTTGAGCCACCGCGCCCGGCGGCCTCAACTTTTTATTCTTGATGATAAGAATGCTGTTTTCTTTCCAATATAGGAAGGGCATTTTTCACATGAGAATTTCATCTCCTAAGAAACAGTATGGTCAGAATGATCTTCTTGTACCTGCTGTTTTTTTAAGTGCTTTTAACTGAAGTAGTCAGTATGCCAGAATGGCATTTTGGGGTGGCATATTCTTAACTCATTTACCCCCAAAGACTATGATGATTTTCCCCTCTTTCATTATTTGCCAACTTAAAGAGACAGGCTAACTGCTTTTGTAAGTTCGAAGATCTCACAGCACGTGTCCCAGCTGAATAGAAGATAGGCCAAACGCTTCCATTTTTAGCTATCATTTAATGCTTTAAGCAATATACAAGGAGTAAATTAAATAACTGTTGCATATGAGATTCCTTGGCTGGGTGTGGTGGCTCCCGCTTCTAATCCCAGCACTTCAGGAGACTGAGGCAGGGGGATCGCTGGCATGGTGGCACATACCTGTAGTCTCAATTACTCAGAAGGCTGAGACAGGAGGATCCCTTGAGTCCAGTAGGCTGAGGCTGCAGGGAGCTTTGATGGTGCCACTGTACTCCAGGCTGAGCAGTAGAGCTAGACCCTGTCTCAGAAAACAGCAGCAACAACAACAGAACAGACTTCGCTTCAGTAAAAGCAATAAGATTGAAAAAAAAAAAATTGTTGCTGTACTGTTGGCCATATTTACATGCTTAGACCTATAGAAGCCTAACAAAAGAACCCATCTATAAACTGAATTGATCTTTGATCCTTTACTCTGTCTCTCTTGACACACACATACTCACACTTACAATTTTTAAATTAAAGTTTAAAGAACAAATGTTATTTGTTATAAAAAGACTGAATGTGATGATTAAAACAACTTTTTGCGGGGAGAGGAGGCTGTAGTGTGACATGTTTATTGCCTCTGTTTAGTTTGTTTTCTTTTCCATCTATAAACTGGAAAAGAAATATAAGAAGCAAGCTTTTTGTCCTGAGGAGACTCTTCAATGTGTATTTGGCTATCTGTTGGATTTTATATTCTCAGTGTGAATTATCAATAAATGTTTATATTTGTAAAATCTAGTTGTTGTTATTGTGCAACTTGACATTCAACATAAAAGTTACTTAAAACTTTTTACTGATATCTAAAATCTATAGGTATAGGTGCTGAAGTAGGATACTAGAATCCGGATACAGAAATATATTGTGTAACTTTTATGTATATTATACATATATGCTGTATATGTGTATATTTTTATATACAATAAATGTATAGTTATATATTGATGCCTTGAATTGAGAAATTGAAAATCTAAAAACGAAAACAGGCCAGGCACGGTGGCTCACGTCTATAATCCCAGCACTTTGGGAGGCCAAGGTGGGTGGATCACGAGGTCAGGAATTCAGGACCATCCTGGCCAAGATGGTGAAACCTTGTCTCTACTAAAAATGTAAACATTAGCCAGGCATGGTGGCTTCACAGCTAATAGGGAGGCTGGGGCAGAGAATTGCTTGAACCCGGGAGGTTGAGGTTGCAGTGAGCTGGGATTGTGTCAGTCACAGCACTCCAGCCTGGGTGACAGAGCGAGACTTGGTCTCAAAAAATAAAAAAAGAGAAAGCAATAGAAACTTGGTTCCATATTTGCTTATAAATATTTAAGCAATATTTATCAATTATATATTGATAAATATTGATTATGAATAATACTGTTCTCAAGTAACATTTGATAAAATGTCAGATATTGATAATGACATATAAAAAATCATTTTTTCTGTTTATGCTTGCTATTTCATTAGGAATAATTGAGAGAGGGTTAGTTAATTCTTAAAATGCTAACATTTTAATGCTAGACCAATCTCTGTTTTACTAATAGACTTTTCTTCTTTTCCCTTACCTTTTTAACTTTTTCCTTCCCTTCTTTTCAATTTTCTACCTTTCCATTTCTTTTCCTTCCCTTCTTTTCCTTGCATTTCTTTTCCCTTCTTTGCTTTTAATTACCTTTCCTTCTTCCACGGTTCTTACATTATTTGTATAAAAGGTACTGAACATATTGCTTAATAGCAGTTGCTTTAAGATTGCATCCGAGAAGGCTCTTGCAGTTGTTTTATGACTATATCAATTATGTTATACCAGCTTTTAAGTCTCTGGGCAGTAATTTTTGCTTATTTGCTCCTCAAGATCCAAAATAATATATTTTATTATTGTTGGGTTTTTTCAAGTTAATAAGTTCTTTCCTACCTATATTTAGGACAAATTAGTGACATATTCACATTTCATTGAGGGAAGTCACTCTGTAGCAGTGTGTAGAATGATTTAGGTCCAAGACTGGAGGAACGGTGATCATTAGTAGATTGTAGCAGTAGGTCAGATGAGAAATGCTAAGTGATTAGGTCCTACACCAATTTGGTATGATTGGAGAAAAAAAAAGGTCATATTAATGATATTCCCTTAGGAAATTCTCCTTTGGGGTGTAGGAGTTATAGAAAAGGAAGAAAATGAAACTATTGAGTAATCTAGGTTAACTGTCGTTTCCAGTGGGATGACTAGTTGGCACTGGTCCTGTTCAGCTGTGTAGGAATTATAAAAGAAGGAATGGATTTTAGGGAGAAAAATAATGTGTTAGTTCCTGAATATAATGATTTTTTTGGGGAAATAATTTCAAACTTGCAGAAAAGTTGCAAAAATAATATAAAGAGCATCCATGTACCCTTTATCCAGATTCATCTATTGTTAGCCTTTTGTCCCAAATGCTTTATTACTCACTTTTTCTCACTTTGTGCATGTATGTATGTATTTATTCTTTTCATTTAGCCATTTGAGAGTTACATTGAACATATTATAGCCCTTTAGTCCTAAATGTGTTTGCGTAGATTTCTAAGAATAAGGATCATCTCTTACATTAGCAGTCTAAAAACCTAAGTAGACTTAACATTCTTACTTTAATCTGCCATTTTCTAATTTTGTTATCTGAATAAATGCCTTCTAAGGCAGTTTTCTTCTCCTCCAGTGAAGGAAGTAGTCAGTGATCATATGTTGCATTTATATTTGATGTCTTTTTAGTATCCTTTAATCTAGAATAATTCTTCAACCTTTATCTTTTATTATATGACATTTTAAAAGTACACAGTCATCCTTTCCCTTTTCAGAAGTTATTTTTTGTTTGTTTTCTTACTTTTCGTTTGTTCCTTATTTTTTATTTGTTTGATGTTTCCTCTTGATAAGATTTCAGGTTATACATTCCTGGATGGAATATTAGATAAGGAATATATCTTTCTGAGCATATCACATCTATAGATACCAACTGTTCTGCCCTTCATTTGTGATGGAAATTTTGACCATTTCATTGTCTGATTTTTCCGCTGTGTAGTTACTACATGTATTAGTTCGTTTTCACGCTGCTGTGAAGAAATGCCTGAGACTGGGTGACTTATAAAGGAAAGAAGTTTAATTGATGCACAGTTCCACATGGCTGGGGAGACCTCAGGAAACTTACAATCATGGTGGAAGGGGAAGCAAACACACCCTTTTTCACATGGAGGCAAGAGAGAGAAGTACTGAGCAAAAGGGAAAAAGTCCCTTATAAAACCATCAGATCTCTTGCGAACTCACTCACTATCATGAGAACAGCGTGGAGGTAACCACCCCTATGGTTCAATTACCTCCCACCGGGTCCCTCCCATGACATGTGGGGATTATGGGGACTACAATTCAAAATGAGATTTGGGTGGGGACACAGCCAAACCATATTACTACGTGTTCCTTGCTACTAATAAACTGTCTACTGGGAGGGAGACACTTTAAGACAGTTAAAATATACAACTCCTCATAACATTTCATCCCCTGTATTTGCATCCATTGATGATACTTGCTTGAATCAATCTTTACTATTATAGTTGCAAAGTGATTTGCATTTATACTCTCTCTGCATTTACCAGTTATTACTCAGTGTTCTACTGTAGTAAGAGCCCTTCTATTTATCTATGTGTATTGTTGTATTTATTGTTAATTTGAATTTATGGTTTCCTATTTTTCCCTTAAGGCTTAACGTCTCATTACTGTCTGTAAATATTTTGGAGCTCATATGGTTCCAGTCCTCACCAGTGGCACCTTGTTCATGCTGGCTCTTGTATCCTTTTACGTGTTCCCATCTTTTTTTTTAAACAAGTCATTATTTTCACTCTTTATAATAAGTTTCATCTTGTGCGTTTACTGCCCAGCACTGGAGTCAGTCATTTCTCCTAGGAGCCCTGGTCCTTCTTATTGGGTGATAGTATTAGAAACCAAGATCTGGATGCTTTGGTATGCATGTTATTGCTGGGTATCTTTGCTTCTAGGCCCTGTCAGGGAACAAGCTAGAAAATGTATACATGTATATGTGTATACACACACACACACACACACAAATATGTGCATGTGTTTGCATGTATATGCCCATGTAACATGCATATACATATGTGAATATGGGTATATTTTTTTCAAAATAAAAATTCGCATTGATACCTCCAATTCTCCTTTTTCTATAATGAGAACATGGGCTCCCAACCGTGCCAACATTTTACTCATTTGGTCTAAATGAGTACCATCTAAAATGGTTTCAGAATTGTTTCACATATGTCACTAAAAACAAAAACAACATGGTACCCTGGTAGATAACCAACCTTATTGTTTTTTCATTTATCTTTCCAATGTTTCCTTTTATAACGATTAGTAGATATGTGTGTTGTCTTATTTCCCCTTTTTTCCAACACAGAAGATAGCATATTGTCTGTGTAAACACTTTGGCACTTAGCTGTTTTCACTGGAAAATATACCCTGGAAATTATTCTGTGTCAGTTCATAGAGGTTGTCATCATTCTTTTGTGTGTATGTACACCAGTTCATTCATCTTCTTTTCTGTGTTTGTGTATCCAGATAGTTTCTAGCAATTTACAGTTACACAGTGCTGCAGTTAATAACCTTGTGTCTTTTCATACTGTTGGAGGTGTATCATCAGGATAAATGTAGGAGTGGAATTACTAGGTTGAAGTGGTAAACGCCTATGTAGTTTTGCTAGATGTTACCAAATTCCCTTCCATAGGGTTTGTGCTGTTTTGCATTCCCATCAGCAATGTATGAGAGTGCCTGTTTTCCCACCGCCTTACCAAGAGAGTCTATTGTCAAGCTTTTGAATTTTTGCCAATCTGAAGGGCTAAGAAAAGGTATTTTGGTGTAGTTAGAATGCGCACTTTTCTTATTATGAGTGAGGTTTAACATCTTTTCCCATCTATCAGAGCCATATATGTAGGGAGAGATGTCTGTCTATATCTTTTTTCACTTTTCTCTAGGAGTTTTGATCTTTTTAAATTATTATTAAGCTCTTTGAATGTTGAGAATATTAGTTCTTTATCTGTAATGTATATTGCAAGTATTTTCTCCCAATTGTCTCATTTGTTTTTTGACTTTGCTTTTGGTGGTTTTTACCATTCCCAATTTTTACAGATATATATATGTAAAATATATATTATACATATATTCAAATTTACTAATGATTTTTATTATTGCCCTCACATTTTGAAGTCATAGTTATAAAACATGAGTTTGAAATTAATTTGCTGTGTTTAATGGAAAAGGAATGAGATGGTTATCTGTACCAGATGCTCTATTTATCCTTGTCCCACAGTCTTACATTGTAAAGCCTGAATGAGAAAAACATCTGCTACTATGTATAGATATGTAAGTTAATTTATTTTACTTTGAACTTTTTGAATAGAAAACTTCAGATATCCATAAAATCAATTCATGTATCTGTCACCTAGCTTTAGTAATTATCATTTATTTTAAAACTTCCTTACTAAATGGCTTAGATTATACGTTTTCAGTTATTGTGAATTATCCTTATAAAGAGGAAGGTTTGGACTAGCCTAGTAGGCTTTGGCCAACTGGCCTCCCGGGCTCTCTTGGCTTCTTTTCAATGGTCTTGACACCAGACCTGACCTCTTTTAGGCTTCTGTAACTTCACCATTTCCATGAAACTGAAGTTTATAGAAAAAAGATAAAAAAGGTAATAGGTCAGAAACTAGTAATGTTACCATGAAGCAGTGAAATAATTCAGAAGGCTTGGCCAATTGATGCTTTAAAAGTTATGTCTCTCCACTAAAACACACACACACACACACACGAAAAAGAGATATCCATTCATCTCTTTTTCGTGTGTGTGTGATATATAAAATATATATCTGTTCATAGCTATATACTTTGTTTCATGTATATGTTTTTGTTTGATATATAAAATATATATCTATTAATCTCTTTTTTGTGGTTTAATGTTATTAGAGGAGAGCCAGCAAACATCTTTTATCAATGAGTCTAGAAAGACAACTTATAGATGTTTGCCAGCCAGAGTCTAAATGTAACATAGAAAATATTCAAAAATTCTAATTTGCTTAATGGAATTTCGTCTGTACTACAATTATTTTGAACTGAAATTACATTACTTTCATTTGATAACTTCCATAGAAATTTTTTTATTAATTCGGTATATTCATTTTCAGTTTATCAAGAGTCCATTATTAATTTGGCAGAATGACTAGAGATCAGTAGAGCTCTGGAATTTCTTCATTTAATTTTAAGTTCTTGTATTCTATTTGGAGCAACATTCTTGATACACTGACATCCAGTTGAAGTACTACATTAGAGTGTCAGAATAGCTTTTCCCTCCTGCCTAAGTACAAACCGATCAGTCACTTGCTGCTGGTAATCATATGCGAGAATTGCAGTATTCTTCAGAAAATACTTGTAACAGAGGCAGGAAGGAAAATCAGTGAATTCTTCATCTAATGATTGTAAATCATTTGCATAAGTAAAGTCCACATTTGTTTTATTTTTCTCATTGAGAATAGCAGTGGTAGTGATCATGGCATGACAGAGTGCTTTCTGGCAAGAATAGGATAGAGAGGACTGGTATAGTGATGGGAGGATGCTGCTGCATAGAACTGTATTCATTATTTTTTCTCTGCCCATCTCTTGTGAACTTACTAGATTAACTGATGAACTTACCTTTTGCTTGTGTTTTGCATTTCTTGAACTGTTATTCTTGTGTCATTCTGTTTTTAGTTTATAATGTTGTTCATCCCTTTTCTGAAATACAGCTTGTCCACAAAAAAGACAGTTTTCTTGTACCTATCCAGCGTGATACAACATGATCTTTTTATGAGTAATACCCCTAAATATATGACAGGATTCTACTTCTGTGGATTAGGAACATAAAATGTAATTTCAGGACTAAGTTTATTATGAAACAGATTCTTTATTAGTTTGTGGAAAAGCATAGCATTCCTGATTAGAAAACAACATGGTAAGTAATTGGTTTTGTGGCACTTGCCAAAAGCATGCAACACATTGTGGGGGTGGGCGAGGGGTATGTGTGTATAATTAAAACCTTTTTCCCCCAGTTCCTGTTAATTGAGGTCTGTACACTTAAAGCTTCTACTACTCTGAGGTTCTACAGTTTTGATTATTAAAAATTTGAGTGCACGTATTTTTCTCTTGAGAGCCCCATTTTTAAACTGGCTTAAAGAGAGAATTCTAGATGTGGAAATAGAAACAGTAAAAATAGACAACTAAAGATCTCAAGTCTGCAATGAACTTGGCTTTTATTTCTGTGGAGTGTTTGTGAGTTTAACTTGGCTTGAATACCAAGTTCTTGCTATAAAAACAAATCCTTTGGGGTTCATGTATAGGCTTCTTCTTTAGTGTGGCCAGGGACTTGGATGCCTTATTTTAATGCTGAATATATACTTTGAAGCTAGTACCGTATTAGTTTATGTTTGCCTGAAAATTTTGTGGTGATAGACTTTCCATCAAATTAAATTCTGTTTCAGGAATAATATTCAATCTTAAATGCCTTTTTGAAATTGTGGAATATACACTACCTAAAAATGACCATTTTAACAATATTTAAGTGTACAGTTCAGCATCATTATATATGTTCAGGATGTTGTGTAACCATCACCACTATCTATTTCCAGAAGTTTTTCATCATGCCAAACAGAAGCTCTGTACCCATTAGATAATAATTCCCATTCTCCTCTCTCCTGGCTCCTAGCCACCTCTGTTCTGTTTTCTGTCTCTATGAATTTGCCTGTTCTAGATATTTTATATTAAGAATGATTATACAATATTTGTCATTTTGAGTCTGACTTTTTTCACTTAGTCTAATTTTTTCAAGGTTCATGTATGTTGTTGCATGTATCAGAATTTCATTTCTATTATGGAAGAATAATATTCTATTGTATGTATATAACACATTTTATATATTTGTTCATCTGTTTACACAGACCTGAGTTATTAACACCTTTCATTACTGTGAAAATTGCTGATAATAACATTGACATACAAGATTCTGTTTGAGTCACTGTTTTCAATTCTTTTGAAAACAGAATTGCTGGGTTGTATGGTAATTCTTTGTTTAAGTTTTTGAGGAACCACTGAACTTGTTTTCCACAGTGGCTGCACCATTTTGCATTTTTCTAGCAATACATGAGGGTTCCAATTTCTCTACATTCTTGCTAGCACTTGTTATTTTCCTTTTTTTGGAAAGTAGCTATCCTAATAGGTGTTAAGTGGTGTCTCATTGTGGTTTTGATGTGCATTTTCCTAATGATTAAATTATATTGAGAATTTTTACACATGCTTACTGACAAGATACAGTTGACCCTTGAGCAACTCAGGGCTTAGGGTTGCCAATGCCCTTGCAGTCAAAAATTTATGTATAACTTTTGACTCTCCCAAAATGTAACTACTGATAACCTATGTTTTTTTCTTTGTTGTTGTTGTTGTTTTGAGATGGAATCTCGCACTGTCGTGCAATGGCGCGATCTTGGCCCGTTGCAGCCTCCAAGTTCAAGCGATTCTCCTGCCTCAGCTTCCTGAGTAACTGGGATTACAGGCACCCGCCACCATGCCTAGCTAATTTTTTGTATTTTTCGTAGAGACGGGGTTTTACTATTTTGGCTAGGCTGGTCTCGATCTCCTGACCTCGTGATCCGCCCACCTCAGCCTCCCAAAGTGCTGGGATTACAGGTGTGAGCCACCGCGCCCGGCCCTAATAACCTACTGTTGAAGGCTTAGCACCAACATGAACAGTTGATTAACATGTATTTTGTGTGTTACCATGATTAAGAATACTTGATATATGTATTCTTAAAGTAAGCTGGAGAAAAGAAAATGTTATTAAGAAAATCATCAGGAAGAGAACATGTATTTACCATTCATTGAGTGAAAGTGGATCTTCATAAAGGTCTTCATCCTCATCATCTTCACATTGAGTAGGCTGAGGAGGAAGAGAAGGGGTTGGTCTTGGCAGTCTTAGGAGTGGCAGAAGCAGAAGAGGTGGAGAAGGTGGAAGGGAAGGAATAGGTAGAAGGGGAGGCAAGGGAGGCAAGAGAGGCAGGCACACTGGTGTCATGTTACAGAAATACATTTTAATTTCTTTCTTACTTTTTTTTTTTTTGCTTTATTTCTCTAAAAATATTTCTTTTCCAATCCTTCTTCCGCCGTTAGGTTTAGTTTCAGTGCCTGTATCATAGAAGAGTCCATGTCATAAAAGAAGTCTTGGATAATCAGAACCCTTCTTCCAGATTGTCTAATGTTGATTTTTTTCTGGCACTGCTTATTCTACATCTTCTTCCTCATTGTCTGGTGCCAGTTCAGAAGCACTCATCTTCATCAAGTTGTCTTCTGTTAATTCCTCTGATGTGGTGTGTACTAGCTCTTGAGTTTCTCCAAGATCCATATTTTGAAACCCTTCACCCCTCACCTTTTTTGCTATATCTACAGTCTCTCACAATTTCCTGATCAACTCTAT
Organism: Rhinopithecus roxellana; assembly: GCF_007565055.1. NCBI lineage: Eukaryota > Metazoa > Chordata > Mammalia > Primates > Cercopithecidae > Rhinopithecus > Rhinopithecus roxellana. The sequence goes on from NC_044550.1 coordinate 50,361,119, forward strand.
CATACATCTTATGAAATCATGCACAACATCTGGGAACATTTTTCTCCAATAGAAACTTATTGTTTTGGGCTTGATGGCTTTTATGGCTTTTTCTGTAACTGTGATAGCATCTTCTATGGTGTCATTTTTCTAGACTTTCATGATGTTGTCTCTGTCAGGGTTCTCTTCCATAGGTTGACAGTCCTTTCCATAGAGTAGTCAGCCTTAAAGGTCTTTATAATGCCCTTATTTAGAGGCTGAGTTAGAGATGTTGTGTTTGGGTTCAAGTAGACCCTTCAATGCGTAGGTGTTGAACTCATGAGGTTCTGGGTGGCCAAGGACGTTGTCCAATACCAAAAGAATTTAAAAAGGCAGTCTCTTACTTTCTAACTTCAGCGACAAAGTATCAGTGGAAGCAATCCAGAAAGCACTCTCATTTCCAGTCCTTCTTGTGGTACAACCAAAATACTGGCATTTGGTGTTTACCTTTTCCCCTCAAGACTCAGGGTTTAGCAGCTTTGTCGATGAGGACACTTATGATTATAAACCCAACTGCATTTGCTCAAAACAGTAGAGTTAGTCTATCCCTTTGTACCCTTAAATCCTGGTACTCACTTCTCTTCTATAGTAATAAATGCCCTTGATAAGCTGTTTTTTTAGGATAGGGTACTTTCATCTACAATAAAAATCCAGGCAGATGTACTTTATCCTCAGTGATTTTTTTTTTAATGTCTGGGTACTTGTCTGCTGCCTCTTGGTTGGCAGAAGCTGCCTCTCCTGTTCTCTTGACATTTTTAAAACATACCTCTTTCTGAAATTACCAAGCCATCCTTTGCTGGCATTAAATCCTGCAGCTTTAGATCCTTCATGTTATTTTTGCTTTAAATTGTCATATAATGACTTAGCTTTTTCTCAAATCATATTAGAGTTCTTGGATACGCCTTTCTTATAGCAACCCTGTGCCCACAATAAAGCTGGATTTTCATTATGAGATAAAAAAGTATTTTGCAGAAAGCGCAGGGTTTTGTGCCTTCTGGGAGAGCTGCAGTGATGGCTTCACCAGTTTCCCTTTCTGTTTTTACAGTGGTCCTTTATGCTAGATTTGTTTTCCTTGAAATAGTCAGCAGCTGTACCTGCAGACCTCAATCTAAGGTACATATCAAGCAATTCAGCTTTTCCTTGTTATGTCTTGACTTTTCTCTGCTTCTTGGGAACACAGCCAGCATCACTAGTGGCACTTTGTGTGAGTTCCACGGTGTTAGTCAAGGTTTATGATATTGAGCCAAACATGATGAAAAATATATGCATGAACCTCGAGACACATTTTGTTGCCATATACAACTTACTGGAGAGAAGAACTGCTCTGGCAGAGATAATTAGCATCACACAGTGTTGTAATGAATACTCGCAACATTTGAGCTTACCACTATTAACGACAAGAGATGGCTACAAAGTTATTTTGGTAGTAGAGCCTGTACTACCGTTAATTTTATGCAGTTATGATTTAATACTGCATCTTCACTGTTTACATTTCTCTTGATTATGAATGGCACCATGTACAGTCTGTGCATATATAAGTTTTGATAAGTTTTAACTTTTTATAGTAGATTTGTATATATTTTATGGTAAAAAATGATAAAAATAGACTGGTATCTACGTATATTTAACGCATTCATGACCTACTTAATTTTTTCTTATTTTTTTCAGTATTCCTAGGCTATGAGATTTGTCTGTAAGATTTTTCAAATTGTCACAAATCTCCAAAAAATTTCTAATATATTTATTGAAAAAATTCACTTGTAACTGGACCCAAATAGTTTAAACCCATGTTGGTTAAGGATCAAGTGTATATATCTTTTTCAGTGAAATGTGTGTTCATGTCCTTTGCTCTTTTGCCCTTTTTTTCTTTTTTAAGAGACAAGGTCTCACTCTGTCACTCAGTCTGGAGTGTAGTGGTGCGATTTTGGCTCACTTTGACCCTCCATTCCTGGGCTCAAGGAAGCCTGTTGCCTCAGCCTCCTGAGTACTACAGGCGTGTGCCATGTGCCCAGCTAATATTTTAATTTTTTGTAGAGGCAGGGGTCTCACTATGTTTTCCAGGGTGGTCTCAAACTCCTGGCTTCAAGTGATCCTCCCACCTCCTTTGCCCATTTTTAAATTGGGTTGTTTATCTCTTTGTTGTTGAGTTATAGGGGTTCTTTATGTGTTCTGGATAACCCTTATCAGATGTATGATTTCGCAAATATTTTCTTTCATTCTGAGTAAAACTCTGTTGATAGTATCCTTTGGTTTACTAAAGTCTAAGTTTTATGAAGTCCAGTTTATCTATTTTGTTTCCTGTGGTTTTGGTGTCATATTTAAGGAACCATTGGGCTAGGCATGGTGGCTCATGCCTGTAATCCCAGCACTTTGGGAGGCCGAGGCAGGTGGATCACCTGAGGTCAGGAGTTCGAGACCAGTCTGGCCAGCGTGGTGAAACCCTGTCTCTACTAAAAAAAAAATACAAAAAAATTTAGCCAGGCATGGTGGCACACACCTGTAATTCCTGCTACTTGGGAGGCTGAAGCAGGAGAATCGCGTGAACCTGGGAGCTGGAGGTTGTAGTGAGTGAGATCGCACCACTGCACTCCAGCCTGGGTGACAGAGTGAGACTCCGTCACAAACAAACAACAACAACAAAACATTGAAGAGTTGCCCATTTTTTTGGTAAGAATTTTATAGTTTCAGCTCTTAAATTTAGGTCTATGATCCATTTTATGTTAATTTTTATAGGTAATCCAATTTTCCCAGCACTGGTTTTGTTGATGAGACTGCCCTCTCCTCCATTGAACAGTCTTGGCTCCCATGTTGAAAATCAGTTGGTCATATATTTGAGAGTTTTTTTCTGGGCTCTGTATTCCATACTGTTGGTCCATATTACCATCCTTATGCTAGTACCATACTGTTTTGATTACTATACTAAATGTTTTACTTTTAATTGGCTAATTTATTACCATTAATATGTGCTTTAAAAATGTTTCTAATATACAATCATCCCTTGTATCTGTGGGGGACTGATTTCAGGACCTTCCTCAAGCACCAAAATCTGTAGATATCCCTGATATGAAATGGCATAGTTTTTGCACATAACCTGTGTGTATTCTCCTGTATACCATAAATCATCTTTAGATTACGTATAATACCGAATACAATGTCAATGTTATGTAAATAGTTGTTATTCTGTATTGTTTAGGAATAATGACAAGAAAACAATATGTACATGTTTAGTACATATGCAATTTTTTTTTCTGAATATTTTGATCTGCAGTTGGCTGAATCCACAGTGTGGAACCCATAGATGCAGAGGGCTGACTGTATGGCTTTAAATTTTGCTTTTAATAATTTCATTTAGTTGACAGTACTCCAAAAAGAATGGTGAATATTAAATTTATTATGAATACTGATGGGGTTATACTGGGAAAAAAATGTTAAAGCAAGCAAATTGTTGGTTATTTAATTCATATTGCACCTTTCTTTGGAAATTTGAGAATTGGAGACAAAAGCATGAAGACAAAAAAGGAAATATTTGTCTTCCTTGCAGAAGGAACACAATAATGAGAAGACCAATGAGTCACATAATCTAGTAAATTATTCAATTTTACGTTAAATTCTACTTTTATTTTAGTTCTGGAAGCTATCTACTTACTGAAAATCTTCTGAAATTTCATAAAATAAAATATTGGTATTTTGTAAGGAATAGTTTTACTAAAGAACTAGCAGTGACAGATTCCTAAGCCAAATATGAATGACTATATTTAGGCTCTTTTTATGTTACAAGTATGTAATTAATCTTCTGTTCCTTCAGACTGCAACAGCGACCAGAAAATTAGGAGAACATTAGATATCATTTTCTCTTACTTTGTTATTACATGAATTATATTTTTATTTTTCTGTAGTACCTTTGTGCGCTTTCTTTTTATTATTATAATACTTTAACCATAGTTCTATAATAAGTTATTTGGGATTTATAATTATGAAGTAGAAATATTTTGTAACGAGAACACTAGTTTATAAATTAAAGGCAAAAATCTCTTAAAAATAATAATTTTAACCTTTTAAAGTGTATTTTAGTATTCTACCCCATGAACCAAATACATAAAATAGATACTCTCCCTGTAACTCCCTTGTTTACTTTCTCTTTTCTCTGATAAATCTCACAGTTCTAAAAAGTTGTCTATTGGCCCATCTTGTTTTATTATATTCCCATGCCTTTACTGTATCCCTGCATTTTGAAACAAATTCCATCAGTAAATATTTTAGTGTGTGTGTGTGTGTGTGTGTGTGTATATATATGGATATGTGCCTAACAGTAGACTGCTGGCATTTAGTTTAATATGAATCCATTCGATAAACATCTTTTGAATTTTTCCTTGCTTTAGATTCAGTGGGCTTAGTGCTAGGAATAGATGTTTAAGACATGATTTCTGCCCTCAAGGAACTTACATTATAGCTTAGAAAGAGTTCTTATGTTGAAAATTCATGCTCACTGAAGTCCTGAAGAGTTTTGATTTCAACCTTAGAGGAACACTAAGAACTCCTGAGCTAGATCAGGACAATGTGTTGTATTCTGGCATATCTGACTTAGATTTTAAAGGAGAGGTAATACAGTATCTCCCTGGTCCCTTTATTCTAAAAGGGAAAGAAAAGGAACTATACTTCATACCAGCAATAAAAAAAGTTAAAATATACAAAGAGTTGGACTTGTCAGTTGTAAATGACTATTGAGGTTTTTGATGAGGTACATTAGAATTATGCAAAGCCACTTACGCCTTCATCGTATTGAATTTATAGTTCTATCTTTTTGACAACTGATTTAAAATTCATTTCCACTTTCAGAATGTGTTGGTGATTCTTTTGAGTTTAGAGGGTTTGCCATGTATACCAATAAAGATTGTTATTTTATTTGTTCTGAGTATTTTCATATTACAGTGATTTTCCTTTTTTAGTGTTCTGGAGATATTGGTGGCATTTAATTTTGAAATCAATCATAAAGTTCTATCTTTCTACCTTCTAAATGTCTGTTGAATCTGTCTACTGCTTTTTTACTTCTTGTTGCTAAGATATTTCAGGGCATCATTCTACCTAAACTGGACAGCTGCAGTTTCCTTTTAACTCTCTATTAGAGGAGGCCCTTTTTAGCCATTTTCCATACTGCAGCAAGAGTCTTCCTTGTAGAATGCAAATCTTACCCTACTTTATTGAAATTCTCAGTGTCTCCTTATTGCCTTTAGTTAAAGCTCAGAGTATGGCATATAACACCTTTCATTATCCAACTGGTACTTATATCTCCAGTCCCTTCATTTGTCATCCTCTGCACTTTCCTTGTGCCTTACATGTAGATATGCATACCTATACCCACTCTTTCCCCGTTAAACAGCTTCTCCTCCTCTTCCTCTTCCTTCTTTTGAAACTTGATATTGTGTTCTGGGTGTTGAGGTACGGCCTTCTATTTATCTGTTTAGAGCCCTTAACACTGTATTGCTGTGCTATCCTCTATCCTCTTGTGTATTTCTTCTGTCCCTCTAAGATAGTGAGTCTTATTTTTTCCCTGTGTCTGTAGGACCTGGTACAGTGACTGGGCCATAGTAGGCACAGATCAATGATTATTGGTTGAACGATTGTAGATTACTTATTGCTGATTCAAATTAAGTCACTTAAAAAAAACCAAGCATTTATTATCTCAAAGTGTCCATGGGCCAGGTATTTAGGAGTGGTTTAACTAGGTGGCCCTAGCTTAGGATTTCTTATGAGATTGTAGTCGGGATGTTGGCTATAGATATCTAAAGGCTTGACTGGGGCTAGAGGATCACTTTGCAGGATGGCTCACATACATGGCTGTTGATATGAGACCTCAATTTCTTACTAGCTGTTAGCAGAAAGCTTTGGTTTCTACTCATGTGGACCCCTCCATAGGGTTGCTGGAGTGTCCTCATGACATGGAAGTTGGCTTCCTTCAGGGCAAGTAATCTGAGAGAGAGCAAGAAGGAAGTCATAATGTCTTTTATGATCTGGTCACACATAGTCACTTCTGCCTATTCTGTTCCTTAGAAATGTGTCGCTAAGTATAACCCATAATTAAGAGGAGATTAACTAGACTTTACCTTTGAAAAGAGGAGCATCATAAAATTTGTGGATATATTTATGAACGACACAGAATGGGACAGTAATTTATTATTCTTCCTTGGACCTGACCAAAATAGGTTATTTTTTCTCTATATATAAAATACTTTTGTCCAAATGGAAATACATTTGACCCTCCATATCCACAGGTTCCACATCCACGGATTCAACCAACCATGTATAGAAAATATTTGGGAAAAGATGTTGCAAAAAATAAACAATTTTATATTTGAAAATACAGTATAACAAAAATTTACATAGGATTTACATTGTGTTAGGTATTATAAGTAATCTAGAAATGATTTGTAGGTATGTCCAATCTTTTGACTTCCCTGGGCCACATGGGGAGAAGAAGAATTGTCTTGGGCCACATATAAAATATACCAGCACTAATGATGGCTGATGAGCTAAAAAAAAAAAAAAGAAAAAGAAAAAAAAATCACAAAATATCTCATAATGTTTTAAGAAAGTCTACAAGTTTGGGCCATATTCAAAGCTGTCCTGGGCCATATGCATCCCATGAGCCATAGATTGGACAAGTATGATTTAAAGTATACAGGAAAATGTGCATAGGTTACATGTAATTACTATGCCATTTTATATAAGGGACTTGAGCATGGCAGGATTTTGGTATTCATGGGAGTCCTGGAGCCAATTTCCTACGATACCAAAGGATGACTGTGGTTAATTTTTTTTAAGCGTATGCTTTTATTCAAATATTATACACATTTATGAAGCTATAGTAATTTTGCATATAAACATAATTATTTACTTGAGCTAGTTGATACCTATTCATGATTTTACTGCAGCTTTTTCACCTAGATTCTGAAAATAAAATAAGAAAGTCATCTCTTAGGTTCTATATTGCCTATAAAATGAATCTGACACAAAATTCACTGCTTTGAGGTTTGTCATAGGTCTTTAAGAAATGAAACACATGTATCTCTGAGTTGTATTTGTATACTTCATGAGAGAAAATCATAAATTATCTTTTAAATTTGTAGCTTAAAGCACTTTAAATTGTATAGAAGTTAAAATCCTTTTAGTCTAATATTCCTGACTTGTTCCATAACAGGCATTTTACTAAGTGGTGAATACAAGTAAACGAAACAGACATATTCTGTCTACTTGGAGTTCATAATCTGGTAGACAGCTAGATGATAAATGTATAAATAGATATTTTCCAATAATGTTAAGCACAGACCATGGAAGAAATGCAGATGAGGTGATAGAGGGTCATGGGAAAGCAGAGGTACTTCTACATTGCCAGAAAAGGCTTGTCAAGAGAGGTGACCTTGAAGCTGAAAATCAAAGGAATTATACCTGCCAGGAATTTACAGGAAGAAGGGAAGACCCTGCAGTGTGAACAGTTGGTGTATGAGGAATTGAAAGCATGCCTGGAGATATCTGGGGGAGAGTGGAATGAAGTTTGAAAGGTAGAAAGGGATCAGATATCTAGAATTTTAAAGGGCCATGGTGAGGAGTATGGCTTTTATTAAACACACTGAAAGCCAGTGAAGGGTTTTAAAGTTATATACTATAGTTTCTGTTACCTGCCCCCTAGCCCCCAAAGCACTTTGTCTGCAAAGGAGAGAAAGTAGGAAAATAATAAGATCATTATAGTAGTCCAGGTGAAAGATAATGGCAGCTCAGATCTAAAGTGTTGGGAGAGGAAAGGATAGATGAGATCTAGTCTGTAGGTAGAGCCAGTAGGACTTAACATGAAAAGTGTGAGGGACATTGAAAGCAAGGAAAATATTCAGGTTTTGGCTTGAGCAGTTGGGTGAATGACAGTATTCTAAAATGAGACTGGAGGTCAGTGAAAAGGGAAGTCAAGAATTATTTATTTATTTGTTTATTTTTAATTGAGATGGAGTCTCACTCTGTCATCCAGGCTGGAGTGTAGTGGCGTGATCTCGGCTCACTGTAACCTCTGCCTCCCAGGTTCAAGCTGTTCTCCTGCCTCAGCCTCCTGAGTAGCTGGAATTACAGGTGCATGCCATGATGGCCAGCTAAATTTTCTATTTTTAGTAGAGGCGATGTTTCACCATGTTGACCAGGCTGGTCTTGAACTCCTGACCTCAAGTGATCTGCCTGCCTCGGCCTCCCAAAGTGCTGGGATTACAGGTGTGAGCCATGGTACCCGGCCTTATTTTTGAACTTGTTACTTTTGTGACGTCTGTAAGTGACCAAATGGAGATGGCAAGTGGCAATCAATTAAATGATCCTGAAGCTCAGAGAGTTAGGAGGAGATGTACAGATGGTATTTAAAGTTGTAGAATGGATGAGCCTTTTTAGCGAGAGAAGAGCCCTAAAAACTCAACCTTTTAGAGTTTGCTTTAATGGGCCGCATTTTGCTTGCTTGTAAGACAAACCACAGCATAGAGGTTTGTCTGCAGCACAGAAGTTTGTTTATATTAGTTTATATTAAAACATCTGCTTTCTTATTTATTTTTTAAAATTTTTGGCAGTAATGGTGTTGTAATAGATGAGAAAGTATTACATCTCTACCGTGTCTGCCATTTGTTGAATGAGTAACAAACCCTTTGCTACCTGTGTGACCTTGAAATTTTACCTCTCTGAGTCGCTGTCTTCTTCTTCTTCTTTCGTCTTTCTTCTTTCTTCTTTCTTCTTTCTTCTTTCTTCTTTCTTCTTTCTTCTTTCTTCTTTCTTCTTCTTCTTCTTCTTCTTCTTCTTCTTCTTCTTCTTCTTCTTCTTCTTCTTCTTCTTCTTCTTCTTCTTCTTCTTCTTCTTCTTCTTCTTCTTCTTCTTCTTCTTTCTTCCTCTTCTTCCCTTCTTCTTCCCTTCTTCTTCTTCCTTTCTTCTTCTCCTCCTCCTCCTCCCCCTCCCCCTCCCCTCCTCCCCCTCCCTCTCTTCCTTTTTTTTTTTTTTTTTGGAGACAGAGTCTTGCTCTGTCTCACCCAGGCGAGAGAATCCCTTGAACCCAGGAGGCGGAGATTGCAGTGAGCCAAGATCACACCGTTGCACTCCAGCCTGGGCAACAAGAGCGAAACTCCGTTTCAAATAGATAGATAGATAGATAGATAGATAGATAGATAGATAGATAGATAGATAGATAACAGAAATTTACTTCTCACAGTTCTAGTTCAACATCAAGGCACCAGCAGATTCAGTGTCTGGTGAGGGCCCACTTCCTGGTTCACAGACAGGGCCTTCTTGCTGTGTCCTCACATGTGGAAGAGGCAGAAGAGCTTTTATAAGGACACTAATCAATTGATGAGAGTTCCACCCTCATGACCTAAACACCTTCAAAAGCCCCACCTCCTAATACCATCATATTGGGAGGGTTGGGATTTTAACATGAGTTTGGGGTGGGGGAACACAGACATTCAGACCATAGCAGGCAGGCAGGCGGGCGGGAGGGTGGACGGATGAAGAGACAGACAGACAGACAGATAGACAGATAGGGAGATAGAGAAATAGAGATATACATCACATAAATATACATGTGTATAGTGTAGTGTCTTAAATATCTGAAACCGATGCTGTAATGTTCATGTATTTCACATATTGTTTTTGTCCAGCTTTTCTCAGTCTGTCATAACTTGGCCACCTTCAAAGAAGGTTAATGTTTTAAATGATGAAACTCTAAGGTGAGGTTTGGTTTGAAATATTTTTGAAGTCTAATGAGTAGGAAAATGAATTAAAACAGTATTATAAGACTGGGCACAGTGGCTCGTATCTGTAACCCCAGCACTTTGGGAGGATGAGGCAGGCAGATTACTTGAACCCAGGAGTTCGAGACCAGCCTGGGTAACATGGAGAAACCTGGTCTCTACCAAAAATACAAAAATTAGCCAGGCGTGGTGATGCAGGCCTGTACTCGCAGCTACACAGGAGGCTGAAGTGGAAGAATTGCTTGAGCCTAGGAGGCAGATGTTACATTGAGCTAAGATTGCGCTACTGCATTCCAGCCTGTGCCATAGAGCGAGACGCAACAAACTCCCTTTTTGTTTGACGCAAACTCCCTTCGTATATGCTCTGCTATGGAAAATATTCTAAACTTTTTACATTTAGATTATATATTCCCTGAGGTTTTCCTTTTATTTGAAATATGTAATAATGTGTTTGATAATATCAAAGGGAAAACATTTATTCCACATGTATTAGATTGAACTGTAAAAATTACTGATACTCTTTTTTCTGACCTGACAAAAATGGCAATTTCATTTGACTCAACCTTAATAGAAAGAAGTTTTTCTAAAAGTCTTTATATTCTTCGTGATTTGATTTTAGCACTTTGTGACTTTCATTCATTCAACAACATAATTTACTCTTTTCATTCTTAAATCCTAATAATACACATCTCGAGGGTGACTTTAAGGACTACAAGTGCTTGGTTAGAAGCTATTTGTTAGGCTTCTGATATTCTGGCACCAAGTCAAAGACTTTACATATGCTATTGCCAATCCTGACATTAAATCTGAAAGAGAGGAATTAGTATTAATGGCAGAGCTACAATTTGCATCCTTTTTATGACCTAGTCTTGTAAGTCACATAGTACCACTCCCAGCATTTTACTTGTCAAAAGTTAGTCCCATTCAAAGGGTATGGAGAAAAAGGCTTTTCCTTTTAAGAGTAGGAATGTCAAAGAACTTGCTGATATTTAGCATCACCAGAAAATGCTAGGGACTTTGGGATGTGCTTTTTGTCATGGTGAAAATTTTATTTTGCCCTTTTAAAAAGTTTCTTCTCTTTGATGACCATGTAAAAATGATTTACAGAAGATTAGTGGTCACTCCTGAGTTCTTCCTCTTTTAGAGTTTAACTTGAGACTTGATCTGTTAATTATGCACAATGGAAGCAATTAGTCTGAATGTATCTTTTCCTAGTTTTTCATATTGGGTTTTTAAAAAACTGTTTTATTGGATTTACAAAACATGTAACTAATTTATAAATTGTTTTTATTGTTGATTCTGTGAAAGCACTAAATCCTACCTCTTGTTTTCTGTGATAATTATTTTGTATTTACTAAATTTATGTTTTGATGAATTCCAGGTGACAGTTTACAGATTTCTCATGGGCAATCTGCAAATCTGGTTTCCCTAAAGAAAATTGCAGATCATGTACAGTGCAAAAACATATGTGGCACAGTCTTTCAGTGTGTGTATGGAATATAATGCCAGATTTTCCTGAAAGCCTGGAGATGGGAAAGAGCTTTGACAGAGTGAGAAAACTTGAGTGTGTGAAAAGGGCTGACAACTGTGATATAAGCCACGCCTTTATATTTATGGCTAATCTGGAGAGTAGAATGGAGGTATTCTGAGATAACTTGAATTGCAGTATTTTTTCATGTAGTATGTCATATTTGACAGGGGAAATACTGCATTCAGGAGCTTCATATTCACCCTAAGATATCAACCTGTCACACTGCATGCAGAAAAATCACAGGGAAATACTGATCTCAGTTATGGATTTAATGTTCCATAGTGAATGGATTATAAAGCCAGGACTAAAACCCAAGAGTATAGTAACCCAGACTACACTTTGGGATCTCATCTTCCCTGGCAAAATCTCAGATTATTTGCCCTAAATTTTTAGAGCTTGTTTCCTTGTTAGTTTGTTGCTTTTCTTTAAACTATTTACCTATGATTTAAATATGTCCCCTCCAATATGCAGGTGTTGAAATGTAATGGCCATTGTGATGGTGTCTTAGTCCGTTTTCTGTTGCTTAAAACAGAATACCTGAAACTGGGTAATTTGAAAACAAAAGGAATTTATTTCTTATGCTTATGGAGGCTGAAGAGTCCAAGATCTAGGAACTCCTTCTGGTGGGGGCCTGCTTGCTGGAAGGGACTCTCTACAGAGTCCCGAGGTGGTACAGGACATCACATGATAACTCAGGTCTCTCTTTTTCTTCTTAGAAAGCCACCAGCTGATCCCCATGAGGACCTTAATCCATGAATGGATTAGTCCCTTCATGAGAGCAGATTCCTCATGAACCAGTCAAAAGGCCACACCTCTAATTAGTGCCACATTAGAGCATTACATTTCAACGTGAGTTTTGGAGAGGAGAAATTTTCAAACCATAACAGAAAGTATTAAGAGGTAGAGCCTTTAGGACTTGATTACACCATGAAGGCTCCTTTCTTATGAATGGGATTAAGACGCTTCTAAATGAGGCTTTATGCATTAGGTTTCTTGCCCTTTCACCTTCTGCCATATAAGGACACATGCTCCTCCCCTCCAGAGGATGCAGCAATAAGGCACCATCTTGGAAGCAGAGAGCAGCCCTCACCAGACAACTGAACCAGCCAGTGCCTTGATCTTAGATTTCTCAGCCTGCAGATCCATGAGGAAATACATTTCTATTATTTATAAACTACCCAGTTTCTTGTATTCTGTTATCACAGCACAAATAAACACAGAAACTATTATAAATAAACTATAAACTATTGTTTTCAAAAGGTTTTGTTTTTTAATTATTACAAAGCAAAATTGACCTTTTTGTGGTATACAGCTTTATGGAATTTGATATATGTGCAGATAAGTGTAACTGCTACCACAATGAGGATACGGGACAGTTTTATCACCCAAAAAACTTCCTTGCTGTGTTCCTTTATAGTCACAGTCCCTTTCACCTCTAACCCGTGGCAACTGCCAATCTGTCTTCATCAATATAGTTTTTTTTCAAGAACACCATATAAATGGAATTACACAATATGTAACCTTTTGAGACTCGTTTGACTTAGCATAATGCCTTTGAGAATCATCCAAGTTTTTATATTTATCAATAATTCATTCACAATCTGGATGCCGTGGCTCATGCCTGTAATGTCAGCACTTTTGGAGGATCACTTGAGGCCGGGAGTTTGAGACCAGCCTGGGCATCATAATGAGACCCCATCTTTATGAAAAAAATTTAAAAATTAGCTGGTTGTGGTGTTGTGTCTGTAATCCCAGCTACTCAGGAGGCTAAAGCAGGTGCATCACTTGAGTCCAGGAGTTCGAGGCTGCAGTGGACTGTGATTGTACCACTGTACTCCAGCCCGGGAGATTGAGCAAGATGCTGACTAAAAAAAAAAAAAAAAATATTTTACTTTTGTTGAGTTGTATGGGTGCACCATAGTTTGTGTGTCTGTTCACCTGCTGAAAGACATTTGGGTTATTTCCATTCTTTGGCCATAATGAATAGAGATACTATAAACTTTTGTGTGTAAGTTTTGTGTGAACATAAGTTTTCATTTCATTTCATTTCTTTTTCTTTCTTTCTTTTTTATTTTTTGAAACAGGGTCCTGCTTTGTTACCCAGGCTAGAGTACGTGGTGCAGTCACATTGCATGTAGCCTCTACCTCCTGGGCTCAAGCAGTCCTGTCTCAGCCTCTTGAGTAGCTAGGACTACAAGCATGCCACCACACCTGGCTAATTTTTTGTTTTTAATTTTGTGTGTGTGTGTGTGGAGATGGGATCTCACTATGTTGCCCAGGCTGGTCTTAGAACTCCTGGCCTTAAGTCATCCTCACACCTCAGCTTTTCCAAGTGTTGGGATTATAGGTGTGACCTACCACACTTGGCCCAGTTTTTATTTCTTTAGTGCCAGGGTCAGCAAACTTTTTCTGTAGAGGGCTGGATGAAGTATTTTATGCTTTAGGGTCTCTGTTGTGGGCACTCTGCTGTTGCAGTGTGAAAGCAGTCATAGGCAATACACAAGTAAATGAATATAGATGTGTTCCAATAAAATTTTATTTACAAAAACATGTGGGCTAGATTTTGGTACGTGGCTGTAATTTGCTAACCCCTGTTTTATGGTAAATACTTGGGAATTGCAATTTGTCATGAATACATAATAAATAAATGTTTAATTTGATAAGAAAATGCCAGACTTTTAGTTTATTGACTTAAAATACACTTAGTTTAATAACATTTGAATCATGGGATGTTATTGAACTCAGACTTTATAGTTCACGCAGCTAGCTCACCTAATTTATAAGACAGGCTTTGGTCTTGTCTTACATTGAGGGTCTATTTTACCTTTTACTTTTATTCATATTCTTGTGTGGTCTTTTGACTTGATATATCTTTGCTTCACAGATAAAAGGCATACTCATTTTTAAAGTAATTTTTATTTGAATTAGTTAAGATACAGTCGAACATTTTAGGGAGGTTGCCTTTTTTAAAAAGTATGTATTAGCAAAGGATTAGAGATGGAGTTGCTAAGTTTTTAAATTAATTAGACAGTTGATCGTATCCTAGAAATTGAATATAGCTGGATATACTCTATACTCATCACACCATGATGTCTCTTTAGAAGACTTTGTTTCAGTGCCAAACTCAAACCTTTTCAGTATGGAAGCTAAACCCAGACTGTTTATCCATAAGGGAAGCTCACCTTTGAGATCATATCTTTGTTTTGTGTTAGTTTTTGATGACAATTTAAGTGTTAAATCTTAGGTCAGTAGCCAAGTATCCTTGGAATTCTTCTTAGGAACAGCATCCTACAGATGGAAGGTTGTTGTTGGTGTTTTTTTCTGAGGGATGCATAATTCACTTTCTATTTTGTTGTGATTCCCTTTGCCACAAAAAGCCGGGATTTGGGGTTAAAAGGTAGGTAAATCATCTTGGATATATCAATAGCTAATGAAGTTGAAGATGATGAATAAATCAAAGGAGGTCTATTTTTGTGGTTATGATTTACTATTACTTTTTCTCTTCTGAAAAAGCAGTGAAGCCCCAGGACCATAACGACATTAGGGAGGTGGGAAGACCATTTTGTGCTAATAGTAGTCCTACTCGTCTTCATGCAGTGGTTGAAAGACTATATCCATGGGTGGGATGTGCTACTGTTGATATGATATGCTTTTTTAAAAGAGGTAACTATTTGAGGAAAAAAAGGATTCTTTTCTGCTTTCTGTGGGCTTGGACACTGGCACTTGAATCACTGGTGTGGCAATTGAACATGATCTCCTTTGAGAATCAAATAAAAGTCATAGGTCATCTTTCTAGAGTATATGTATGTTCACAAATTTAATATGAAGTTTCAGGACTTCATTTACTCCCAAGCCAGCATTGTCCAATATTACTTTCTGTGACAATTAAAATGTTTTATGTTGGCTCTGTCTAATACAGTAATCACTAGACACATAGTAGCTGTTGAGCACTTCAAATGTGTCTGTTGCAACTGAGGAACTAGATTTTTTACTTCATGTATTTAAATTAATTTGTATTTAAGATGAAATATCCACATATAGGTAGTGGCTGCCGGCTTAGGCCCTTTCATGTGCCATAGGTTATAATCCCTATAAAAGAGGTTTTGTGAACGACATTGTTAGGAATTTAATTTGTTCATTTCACTTCTGATTTTTGCAGTCAAGCAATAGTTATTGTATCTTGCTTTTAAGTTAAATTTTAATAGTTGCTGTTGTCTCTATGTACCTTTTTCTTATTCAGGGAGATTTTAAGGCATTTTTCAATATTTGATCCTGTTTCTTTCATAATGAAATGTCCAGAATAGGTTTGTCCTGGGTTTTTAAGCTTGTTCAGAGAATGTGAGGTGACTACCTGTTGAGTCCTGTGTTGTGGGCTCTCCAGCGTCACTTTGTCCTACATTGGGAACATTCTGGTTATTTACAGCCACCTTTGCCCAAGTATTTTAAAAGTGCATTTCCCCTTTGGGAGACCGAGGCAGGCAGATCACCTGAAGTCAGGAGGAGTTCAAGATCAGCCTGGCCAACATGGTGAAACTCCGTCTCTACTAAATATAAAAATTAGCTGGGTGTGGTGGCATACACCTGTAATTCCAGCTACTCAGAGGCTGAGGCAGGAGAACTGCTTGAACCTGGGAGGTAGAGATTGCAGTAAGCCAGGATCAGGCCACTGCACTCCAGCCTAGGTGATAAGAGTGAAACTGTGTCTCAAAAAATAAAATAAAATAAAATAATTTAAAAATAGTGTATTTCCATACTCATACATTATTTAGCAACAAGCTGAAAAGTTTATAGGTGACCTCCATACTGTCTGATTTTATATTTCTCCGGCAGTGGTTCTCAACCCTGGATGCACATTAGAATCAGTTGGGAAACCCGTAAAAACCCTGCCCAGGCTCTAGCCCCAGAGACTTGTGATTTGAACAGAGTGGCTTCCAGGCTTCAGAGCATTTTTTAAAGCTTCTTAGTTGATTCCAGTATCCTACCAAGGTTGAAAAGCCCTCATGTGTGAGATAGTTAGTAGACCTGGGCTACCTGTGTTGAGGAAAATATTCTGAATTAGAGACTAATTGATAACCTTTTTCCCCCTCTTTCTAGGTGGAGCCCAGATTTCAAGTCTTCAGTAAAATACCTTCAAGCGAATGGGCCCTATTGTGCTCACACATTCAGAACCAGTTACCCAAGGAATTCCCTAAAGGTCAGTCTCTGGGAAGAAAAATTAGTAGGTTTTTGTTTTTAATCTTTACTATCACTGGATTTATTGATAAACAAAGACTGTTAATTACTTATGTGTAGACGGGGCTTTTTATATTGAGTTGATTTATAGAGCTACCATTATAAATTTGATTACTATACTGTCATATTTAGGAAATAGAAAATGTATGTTGAGAACTGTTTCTAATAGACTATTTACAGGAGGATATATGTTATGTGTACACCTATATGCTTATACACATTTAATATATCTTTAAAAGATATTCAAGAAATTAGTGATGACAGTTCTAGGGAGGGGAACTGGAGCCCTGTAGTGGGATATTTACTTTTAGTGTGTATTCTTTTCAATATGGTCTTTTAAACCCCATGCATATATTAAATTTCAAAAAAAAATTCTTAATGGCTAAAAATGCTTTTTTAGTTTATAAATATGCTTATAGTTTTTTCTACTTGGAAACATAGAAAACAACCTCATATTCCTTGAAATTGAGGGTCTCTGCTTATTATTTGGTATGCTATTTCTTGTGTTGGATGTGTTATTTAGGGGCATACATCTGATTTTCCTCTCTTGAACTCATGTCCTGGGATTTTTTTGCTTTACATTTTCTTTCACCTTTTTATATTTTATTTTATTTTATTTTATTTTATCTTTTGAGACATAGTCTCGCTCTGTTGCCAGGCTGGAGCACAGTGGCGCAATCTCGGCTCACTGCAACCTGTGCCTCCCAGGTTCAAGCGATTCTCCTGCCTCAGCCTCCTGAGTAGCTGGGATTACAGGCGCCCACCACCACGCCCAGCTAATTTTTGTATTTTTAGTAGAGACGGGATTTCACCATGTTGGCCAGGATGGTCTCTTATCTCTTTTTTTTGTTTGTTTTTTTTAAAATGATACTTTAAGTTCTAGGGTACATGTGCACAATGTGCAGGTTTGTTACATATGTATATATGTGCCATGTTGGTGTGCTGCACCCATTAACTCATCATTTACATTAGGTATATCTCCTAATGCAATCCCTCCCCCCTCCTCCCTCCCCCCTCCCCGCAATAGGACCCGGTGTGTGATGTTCCCCTTCCTTTGTCCAGGTGATCTCATTGTTCAGTTCCTACCTATGAGTGAGAACATGCGGTATTTGGTTTTCTGTTCTTGCGATAGTTTGCTGAGAATGATGGTTTCCAGCTGCATCCATGTCCCTACAAAGGACACAAACTCATCCTGTTTTATGGCTGTGTAGTATTCCATGGTGTATATGTGCCACATTTTCTTAATCCAGTCTGTCACTGATGGACATTTGGGTTGGTTCCAGGTCTTTACTATTGTGAATACACCGCAATAAACATACGTGTGCATGTGTCTTTATAGCAGCATGACTTATAATCCTATGGGTATATCCCCAGGAATGGGATGGCTGGGTCAAATGGTATTTCTAGTTCTAGATCCTTGAGGAATCACCACACTGTTTTCCACAATGGTTGAACTAGTTTACAGTCCCACCAACAGTGTAAAAGTGTTCCTATTTCTCCACATCCTCTCCAGCATCTGTTGTTTCCTGACTTTTTAATGATTGCCATTCTAACTGGTGTGAGATGGTATCTCATTGTGGTTTTGATTTGCATTTCTCTGATGCCCAGTGATGATGAGCATTTTTTCATGTGTCTGTTGACTGTATGAATGTCTTCTTTTGAGAAATGTCTGTTCATATCCTTTGCCCACTTTTTGATGGGGTTGTTTTTTTCTTGTAAATTTGATTGAGTTCTTTATAGGTTCTGGATATTAGTCCTTTGTCAGTTGAGTAGATTGCAAAAGTTTTCTCCCATTGTGTAGGTTGCCTGTTCACTCTGATGGTAGTTTCTTTTGCTATGCAGAAGTTCTTTAGTTTAATCAGATCCCATGTGTCAATTTTGGCTTTTCTTGCCATTGCTTTTTGTGTTTTAGAAATGAAGTCCTTGCCCATGCCTATGTCCTGAATGGTATTACCTAAGTTTTCTTCTAGGGTTTTTATGGTATTAGGTCTAACATTTAAGTCTCTAATCCATCTTGAATTAATTTTTGTATATGGAGTAAGGAAAGGATCCAGTTTCAGCTTTCTACTTATGGCTAGCCAATTTTCGCAGCACCATTTATTAAATAGGGAATCCTTTCCCCATTTCTTGTTTTTGTCAGGTTTGTCAAAGATCAGATGGCTGTAGATGTGTGGTATTATTTCTGAGGATTCTGTTCTGTTCCATTGGTCTATATCTCTGTTTTGGTACCAGTACCATGCTGTTTTGGTTACTGTAGCCTTGTAGTATAGTTTGAAGTCAGGTAGCATGAGGCCTCCACCTGTGTTCTTTTGACTTAGGATTGTCTTGGCAATGCGGGCTCTTTTTTTGGTTCCATATGAACTTTAAAGCAGTTTTTTCCAATTCTGTGAAGAAACTCATTGGTAGCTTAATGAGGATGGCATTGAATCTGTAAATTACCTTGGGCAGTATGGCCATTTTCACAATATTGATTCTTCCTATCCATGAGCATGGTATGTTGTTCCATTTGTTTGTGTCCTCTTTTATTTCACTGAGCAGTGGTTTGTAGTTCTCCTTGAAGAGGTCCTTTACATCCCTTGTAAGCTGGATTCCTAGGTATTTTATTCTCTTTGAAGCTATTGTGAATGGGAGTTCATTCATCATTTGGCTCTCTGTTTGTCTGTTACTGGTGTATAAGAGTGCTTGTGATTTTTGCACATTGATTTTGTATCCTGAGACTTTGCTGAAGTTTCTTATCAGCTTAAGGAGATTTTGGGCTGAGACAATGGGGTTTTCTAAATATACAATCATGTCATCTGCAAGCAGGCACAGTTTGACTTCTTCTTTTCCTAACTGAACACCCTTTATTTTTTTCTCTTGCCTGATTGCCCTAGCCAGAACTTCCAACACTATGTTGAATAGGAGTAGTGAGAGAGGGCATCCCTGTCTTGTGCCAGTTTTCAAAGGGAATTTTTCCAGTTTTTGCCCATTCAGTATGATATTGGCTGTGGGTTTGTCATAAATAGCTCTTACTATTTTGAGATACTTTCCATCAATACCAAATTTATGGAGAGTTTTTAGCATGAAGTGCTGTTGAATTTTGTCAAAGGCCTTTTCTGCATCTATTGAGATAATCATGTGGTTTTTGTCTTTGGTTCTGTTTATATGCTGGATTAATTTATTGATTTGCGTATGTTAAAGCAGCCTTGCATCCCAGGGATGAAGCCCACTTGATCATGGTGGATAAGCTTTTTGGTGTGCTGCTGGATTCGGTTTGCCAGTATTTTATGGAGGATTTTTGCATCGATGTTCATCAGGGATATTGGTCTAAAATTCTCTTTTTTTGTTGCATCTCTGTCAAGCTTTGGTATCAGGATGATGTTGGCCTTGTAAAATGAGTTGGGGAGGATTCCCTCTTTTTCCATTGATTGGAATAGTTTCAGAAGGAGTGGTACCAACTCCTCCTTGTAAGTCTGGTAGAATTCAGCTGTGAATCTGTCTGGTCCTGGACTTGTTTTGGTTGGTAGGCTATTAATTATTGCCTCAGATTCAGATCCTGCTATTGGTCTATTCAGGGATTAAACTTCTTCCTCATTTAGTCTTGGGAGAGTGTAAGTGTCCAAGAAATTATCCATTTCTTCTAGGTTTTCAAGTTTATTTGCGTAGAGGTGTTTATAGTATTCTCTGATGGTAGTTTGTATTTCTGTGGGGTCAGTGGTGATATCCCCTTTATCATTTTTTTATTGCATCTATTTGATTCTTCTCTCTTTTCTTTATTAGTCTTGCTAGTGGTCAATCAATTTTGTTGATCTTTTCAAAAAACCAGCTCCTGGATTCATTGATTTTTTGAAAAGTTTTTTGTGCCTCTATCTCCTTCAGTTCTGCTCTGATCTTAGTTATTTCTTGCCTTCTGCTAGCTTTTGAATGTGTTTGCTCTTGCTTCTCTAGTTCTTTTAATGGTGATGCTAGGGTGTCAATTTTAGATCTTTCCTGCTTTCTCTTGTGGGCATTTAGTGCTATAAATTTCCCTCTACACAATGCTTTAAATGTGTCCTAGAGATTCTGGTATGTTGTATCTTTGTTCTCATTGGTTTCAACGTAAATCTTTATTTCTGCCTTCATCTCGTTATGTACCCAGTAGTCATTCAGGAGCAGGTTTTTCAGTTTCCATGTAGTTGAGCTGTTTTGATTGAGTTTCTTAGTCCTGAGTTCTAGTTTGATTGCACTGTGGTCTGAGAGACAGTTTGTTATAATTTCTGTTTTTGAACATTTGCTGTGGAGTGCTTTACTTCCAATTATGTGGTCAATTTTGGAATAAGTGTGATGTGGTGCTGAGAAGAATGTATATTCTGTTGATTTGGGATGGAGAGTTCTGTAGATGTCTATTAGGTCCACTTGGTGCAGAGTTGAGTTCAATTCCTGGATATCCTTGTTACTTTCTGTCTCGTTGATCTGTCTGATGTTGACAGTGGGGTGTTGAAGTCTCCCATTATTATTGTATGGGAGTCTTAAGTCTCTTTGTAAGTCTCTAAGGGCTTGCTTTATGAATCTGGGTGCTCCTGTATTGGGTGCATATATATTTAGGATAGTTAGCTCTTCCTGATGAATTCATCCCTTTACCATTATGTAATGTCCTTCCTTGTCTCTTTTGATCTTTGATGGTTTAAAGTCTGTTTTATCAGAGACTAGGATTGCAAACCCTGCTTTTTTTTGTTTTCCATTTGCTTGGTAGATCTTCCTCCATCTGTTTATTTTGGGCCTATGTGTGTCTCTGCATGTGAGATGGGTCTCCTGAATACAGGAAACTGATGGGTCTTGACTCTTTATCCAATTTGCCAGTCTGTGTCTTTTAATTGGACCATTTAGTCCATTTACATTTAAGGTTAATATTGTTATGTGTGAACTTGATCCTGCCATTATGATATTAGCTGGTTATTTTGCTCGCTAGTTGATGCAGTTTCTTCCTAGCATCGATGGACTTTACATTTTGACATGTTTTTGCAATGGCTGGTACCTGTTGTTCCTTTCCATGTTTAGTGCTTCCTTCAGGATCTCTTGTAGGGCAGGCCTGGTGGTGACAAAATCTCTAAGCATTTGCTTATCTGTAAAGAATTTTATTTCTCCTTCACTTATGAAACTTAGTTTGGCTGGATATGAAATTCTGGGTTGAAAATTCTTAAAGAATGTTGAATATTGGCCTCCACTCTCTTCTGACTTGGAGAATTTCTGCGGAGAGATCTGCTGTTAGTCTGACAGGCTTTCCTTTGTGTGTAACCCGACCTTTCTCTCTGGCTGCCCTTAACATTTTTTCCTTCATTTCAACTTTGGTGAATCTGACAATTATGTGTCTTGGTGTTGCTCTTCTCGAGGAGTACCTTTGTTGCGTTCTCTGTATTTCCTGAATTTGAATGTTGGCCTGCCTTACTAGGTTGGGGAAGTTCTCCTGGATAATATATCCTGCAGAGTGTTTTCCATCTTGGTTCCATTTTCCCCGTCATTTTCAGGCACACCAATCAGATGCAGATTTGGTCTTTTCACATAATCCCATATTTCTTGGAGGCTCTGTTAATTTCTTTTTCCTCTTTTTTCTCTAGACTCCTCGCTTCATTTCATTCATTTGATCTTCAATCACTGATGATGATCATCTTCCAGATGATTGAGTGGGTTACTGAAGCTTGTGCATTTGTCACGTAGTTCTCGTGTTATGGTTTTCTTCTCTATCAGTTCTTTTAAGGACTTCTCTACATTTATTATTCTAGTTAGCCATTCGTCAAATCTTTTTTCAAGGTTTTTAGTTTCTTTGCGCTAGTTATGTAGTTCCTCCTTTAGCTCTGAGAAGTTTGATCGACTGAAGCCTTCTTTTCTAGACTCGTCAAAGTCATTCTCCGTCCAGCTTTGTTCCGTTGCTGGCGATGAGCTGCGTTCCTTTGGAGGGGGAGATGCGCTCTTATTTTTTAAATTTCCAGCTTTTCTGCCCTGCTTTTTCCCCATCTTTGTGGTTTTATCTGCCTTTGGTCTTTGATGATGGTGACATACTGATGGGGTTTTGGTGTGGGTGTGCTTTCTGTTTGTTTTCCTTCTAACAATCAGGACCTTCAGCTGTAGGTCTGTTGGAGTTTGCTTGAGGTCCACTCCAGACCCTGTTTGCCTGGGTATCAGCAGCAGAGGCTGCAGAAGATAGAATATTGCTGAACAGCTAGTGTTGCTGTCTGATTCTTGCTCTGGAAGCTTCGTCTCAGGGGTGTACCCCGCCATGTGAGGTGTGAGGTGTTGGACTGCCCCTAGTGGGGGATGTCTCCCACTTAGGCTACTCAAGGGTCAGGGACCCACTTGAGCAGGCAGTCTGTCCGTGCTGGGAAATCCACTGCTCTCTTCAAAGCTGTCAGACAGGGGCATTTCCTTCTGCAGAGGTTTCTGCTGCTTTTTGTTTAGCTATGCCCTGTCCCCAGAGGAGAAGTCTACAGAGGCAGGTCGGCCTCCTTGAGCTGTGGTGGGCTCCACCCAATTCGAGCTTCCTGGAGGCTTTGTTTACCTACTTAAGCCTCAGCAATGGTGGGCGCCGCTCCCCCAGCCTCGCTGCCTCCTTCCAGTTAGATCTCAGACTGCTGTGCTAGCTGCTCCGTGGGCATGGGACTCTCCAGGCCATGTGTGGGATATAATCTCCTGGTGTGCCTTTTGCTAAGACCCTTGGTAAAGTGCAGTATTAGGGTGGGAGTTACCTGATTTTCCAGGTGTTGTGTTTCTCAATTTCCTTTGGCTAGGAAAGAGAATTCCCTTCCCCCTTGCACTTCCCAGGTGAGGCGATGCCTCACTCTGCTTCAACTCTCACTGGTAGGGCTGCACCGGCAGACCAGCACCAACTGTTCCACACGACCCAGTGAGATGAACCCGGTACCTCAGTTGAAAATGCAGAAATCACCCGTCTTCTGTGTCACTCACACTGGGAGCTGGAGGCTGGAGCTGTTCCTATTCAGCCATCTTAGGCACGCCAGGTCTCTATCTCTTGACCTCATGATCTGTCCGCCTCGGCCTCCCAAAGTGCTGGGATTACAGGTGTGAGCCACCGCGCCCAGCCTCTTTCACCCTTTTATTTCACCATGTTCCAATTTGTCTCTTTTTATCTTTTGCACTAATTCTTATTCCTTCAATTTATTTCCAGCTTAATTAATGGCACTACTGTTGTTCATATCACCCAATCTGGAATTCTGAGTCCTTTTGATCTCTTTTTCCTTTGATCCTGAAAGATAT
This sequence comes from Rhinopithecus roxellana, assembly GCF_007565055.1. NCBI lineage: Eukaryota > Metazoa > Chordata > Mammalia > Primates > Cercopithecidae > Rhinopithecus > Rhinopithecus roxellana. The sequence continues at coordinate 50,384,885 of NC_044550.1, forward strand.
CTACTTCCTAGATTGTTACTCCTGTGTCAGTGGCATTACTTGTAATCTCTCATACCGCTGTGCCCCACCCTTACCTCTACTGGCTCTGCCTTTATGGCTGAAAGCATCATTAAGATACATCTATCCCATATATCACACTATATTTAGAAATATTTTCTCAACATATATAACCCTCCTACTTAACAGTTTATTGTTAGTCTAAGATGTAAGGCCTTTTAGGCTCTTCCTGTGACTGGCTTTTCTACGTGAGCTTCATCTCTAGCTTTTCTCCGTATTCACCCTTTGTTCCAACTATGCAGAACTACTTGGCCAACCCAGCAGCATATCTTGGGCTTTCTTGTCTGTATACACAGTTTATTTGCTGGGTGTAAGTTCTAGTCCATTGTCAGCTGAATGAACTTCTCTTCAATTTCTAAGGCTTAGTTCAGATGTCACTTTCTCTATTGATAGTTAACTGCCTTTTCCCTGTGTTCTCCATAGCACTTTGTTTATTTATTTATTATTCATTGTAATACTTATCACGTTGCTTCTATTATATTTTTCTACTTAACCATGAGCCCCTACAGGGTAGCATGTGATTGATTTATCTTTCCATCACTAGTTTCTAGCAGAGTACTTGCATGTAAAAAGTGTTATTAAATGAATAAGAAAGTAAATGTTAACATATACAATTTTTGAACTCTTAGTTTATAACCATGTGAGGTCACTAATTCAGTGTTTTTAAAGTTTAGTAAAAGCTAACCTGAGTTTTACATTTCTGAGGAAAGAGTTTAATAAGTTACTTTTTAGTAACTTATTAATCAATTATGAGAAAAGTGTTCACCTATTTGAAAAAGCTGACTTTGTGGGGTTTTTTTTTTTTTTGAGACAGAGTCTCGCTCTATTGCCTAGCCTGGAGTGTGGTGGTGCAGTCTTGGCTCACTGCAACCTCCTCCCCCCAGGTTCAAGCGATTCTCATGCTTCAACCTCCTGAATAACTGGGATTACAGGCGTGTGCCACCACAACTGGCTAATTTTTTTTTTTTTTTTTTTTCCGACTGAGTCTCGCTTTGTCACCCAGTCTGGAGTGCAGTGATGCGATCTCGGCTCACTGCATCCTCTGCCTCCTGGGTTGAAGCAATTCACGTGTCTCAGCCTCCTGAGTAGCTGGGAATACAGGCATGTGCCCCATGCCTGGCTAATTTTTGTATTTTTAGTAGAGACAGGGTTTCATTATGTTGGCCAGATTGGTCTCGAACTCCTGACCTCAGGTGATCCGCCCGCCTTGACCTCCCAGAGTGCTGGGACTACAGGGGTGAGCCACCACACTCAGCCTAATTTTTACTAGAGTTGGGGTTTCACCATGTTGGCCAGGATGGTCTCAAACTCCTCACCTCAAGTGATCTGCCCACCTCAGCCTCCCAAAGTGCCGAGATTATAGGCGTGAGCCCCAGCACCTGGCCAAGAGCTGACTTTTTAAAAAGTGCTCTTAGATGATTCAGAATACTTTTCATGCAAATCACTTATACATAAGTACATGACAGTTGGACTGTTATTTAAAGTAGAAAACAGAGTAAGCTTTTATCAGCATAACCAGAGTTTATGTTCTCGAAAGTAATAATGCTGTATTTATTTAACATATATTGTTTTGATATTTTGCTTATTCTCTCTTCATTGCATATCCATTTGAAAGTGGACATTTATTTGCCTTTTGTTATTCCTTAGTTTGAATGTAAGGATCATGGTAGAAATTTGCTATAGTTTCCAAGTTTATGTTCCTTATAGAGTCTTTAATATACATTTAAAGTTGATTCTGTGCTAAATTACTTTTTTTTTAATTACTTTTTTTTTTTTTTTTGAGATGAAGTCTTGCTCTGTCGCCCAGGCTGGAGTGCAGTGATGCAGCCTCGGCTCACTGCAATGACCACTTCCCAAGTTCAAGCAATTCTCTGCCTCAGCCTCCTGAGTAGCTGGGATTACAGGCGCTTGCCACCACACCTGGCTAATTTTTTTTTTTTTTTTTTTTTTTTTGTATTTTTAGTAGAGATGGGGTTTCACTATCTTGGCCATGCTGGTCTTGAACTCCTGACCTTGTGATCTACCTGCCTCAGCCTCCCAAAGTGCTGGAATTACAGGCATGAGCCACCACAGCTGGCCTATTTTTTAAACAATAGTTGTAAGTCTATAGATGTTGGTGGTCTAGAATTTCTCAGATTTTCAAATAGGAAAATCTAGAAATTGAAATAAAAAATAGAGATTTAGAAATGTAAGTTCTCTAGGTCTACCTACTCTAAATTTATCAACAGTAGGTGAGGAAAAGGATTTCATTCAAAATGACCAAGTAAAAGCATTTGTATTCTATTCTTCTTCCTAATGCTAACTGAATATAACAAAAAGAATAAAGAATAAGGAAGAAATCTTTTAACTTAGTGAAATGAAGAGAAAACAGTAATTCCAAGCCTCAGATCATGAGAAGAGCTGCCAAACATTGTGAACATTGAAGCAAATTGAGAAGTGTGCAAATATCTACAGATTTTAAACACAGCAGAGCTCTCACATGGTAGGTAACAAGGGGACTACAAAGTCTCAGGCAAGGTGAAGCTGCAGGGAAAGACACAGATGTCCTTTTTTTTTTCTTTCTTTCTTTCTTTTTTTTTTTTTTTGGCAGAAAAGAGTGGCAAGAAGCAGCAGAGTAGAGGAGGTAGTATATAGAGCCATCTCCTTGGTCTCAGTTGGTGGAAAGCAGCTGAGGAGAAGTAAACACTGAATCACAATGCAGACATTTGAGAGCTTAACACTCTCCCCTTCTGTAATTCTGCTCCCCAACCCTACTGGCTTCATTAGAGTTCTTCAGCCATATGAAGCACAATCTTACTTCGAGCCTTTTGCTTTTACTTGTTCCTTAGCCTGGAATTTTATTCCCCTAGAAATGCTTAGGGATTGCTCCCTCATTCATTCAGGTTTCTGTTCTGGTGTGAATCCCTCAGAGAAACGTTCCTTGACCATGCAGACTGAAACAGCAACCCTAGGAACATTTTATTTTCAAAGCTCACTGAATTTTTTTCATAACCATCAGACATAATTGATTTCTTTGTTTAGTTTTTTCTCTCTCTCATGAGAATCTAAACTCCAAAAGGACACAGACTTTAGCAGGCTTCTGTTCTTCCTCTACATTCTTAGCATCTAAAACATTGTTGGACACATAGTGGTTGCTTAATAAATATTTGTTGAATAAATTATTCAGCAAACAGTAGGCAACACAGAGTTCCTGTGCCCAGTATAAACTGGGAGATCTATATGAGAAGCTTAAGAGACATTATCAGCCAATAGCAATAAGTGGTCTTTATTTTGAACCTGATTCATATAAAATATCTATAAAAATCAACCATGACATTTATGAGATTTTGAACTCATCAAATATTGGATATTTGATATTAACAAAATGATGGTTACTAGTTTTAGTGACCTTTAAAATACTTTTTAACAAGTATTTTAAACCCTTTAATACACTTTTTAACAAGTATTTTAAACCCTTTAATACACTTTTTAACAAGTATTTTAAACCCTTTAATACACTTTTTAACAAGTATTTTGAACCCTTTAATATACTTTTTAACAAGTATTTTAAACCCTTTAATATACTTTAAAAAGTATTTAGTAATACCTTTCTTTAGGGTCCTTTTTTTGGAGATTCTTATACACATGCACACACACACACACACACACACACACTTTATAAGAGATTATATAATGCCTGAATTTTGATTCAAAATAAGTTTAAATTTCTGACTGTTAAAGAATAACTTAAAAAATATATATATGTCATAGAGGATGTTGATTGTGATGCTATATTTAGATCCCATGGATACATTCCAAAGCCTGATATATTATTTTATTTTAAACTGTCAATGCTTATAATGCCATCCTTTGTAACTCTTTAAACTCAGGTTGAAATATCAACCTAAAAATAGTAAAGATTCTGACTTATGTGAGGGATTGCATACAAAAAGAAAATTGAAGGCCATTTTTCTAAATTACCTTTAGATAGTTTCTGTTTCCAGGGTTATTCTCTGCTCTACCTTCCAGGAAAGATTAGTTCTACTGTTATTGATGTGAACTGAAGGTCTGTCCCAATTTGACTTTTTAATGCCTGGAGAGAAATGAATGTAGTGCTCAAAGATTATGCAGTTGCCACTTAAGATACTCTAGAGCCATCATAGACTTTAGAGATGCATTTATGCTTCCCTAAAAACAAAAAGTAGAGTTTCCATAAGCAAAATGTCTAGTGAGTTCTCCTGTTTTCTGCTTTTTCATTCTGTAATCTAATGCAGGTTCCCTAATCACTGAAAGGAGGTGAACAGTTTTTCTTCCCCATTATATAATTTTATATTTTGGTGGTTCATACATAATAAATACTTTCAAATTATTAATTAGGCTTTTCTTATATTTATCATGGTGTTCTGCGGAATCTGTAGATTCTTCTGGATTCGGTGATTTATGGGCCTAGTTTGAAATAAATTTCAATTAAATAGTGTATTCTTAAAATGACATTCTGTTGTGTATAGTTTTTTAGTTGTAAAGTCATATTTTTAATGCATTAAAATTAATTTGTAAATGAATATTTCATGGTGTACACCTGAAAGATAATAAGGGTTTTTTTTTTTTTTTGGTTGAAAATAAAAAGTACTTATGTATGTGTAGCACTATGAGTCAGTCAGGATTTAGTTGCAGAGAATAGAATCTGTTCTAGCAGTTTACGCAGGAAAATACTTATTACATGGCATTAGTGGCTTACAAAATCACGGAGGAGAGGAAAGGGCAGACAAAACAGATTTTGGACTCGTGGTTAAATTGAAAAACATCTTCCAGTGGTATACCTCAACACTGGTTTCTAAGGGAGCTGCGGCTGTCGGTGTGGATCAGGAGACTGTTGTAGGGTGGCAAACTGTGGCCTGCAGGCAAAATCTGGCCTATCACTTGCTTGTCTATGTCTTACAGACTAAGAATGGTTATTATATTTTTAAATATTTGAAAAAATCAAAGGAAAAATAATGTTTTGTGACACTTAAATAATAAATTCACAGTGGGCACAGTGGTGGGCACCTGTAGTGTAGTCTTAGCTACTTGGGAGGCCAAGGTGGGAGGAGGATTGCTTTAGGCCAGGCATTTGAAAACATCCTGGACAACATAGCAAAATACTTTCTCAAATTAAAAATGAAAAAAAAGTGAAATTCAAATGTCAGCATTTATTTGAACACAGCAATACATGCTCACTTACCTATTATATATGGCTGCTTTCACACTACAGTAGCAGTGTTAAGTAGTGGTAACAAAAACTGCATGGCAAAATATTTGGTATCTGACCCTTAACTGAGAAAGTTCTCAACCTCTGCTCTAGAACACACAGTTTAGTGCCATTGCAAAAAGCTGCCTCTACTGTTGCTTGCTCCAGTCATACTATAACTATTATGACCAGGCAAATAGATGTGATATGCACTGCCTCCCAGCAGCCAGCAGGATAATTACTGGGTACTGGGATCTCTGTCCAACACTTCAGCTAAAAAAGGTACGTATATCATGGACAGTGTGGTCTCTGCTTCACTTCTCCTTTTCAAAGCTTGGGCAAGGCCACGTGCGGTGGCTCACGCCTGTAATCCTAGCACTTTGGGAGGCCAAGGCAGGTGGATATCTTGAGCTCACGAGTTCAAGACTAGCCTGGGCAACAGAGCAAAACTCTGTCTCTGCAAAAAATACAAAAATTAGCTGGACATGGTGATATGCACCTGTAGTACCAGCTACTCAGGAGACTGAGGCAGGAGGATTGCCTGAGTCTGGAAGGTTGAGGATGAAGTGAGCCATGGTCGTGTCACTGTACTCCAGTGCAAGTTACAGTGAGACACTATTTGAAAAAAAAAAAAGGTGGAGCAAGTAAGTTTGATTGGCTGAACCTAAATTTCAACGAAAACCTATTTGCAAAGGAGTCTGTGTAAACCTTGCTTATTTTGTTTTATAGCCTCTGTAATACGTGAAAGCCCATTACAGTAGCAAGGTATGATGGATCTTGAGCTGCAACCCCCACCACATTTATCATATACTGGCTGTAAGAATTTGGAACATACTCTTTGTTTATTAAAATGATTAATTTTTTTTCTTAATTCCAATTCAAAGTCATTGGTTGGTTTTGCAGTAACCAATTCCAATCATATCATAACTAAACATTGATTGCCTTCCATGTGGTAGTCATATCACATGTATTCTGTCTTTTCTTACAGCATTGTAAAGCCAGTATCATACTCATGTCCATTTACTATTAAGGAAACTGTAGCTTAGGGTAGTTTGATTTACTTTTCCTGAGGTCACATAGATAGTGAATGGAGGAACAGAATTTGAAATTCATATCTGCCTGACACCAGAACTTTTTTACTGCCAGCTATTCTTGCTAGTCTATTGCTTGTCCCTGTAATGCAGCATTTTTGTGAATCAAACCAGAATATTTTTTATCACATGTTGAGGCTTTTTAAACATTGTTTCTTAGTTTCATTGCCTTTACAGAAATTTCAACCTGTCTTTATTTCTTTAGTAAAAGGGAACGAATCAATTTTGTATTCTGTTTTTGCATAATGATTCATAGTTTAATGCAAAAGGTCTCTGCGAATGTGTAATATCATGCACAAAATATATTGCTTAGACAAAAGACTGTAGACATTTTAGTATTGATAATATTATGCTTTTATGTTTTATGAGGAATACATGTATAAGCGTCAAGCACCATATTCACTGGAGGGAATAAAAATTTGCTCTTAGCACCCTGACAAGGAATAGAGAGAGACACTGCTTTTAAAGTAGTAGAATATGATAAATCAGGCCAATCAAATAAGGAATCAGGGATACACTTTCTGTGAGAATATTTTGGTGAAAAAAATATTTTTACTTTAGATCATTAGTCACAATATCTGAACTTTTTGAAGTAGTCTAAGTATTTTCAAGGCAAGGCCTTTGGGGAAAAAAATAAAAGTATAAAAATAGTGTTTACAGAGGAAAAGAGAAGTAAAGAAGAGAAGAAAAGAAGATAAAAATATAAGCTGCTGAAGCACTAGTGTGGCCTAAGCACAGTGCTGATGTACTGACAAGCTTTATAACAACCAGCTAGCCAGGAAAGAAAAGAAAAAAGCCCCAATTTTTAGTGTTTGCTGATTGCTGTGGTGCAAATATTCTCACTTTGGCTGGTCCCAAGCTATTTGTAGTTTGACAGCTGGATGTCCAAAATTTCTGAAAACTTAGCCATCGGCTCTCATGAGCTGGTACAAGCTGGATCTAACACACCACTATTTAGTTTAGCTTCAGCAGAAGGTAAGAACGGTAGACAAAGGCAGAAATATTTTGCATTTACATTTTAGTGGATATGCAAGATTATGGAACCTGTCTTTTTTAAATCAAAAGTCACAATATGAAAGTATATTATTTTATTCACAGAAGAATAAGGTTAATAGTTAAGTACTCATGATATTGGAGTTTTTTTCTAAGGTTATTATCTCATTTTCTCATTAATAAAAGAATTGCTCAGAACTCATTAAATGACATAATACGTTGCTGTGTTTAATTGCTAATAGTCACAAACAGAGTTTACTACAATCTGGAACTTCTGGGCTTAAACAGTCCTCTCACCTTGGCCTTCCAAAGTGCTGAGATTACAGGCACGAGCCACCATGACTACCTCAACAGTAATTTTTTTGTTTGTATTTGCCTTTGGCAGATTCTGCCAAGAAATTATTTCCTTAATATTCTGAATATTATTCTGTATTTAATATTGAGGCATTGTGTTAGGATTATGGCTGATTTGAATTAAAGATAGTGGGAACTCCTCAAAGGAAAAGAAAATGTAGTTACATGTATGTAACATTTCCCCTGTGTGTCAGATGTATCTAGAGATACTAAGAATTCTTTGCCAAGATACTGCTCATGAGTCATATTTCTTGTCACCAGTCTGGTTACACCCTTGGTGGAAGATACACAAAGTAAACATGGGTTTTGTGGGGGTTTTCTTTGTTTTTTTTTTTTTTAAGTTATTCGGGACAAAAATACTTGATCATTTTGTCCAAATGTTTTAAGGAAGAACAAATAGTACTATCTTTAGTAGGAACAACTAGAAAATAAAATTGCCATTGCTTTCATAAGTAAAGTTATTTCCTAAAGACAAAGAGCTTCCACTTAATAAAAGAGTACTGGATTTGGAATTACATGTCTTGAATTCAAATTTTAGCTAATGCTAGTTGTTGGATCTTTTTGGCAAGCTGCTTAAACTGTGAGCTTCCATTTTTTAAATGTGTAAAGTAGGCATACCATTTTGGGTAGGAAATAAATGAATAAATTTTTGTGAAAATACCTAGCATTGTACTTGGCTATGAATCTTAAGGCTTTATTTCCTGGACAAAAACTGACATAGAGGCAGGAAATGAGAGTTCCTTAGGGATTAACTCCAGCCTGGGCTACTAATTACTGATGCTGTCCCTTTAGACTTAAAATGATTCAAGGAAAGAATGGCTGGTGTTTTCCACTTGGAAATACTGATTACAAGCCAAAGGGCAGTAACTGAGCTACAAAAATCTGATTGGCTAGAATGGTCTTAGGATAGGCCAGTGAAATTCATTTGTTTTCTTCTGTAATTGACGATCTTTTAAAAATGTGCTTTCTTTCCTGACACTCTTCTTCCCAACAGCCCTACCTCCCTGAAGCTAGATTAGGTTTCGCTGATGTACTTTTCTCTACTCTTCCTGTGTTTCCCTAGTACATGCTTTGCCTTTATCATCCTTCATAATCTTTGCTACCACCCAGCCTCTAAACTCCACGAGGTCAGATATCATGTCTATCTTAAATGAATTGTCATTTCCTGACACATGGTGTAAATGCCGCATGTTCCAGGTTGTTGATATGTACCACTGTATCCCAAGCACCTACTCAGCATAATGGTTAATGTTTTATAAATTATTCAGGATTCAGAATATTATAGTGTAAAAGTGATCATTCTGTACCAAAATTTTCGTCATATATTCATAGCAAGACTGAGAGATTATGCCAAAGTTGTAATGACTCCAAATTACTAATAGGAAATTGCTGAATTTTTATTAAAGGCATATCTAGGGTACTGAACACTACCAGAACCATGTTGGTATTCCCAGCGTGACTTTTTTGTTGTTGGAGACCATGGGTAGGTTTGTCTGAAGACTAGAAGAAACTCAGATTTATTTTGCTATTAAAAGTTGTGCATGGCCGGGCGCGGTGGCTCAAGCCTGTAATCCCAGCACTTTGGGAGGCCGAGACGGGCGGATCACAAGGTCAGGAGATCGAGACCATCCTGGCTAACCTGGTGAAACCCCGTCTCTACTAAAAATTACAAAAAACTAGCTGGGCGAGGTGGCGGGCGCCTGTAGTCCCAGCTACTTGGGAGCCTGAGGCAGGAGAATGGCATGAACCTGAAGGGCGGAGCTTGCAGTGAGCAGAGATCTGGCCACTGCACTCCAGTTTGGGCGACAGAGCGAGACTCCGTCTCAAAAAAAAAAAAAAAAAAAAAAAAAAAAGTTGTGCATTTGATTTAATATCTAATGTCTATTGAAAAACCAGTTCCCTCCCTCCCTCCCTTTCTTCTTTCCTTCCTCCTTTCTCTAAATATTCCTACAAATACGTATATTTTTCTTGTTACTTGCTGAGCAGATGAAATTTATTTTAAGGATTTTGTATGTGTGTGTCAGAGGGTTAAAAGGAACAAAATGGCTGTGTTGATAAATAGCTAAGAATCACTTTAGAAAAAAATACGTGTATCTGATTTAAACATGGTTCAGTTGTGCTCACATTAGCAGCACAGAGAAGATTAGCATGGCTACTGCACAAGGATGACGTGCAAATTTGTGAAGCATTCCATTAAAGAAAAAAAAGAAGAAGAAGAAATAAATAAATGTGGTTCAATTGAGACTAACTTAAGAAATGAATTGGTTGGTATATAAGTATTTAATTTTAGTTGTTAATGTAAATATATTTTTATATAAAACAGTGATTTTTAGGGTTAGTTGAGCTAAATTCAGAAGTATTGCAAAGTAATTATTTTCTTTAAAGAGCTATTAATTTAATGAAGGATAGGCACAACCATTCTAAAGTAGTTAATGTTGTCTTTTGTTAATATGTGTCCTTGTAAAATGTTTGCTTTCTGTCCATGTATTTTTAATTCCCAAAAGTTACATTGTAATGTATTTCATCTTATTTTTTAATTTTTTTTTACCCATCACTGTGTTTCTAAGATGTGTCCAACTTAAATGGATCTGAAATATATACTTTTAAATAACTATATATAGTTGTATATCAACTTTGGTTTGCCTATTCTTTTGCTCAGTGATGGACCTCTTAAGTAGCTTCCAAAAAATTCCTGCCAATGAGAGAATTTCTTCAGAGTGTAGATACAGAAGAGGAGTGCAAGATTCCAAGTGATGCAAAATTGCCCTTTAGATCCAGTTCATTTTCTCACTAGTCATGTATGTAGTTTCTGTCCACATGTCTAAGGACACAGCATTTTCCAGCTTTCTGATTGTTGCTAGTCTATTAGGTGCAAAGTGGCATTTTCTTTCAATGTGCATTTCTCTGAATACTAATTAAATTTAAACACCTCTGTGTTTGATGACCTTCCAGATTGCTTATTCATATTTTTTGCCTTTTTTTTTCAGTGGGATTGCTGTGTTTTTCTTTTTCTTTTTTTTTTTTTTAGTATTATTTGTAAATTCTATATTCTAATTCTTATCAGTTTTAGATATTTTAAATATCTTCTATTGTGTTCTGTCTTTTTTTGTTGGTTTACAGTGTTCCTTTCCAAGCCAAAATATTTAATTTTGAAGTAATTACGTTCATCATTTTATTTTTATATATGGTAAGTGATTTTGAATTTATCCTTTTAGAGTTCTTACTTGATTCATAAGAAAATATATATATATATTTGCCGGGCTTGGTGACTCACTCCTGTAATCCCAGTACTTTGGGAGGCTAAGGCTGGTGAATCACTTGAGGTCAGGAGTTCAAGACCAGCCTGGCCAACATGGTGGAACCCCATCTCTACAAAAACACACAAAAAATTACCCAGGCATGGTGGTACACGTCTGTAATCCCAGCTACTCAGGAGGCTGAGACAGGAGAATTGCTTGAACTCAGGAGGTGGAGGTTGCAGTGAGCCGAGATCATGGAATTGCATTCCAGCCTGGGTGACAGAGTAAGACTTCATCTCAAACACCACCAACAACAAAGAATATGTTTATTCTTCTATTAGCTTTATAGTTTACCTTTCATATTTGGATCTTTAATCCATTTTGAGCCCACCTCTGTATGTGGCTTTAGGGAGGGGTCTAGTTTAATTGTATTCTAAAATTAGTGAGTTAGTTTCTCAGTACCATCTACGTGATTGTTATATACCCTTTTCTGTGACAACTATCACATGTTTGGTTCTGATTAGATATATGGATCTACCTCTGAGATTTCTCACCTCTACTTTGGTCAGTTTGTTCTTACATCATTCTGCCACTGATTTTATTACCATGGTTTGGTAGAAGATTCTTTTCAAAGTCTAAAAATTATATAGTTTAATTTTCAAGTTTCATGATCATTGTTACCTGTTATGTTTCCTAAGTACATTTAAATTATGCTTAACACTCTTAACTAGTAACCATTATGATCCTTGAGATGTATGTATTGTAAATTCTTGATCAGTTTCTTTAATTATAATTAAATGTAATTTCTTCAGGGTCTCTTTTTTTCCCCATGTTATTTAAATGTTAGATTTTGCTTTTCAGGAGACATCTGGATTTGAAATTAAATGAGTTGTTATCTCGTCTGAAGTCTGAGAGTATAAGTGTATATATACTCTAAGTGTATATTAAATGGTATGAAAACTTTTAAATCAGTCAAAAACTAAAAGCAAGTGAATATTTTTTAAAAAACCTAGATCAATAGTAAGTTTCACATTAGAAATAGGTTGCTTTTAAAAACAAGTCCAAATATTTTAAGTAATCAACATTGGTATAGCTCTCAATATTTTTGAATGATTTAGTGTATGTTCTACTAGGAACATAAATATATGCATAAACCCAAATCAACTAAATGTCTTGGAGTGACTCAGTTTTAACCATAGAATGACTTTGTTTTGTGTAATTTCACAAAGAAAGAAAAACTAAAAAGTAATCTATAGCTTTTTGAGTCCCAAATCTTTGCATTCTTTGTTCCCTACCTGAAAAATATTCTCAACTCAAATTGTAATTTTTAGCATGTAATTTTGAGACACCACATACATGTATATTTTATTTCAATCATTAAATAGAATGTTATGTCTGCTTCTTAAAGGTAGTTTGGTCTTTATATGAAACATTTATTTCATGTAGTTTGTATTTTCAGTTTAAGCCACTGAACTCAAAAGCCTAGATATTGGAAATAGAATAAGTAGATTAGAAACTTAATCTCCAAATGCTAAACCTCCTAGCAAATATTTCAACTAGAGGATTTCAGTTGTATAGTCTTTCCCTTTTCCCCAGCTCCTTTAGGTGTTAATTGTAAAATGTAAAAGGAGACAAGTAAAATGAAAATAACAGCTAGGTATGCTTGATCCTTCAGTAATGATATAAAAGGCATTACTTTTTTAGATTGTTCTTCAAAATAATGAGAGTTAGGTCTTATTAGAGAATGTTATAAAAATAAATAAGCCTAGGAAATAGTTCCTCACTGCCAGAGGGGTTTTGTGCCAGTTTATTCAAGGTAGTATTTTATATTTTATTACATTGCATCCCTTCTAAGAAGATGATGAGACTTACCAAGAAAAAAATATGGTAAACTGATTTACACGTTGCAGAATTATTCACTTTAGTTACTTATTTCCCCAGAAATTAGAGAAGCCACATATTTCAAATATTGTCATTGTTTCAGATAGATATACACAATATATTAAATAGCTAACTGATTTAAGAATAACATTTCTCTTCTGATTCTTCCCCAAAGGCATTTTTAAAAATAGATTACATGTGATCAGCAGTGAAATGATGTAATTAAGACATGCCACCTATTGGTAGTAATCATTCTTACGTTTTGATATGTTGGAAGGACAGAGACACGTAGTTGTTTGCTCTCCTTTACGTCTACCCCTCCACTCTTCAACTCCTTTATTGAGAATGTATCCCCCAGTCATGAGAATATAAATACAGTTTTATATTTCATTTGTAGACTAATGCAAAAATTATAAGGGAGGCTAGGCGTGGTGGCTCATGCCCATAATCCCAGCACTTTGGGAGGCTGAGGTGGGAGTATCGCTGTACCCCAGAGTTTGGCACCAACCTGGGCAAGGTGGTGAGACCCCAACTCTACAAAAACTGAAAAAATGAGTCCCAGCTACTCAGGAGGCTGAGGTGGGAGATCACTTGAGCCTAGGATGTCAAGGCTTCAGTGAGCTCTGATCAGTGAGCTCTCATCATGCCATGCACACCATCCTGGGTGACAGAGTGACACTATGTCTCAAAAAATAAAAATAAAAAATTGTAAGGGAAACAATAATACTCTGATTAACAAAGGGTATAAATCTACTAACAAGTAATTTTTGTGTCCCTGATAGTCACATTATGGTCACCTTTTATTTTAAAGTATGTTTAAGAATTTCATAAGTTTCCTAATCTTTTTAATGTGTATATCCCTAAAAAGTGAATAAAGAGCAGATTATATATACATATAATTTAAAATAATTTGAATAGAAGAATTTGTGGAGAAGATAAGTTAGGTGTGTCAGCAGGAAGATTCTCTGCCTCATTCTATCCATCCATTTATCCATCCATTCATTAAGCATCTTCAGTGTGTCAGGTGCTCTGCCAACTACTAAAAGTTGAATATAAAGAAACAGATTACTGACCTCACATCAGATTCATCTTCCAGGAGTGGTAGTGGAGCTGTGCACTTTTTGGAGATACTCTCCACAAATCCTAACATGCTTTTATTATACCTGTGGTATGTCGAGAAATAGCCTCAAATGGGACCAAACTAGAATATTGGCTGTTGACTGAGAGCCTTGATGTAGATACTCAGTGCTTGTTTTTCTAGGTGATGAGGATTATATGTGAATTTGGGATGAGCGGATATGAGATGATGGCACAGGTGTAACAGGCATTCTTACGGAGAGCAAAGAGCTGTCAAAAGGCATGACTTCAAGTCCCATTCATACTACTTACTAACAATGTTTTGAAGATTGCATGAGATAATGTTTCTCATGTCCTTATACTTGAGTATAAATACCTCCGTACAAATGTACATAGTTTAAAACAGAAACAGATAAATAGATCTTAATAATCTTTTTTTTTTTTTTTTTTTTTTTTGAGACAGGGTCTTGCTCTGCCACCCAGGCTGGAGTACAGTGGTGCAATCTCAGCTCACTGCATCCTCCACGCATCCCTTGGGCTCAAGCGATCCTCTTACCTCAACCTGGGACTTCAGATGTACATCATGCCTGGCTATTTTTTTGTATTTTGAGTGGAGATGGGATCTTGCCATGTTTCCCAGGCTGGTCTCGAATTCCTGAGCTCAAGCCATCAGCCTGACTCACCCTCTCAAAGTGTTGGGATTACAGGCGTGAGCCACTGCACCTAGCTTAACAATTTTTTTTTTTTTTTTATGATTGTAAAGATCATGTTCTAGTTAGAGGCCATTAGGCTGTTTCCTGGAAAACAAAGACATTTGAATTCAGCCCTCAAAATAAAAGGAATGTAATTTGACAAACTGAGAAAAAGATTTGTTGAAAAGAAGAGGATTTTCCTAAGATATGGCTGTCTTTCTTGCAAAGTACTTTCAGAAATAACAGTATTGCTTAATTTGTTTATCTTTATGGTATATTTGAGGTGAAGCAAGGGTAATATTTTTCTTTCTTATTTTTTAGATTTAAGAAAATAATTCACAGAGAGATATGTTATTTGCTATCAGATAACCACAAATGATTCTCATGTTCCCATGCAGTCTGTGAATGAAGAGAATAATACACAGATTGAAATAGAGGGATTAAAATAAAAGTATATGATGTAATATTTAGCAATTGATGTATATGTATGGTAAAAAATTATAAATCTTGAACAAGGCTATTAAATACAAATCTTGAGTAAGGCTAAATTGAAAACTATCAATTGAGTGTGTATATGACAAACAGTTGAAGAAGTTCAGTAAGACTTAACCATCAGGCCGGGCACAGTGGGTCATACCTGTAATCCCGGCACACTGGGAGGCCAAGGAGAGCAGATCACTTAAGGTCAGGAGTTCAAGACTAGCCTGGCCAACATAGCGAAACCCCATCTGTACTAAAAAGAAAAATAGAAAGAATTAGCTGGGCATGGTGGTGCATGCCTGTAACCCCAGCCACTGGAGAGGCTGAGGCAGGAGAATTGCTTGAACCCAGGAGGCAGAGGTTGCAGTGAGCCAAGATCCTGCCACTGCACGCCAGCCTGGGTAACAGAGCAAGACTCTATCTCCAAAAATATATATGTATATGGTTCCTTATTGACAAACACTTTAATTATTTTCAGATTTTTACAATTTAATCGATGTTGCTTATGGACATTACTTTATACATCTCCTTCTACATATATGTGAGTTTCTCTAGGGTATATACCTAAGTGGAATTGCTGATTCGTGTGATCTGTATATGGTCAGTTTTACTAGATAATTCCAACCAGATAATGCCGATCCATAAACACTGTTGCCTAAAATTTGTAACCAATTTGTTCATATCTTTACTAATTTGATATTGTCACATTTGATTTTTGATATACAATAGTATATTGATTTCCTATTGATCTTTTAACAAATCACCATGTTCTTAGTGACTTGAAATAATACAAACTTATTATGTTACAGTTCTGGAGGTCAGAAGTCCAAAGCTGGTCTTGCAGGGCTAAAATCAAGGTGTTCATAGAGCTGCATTCTTTCCAGAGGCTCTAGGGGAGAATCTGTTCCTTGCCTTTTTCATCTTGCAGTGGTACCCACATTACTGGCTCATGGCCATATCACTCCCAACCTCTGCTTCCTGGTCACATCTCCTTCTCTCTCCTGACTCCTTCTTTGGGATTATGTCAGGCTTGCTCAAATAATACAGAATAATCTCCCCATTGCAAGGCCCTTTACTTAATCACATTTGCAATGTCGTTTTGGCCACATAATGTAAGGTACAGGTTCTAGAGATTCGGATGTAGTAGAGACGTCTTTAGGGGCCATTATTCTGCCTAACACAAATGTTAATCTGTTGTTATGTTAATTTGCATTTCATTTATGACTAACGAGGTTTTGTAGCTTTTCATATTCTTGTGGCCATTCATGTTTCCTTTTCTGTGAAATGCCTATTTGTCTTTTGTCCATTTTTCTATTGGGTTGTTTGCCTTTCTCTCATTGACTTGAAGGCATTCTTTACATATTTTGAATGTAATGCTTTTTTGTTCATTATGGATGTTGCAAGTATTTCTCTCCTAATTTCTAGCTTATGTTTACTTTTTTTAATTTTGATGTACAGAAGTTAATTTTGATGAGGTCGATTTTGTGTGTGTGTGTGTGTATGCATAATTTTTGTTTTGTTTCACTTTAAGACATTTCTTCCTTAACCTGAGGTTGTATTTTCCAACATTTTCTTCTAAACATTTTTAAAGTCTTACTTTTCAAAGTAATGCCTTCAGTTGCTGTGGTGACAAGAACATAGTGAATATAAGCTGCTGAAAGTAGAGCTAGTCATGGCTGGAACAGAGAGAAATTCAAGTGGGTTGGGAGTGAGTTGATAAATATTTCTTTGAATCAGTGATCAGGTTACTACTATATAGCTGTGTTCACATTGCTTGAAGATTAAGTACAGTCATGAACTACCTATGATAGTTCATTTTCTACTGCATGCAGTAGAAAAATCTGTCATTTCAAACAAAGACCATCTGGGAGAAGCTTCAAGGGTTTGAAATTGCATGGTGTGTCCACAGAGCAGCAGATAGGTGATGTGGTATGAACATGGGATGAGGGGAGGATTAGGGCAGAAGATACAGCTTCAAAATTAGGGACACACCAGATTTTGAGCAGCCTTTTCATACCTTGCAAAGGTTTTGTCTCTAGCCCATTGCAGCCATTTTTGTCACTTTTAGGGAAAGTTGTACTCCGATGTGTTTGAAATTTTAGAAAAATGAATATAGCCACATTATTGACAGAGTAAAAACTGGAGTCGGCATTCCCTTAGTTCCTTATATATAGTAGACACTTAAGGAATTAAATTTCAGCAATTGCTATTATAGTTGGGGATGCAAACACAGAGTGTGCAGTGCAGCCTTTTGATTATTAGTGGTGAATTTTCAATCTTTTAAATGGATTTGATATTTAGTAACAGAAGATATTTTGAGGAAGTTTTGAAACTAAAGCATATGAGTATACTGGGAAATTCCATTTTTTGTAACACATGATATATGATGATACTGATTTTTAGATGTAGTTTACACAATGCTCTTAAAGCATTTTGTAGAGAGAAATTTTTTAAAGCATTTCAAACCATGTGCACATCATTATGCATACATAGCTTTCCAACATAACTAATTCAAAGAGCAAAATTCATTTGGATGTATAAATTTTGATATTTTGTGAACAATATAAAATAACTCACAATAAAACTCCTCATCCTAGTTAATCAATAGTATAATCTGTGAAGAAGCAAACATCTATTTTACCATTATTATTTTTGTTGATGTCATTACCTTATTCATATTTTTTTCATTTGTGAGGTTTTACCAATGTAATTCTACACAATCTTTTGCATTTGTCATTTTCCTTTCATCACTTTCAGGTCTTAACATATATTCCAGCCCCATGCAGTCATGATTTGTTATGATACTAGTGAGCTGTTTTCCTCTTTGAGATGTTGCTTGTTCTCAGTATGTTGTTGGTGCATGAATTTCCAGTGGAAGGTTCTGGCTTATTGCCTTTTGTTTTGTCATCATCTGTTTACCACCCAAACCCAACTCTCTATTAGTAATTTTTTTCCTTCTGCCCTTGCCTTCTCTTAAATAGTTCTTATTTTCTGAATTTATATCAGTTTTAACTGAACATGTTTTTAAAAGTACCTTATGGGGTACCCAATGATCTTAACAAAAATGGTCATTTTTTAAGCTATATAATTGATTTTAAACCATAAAATCAAAGTTGTCTTCTAAGTTTTCTTGTTTTAAAATAAACAGATAAGAAATTTAAAGAAAAAGTTTGCCCCTTTGGCCTATTTTAAATCACCTTAACTAATCCTTGAGCTGCCTCTAAATCATTTATCTTCTAAACTCTTATTCAGCACCATTTACTCATTTATGAATCTTTCTTTTTTCTGTTTCTTATTTGTCAGGTACCATGTCAGGTATTCAGGAAAAAAAAGTTGAGTAAGATATGACCTTTGCCTTCCATAATCTTACATTGTCTGGTGTTGACAAAGACAATCAAAACAACAGTTACATGATGTGATAAATGCTATGATAAAGATGTACACAAGATGCTATGGGAACCAAGAATGGGAGGCATCTATCAAACTGGGAGATTCAGGAATGCTTTCAGCCAGGCACAGGCTCACACCTTTAATTCCAACTCTTTGGGAAGCCGAGGTAGAAGGATCACTTGAGGCCTGGAATTGGAGACCAGCCTGGGCAACATAGTGAGACCCCATCTCTATAAAAAATAAAACAATTAACTCGGAGTCTGAGATAAGAGGATGGTTTGAGCCCAGGAGATGGAGGCTGCAATAAGCCCTGATCATGCAACTGCACTCCAGCCTGGGCAACAAAATGAGAAAAACAATAACAAAAGAAAGCTGGAAAGATTCTTAGAAGAGGGACAGTTGAGCTGAGATTTAAAGGATGATTCATAATCATCTGGATGTAGAAGAGCCAGAGGCGGAGAGCTCCCAGGAGAGGGCTCAGGGTGTGTGCAGGCAGAGCAAGAAGGCCTGCAGTAGACTGCTCTGCTTAAAGTACAATAGTGGGGCATGAAGAAGGTCAGGCCTATGCAGTGACTAGATAATAAAGAGCCTTAAAATTTGTACTTTTGAGAATCACTCATACATATATTCCTTCAATTCTACTGTGTACCAGATACTTAGCTATGTGTTAAAGGATTTGGAGAGCACAGCCTTCTTTCAAGGAATTTATAGTTTGATGCAAGATATTGATAATTTAATAGCATGAAATTTATTTAAGCAAGTTGGTATCTTTTCAATTTAGAACAAATGATTAATGATTAATGTAATTTTTTATCAGGAGATATGTAAGATGTCCTGCAAAAGCTTTCTTTAGGATGAGGACTAGGATACATAAATTGTAAGTTTAAGCATGTTTTTATGTTGTATTATGTTTAAGTTTTTGTGAGGAATAGTAAAATACACACCCGGAACTCAGAATATCTGAGCAGAAAATCTAGTGCTGTCACTTACCAGAATATAACTCTATATAAGTTTTGTTTTTTTTTTTTAATGTATAATTATTTCACCAACCACTTACTATGAACTAAGGATACAAACTTAAATAAGATTTGGTTTTCATTATTGAGAAAATTATTGCTAATGGGAATAATCATTTACTGGTAAATGTACATTACAGTAGAATAACAGTAATAATAGCTGTCTCTTACTGAGCACTTGTGCCAAATACTAATCTAAGTGCTTTCCATGTAATAAATTACCTACTTTCTACAAATAACACTATGAGTTAGGTTCTAATAATTCTTCTTTTTTTCCAGATGAGAAATCTTACACACAGAATGTATCTGACTTGAGGTTAAACAGTTAGTAAGTGATACAATTAATTGGGAAGCCTCTGTAACTAATATGTTTTACTGTCTCTCTTAATGATGAATATTCTGTAACAGACTACAGTCATACAGTGCATAATAATATGTTAGTCAACAACAGACTACATATATGATGGTGTTCCCAGAGACTATAATGAAGCTGGAAAAATTCTTGTCACCTAGTGATGTCATAAGTGTTGTAATACCATAGCACAAAGCACAACTCACATGTTCCTGGTGATGCTGGTGTAAACAAGCCTTCTGTGCTGCCAGTTGTATGAAAGTATAGCACATACAATTATGTATAGTACATAACACATGTATATAAATCATGTAATACATGATAATAAATTACCATGTTACTGGTTTATGTAGTTACTATACTATACTTTTAATTTTTATTTTAGAGTGTACTCTCACTTATAAAAAGAAAATTAACTGGAAGACAGATTCAGATAGATCCTTCAGGAGGTACTCAGAAGAAGGCATTGTTATCATAGGAGATAACAGCTCCATATGGTTATTGTCCCTGAAGACCTTCCAGTGAGACAAGATGTGGAGGAGGAAGACAGTGATATTGATAATCTTGGCCCTGTGCAAGCCTTGGCTAATGTGTGTGTTTGTGTCTTTTTTAACAAAACTGTTTTAAAAGTTGGAAGAAAATTGAAATATAAAAATGCTCATAGAATGATATAAAGAAAGAAAATATTTTTGTACCACTGTACAATGTGTTTGTGTTTTAAGCTACTTATTATTCTAAAAAAGTCCAAAAGTTTTTTAAAAATTTGAAAGTTTGAAAGTTCATAAAGTAAAAGAATTTCAGTAAGCTGAAGTTAATTTATTATTGAAGAAAGAAAAATATTTGTTATAAATTTAGTGTAACCTCAGTGCACAGTGTTTATAAAGTCTACGATATATTCAGATGTCCTAGGCCTTCACATTCATTCACCACTTACTCACTGACTCACCCAGAGCAACTGCAGTGTTGCAAGCTCCATTCGTAACAAGTGCCCTATGCAGGTGTACCATTTTTTATCTTTCTACGGTATTTTTATTGTATGTTTTCTGTGTGTGTGTGTTTGTGGGTTTGTTTTTGTTTTTGTTTTTTTGAGGCAGAGTCTTGCTTGGTAGCCCAGGCTGGAGTGCAGTGGCACAATCTCGGCTCACTGCAACTTCCACCTCCTGGGTTCAAGCAATTCTCCTGCCTGAGACCCCGAGTAGTTGGGACTACAGGCGCGTGCCACCATGCCTGGCTAATTTTTGTATTTTTAGTAGAGACGGGATTTCACCACGTTGGCCAGGCTGGTCTCAAACTCCTGACCCCTTGATCTGCCCGCCTCGGACTCCCAAAGTGCTGGAATTACAGGCCATTTTCTGTGTTTAGATATACAAATACCATTGTGTTACAGTTGCCTATAGTATTCAGTACAGCAACATGCTGTACAGGTTTGTACCTAGGAGCAATAGGCTATACTGTATAGCCTAGATTTGTAGTAGGCTATACCGTATAGTCTAGGTTTGTAGTAGGCTATACCTTCTAGGTTTGTGTACGTACACTTTCTGATGTTTGCACAAGGACAAAATCGCCTAACAGTGCACTTCTCAGAGCGTATACCTGTCGTTAAGCAATGCATGACTTTATAACTAAAGTTTCATGGTAGGCTAAAAGCTGAACAACGAACTCTGCCTGGAGATTTGGGGAAGACTTCTCTGAGAAGGTGACCTTAGAGCTGAGTTTTAGGCTACTTGGAAAAGCAAAGGATGGACGGCATCGGTAGCAGAGAAAACAATATACATAATACATAGAGGACTGAAAGGGCCTAACAGTCTGGGAGATACTTTCAGTGTGGCAGAATTTAGAGTGAAAGAGGTGGCTTACTGGTAAATGATGCTGAAAATTGTATTTTAATTTATTCTTAGACAATAGGGAATCAACAAAGGTTTTAAATCAGAAAAATGGTATGTACCGGCTTTGTGGTTTCGTTTTTGTTTGTTTGTTTGTTTTTGAGACAGAGTCTTGCTCTGTCAGCCAGGCTAGAGTGCATTGGCACGATCTTGGCTCACTGAAACCTCTGCCTCCTGGGCTCAAGCAATTCTCCTGCCTCAGCCTCCCCAGTAGCTGGGGTTACAGGTGTGTGCTGCCACGCCCAGCTAATTTTTATATTTTTAGTAGAGGCAGGGTTTCACCATGTTGGCCAGGCTGGTCTCGAACTCCTGACCCCAGGTGATCCACCTGCTTCGGCCTCCCAAAGTGCTGGGTTTACAGGCATGAACCACCGCGCCTGGCCTCTGCTTGGTTTTTCGGAAGATAACTTAGGAGCTTTAAGAGCAGGACACCAGGCCCAGAGCGGTGGCCCACACCTGTAATCCCAGCATTTTGTGAGGCCGAGGCAGGTGAATTGCTTGAGTCCAGTAGTGCGAGAACATCCTGGGCAACATGGCGAAACTCCATCTCTACAAAAAATACAAAAATTAGCCAGGTGTGGTGGTGCATGCCTGTAGCCCCAGGTACTAGGGAGGCCAAGATAGGAGAATTATGTAAGTACAGGAGGTTGAGGCTACACTGAGCCCTGATCATGCCACTGCAGTCCAGCATGGGTTACAGAATGAGACCCTGTCTCAAAAAAAAAAAAAAAAAAAAAAAAGAACGGGACACCAGTCATGTGTTAATGAGATTTAGACTAAGTTTACTGATCATTTCAAAGAGCAAGCATTTGGTTTTATTGATTTTCTCTGTTGTTATCTTTTTTTCAATTACAATAATTTCTGCCCTAATTTTGATTATTTTTTTCTGCTTTCTTTAAGCTTAAACTACTTTTCTTTTTCTAGTTTCCTAAGGTAGAAGTGTAGTTTATTAATCCTCAGATCTTTCTTCTTTTATAATGTGTACATTTAGTGCTTTGAGGAAATTTTTTCCCTCAAAGAACAGCTTTTGCTGCATTTTATGCATGTTGATAAGTTGTATTTTCATTTAGTTCAAAATGTGTTTCAGTTTCTCTTGACAAGTCTTTGGACCATATGTTTATTTGGAAATGTGTTGTTTAATTTCCAAATTTCCCTTTTAATTCCATTGTGGCCTGGGAGCATACTTTACATGATTTCTGTCCTTTTAAATTTGTGAAGGTGTGTTTATAGCACAGAATGTGGTCTGTCTTGGTGAATGTTTCACGTGAATTTGAGAAGAATGTGTATTCTGCTGTTGTTGGATCAAGTATCCTATCAGTGTCAACTGTAGATCTAGTTTAATGATAGGGCTGTTCAGGTAAACTGTATATGTATTGATTTCCTGCATGCTTGATTTATCAATTAATGTATGAGTGCTGTCTCAAACTCTAATAATCATTTTGTCTCTTTCTCCCTTCAGTTCAGGTTTTGCTCTACATATTTTTATATTCCTTTTAGACTTATACACATTAAGGATTGTTATGTCTTCTTGGAGAAATGATCCCTTTGTCGGTATATAATGCCTCTCTTTATCCCTGATATTATTTTCTTATTCAAAAGACTACATTGTGTAAAATTAATTTAGCTACTCCATCCTGCTTTTTAAAAAATCTTTTATATTTCAAGGGTAAGTCAATAGAATCCAGCTTTCTTTTGATTAGAGTTAGTGTGGCGTATTTCTCTCCATCTGTTTACCTTTAACCTATCTGATTATTTATGTTTAAATTTACATTCATATAGATACTATATTGTCTATGGGATTTGAGTTTTTAATCCCCTCTGACATTCTCTGTCCTTTAATTGGTGTATTTAGACCACTCACATTTATAGTGATTATTGATTTAGTAGGATAAATATCTGTCATGTTTGTAACTGTGTTCTATTTGTTGCATTTGTTCTTCGTTCCTTACTCCCCTCTTTTCTTGCTCAGGTTTTAACTGAGCATTTTATATGATTTCTTTTAATCCCCTATCTTAGCATATTAAACTTGTTTTTTGTTTGTTTGTTTGTTTGAGACAGAGTCTTGCTCTGTTGCCTAGGCTGGAGTGCAGTGGCCTGATCTTGGCTCACTATAACCTCTGCCTCCTGGGTTCAAGTGATTCTCCTGTCTCAGCCTCCCGAGTAGCTGGGATTACAGGCGCCCACCACCACACCCAGCTAATGTTTGTTTGTTTGTTTGTTTTGACACGGAGTCTCCCTCTGTCACCAGGCTGGAGTGCAGCGTCAATCTCAGCTCACTGCAACCTCTGCCTCCAGGGTTCAAGTGATACTTCTGCCTCAGCCTCCCAAGTAGCTGGGGCTACAGGCGCCCACCACCATGCCTGGCTAATTTTTATATTTTTAGTAGAGATGGGGTTTCATCATGTTGGCCAGGATAGTCTCAATCTCCTGAGCTCGTGATCTGCCCGCCTCGGCCTACCAAATTGCTGGGATTTCAGGCATGAGCCACTGCACCTGGCAGCATATTAAACTTAATGGTTGCCCTAGATGCCAACATTCACTTTTTACTTATCTTAATCTGCCTTCATATGACACTTTTTATCACTGAGGTATACTGCAAGTTTCTTGCACTAGCATTACCAGCTTCTCCCTCCTCTCCCTTGTGATATTGCCTCATTTATCTTATTTATTCATAAGCTATAATCATCCAACACATTATTGCTATTTTTAAACAATCAGTTATCTTTTAGATCAATTAGGAATATTTAAAAGCTAGGCATGAGGATTACACCTGTAATCCTCACACTTTGGGAGGCTGAGGTGAGCAGATCACTTGAGCCAGGAGTTTGAGACCAGCCTGGGAAACATGGCAAATACCCATCTCTACAGAAAATACAAAAATTAACTGGCTGTGGTGGTATGCTCCTGTAGTCCCAACTACTTGGGAGGCTGAGGTGGGAGGATCACATGAACACAGGAGGTTGAGGCTGCAGTGAGCCAGGATCGTGTCTGCACTCCAGCCCTGGTAACAGAGTGAGATCTTGTCTCGAAAAAAGAAAAAAAAAAGGATAAAAATGTCATGTTACCTTCATTTATTCCTTATCCAGTGTTCTTCCTTTCATTAATATAGATATAATTTACTGACCCATATTATTTTTCTTCTTTCTGAAGAACTTTTAACATTTCTTGCAGAGAATATCTCCTCACAACAAGTTCTTTCAGTTTTTGATTATTTGAGGAAGTCTTTATTCTTTCTTCATTTTTAAAGGATAATTTCATTAGATATAGAATTCCTAGGAATTTCATGGGTGGGAATTTGGTATATTAGATTGGTGGGCTTTTCTCCTAATGCTTAAACTGTTTCATTCCTTCTCTTCTTGCTTGTATGTTTTAGATGAGAAGCCCACTAAAACGTTTATCCTTGTTCCTTTATTGATACAATTTTCCCTCCCTGTTATCCCCCTACCTCATCATGCTTCCATGATTTTCTCTTTATGTTTGATTTACTGCAGTTTGAATATAATATGCCTACATGTAGTCTTTTAGGTAATTATCATGTTTGCATTCTCTGAGATTCCTGTATCTGTGGTTTGGTGTTTGTCATTAATTTTGCAAAGTTCTCAAAGTTCTTTGTCATTATTACTTTAAATATGCTGTTTTTCCCTTCTCTCTTCTCTTTCTGGAAGTTTCTATTGACCTGTCTTCAACTCACTGACTCTTTACTCAGCAGTATCCATCTGCTGTTGAGCCTATCAAAGCATTCTTCTATCTGTTAGAGTGCTTTTGATTTCTAGCATTTCCTTTTGATTTTTTTTTTTTTTTTAAGAGCCCTGTTGGTATGGTGAAAGTATGGAGGAAGGGAAAATGTTTTATAATCTTATTACTAAGTATCAGTGTTTTAGTGGACTTGGACTCTGGGCTGTGACCTTCCAAGTGTTTCCCCTGGGCTTTGCTTCCTTTATTCTTTCTTTGCCCCCTCTACCTGGATCTCAGGTGAGACCAGAAGGCTAAAGGGACTGGAGGGGAAGAAATGCCCTTCCCCCAGGAAAGACAAGGCTCTGATAAAATCTTTCTTCCTGCAGTGTAGGCCTTTGTTATGGAGAATACTCTGAGAGCATTTCACAATGATTACTCATTCTTCCCCTCCTCTGGTAGAGCCAGGGAGGGGATCTTTCTCAGATCTTCGCCGTGAAAACCTACTGTGATTGGAACCCTGGAAATTTGTGGTCCTGGCATTTCTCCCTCTCATGCTAATCCACTTTCACCTGCCACCAATTTGTCCCAGTTACCATTGAGGTGTTCCTACCAGTTCATGACTGCAGAGACCTCTGATCCAGGTAGGCTAATTTTAGCTGTGACTCTGGATTTCCGGGGTTTGTTTGCCCTGTGACCTCAGTTCTTTGATGGGTCCAAGAAAAGTCTTTGAGTTAGTTTATCCAGTGGCTTCTTACGTAAGAACAGGAGATGACTTCAAAACTCTTGACATTTTGGTGCTAAATCCCTTATTTTGTTTTTTATTTATTCCATGACATGGATGTACCATGAATTACCTATTGATCTGTTAGAGGACTAGATTGTTTCCAGTTTTTTCACTATTGAAAATGATTATAATAACATAATGTGGTAATTTACATTGTATGACATCTTTGTGATCTGTGTGAATATTTCTACAGGATAACTTCTTGTTGATTTATATGTGTAGTAATTTCCATTTTACTTAGTACTTCTTACTGTCTATGAATAGAAATCCTATTAGTTTTACCAAATTAATGATCAAAAAATTGTACTTTGTTTTTATTTGCATTTCTTGGATTAGTGATTTTAAGTACCTCTTCATATATGTTGTGTTGTGTAGTGTTTTTACTCGGAGTAGTGTATTTGTATTCCCTGTCTACTTTGCTGTAGGGTGGTTGAGTCTGAGTTCTATGGATATCCTAATTATTAATACTTTGCTGGAAGGACTGCAAATATTTTTTGCCTATTTGTTGCTTATCTTTTAACTTTGTGGTATTTTTGGCGATAAGTCTGTCTTTTTTTCCCTTTTAAAGATTTACCCTAAAGTATAAGTATTCTTTTTATATTTGCTGCTAATATTTTATTGTTTGTTTACATGCAAATCTTTAATCTATTTGGAATTATTAGTTTTTATTTGTGGAAAGAAGTATAAAATAATAACTATATTATAACCAGTCTACAGAATTATAGAATTTTCTCTGTAGCACCCAGCAACCCAAAATTAGAAAAGAAGAAATGATGTGGCTGGATTCTTGGAAGTATGAATACATGTTGAGAAGGTGTATAGGCCAGGAATGCAGGGGGCGTGAAGATGCTGATGAGAATTAAATATGGCCTCACCTCTGGGGAGAAGTCAAGGGATAAATGATTCTAGTGAAGACCACAGATTCAGTGATGAGAAAGGGGAATGGATTAAAAGATTATCTCAGAGTGAGATTTTGGAATTTGAAATGTCAGAAATAAATTCCTAATGATGCCAAGATCTGGGATATATCTGTGTAAGTTTTAGGTCAGCTGAAGTGCATCTCATTCCTGAGCTCACTCTCCCTATACTGTGCCTTCCACTGAGGATAGTGGGCAGTGATTACCGAGCTAAATGACCTGAACTATAGGTTAGCAAACATATGTAGAATGCACAACTTGTCAGTATTATGCAGTCACATTTTATAGAAGTATTCTGTTATAATAATCCTTTTGCATGTCTTTTATACAAAATTTTAGCATAATATGTATAAAAACTCAGAGAATGCTCGGGATCTCAGATCAGCCTTCAAATGTTTATTTATTCCATAATATAATTGAATTAGACTTTATTAATCATACCAAGTAACCTAACTGCCTTTTAACTATTAAGATAAATCTACCTTTAGGGCTTCTATTAGTGGTTGCAATTTCTGCTCCCAAGATAGCAGTGGGAGCTGTAGTAGGAAGGGTTCCAGAAAGGTAGCAGGGAGATTTCAACAGTTGCTGTTGTAAATTATATGTAACTGAAGTATTCTTAAATGGAGGTGAGTTGCTTTTGGCTTTGGAATATGTTTTTCTGTATGAAAAGAATTAAGCACACCAAAAAATGTTTAAAGAAATGTGAGAAATTGTGTGGCTCGATGTATATATCGTATGATGGGTCCATAGACTGGACTAATCTTGTAATATCTCATAGTCTGGGCTAAAATATGATAGTGATTCTCCTTGACAGACAAAAAATTTAATGCTTCAGAAGGTAGAAATTTTAAATTCAAATTCAGGACTATATCTAGAACTTGTTTTTGTTTGTTTGTTTTTTACTATACATATTAGATTGCTGGTTTATATACCCTGTTTGTTGGGAGCATCTGAGTTTTGCCTTTATCCTTCAAAAGTATAAGAAGTTTGCCTTTACTTTTCAAAGTGTAAGGAAAAATAGGATTTTCCAGAAAGATTAAGAAGAAGAAAAAAGAAAAACCTCAGTAATTGCTTATAATTCTCTGATGAAACTGTAAGATTTCACTTAGCCATGTGAGCTTACATTACATTTATTGAATGTAGCGAGTCTGTTTTATTTCTTTGCTTATATAATTAAAGAGTTAGGAAAGTTATTTTAAGCTTTTAGCAGAGCTACTCAAATGCAGCTAGTTACTTGACAAATATATTTTAAAAATTTAGCCTATTTACTTGATCTATACCCATCTATGATTTAAGTAATGGAAAACTGTTTAAATGATTTTGGGTGAGCAAGTTTAAAGTGGTTTTCTCTTATTAACATAAGAGATTAGATTAAGAAATACTATCTGGGTTTATTGCAGTAATTATCTCATTGTTATTTAAATAACCCCCTGCTGGCAGTCCTAACATTATTTTTTCTTATGAAACCAAATAGGGTTTGTATTAGAAAGTCAGTTCTTACACACAATAATCTTTATAAATATTTTGAAAACCCTTACTAACATTAAAATTAAGCAAAAACATTCTTCTGTGGCTTGTCCTCCTTATTTTGCATATCTTTTCTTTATTGCTTTGTAAACCTCTTATTCTACATCCAACTAAAAAATAAATTATTCCTTAATTTTTTGTGTCATTTTGCAAGTCTGTGAAACATAGTACTATAAGGGCTTATAGTATTTCCTTTGCTTTGCTTGTTTAAATAACTAAAAATGCATATAAAAAATTAAATGTTTCATGATCAAGGTGAAGGAAGAAAAGATAACATTTATTGAATGTAACTAGTATGCTTGGCATATTACAGAAATGATGTTATTTAAGTTTTACGAAAAGTTGATGAGGAAAGATTTTATAGACGAAAGAAACTCAAGATTCAAGGGTATTTAGAGCCTTTCTCCTGAAGTTACCTGATTTATTATATGGGCATGTTTGTAAAGGTTTGATAAGTGCCTATTCTTTCTACTCTTTCACTGCTGAAGAGTATTTTAGACATGTTACTTCTTGTTCTGAATTATGTTTTAAATGTAAACATTTAAATGTAGCCAAAGCTATGGTTACCAGAGAGCAGGCCTGAAGTGTGAGATGTCCAGGTCCTTGACATTTTCTACAAAGAACTGGACAAAATGCACATGCAGTGAAGCACAAGTAATGAAGGAATGAAGCAGCAAAAGCAGGGATTTATTTAAGCGAGAAAGCACTTTACAGGGTGGGAGTGTGCCCAAGCAAGCGGCTCAAGGGCCTGGTTACAAAGTTTTCTGGGTTTTAAGTCTTCCTTTTGAGGTCCTATCAGCTACCCCTTATCTGGATGAAGGATTTGGTCCATGGATAATTAAAGGCTGCGGTGAGTTGGTGCCCTCTGCGGATGAAGGAATGGCCTGAGCTTGGCCCGCAGCCCATCCAGGGCACTTTCCCCTTCCATCTAAGACATGGTGGAAAGGGAAGGGTTAGGGAGAGTAGCCTTTGATCCTTTGCTTCTCGGGCCTGGGGAGATGGGGTATTTCCTTATGGTTTAGCTTTTGGAAGTTCCAGATCCAGGTGTTTTCCTTTTGATCCAGCTTTGGGAAGTCAGCACGAATTGGCCTTAGATCTCTTGCCCCCGGACCTTGGTGTGTAACTTTGATTCAGCTTTAGGAAGTCAACACAAATTGTCCTTAGATGCCCTGTCTGCAGACCCTATTACCTATTATCCTGTCCCACCGTGGTTCAGAAAACTGATATGCTTAAGTGTTACTTGGTACATTAGGAGCAAAGGAGGAATCTGATTTTTTTTCCCCATCATTGAAATTATCTGAGTAATTGAGAAGTACCAGTAAACCCACTGAGCTCCTGTTAAAAAAATTATTTATTCTGGCACTTGTTTTTGAGACAGGGTCTCACTCACTCTGTAACCCAGGCTGGAGTACAGTGGCATGCTTACGGCTCACTGCAGACTTTATGTCCCCAGACCCAAGCGATCCCCTCATCTCAGCCTCCCTAGTATCTGGGAATACAGGCATACAGCACCATGCCTAGCCAATTTTTGTATTTTTTGTAGAGGCGAGGTTTTGCCATGTGTCCCAAACTGGTCTCAAACGCTTGAGGTTAAAGGATCTGCCTTCCTGGGCCTCCCAAAGTGTTGGAATTTCAGGTATGAGCTATTGTGCCTGGTCTCTGGCATTTGTAAAAGAACAATAAGTCAGACTTTATTCAAGACCATCATGATAGATGTAGGGATCATTCCAGTGGGGTTTTGCAGTGAAAGGGAGAGATTGGGCTCAACTTGGAAAAGAACGAGGAAAGGTAGGCATGTTATAGCCAAGTAGCAGTGTTGGGGTGCAGGGGGCAGTCAGTGGATAGAAAATTACTAAGAGGAAACACTGGGGCTTCTGGTTAAACTGACCTAACAAGATTCTTGCTGAAGGCAGGCCAGGGTGATCAGACATCCATTACCTGGAGGATTGTGGGAGATGTGGCCACCCAATCAGATATTAGAATGGGGATTCTGGCTAAACTGACTTAGCAGATTTTTAACTGGACAATGTAGAGACAAACACTGAAGGCCAAAAGCCAAGCCTGGTTGAGAAGAGAGTTCAGAAGAGCCTAACTAGAGTTTGGTCAAGGAGAGAATCTTTGCTACTTTTGATTGTTTGGTGTGTATCCTTTTGTATCTGATAAAATATTAAATAACCATATTGCAATAGCTTGGTTATATATAGTGCGATAATATTTGTCATAATGTGATCATGTGTATTTTTCAAATGAAAATGAAAGTTGAGGCCAGATGTGGTGGCTCATGCCTGTAATCCCAGCACTTTGGGAGACTGAGGCAGGCGGATCGCTTCAGCTCAGGAATTTGAGACCAGCCTGGGCAACAGGACAAACGAAACCCTGTCTCTACAAAAAATACGAAAATTAGACAGGCATGGTGGTGCACGCCTGTCATCCCAGCTACTAGAGAGGCTGAGTTGGGAGAATCACTTGAGCCCGGGAGTTCGAGGCTGCAGTGAACACGGTGATTGCACCAATGCACTCCAGCCTGGGTGTAAGAGTGAGAACTAGTTTCAAAAGAAAAAAAAACAACAGATTTATGTGTTTCAGAAAACTCAAAAAAGATTATTTTCACATTCTGATTGTTACCTGATGCTAAATAAATAAACATGCTAACTAGAGTCACAGTTTCCAAGGATTTTATAATTTAAAATTGATACCTCAATATAAGTAAGCCTGGTGAAGGCCACTTAACTGGGAGTTGGAAGGCCTGGATTCTCATCCAAGTTCTTTTTCGCTATCGTACTTTGAGTGAGTTCTTATCTTGGGGGCTTCTCTTAAAGGTAGGAAGCAATCCCATTTGCAATAGCAACAGAAAAAAATGCAATTCATAGAAATAAACTTAATCGAAGAAGTGAAAGACTTGTACACTTCAATAAAGCGTTGATGAAGGACATTAAAGAAAACATTGATAAATAAAAAGATTTCTTTTGTTCATGAATTGGTAGAGTTAATGTTGTTGCAATGTTCATACTACTCAAAATGATCTGTAGATTAAGCGTAATCCTTATCAAAAATTCCAGTAGCATTTTTTTTTTTTTTCGTGATGGAGTCTTACTCTTTCACCCAGGCTGGAGTGCGGTGGTGCCATCTTGGCTTACTGCAACCTCCGCCTCCCAGGCTCAAGCAATTCCCTGCCTCGGCCTTCTGAGTAGCTGGGACTACCGGTGTGTGCCACACCTGGCTAAGTTTTTGTATTTTTAGTAGAGACGGGATTTCACCATGTTGGCCAGGTCCATCTCGAATTGCTGACCTCAGGTGATCCACCCACCTCGTCCCCCAAAAGTGCTGGGATTGCAGGCATCAGCCACTGCACCTGGCCTCCTATAGCATTCTTTACAGAAATAGAAAAAAAAAAAAATCTTGTGGAACCACAAAAGAACCCAAATAGCCATAGCAGTCTTGAACAAGAAGAAAAAAACTGAAAGTATCATATTTTCTGATACCAAAATATATTACAAAGCTACAGTAATCTTAATAGTGTCGTACTGGCATAAAAACAGACATATAGACCAATGAAATGGAATAGAGACATGAGAAATAAATCCGTGCATTGACAGTCAGCTGATCTTCAACAAGGGTGCTGAGAACATGGAATGGTGAAAGATAGTCTCCGTAATAAGTAGTGTTGGGAAAACTGGATATCCTCATGGAGAAGAATAAAATTAGACCTTATTTTACACCATATACAACAACTAACTCAAAATAGATGAAAGACTTTAATATAATACCTGAAACCAAAAAGTACTAGGTAAAAACGGGGAGAGCCTCATGATATTGGTGTAGGTAATGATTTAAGTACATAAGAGACTCATGCAACTCATAGCAAAACTCAAATAACCTGATTAAAAAGTAAGAAAGCACCTAAATATCTAATACGTGTGTGAAAAGATGCTCAGCATTAATAATCACCAGGGAAATGCAGACCAAAACCACAATAAGATATCCCCTTACACCTGTTAGAATGGCGAGAATGTTGACCAGAATGTGGAAAAGTGTTGGCCAGAATGTGGAAAAAGAGATACTCTTGTACACTGTTGGTGGGAATATCAATTGGTATAGCCACTTTGGAAAACAGTTTAGAGGTCCCTCAAGAAATTAAAAATAGAATTATCTTTATGATACAGCAATCTCACTTCTGGGTATATTTCCAAAGAAAATGAAATCAGTATCTTGAAGAGATGCCTGCACTCCCATGTTTGTTGCAGCACTATTCACAAAAGTCAAGATATGGAAACAATGTGAATGTCCCTTGACAGATGAATGATAAAGAAAATGAGATACGTATGTGTGCATGTGCAGCATACACAATGGAATATTATTCGTCCTTATAAAAGGAAGTGCTGTTGTTTACAACAACACAGATGAACCTTGAGAACATTATACTAAATGTGAAATAAACTAGTCATGCAAAGACAAATACTGTATGATATCAGTTACATGTAGAGTATAAAATAGTCAAACTCACAGAAGTAGAGAGTAGAGTGGTGGGTGCCAGGGGCTGGAAAGAGTGGGAAATGGGGAGATACTGGTCAAGGGATAGAAAGTTCTGGAGATCTAATGTGCAGTAATGTGACATTATTGATAGTTGTTAGTGTATTGTATACTTGATATTTGCTAAGAGGGTAGATATTACGTGTTTTCACCACATATTTTATTTTTTGAATGATGACTATTTCAGGAGATGGATATATTAACTTGACTGTGCTGATTATTTCACAGTGTGTATGTATATCAGAACGTTGTATATCTTAAGTGTATGCAATTTTTATTTCTCAATTTGTACCTCAATAAAACGTAGGAGAAAAAAATGGAGAATTTTCTCTTCAGTCCATTTTTGTGAGTTGGAATCAAGAGCAAATGAGATGTTCTGTAAGTTGAAACTCATTCTAAAAACAGAGAATGATTCTTGACCTTTTAAAAGATGATTTAGACCCCTTTGAAAGCTGAGAATCTGTTGGAAAAAAAATTTTTGAAGTGTTGGAGTATCATGAATCCCCTAAGTCCTATCCATAATCTCTAAATTATCAACTCAGGGTAAGGAAAAGGAACAGAACTATACATAATCTAAAATGTCAGCTAATTTATAAAATTTTCATAGTTCACTTCAAATTTAAGTTTTGCTCTGGGGGTTTCCAGGACTTTAAATACCAGCACATAGTAGGTTATTTGAACATATTTTTTGAAATATTTATATTTAGAAGACGTATTTTTCAAGAATAAGATACATTGGACATCTTTGTACTGTACTAACTTTTGTTATTTTGCAGATTAACTGCTCATCCCAGCCCTTTGCCTATGTGTTAGCACGGTTTCCAGCAGTTGGGCACTTGAGAATGTGCTGAGTGCTCTTTGCACAGTAGTCATTCAGTGCAAACAAGCCATTGGCAGAGTTGTAGGCACAATTTGTCTGTCTCCTCTTCACCTGTGATGAATCACATCCTGTTCCCCTGTTAGCTACAGTGCCTCAGCATATGCCTGTAGTCAAATACGGAATTCACTCAAAATTCTCAAGGGCAAGTGTGTTTGAAATTCTTGTTCTTATAGTTTTAAAAATCAGTAGGCAGATGTTTAGTAAATAAAACTCTAACCTTGCTGTAGTCCTTCGTTTCTTAAGAAATGGCATACTGGCTTATGTGGTTCTGTAGCAAAATTAAAAATTAATCAGGTGATGACTGCTTTTCTATGGATTAAAAAACAAATGTCCCTTCATCCAAATTCTGCATATCCAGAATGTCCTCCCACCCTTCCTGGTTCCTTTTATAAGATATCCTATTTTTGTATCTAGACTTAGCCAATTACTGGCATTGTTAGTAGTGGTTAAAAAGGGGTAATGATGCTTTCTGAAAGCTTATTGTTATTGATTCTGTATATACTTTAACTCAGTGGTTAGTTTGTGTATTTTTTTAACTGCAGCTCCAGCAAGGGATACATTTTGCATTATGATTCAGTACACATTCATACACCCTTATCTGAAATAAACATCATGAAACAAGTTATTCTTTTCTTATCTTCTATTTTTTTCTATTCTATTTTACTTCTTTGAAAAACGTGCATCATTATCCACTAAATGATTTAACATGACTTACCAAACTATAGAAAGTAGTCTTCAGTCACATGATCATTTTCACTGTCCTTTTATGATTTATAAGTTAGGATATTATTGTGTTTAATGTGCACATTTTAATCTATAATATATACTGTCCTTCAGGTACTCAAGGTATACTTGAATTTTCTAGCAAAAAAGTAATTATAAATTAAATAACTAAAAATAGAAAATGTTGTGAGGTTTTGGGGTTTTTGATTGTCTTCGATGTTTTGAGATTAGGATAAAGTTTGTTTTTTCATTATTTTTACATTAACCATTAAGAAGTCTATTAATAGTAAGTTTTGTGATCCCTTTATGTTTTTATTTTATTTTATTTATTTATTTATTTATTTATTTATTTATTTATTTAAAGACAGAGCCTCTGTCACCCAGGCTGGAATGCAGTGGGTGATCTTGGCTCACTGCAACCTCAGCCCCTCAGGCTCAAGTTATCTTCCCACCTCAGCCTCCTGAGTAGGTGGGACTATAGGCACACACTACCATCCACCTGACTAATTTTTGTATTTTTAGTAGAGATGGGGTTTTGTCATATTGCCCAGGCTGGGCTCGAGCTTCTGAGCTCGAGCCATTCGCCTGCCTCGGCCTCCAAAAGCTCGAGCCATTCGCCTGCCTCGGCCTCCAAAAGTGCTGGGATTGCAGGTGTGCACCACTATGCCCGGCGCCTTTATTTTTGAACTTGATATGACTAAACTAATTGGAAACATTTGCTACTTGTCTGATTAATGTTTTACATTTTATACAAATTGTGGCAAAGTGAGTAGGAACTTCCAGTGCTATGATTAATAATTTGTCCTTCAGGGGGATTCATCAAATTTTGCTTCTCTATCTTTTCTGTTTAAAGAAGTAGAAAGATATATTTTAGACAGAATTTTCTATTTTGCAAATTTCTTATAAGCTCTTACATGCATGCCTGACCTAGTCAAGATGATGATGTTTGACTGTTCATGTATTGACATTTTCCAACAGAATTAGAAGTGTGTCTCACCAACCAGCCAAGATGAACATGGTGAAGAGGATCATGGGGCGGCCGAGGCAGGAGGAGTGCAGCCCACAAGACAACGCCTTAGGGCTGATGCACCTCCGCCGGCTCTTCACGGAGTTGTGCCATCCTCCCCGGCACATGACTCAGAAGGAACAAGAAGAGAAACTGTATATGATGCTGCCAGTGTTTAATAGGGTAAGTGCAGGTTGCCAGACACACACCTTCCAGGACTAGGAGGTACTACAAGAATCTGAAGGTTACTGGTAAGCCATAGGTAGAAAAAAATGATAGGATGAGTTAGTTTTTAAGAAGTTTGTTGTTCTAGTTTCATCTTTCCAGTTTGCTGTAAAGCAATGTGACTTCATGTGAAACTGGTCAGAATAAACTACATTCAGTGAGACTTTTTGATTTTTAACAGGTAAAGTGCAAGCTGTGAACCATTGTTTAAAATGTCCCTTTTATGGTTGAGTTTTGGAAGAGGAATAGATTGTAAATTATCAATTGTGTTATTTCTGTTATCTTTTAAAGTGATGATTTTATTACACTAAATGGTACCACTGCCCAAGCCCTTTGTACACTTTAAAAAGTCATTACAATTTGCTGTTGTTTAAGAGATACTATAAGAGGATGGTTGTAGGCTATAGATAAACCAAATAGAGTTAATGTTTTAATGTATTTTGTAAATTACATGTAGCAAACTTGTTGGGTGTTTTTAAAATAACTTTTTTTAGGCCAGGCACAGTGGCTCACACCTATAATCCTAGCACTTTGGGAGGCCAAGGCAAGTAGATCACCTGAGGTCAGGAGGTTGAGACAAGCCTGGCCAACATGGTGAGACCCCATCTCTACTAAAAATACAAAAATGAGCCAGGCGTGGTGGCAAGTGCCTGTAATCCCAGCTATTCGGGGGACTGAGGCAGTAGAATCTCTTGAACTCGGGAGGCAAAAGGTTGCAGTGAGCTGAGACCACACCATTGCACTCCAGCCTGGGTGACAAGAGTGAAACTCTGTCTCAAAAATAATAATAATAATAATTTTTTTTATGTGTATCAAAAGTTCGCAAATACATCATTTAAAAGAGGCAGATAGTTTCACAGGCTTATAGGTGCTCTCCTGCTCTTCACCACTAATTGCTGTTGCCATGATGGGCTTTTAAATAACGTATTTTTACTGCTGTTGGTTGTGTAGTTTTAATTGACTTCCTACTGAGGAATATGAGAATTAGCTTTTTTGCTTCCTTTCCCTCCAAACAGTAACATACATACATACAGTCATTCATACACGCTGCCCTCCTCATCATTTCCCTATAGTTATGCTGCTTGTGTAAGCAGTAATCAGTGTCTGCTCTCTACTGATAGTGGTGTAAATTTAAATTTATTCAAAGATGAACCTTATATTATACTACCTTTATTTTTCTATTATTATAGAACTTGTTTTCCTCAGACTTCATAACTGTCTCAATTTCTTTCTCTCCATGTCTCTGTTTCTTGGTTTCCCTTCTCTCGCTCTTTTTCCTCCTTCTCTTTCTCTCTCCCTCCCACATTTTTTCTGCCTTGCCCTGTCTCTGTCCTTTTCATCCTGTGTCTCCCTGCCTTCCCCTGTTTCCATTTCTTTCTTCCTATCTCTGTCTGTCTGTCTCTATGCCTTTCATCTCTCTCTTCTCCATCACTATCTTTCTCTGTCCTCCCATTTTTCTCTTTGTCTCCTCTCTGTCCCTATTTCTCTCCCTGTCTCTGACTCTCCCCTTTCTCTTTTTCTTCTCCGCTGGATCTCCCTTTTTCCAGATCTATCTCCATGCCCTTGGCTATGCCTTTCTCCACACCCACCCCCTCACCCTGTGCCCCAATCTCTGACTGGCTCTATCCCATCTAGTCTCACTTCTTGCCTATATCATTTTCTCTGTTCATCTATCTTTCTGTTTGAAATTTTCTAGGCTCTTCCTTTTCTCGTTACTTTGAAATTTTATTGTGGCTTCAGCTTAAGCCTTCTTAATCTGAAAACTTGTATTGTTCAGTCTGGGTAAATATTCTGAAAGATTTCTTTGAGAATATTCTCCCCTATATCATATATATTCCCCCTTTTCTGGACCTCTGTCAATCAAACGTTAGCTCTTTTAGAGTAGTGTTGTGCTATTACTATCCCAGTTTTAATTTCCTTGAATTCTTTCTTGTTTTATTATTACTATTTTATTTATTGTTTTAGTATGTCTCATGTTCAGTAGATAGACTGACACTTAATCTCCAGTGTTTACATATCAGTGTTCTTGTCTTTGATTTGCAGTGATACCTCTCTTCTTCCTCTTAAGGAACTAGACTTCTAGTTGTCTACTGCACTGGGGAGGAACAGTCACCTTCAGTTTCTGGGCCGTAAAATAATAATGTCAACCTTATTGGGTTGTCGTGAGAGTTAAATTCAGATAACATACTTACAGCACTTAATAAGTGTTTATCCCAAGAAATGTGTACCTATTATTATTGTTATTATTGTATCTATTATTGTTTTTATTACATGAATCTATTATTATTTTTGTTGTTGGGAATACTAGTGAAAGGGAATGAGTGAGAAAGAGAGTTGAAAGGGGGCAGTAAAAGAATTGATTAGTATTGTCAGCTCAGTGAAGGCTGGAGATGATAAATTTATACTAGACCTTATCTGTACTGGCCTGTGTGAAAAAGTAGAGAAAGCAATACCTGATTTATTGAGATTGAGGTTTTTATATGCTGGTAAGGCAGAAGGGCAAGAGTGCAAGGAAGGTTAGTTCACATATCACCCATGAGCTTGTGTTGGATACAGCAGGAAGAGGATAGAAACATTAATGCATTTAGAATGTACATTTCCTTACTTACGAAATAATAGGATAGATTATCTGCCAAGAATGATAGAGGGAGGACATGGTAGAGTAGGAACGTGAGAAGAGGTGGGGAAAGGTTTAAAATAGCTCTTTTAAAAATGGGAGGGAGAACTATGGCAAGCCATTGTTTTAAGCCCTATTCAGGGAAGTTACTAATTTTTATTACCGGGAAGTTAATTTTTATTACCCGGAAGTTTGTTTTGTTTTTAAATCTTATTTTTGTTTTACTTTAATGTCATGATGTGCTATTGGTTACTGAGTAGTTTGAGGTAATTTCCTTTTCTCAGACTTAGGAATGTTTACAAGGTAATGAGAATGTTTAGAGCAGTTAAGGGAATTGCTCTTGGATATTAACATGAATTATTAAGTAATATCCTACATATGTATGTATCCCATGTATTTCATCAGTTAGGCTTCCACAGTCTACTAGACTAGAAGAATCTTAGGAATATTTGTTTTTTTAATAAGCAGATATGAGATGCTTTAATTATTCTCTATCTATTTATAATGTTTGACTTAGTTGTCTTACGTCCTATGTTATTGTAAGTCTCATTAACTATTAACAAATTCTCTCAAAAGTTTTTAATTGGTTGATTAGAAACATATGTGTAGTCAATGCTTTAACCCTCTAATATAATGGGTGATTTGAATATCACAAAGGTTCAGTAAACTCTTAACTAATGAAAAGATAGAAAGTTATATCTGTACTGTTGTGATTAATTTGAAAAATGTATTATTTAAAAAAATTCTTATTCATTGGATATAATTAATATACTAAAATTGTTTTATAATTTATAATTAATAAACTAAAATTGTTCTTAGACACCATTTCCATTAAATTTGGAAATATGTAGCCATATCTATTTAACATTTGGCCATTTGTGCTTGAACATTCTCCACTAGTGAGAAATACCTATGGTGAGTGAGTAGCTCAGTATGTCGCTAGAGCCAACCAGTTCTTACCATGATTTCTAAAAAGGGATTGTGGTGTTGATTGTGAGACTTTGCTTGATTAGAGCTAAATGGTGAACAAGCTGAAATAGACATGGACACCTAGCTACAGACTAGTTAGACATGGACAACTAGCTACAGACTAGTTTTTAAAGTATGCTTAATAGTGTTATTTCAGTGCATCATTTTTGCCTTTGAGAGACATGGGTTGGGAAATGACATGTATTGAGTCGTTTTTCTGGGCCAGGTCTCATGCTGGGTTCTTGAAATGCCTCCTGTTTTCTTCATTACAGTCCTACAAGGAGGCTGCTGTTATCTTCCCTCTTACTGATTTGCTCAAACTGAAAGATTATAGTGAAGTCTGAAAATAGCTGAGTAATATTTATTCAGCACTCTTAAAAATAATTAACCTTTAGTCCCAGAACAAAAGCTGACAAAGAAAACATTTGGTTTAAACTTGTCAAAATGAGTAACATTTTAGTTGTCTAAAAATTCATAACTGCCACTGTTAATTACTGTAGTATTTATTATATTTTGTTTATATTTTTAAAATGTAATGTTTACCAATTAGATCTTCTGTAAGAAACTCTCCTTATTTTTTAACGTAATTCCAATTTATATTTGAGAAGCATGTAAATGTAATACAGTGTCCTTTTTAAATCCCTTACAAATTATCATTACTTTTAAATTTGTTGGCTTAAGAGAGAGGTCACCCAAACTTAGAACTAAATAAGAGAGAGATCAGAAGGTAGACAGATGAATTATTTTGTTGCAGCTTTATTACTTATTATGTAATACCAATACAGTTGATACTGGAGAGTGTGGCTTGGGTCTGTGCAATAAAGGACTTGCTGAATTCAGCCCTGAAATAGTCATGTTTACTTACCCAGTCACTGGCAAAACTGGACAGTCGCAGGCCACAGCCAGAGCAGATGAGAATGCATATTCTTATGAGGCAGGCGGAGCCCAAAAGGAGAGGACGGGACTGAGTTAGGCATTCTGTTCTTCTCAGACTGTCATCTGATGGTCCTTCTTAGAAACAAAAAGAGCATAAGATAAATCTTTCCTTAATCATTTATATTAATTGATAAGAAATCTTAACTGATTTACCATATGAAATAAAGCAATTACATCTTCATTGTTAATTTTTTAACATTGTTATTTATAGCAAATTATTTTAGGACTAATGATGGCCAATAGTCTGACTTAATTTTAGATGTAACACATATTTAGGAAACAAAAGCCTCCATTTTTAAAAATTTTATAAACATTCCAACCTCTCTTTTATTGGTCATATTTAATATATTTTTATTGAATAGCACCATTCAGTAACAAGTATATATTGAGTCTTTTTGAATGCCATTAGAGAACATCATTAATTTGTTTTCCCTGAGTGCCAAAAATGTCTGATTGAAGAGGTGCCAGGAAATCTTCTGAAATCTATTTAGGTGGATATTAAAAATGATTCTTTTAAAAATAAGTCAAACCTTGCTATTTTTCTGTAAAGATGAACACTATGCAAAGTTACAGTGCTAGGGTTCATGCACAGTTTGAGAAAAATATAGTACTGAGTGATTAAGAGCCTGGCTTGAAATCAGATAGATGTAGTTTTAAATTCTGTCTGGATTACCTCCTGTTTTAAGTTAACTTCTCTAACTCTTAATTTCTTAACTGTAAAATGAGGCTACTAGTAGAAGCTATTCTGTAGGATTTTATGAGACTTAAATGACACCAAATTCTTGAATAGTGCTAGGCAGATTTTAAATGGATATTATATGGTAATTATTGTTATTTCTAGTGAATTTGCAAGAAGGCATTTTTGTTCTTCAGTACTTTTTTTTTTTTTCAATCTGTTATGAATTTCACATATCTATTCTAGAATCAGCCCTTTTGATTTGAATGTGTTACCTGTTCTCTTGCCCAACTTTCTTCCTCTGCAGAACCAGAAATTTTTTGTCATTGTTTGTTTGAGGCCAGGTCTGGCTCTGTTGTTGCCCAGGCTGGAGTGCAGTGGTACCATCTTTGCTCACTGCAACCTCTGCCTCCCAGGTTCAAGCAGTTCTCATGCCTCAGCCTCCCAAGTGGCTGGTACTGTAGGCATGTGCCACCACACTCAGCTAATTTTTATATTTTTAGTTGACATGGGGTTTCACCATTTTGGCCAGGCTGGTCTCAACTCCTGACCTCAGGTGATCTACCTACCTCAGCCCGCCAAAGTTCTGGGATTAAGGCGTGAACCACCGTATCTGACCTAGAACCAGAAAAATTTGACAAGTAGTCAGTACTCCCTGAGAGTGAGCACACCTTCTGACACCCAGCTTCATGCTGCATCCTCTTTGGCAAACATTTATGTAAATGATGGAAGCATTATATAGTTTCAAGAAATACCACTACTTACTGAAAGTAGTGAAAACATACCTAATACTTTTAGATTTAATTTTTGAAGTCAATCACAAAAACTACAGTTTTCTTTGCTACCTTATCCATTCAATATTATCTGCAATGTCAGATTCATGCTTTAGTTCCTCTATCCCTCCAATCTTATCTTGTACCATTTTTCCTCTTAGACAGAATGCCCCAGCTTTATATACCTCCTTTTCATTACTCTGTACCCCAAAATCAGTCTCACTTTGAGGTCTTTGCACAGCTCTGATCTCACTGACTGCAACCCTCTTTCCTTGTCTCTTTGGATTGTAACTTTTCCTCATTAGTCAGTGTCATCCTTTGGCAGCAGTGTCACTTCTTCAGAGAGAACTTTCCTGACAACCTTCTTCCCACCCCAGGCATTCTCTTTCAGCCACCCTGTTTTACTTTCTTCATGACACTATTTTTAAATAATTTTAAGTTTAAAATCAACTTATTTACCATTGGTCTTCTGTGCTAAAATGTCCTGTGTTTCATGAGCACAGGAATCATATTGTTTTATTTACCTTTGTATTCAGTACTCTTCTAACATTGCCTGGCATATATACTAGGAAGCCAATAAATATTTGTGAGTGAATAAACCGAATAAACCTTATTTAAGAAGCAATGCTTGTTCATTTCAGATTAGCAAATATGACATAGTCTTTTTCTGTAGTACTGATTTTGGGTTGGTAAATTCAAGCCAGTTTCATTTATCTTGTGAGAAAATTTATTAGAGGAAATAAAGCAGTAAACATCAGGATTTGTGTAAAAAGTTACTGGCATTTTCAACAGCATATTATTTACCCAGCATGAAGATTGGTTGAATAATCATATCTTACAACTGTTCAAGAAATGAACTGTTGCTTCTGTTTAGTGATCCTAATAACTCTTAGCAATAAAATACCTCATATTAATTCGTAGGAGCAAAATATACATTGATACACCCTGAGTAATAGGAATATTATAAATACCTCCATTAAAAAGCTATGTACTCAGCTAGAGCGTTGGCTCACATCTGTAATCCCAGCGCTTTGGGAGGCCGAGAAGAGCGGATCACCTGAGGCCAGGAGGTTGAGACCAGTCTGGCCAACATGGTGAAACCCCATCTCTACTAAAAATACAAAAAAAATTAGCTGGGAGTGGTGGTGGGTGCCTGTAATCCCAGCTACTCAGGAGGCTGAGGCAGGAGAATCACTTGAACCCAGGAGGCAGAGATTGCAGTGAGCCGAGATCGTGCCATTGCACCACTCCAGCCTGGGCAACAAGAGCAAAAACTCTGTCTCAACAACAACAATAACAAAAGGC
Source organism: Rhinopithecus roxellana (assembly GCF_007565055.1). Classification (NCBI taxonomy): domain Eukaryota; kingdom Metazoa; phylum Chordata; class Mammalia; order Primates; family Cercopithecidae; genus Rhinopithecus; species Rhinopithecus roxellana. The sequence continues at coordinate 50,428,139 of NC_044550.1, forward strand.
TATGTACTCATCTCTGAGCACAGGTGAAATGGCTATTCAAACATGTGTCATTATTAGGCTTCTCAATTTTTATCAGTCTCCAGTTTGTTAAAGAATAGAGGTTTCTGGCTGGGCGCAGCGACTCATGCCTGTATTCCCAGCACTCTGGGAGGCCATTGTGGGCAGATCACTTGAGCCCAGGAGTTCAAGACCAGCCTGTACAACATGGCAAAATTCCTATCTCTATAAAAAATAGAAAAATCATCTGGGTGTGGTGGCGGGCACCTGTAATCATAGCTACTCAGAAGGCTGAGGTGGTAGGATCACCTGAGCTCAGGAGATTGAGCTAACAGTAAACCATGATTGCACCACTGCACTCCAGCCTGAGTGACAGAGTAAGACCCTATCTCAAAAAAAAAAAAAAAAAAAAAAAGGCGGGGGAGGGTTATTTAACAGGTAACATAGATTATTTAACAAGTAACACAGGTTAATTCTAAGCACACAACATTTATCAAAATCTCAGCAGAAAAAAATGTGTCTTTTGAGGAAGTATTGAAAAGTACAGTTTATTTTTTGAGATTTTTACAAATTACTCATTTGTCAAATTATTGAACAGACTAGGTGTTTGGATAAAAGGATACCCTTGTAGAATTGATTTATTGTTTTAGTGTTTTCAACTCAATTTGAGGGAGGTTATAAGAAACGTGTGTAAGAAACACATTTTCTATTAGAAGGATATTACATTGTTTGTTATATCCTTTTATTGGGTATTTGGAAGGAATCGTTTATATTATGCAGTAATCCCTCCTTACTCAGGGCTTTGCTTTTCATGGTTTCGGTCATCTGTGGTCTAAAAATATGAAGTGGAAAATTACAGAAACAAACAATTCACAAGTTTGAAATCTGACACCATTCAGCTCCATCCCTCCCGGGATGTGAATTATTCCTTTGTCCAGTGTATCCATGATGTATGGGCCACCTGCCCAATAGTCACTTAGTGGCAGCCTCAGTTATGAGACCTACTATTCTGGTATCAAGCTGCTTGTTTTCAAGAAGCTCTATTTTTCTTAATAATGGCTCCAAAGTGCAAAAGTTATGGGGATGGTAACTTGGGTATGCCAGAGAGAAGTCCTTCCTTTAAATGAAAAGGTGTAAGTTCTTGACTTAGTAAGGAAAGACCAAAAACTGTGTGCTGAGGTTTCTGAGATCTGTAATAAGAAGGAATCTTGTATTTGTGCAATTGCAAATAGTATATTGTTACAATTTTTTTTACTTTGTTATTAATTATTGTTGCCAGGCTCTTACTGTGCCTAATTTATTACTTAAACTTTATCACAGGTATGTATTGTGATAAAAAAAAATATAGTGTTTACGGGGTTTGGTACTATCCATGGTTTCAGGCATCCACTGGGGTCTTAGAACTTACTTCTCACAGATAAGGGGAACTAGTGTAATATGAGGAATACAAGTACTTCCTTAAATATATATTTTTTTTTCATGCTAAGGACATTGCAAATGATGTGATTGATCAGGTTTTCTCTTCTGTATCTTTGAGCCAAAATTTGTAACCAATACATGGAAAATATAGAGGTCTTTCTGGTCTTAGATTTTTATTTAGTTTTCTTTTCCAGTCCATCTCCCTAGCTGGGTCTTTTATTTGCTTGTTTGTTTTGTTTTCCTTCTTAATTTTAGTTTATGTTCTCATGTTCTCCTTCAGTGCTCCTTGAATATTCTCTAGAATTTGGTTGTGAGGGCAGTCAACATATAAATAAACAACCATATTTAGGGAGCATTACTATAAAAGGCAGAGTGCTGGCTTGGGAGAATATGAAGATGAGTAAATTATGTTTTCTCCTTCTGTAGTGACATTTCAATAGGTAATAATTATATAAAATACTGTGTAATGAGTGTTAAAAGGGAGAGATACTATAATAGACTTAGAATATAGAGAATTTCCTTTCAGCTATAAAGAATATTCTTTAAAATAATACCTCAGGATACATCTAGTTATATACCCATTAAAATACTATTTCTTTTCTTATGATGGTCTGTCCAGGTTTCATTTTCTCAGATTCTCTTTGCTGAACCCATACCCATTTATTTTTAAAAATTATTTATTGTGAACGGAATATAGTGGCTCACGCCTGTAATCCCAGGACTTGGGGAGGCAGAGGCATGAGGATAGCTTGAGCCCAGGAATTTAAGACCTGTCTGGGCAGTATAGCAAGACCCAGTTCTCAAAAAAAAAAAAAGATAAATAAAATTAAAAATAAGACTTATTTATTCTAAAGCTCATTTATATTAAAATTTGTGTAAAAACAGGTTTATTTCATGACCCTCCTATTTATTTTATTTTTTCTAGTTTTTTTGTGACAGTCTTGTTTTGTAAATTATTGTGATTAGAATGTAGAAATTCTGAGATATGAAATGAGTGTAGTGAATTCCGAAGTCAGCCTGGGATTTAGCAGTAGAGCTGCTTTTCACCATCCAATGTGCCTGTACTCCATCAAAGATCCTTTATAACTTTTCTCTAAATTCTCAAATTAGGTTTCATCAGAAAAATGTTGGCCGGACGCGGTGGCTCATGCCTGTAGTCCCAGTACTTTGAGAGGCTGAGGCAGGCGGATCACCAGAGGTCAGGAATTCAAGACTAGCCTGGCCAACATGGTGAAACCCGTCTCTACTAAAAATACAAAAATTAGCCGGACGTGGTGGCATGCGCCTGTAGTCCCAGCTACTTGGGAGGCTGAGGCAGGAGAACTGCTTGAACCCAGGAGGCGGAGGTTGCAGTGAGCCAAAATCGTGCCACTGCACTCCAGCCTAGTCAACAGAGTGAGACTCCGTCTCAAAAAAAAAAAAAAAGAAGCATGTTACAATTTCTAACGTTTTTAGTGAGATTGATTCAATTTTATCAATAATGTCTAAAATAAATGGATTTCATTTATTTAATCATTTCTTCAGCAAACTTATATGTAAAAGGAAATATGACTAGATAGGTGATTTGTTGAAAGTTGTGTTTCCAACATATTAAGATTCAAAGTAACTGTGTAGGTAGACTTTTCTGGACTTGATTTTCAAGTCATACCACACTTCAGAATTCACCAAATAAAAGAAAAATGTGTCAGTGCTTCGTTAACTATGTCTTTTCTTATCTACAGGTTTTTGGAAATGCTCCGCCAAATACAATGACAGAAAAATTTTCTGATCTTCTGCAGTTCACAACACAAGTCTCACGACTAATGGTGACAGAAATTCGAAGGAGAGCATCAAACAAATCCACAGGTATTTTTACAGTAGCCAGCAAAAACTGATTTGTTTGAATGAACAGACAGTTCTGTAAAAGTCCCATTAAAATTAAATGGAAAACAGACCTTGTTCTCAGCACATTGAGTATTAATTAAGTTCATTTACCCATTCCCTTTCCCTTTCTTAGAGTCACATTCTTTTCCTGGTTTCAGCATCTTCAACTCTCGAGTAGTTCTACTTAAGGCTATTCTGCCTGGACCACTACCACTTCCACCCTAACCCTTTAAAATACTCTCTGTTTCCCTTTGAACAAAATACAAATTCCTCAGCATGAAATTTAAGGCCAAGCTATCATCTGGTCTTTTTTTTTTTTTTTTAAAGCATATACTGCTTCTATTGCTTGTTTTCTGTATTTCAATCAAATCCTGCTGTCTGTAGTCTTCAAACATGTTTATTCTCTTATTTTAATCATTTACTTAGAATGCTTCACTGAGGAAGGAGAATCTTTTCCTCATTTCAGTATGTCTAAATGTCAGCATGATTAAGTCATGCTTCCTTGATGAAATGCTTTTTGATTTCTTTAGGCAAAGAAACATTTTTTCTCTTCTGAACTACTGTTTTTCTTCTCAACCTCCTGGGTGGTCATTGTGCATGTGTCTTGATCTTCCCCGTAGACCATAAGCTACTTAGGGTTCTCTGTCATCTGTAGTAGTTGCTCTCTAGGCCAGCTACACAGCTGCCATTTTAACATCACTATTCACGTTGTCCTGGGATGCCTTTTCATTTCTTTTGGATGGATTCTGTTTCCTGAATCCCTGATTTTGGTAGTGCATCTTTTCCAGCAGCTTCATAAAAAAGGATACAGGGGAGTTATCAGGGTTTTGTTCTGCTTGTTGTTTTAGACATACCATGAGTTAAACATTTTTTGACTATTGCTGTAAAAAATGGGTTCTTTTCTCTTCTTTCACCTGACAGCCTTTCAGCTGCCAGGACTTAGAACAAATTCCATTACATCATATAGCATGATTATTATAGAAAAGGAAACTTATTTAATACAAAACCAAGGGTCAATAAGAGAAAAGAAGACACATGTCTACCACTTTCATGATCTCACAGATACATGTGCTGGGGAGATGTGCTGAATACGCAGCTGTGGTTTACGTTTAAATGGAGAGATACTTCCCTCTCCTCCTCTCTGTCCCCCATTGTTCTCCATTCCTAAAGGAGAAACTCAAGAGTAATCTTGTTAGTGAAGAGACATTTAAACTGTCTATGACTTAGGCCATTGAATACTTGTTAAATATTTATAGGAGTTGTTTGAGAATGCTAGCTATGTAATCCAGGAGGTCCTCTTAGCAGAGATTAGAAGCTACCAGTTGCCTGGGAAAGTTGACCATGGGTTGAGATGGTCAGTGGTGAGTGTCTTAGCTCTGCCCTTCCAGGCAGCCCAGGATGAGCACTCAGGGTCATTTTGGAAAATCTTGCAGCTGCATTATTATCAGTCCTCTTTAAGTATCAGGTTCTATGTGGGAAATCATTTTGTCTCAGAATTTTAAAAATTTTCTTTTATAATTTAGGTTCTTACATTGTTACTGAGAAATCAAAAGCTACGTATATTCTTGATTTTTTTTTCCTCTGTGACCTATATTTTTTTTTTTTCTAGAAGCTTTTAGGATCCTCTCTTTGTCCCTGCTTTTCTAAAATTTCATAATAACATGCCTTGTGGTAGACCTATTTTTATACATGTGCTGGGTACTCATTGGACTCTTTCAGTCTGGTTATTCATATCCTTTAATTTGGGCAAAGTTTCATGAATTGTTTAATAATATCCTCCCCTCTGTTTTCTCCTTCTAGTCAGATGACCCTCTTAGAATGTTCCTCTCATTTTCTTATCTTTCCTCTCATTTTCTCTTTGTTTTTTGATTACTTGCTGAGAGAACTCCTCAATTTTATCATCTATCTCTTCTGTAGAGGTTTTTTTTTTTCATTTGTGACATTATATTTTTCTCATTTTAAAAAATATTTTTCATTTCTAAGTGTTCTTTCTTACTGGTTTCTGTTATTTTTGGGGTGTATTTTCTTCTCATCTTTCTGAGGTTTCTTATTTTTTTCTTTCAGATTTTTGTCTCCCTAAATCATCTGTTTCTTTCAGGTTTAATAAAAAAGTTGTTTTTTTTTATCAATTTGTTTTTATCTTTGTCTTTTATGTTAAAGAATGTCCTTACATGTCTCACCCATGACCATCTACTCTTACATAAGAATGGAGCATTAAAAAGCTTTTTAATTGTGTGTGAATCTTGCAGCTGTGGGCTGTAACATAAGGTGATCTTGCTAGGCAATTTTTTTTGGTGATCTTTTTCCTAAACTAAGCAGGTACTCAGAGAATTGTCCAGTCTCTGCCTGGAAGATATATGCCTGACTCAGCATTTTGGAAGCAAAGTAGGGGAAAGGTTTGGGGACCCTCAAGGTTTAGTATATAAGCTTTTATTTTACCTTTGTATGTCCAGATGGTGCCTGGTGCCCCCCAATCCACACTCCCTCTCTTATTCTTTTCAGTGAACAAACCAACCTCCGGTCTAGTGCCCACATAGTAGTGGGGACTACATAGCAGTCTAACTGCTCTTGAACATATTTTCCAACAGTGCTTCTCTGTGTAGTTCTTATTTCCTTCTGCTTCCAAAGGTGCCTTGTGCCACCAGTTCCTGAGCCTCTCAGGGGTTCTTTGATAGTTTGGTTGCTTTTCCACTTTTCCTGAATTACTTCAAGATTCTAGGATTTGCTAATCAGTAACCATGAATCTCGCTGCTATTTTAATATCCAAAATTTCATTGCTTTCACTTATCCTGTTCTTGTTCTTAAAAGTTTATACCTTTTAAAAATCCTTTTATGAGCATTTTAATGGATGTATTCATCCATTTTCATAGTCCTGTAAGGAAATACCCATGCTGATGAAATGAGGTATTCCCCATTCTTTCTTGAATGACATACTAGATTAGGAAAAAATTCCTAAAACTTATTTATACTTGCCTCTGTTACTATCTTTTTAAATATTTAATCTGCATGTTTGTAGAAAGACATTTTGCTACCTTGGAGATTCCTTTTCCAAACTCCCTTTATGATTTTACATCCATAGGGCAATTTTTTAGATGTAATGAAAGATGTCTTAAATAGAGTAGAAGATATCTCATTGTTAATTACAGTAAAAATTACACAAGTATTTTTTTTTTTTAACTTTTAAGTTTAAAATAATCATAGACTCTTAGGAAGTTACAAAAATAGTACCTAGGATCATGTGCTCTTCATCCACTTTTCCTCATTGGTGGCAACTTATTACCTGGGAATTTTTTAAGATACATTATTTTCATATTGTGTAATTTCACATAATTTTTAGTTTTAAACTTTTGAAATTCATTAACCTTTGAATCCTATGATATTCAATTTAGTGTGTGTTACTTCTCATGAAAAATCTTTCCTGAGTACCCTGTCTCAAATAGGTCTTCTATCCTCTGTCCCCACACCCATTAGTATCTATTCAGTCACATTATATGTTAACCTTCATAGCTTTGTTATCATCTGAAAGTATTTTCTTTATTTACTCATTTAATTTTATTGTCTGTTGTGTTCACCCCTGTATTACTAGCACCTAGAATAATGCTTGTCACATAATTAGGTGTTCAATAAACTTTTACTGATTTTGGACATAGGATTTCTCTGCCCCCCCCCGCCCCCCCTTTTTTTTTTTTTTTTTTTTTTTAATGCTTTGAGAATCAGAGTAGAGTTAGAAGAGCCAGCCTGATTTTTAGGAGAGAAGAACATAATTCTGGAGTGTCTCCTCAGTCAGCCTTACCCTGGCTATGGGAATCTTTGTTTTTTTTTCTTTCATTTTTCGTTTAGAACATTGGAAGATTATTTTGGTCAGTGTTGTTATCAAAAATACATTCATGGAGACTTTTTGACCTATTGATTTTCTAGTAAAAAGTTCTAGATTTTTCAGGACCTAAGTATATCCTAAATCATCCAACTCTTACATATTTCATCTTTATTTTCTTATTTACTTATTTTTATTGTGGTTAAAATAACACTTAATATGGGGTCTACCCTCTTCACCAATTTTTAAGTGTACAGTACAGACTGTTAACTATACGTACCATACTGTACAGCAGATCTCTAGAACTTTTTTTTAATCTTACATGATTGAAACTATACCCATCGGACAGCAGCTCCTCGTTTCCCCCTCCCCTCAGCCCCTAGCCACCAACCACCATTCTGCTTTCTCCTTCTATAAGTTCAACTACTTTAGATACCTCATACAACCTTTTATTTTATAGGCAGTTATCATTGAAAAGAATTTTGTCTTAATTTACATTCACATACTTTTTCTACAAAAAAACAGGTGAAGTGAACCTTCTGTTATTCCTTTGAAGGCTGGTTATGTTCATTGTTCACCAGAACAAGATTTTTCTTCCCGTACCCCTCTGAATTTGCTATGGAAGACTTGTTATTTTGGGTGTTACCTAATCAGCACTCACAGATACAGACTTTTTTATCAGATTACTTGAGATATAGGCTGTAGATATCTCAGTAGGAAACAAGCTTATGTGCAGTTCTGTTGTTTACATCTATCTGAAGTTAATGTAAATGGAAACCTTTTAGGGCATATCAAGTTGCAAAATGGATACATGGATGATTTGTTATACATTTAGGTCAAGTCACAGTCTCCTTGTCTCCCTTAATTCTTTCTTGGTCCTTTGCCTCCTTGTGGCTTTTGCTGGAAGTAAGTAGTGACTCAGTTAATTTGACAGAAATATAATGTTGTAGCCAGATTGTATAGAGGGTGTACCTTAAGATTTTTCCCCATCTCTTCTAGTTAGTTCAGCCAGTTCTAATTCTGCTTAAGTTTAAGAGCACATGGTCAATTTATATCAGCAAAGCAGAAAATTCCTACCTGCATAAAGTAGTATCTTCTGTTTATTATTAATGTTTTTGCTACATGCTAGGTGCCACTGTTAAACCTAGTAGTGCAATCCCCAGTGGGCAGCAATCCAGCAGTGGAGAGGCTGGATGATGTTGACCCCAGTACTCTTGTGGTGGGGTTAGTGGAATTTAGTGAATCCCCACTTAGACAACCCAGCCTTTTTTTTTAAACAGAAAAACAGTGTGCCCTGCTGTCCCCCAAGGATTTCAAAGCCACAACACCTTCAGGTAATTTCATTCCCAAGATGTGGTTATGTATTGTTAAATGAAAAGCATGGAAGCTGTAAATTCTAATATTGTTTTTCTGACTAACTTGTGGAATTTTTTTTTGGAGGGGGTAAGGGTGTTTAGGGCTTTGTGTCTTCATTAATGAAATAAGTATAATAATATCATTAATGTAACTCACCATCATCATGAAGCAAAAATTTGAAAATGGCATATGCTTTAAATGGACTTTGCAAAGGAAACCTTGTATTTCACTTATTATTAACATGTTTTGCATTCTGATTGTTTTGAATGCTAATTAAATTTGTTTTTTTCTCTCTCAGTGTAGGTTGAGAAATTGCATTTAAGATTGTCTGCATTCTTTACTTATTTAATCTAATCCTGAGCTTTACTAACTTCACTTCTGTGTTTTTCATTCTAACTATATGTGTTGAAATGCAGTGTGAAAGATAAAGCTTGAATCAAATGATTGACAACTCTAAAGATGGGTTACTATTAATATATTCTTTCATTAACTCTTAAAAACTTAAATCATCATTTATATTTGTATTTGTTAAATATTGAAATTAAAAGATCCAGTATGTTTCTGACTAGTAGTGGGCATTTTTTCCTCAAAGTTTTAAGAAACCATTTGATTTATGGAGGTTTTATTTAAAATGTCTTACTAGTATACATAATTTTTTAAGATAGCACTAAATGCTATATACTTTTAAAATGAGCTACTTACCTCATTTAAAATAAAAAGTGAGGCCGGGCACAGCAGCTCACACCCAGGTACAGGTAATCCCAGTACTTTGGGAGGCCAAGACAGGAGGATCACTTGAATTCAGGAGTTTGAGACCAGCCTGGGCAGTATAGCGATACTCTGTCTCAACAAAGAAAATTTTTTTTAATTGGCCACGCATGGTGGTGCATACTGTTAGTCCCAGCTACATGGGGGACTGATGTGGGAGGATTGCTTGAGTTGAGGAGGTTGAGGCTGCAGTAAGCCGTGATCGTGCACTCCAGCCTGGACAATAGAGTGAGACCTTGTCTCAAAAAAATAAAAAATAATAGAATAAAAAGTGGGAGATGCCTTTGAAACATTCTGAATGACACATACTGAAATTGGCAGGTGAAAATAAAATAGTTCTTTTTTTTGCAGTGATGCAGTTATACTATTCTTTACAAAATAGTAAAATGTATTTGTTATGTAAAGATAGTTTGTTTTGTCGATGGAGTTTGGAATCTCCCCGTATCATTCAACCTCAGCCCTATCCAGATCTCTCACTGACTAGCTATGTGATTTAAGGCAAATTATTTATCTTCTGCATTTCTCAACTTACACTATTATAAGGGATATATTAGTAGAAAATAACCCACAGGGTTCTTATAAAGATTAAATGAGTTAAACCCACAAATACTTAACACAATGCTTGATATATAGTTAAGACGTAATAAAAAGAAGCTATTTTAAAAATTTTACTGCTACAATGTACCCTCAAATGAAAGTTTACAAAGATTAAACTTTGCCCAGCCCAGAATCGTGTGTCTTGTATTCAGTTATCTAATAAAACACTTTTATTTTATGTTAAATTAAAGAAAAAATACATCTAAGATAACCTAAATCTTTTCTACTTTCTACTTCTTTATGAAGTGTGTTAAGTATACATTAGCTTTTTGTTTTGTTTTGTTGTTGAGATAGAATCTCGCACTGTCACCCAGGCTGGAGTGCAGCAACGTGATCTCGGCTCACTGCACCCTCCGCCTCCAGGTTCAAGCAATTCTCCTGCCTCAGTCTCCCAAGTAGCTGGGACTACAGGCTCCCACCACCACACCTGGCTCATTTTTTTGTATTTTTAGTAGAGACGGAGTTTCACTATGTTAGTAGCCAAGATGTCCTCGATCTCCTGACCTCAGTGGCGTGAGCCACTGCACCCAGCCAAGTATACATCAGTTTTTACCCAGTTAGTTCCCATTGAACAAATTGAACTTACCTTCTGTTCTATTTTTTTTTTTTTTTTTTTTTTTGAGACAGAGTCTCACTATGTTGCCCAAGTTGGAGTGCAGTGGCATGATCTTGGCTCACTGCAGCCTCCGCCTCCTGGGTACAAGCGATTCTCCTGCCTCAGCCTCCCAAGTAGCTGGGATTACAGGCTCATGACACCACATCTGCCTAATTTTTCTACTTTTAGTAGAGATGGGGTTTCTCCATGTTGGCCAGGCTGGTCTCGAACTCCTGACCTCAGGTGATCCACCTGCCTTGGCCTCCCAGAGTGCTGGGATTACAGGTGTGAGCCACTGCACCCTGCCAAATTGGACTTCTTTTCTGACAGTTTTAAGTCCTATCATATATTACTATAAAAATTGGCAAACAATGCTAATGAAATTAGGTACGTATTTAGAGACATCTCCATTTACTCTTCTCTCTAATAAGGAAAATAATCAACTAAATTTACTTTTGAAGATTCTTCCAAGTCTGCAGTTCTATGATTGGCTGTCGTATGTATTTCACTGTTTCTCTCTTCCTCCTGTCAGCTGCTCAAGTTATTCCTGTGTGTATTACTTAGGAAGCCTCTTAATTTTATTTCCCTCTCACCATTCTCCTTAGCCTTCCAGTCTGTCATACACATTACTACTAGATTAATAGTCTTAGTATAATCCTTTCATCATCTCCTTTTCTCAAGAAACTATATTTGCTCCCTCTTGCCCAAAAAAACAAATACAGCCAATAGCTTACCCTCCTTCATAATTAGGCCCCTCTATTTTTAAAAATCACTACTGTTGATATTAGACTCCACTTCTCAACAGTGTTCTTCTATAATGTTAAGAAAGTGTTATCACAGTTCTTTGTCTTGATCCATATGTATCAGGCTCATTCCTCTAGCCACTCTTGCTTTATTGCTGTGTTCTTATTCTCTCTGCATCTTTAATCACTCCCACTTCCTGGACAAACATGTACTTGTTTTCCAGGCAGATTTAGCCCAAATTTCACCTCTTCTGTGACTTTCTGATCAGCTCCTGTCATAACTTTCCCAGAAATACATAGGTTGGCTTTTACATTTCTGTATTAATGATATAATGGTTTATGAATATCATTAAAACATTGCTATTTTTTAAGTTTTTCCATATGTAATAGTGCTGATATAATTATATGCTTAGTAAATTTTCATTTTCTTGGTAGGTTTTAAAGAAGAACCTCTTTATATGTGACTTTCCCCCCACTTAATGACTTTCCCTTTGGTTTTATAGAGGCTGCAAGTCGCGCCATAGTTCAGTTCCTGGAGATCAATCAGAGTGAAGAAGCCAGTAGAGGCTGGATGCTTCTGACGACAATTAATTTGTTAGCTTCCTCTGGTCAGGTAAAGTTCTTAGTTTTCATGTTTGATAACTCAGCATCTTTATTTTATAGCCTCTCTTGTGATTTTGTTATTAAATATATCATTATATCCAGATGAGATACTATGATAATCATTTGTATTCTTCTAACTCTCTTAAAACATTATTTCATGCTTCTCATAACATCTCTGCCAGGAGTTTGATGTTCTATGCATTTTACTCATAAGGAAACGCATGGCTTAGAGCAGTGATTTCCATCTCGATATGTTGTAACACACATAGGAACATAACCATTTGTGGCTGGGCTCAGTGGCTCACACCTGTAATTGCAGCACTTTGAGAGGCCAAGGTGGGAAGATTGCTTGAGCCCAGAAGTTTGAGACCAGTCTGGGCAACATAGAGTGACCCCCATCTCTTAAAAAACAAAAAAAAAATTAACTGAGCATGATGACCTGTACCTGAAGTCCCAGCTGTTCAGAGGCTGAGGCAAGAGGATTGCTTGAGCCCTGGAGGTTGAGGCTGCAATGAGCCATAATCACAGCACTGTACTCCAGCCTGGGTGACAGAATGAGACCCTGTCTCTAAAAAAAATTTTTGTAATGATACCATTTGTAGAGCATTCTGGGCAAACAGATGGACTATTTCTGACTGGTGGCAAGTAGCTCAGGAACTCTGGGTCTATCAGGCCCAGCCCAACACTTTTGTCACCCGTGTTAGGGAAGCTCTGGCTCAGGAAAATTAAAAAAAAAATCACTGTTTATGTAAAGTCGCTCAGCTAATAAAGAACAAATTACATCGAAAATAGTTTTAAATTTGTATGGGAAATAAGGAAACATTGATGTTTTTAGGATAATATATATTTTCTTCTCATTTGATTTATTCTGGAAATTACTTTTATTTCCTCTAAATCAGCTGTAAGTATCTGTCATGAAATATGTTGCATGTGCTCATTAATGAGCTATTTGGATACCTGATTTTTTGGCCTTTGATGTTTTGGGAATGAAAGAGGTTTATTCAGCCTTCTAAAATCCGGAGTATAATTACCTCCTAAAGTCAGTACCAATCTTGGAAATGTCTGTTGTCTAAGTTAGAGTGGACTTTCAAACACCTCCCATCATTTAATAATGGACCTAGGTAACTGTAACATCATTGTACCAAGTGGCCACAGCAGATACAGTGCATACGTCTTAGTAACCATATCCTGAAACCTGTCAGTAACCCAAAGTAATTATCTCTTAGAATTTTCTCCTTGGAATGATCTATTTTCTTTTTATTTGTTTGCTGTGTTTTTTCTTTTTCTTTTTTTTTCTTTCTTTTTTTTGAGGCGGAGTCTTGCTCTGTCACCCAGGCTGGAGTAGAGTGCAATGGCGTGACCTCGGCTCACTGCAGCCTCCGCCTCCCAGATTCAAGCGATTCTCTTGCCTCAGCCTCCTGAGTAGCTGAGAATACAGGCGGGTGCCACCACACCCAGCTAATTTTTGTATTTTTAGTAGAGATGGGATTTCACCGTGTTGGCCAGGCTGGTCTCGAACTTCTGACCTCAGGTGATCCACCTGTCTTGGCCTCCCAAAGGGCTGGGATTACATGCGTGAGCCACCGTGCCTGGCCTTCTTTTTTTTTTTTTTTTTTTTTAAATCTCAGGGAATTAGTGTAACCAACCTGTCCTGGTGTTGCTGAGATTTTCCAGGTTTTAGGATAGAAAGGTCTGCATCTCAGGATACTACACAGTCTCAGGCAAATGGAGCACGTTGGTTATTCTAAGTAATCTTCAAATGGTCCCGGAGTAGACCATTGTTTTCATGTATCTGACTCTACTGGATGAATAACAAAATCTCAATTCTGTTTGCTGTTGATGGTAGCTATAAATGTCTGTGTGTTACTATACCAAAATTTGGTTTAGAATAGCACATCTTTATTTGCTATTAAAACTTTATATAATTTAAATATTTACTATTGATATTTAATATAAGTAATATTAACTTTTAATACAATGTTCTACATTTATTCGTATTTTCTATGAAAACTTAATCACTTAAAAATTACAAGTTTAGATGCCAAGTTATACTTTAAATCTATCTACAATAAGATGAAAATAAAATGTCATACATTTGCTCCTGGTAGCAGCGATATACAGAGATGACCAAAACATGGTCCTGACTCAATGCGTAGATGACAGAGATGAAGCAGGAAAAGATAATACCATCATATTTAATAATGGGGCATATATAGTGCTATTGAAAATAGAAATGTGAGAGTTAAACATTTTGAAGGTGAAGGTAGAAGGAAAGATGAGTTCAGTAAACTTTGAGACATAGCAGATGTTTAAACTGAACATTAAATGTATGGTAACATAAGTGTTAAGAAATAGTAAATCGTAGGTGAATAGAACAAAAAGTTTAGAGTATTTGAGACAAGAAATGGCAGATTGGGTATGTAGAAAGGAGCCACATCTTCCAGGGATAGTCTTGAAGCTCTCTCTTCTTCATCACCCTGCTACTGCATTAGTTCTGGCCCCATCTCTTCTGTGGTTTGGGGAGTTAGTTTCCTAATTACCCTTTTCTTCTGGCTCTCTATATTTAATTTATGATCTGTATTACCACCAGTTAATTTTCTAAAATCTAGTTCTTTTACTTTTTGTTTGTAACACTTCACTGGGTCATCACTGCCAACAAAATAAAACGTGAGACTATTTTCATAGGTCATTGAGCATACACACTTTGTAGGCCACTTAGCCAGCTGTCTGACCTAAAGCAGGGTATGTAAGTGATGAACCTCAGTTGCTTCAGTTGTGAAATAAGCATCATTTTACAAATGAAGTGTCTCATGGGGTTGACTTAAGTAGTAGGTAAGATGATGTATGTAAAGTGCTTATTAGCCTTATGCCTCTTACATAGTAAACAGTAATTCAAGGTTAGCCATTATTATTGTGGCTCTTTAGGAGTCAGCATTTTTGGAATCTGTGGTTCTTCAAAAATACTGTACCATATGGCCTAACCACCTCCTATGTATCTTCCAGGTGATCTTTCCCTTTTTTTTTTTAATTCCTTATACTTTTTAATGCCTTTCCTGGCAGTATTGGTTAATCCCTTTTATATTAGCCTGTATGTACTACCATTGTTAGACTGAAATCTTAAGAGATTAAATCATAATTATTTAGGACTCTAATAATTCCAGTCAACTGTGGTCTTCTGAAGGACAGAGATGCTTCATCTTTGCGTGCCCAGCTCCCAGCACACAGCCTGACATTCCCTGCACACTCAATAAATGTTTTATGAGAAAGTAAATAAACTAATCAACAGATTATGCCAGTCTGTTGATCTCTAGTGTGGTTAAACTTTTTGTTCCAAACTGCACCGTGGAAAATTTTGATAAATATATCATACTTAACAATGTTGAAATATGTTCTATAAGAAGGTCTAGAGGAGTTTCTCCTCTGGATATCTTTGAAACTAATACGGAGATGTATTGGTGTCAGTGATGGCTTTATCACTCAAGTGTCTTTCCAGCCTCAAAAATCTACAATAAGAATAAAGATAAAAATAATAGAAGAGCAACAATGAATATACAATTTAGTGCTTAATGTATCTTTGTGTTTATTATCTTACATAACTCTCATGTTAACCCTGAGAAGGATGCCTCATTCTGTCTATTTTTATAAGAAAGGAAAGTGAATCTCAGGAGACTTAAGTAGTTTGCTGAAGTTCATAGTTATTAAGTGTCTGTTTTTCTGAATTGTAAAGCTTATGCTTCCTGAAACATGCTGCTTTTTAATAAATAAATATTACCTTTAATTGCTAATTTACTATGTAACAAACTCAATCTCACTATTTGATTAAAGCAAAATTGTTCAAATGCAAAGTTGTATATTTCTTCACTTGGAGTCATTTTTAAATTCTTATATGCATTTAAAAAGTTACCTTGATATGTAATTTTCGGGTTAACATTTATGAATTATTTGGCTGTACCAGTTATAGTTGTGTCTGTCTATCTATTCACTTATTTATTGGTTTGTTTTCCAGAAAACTGTGGACTGCATGACAACAATGTCAGTGCCTTCCACCCTGGTTAAATGTTTATATCTGTTTTTTGACCTTCCACATGTGCCTGAGGCAGTTGGAGGTGCACAGAATGAGCTACCTCTAGCAGAACGTCGAGGACTACTCCAGAAAGTTTTTGTACAGGTATGAAAGGTGCTATTAGCCTGGATGTCCACCCTATTTAAAGGGAAGTGGGTGTACTTCCTAAATAGATGTTCTACATATTCCATTTATTAACTCATATTTCATTTTATTTATGATATTATGACTTTATCTCATATAATTGTCACATTTTTTGAATCTGCAGAAATAATATTGAAACATTCTTTTCAGGAATATTTGAGTGAGGCATTAGCAAGTTTATTTCTCTGAACAGATCCAGCCATTGAGATTACATTTGATTTATCGGCATGTCTCGAAAATGAACTAAGCAAGGAAAACTCTTGAAAATGATATAAAGATTTGGATAATATTTCTTATAATGTCTGGAAATTCTGCCTAGTTGCTGTTTGTATACAGGAAGTTCCTAGCCTATAAATATTTCACTTGTAAAGACAGTGTACTTTGGTGGTGGCTGCTTCCTCCTCTGCCCTACCTGTAAAGCTCTTCTTTCCCAGTATTGGCACTGTTCTTTTAATAGCATTGTGCGTTAACAAACATGTGATAGATCTTTATTAGCTAGCCCAGGAATATAGTCATCATGTATGATATCCTTTCTTGGGAGAAAATTGTCAAAACAAGCAACCTACAAACATAGAGAATATTATCTGTCCATTGGTCTAATATAGTGTTAAAAAAACAACATTTGATGCAAAAAGACAAATACTGCATGATTCCACTCATATGATGTATCTAAAGTAGTCATACAGGTAGAACAGAAAGTAAAATACTGGTGGCTAGGTACTAAGGGAAAGAAGAAAAGGGAATTATTTTTCGATAGGAATAGAGTTTCAGTTTTGCAAGATGAAGAAGTTCTGTTGCACAACAGTGTACATATAGTTAATACTACTGTACCAGTACCACACACTTAAAACAGTTAAGATGGTAAATTTTACATGTTTTTAACCCAATCAACAGTTAAAAACAGCAACATGTTTAGATCTAGTTCTCTAAAGCTAAGTCATCTAAGATGCAGATTTCGCACCTGTAAAATGAAAATGATATCTACCTAAAAGGTTTTTTGCGGCTTAAATGACATAATATGTAAAGGTACAGTTTTCAGCTTAGCACATAGTAGATAGGAAGGAGAAGTAACTGTGATTACTGCCGCTGCCACCATCATCACCATTGAGAGTAGGAAGGGAATAAAGAGAACAGTGGATTGGGGTAGAAAATACAGAGCTGTGTAGAATAATGGTTGCAGGTTTACCTCATGTCACTAGGCTCTTTACTGTAAGGATGACTCTGTTTTGTAGAGCTGCTAGTGATGAAAGGACAGAGGAGAGTGAGACCAAGACAGTTTTAGAAAGTGAAAGAATAGGATTATCAAGTAAAATACTAAATCAGTGTATTTATTGAACACTTGATCTGTTAGATACTTTTGTGCTTGTGGTTAACATTTCTCATCTCACATCTCAATTTGCAAGATAACCCCACGACTTCAAAGCTTTTGTTTTTCCCCAAATGATTACATAAGCAAATGGCAGAGATAGGATTAGAACTCAGATCTATCTGACTCCTGAATTAGATTAGCTGAGAAAAGCAATGGGAATAAATGAAGGAGTAAATCCCATAGGAATTATAGCTGCTTGAAGATATTGCCGATGAATGTAGTGGGTTGATCTTTGCTGATTAGAATAGCGGCCTCATTTCAGTAAACCCCTTTTAAAGAACTAATGCCTTAAGTAATAAATGGAATCTCCATTTTATGCTTTTAATACCTAAGTAAGCATAGCAAAGTTTTTTTAAAAAATTATTTCTACTTGAAAACCAGGTGCCGACTTTCAGTCATGTGGGAGTCACTTTAGCATACTGAAGTCACTGAATATTAAGGCCAAAAGGGACTCAAAAGATAATTTAAATCAAACTCCTCATTTACAGTTGTGGAAACTAATATTCCGGTTTATGATCCACAGAAGATGAGCGACAGTAATAAAAACCTAGCTCTACCAACTCATAGTTCACTGCTCCTTTTAGTGTATCACTTCCTTTGTTGTAGTTCCTCATCACAGGCTAATGTTTCATCATTGTGTCTAGGAAACCAATTGAGACAAGCTTATTAAATGTTTTAAATAGATGAAATCCCTACGTTTGTATTATGTGACAGATGGTTTCCTGGGACTTTAGCATTTGGTAATGCTTCATGCAGGCATTCAGTTTTTTTGTTGTTGTTGATGTGGCCAATTATTGGTCCTCCATACTTGATTGGACTTTTGTAACAGAGTTCTTACAAATGTAAGTGGTTAGTGTAGAGGCAGAAGAGGAATGAGACAATTTTTTTGGAGACAATCTCACTCTGTTTCCCAGGCTGGAGTGAGGTGGTACAATCTTGGCTCACTGCAACCTCCGCCTCTTTGATTCAAGTGATTTTCGTGCCTCAACCACCCAAGTAGCTGGGATTACAAGCTCTGCCACCAAGCCTGACTAGTTTTTTGTTGTTGTTGTTTTTAGTAGAGATGAGGTTGCACCATGTTGGCCGGGTTGGTCTCGAACTCCTGGGCTCAAGTGATCCTCCCGCTTCAGCCTCCCAAAGTGCTGGGATTATAGGCATGAGCCACCATGCCCAGCTAGGAATGATAAATTGACTTTACAGTTTTCTGTTCTGTAAAATGAAAGGATCGTACTAGATTATTTATAAGAATACTGCCTATAAAGATGAACCAATTATCTTAGAAGTCAACAAATTGAAGACATCCTTGCATCCAGCTTGAGAACAGTGATTTGATTTGTAAAAAAGTATTTTATTATTTGTGGGTTTGTTTTCTATGTACCTAATTGGAAAACTGGCATTTGTCTCGCTGATCATATAAGGCAGTGTCAGAACCAACAACAACTATAATCAGTAATACACCCCTCTGAGAATATACATTTTTGTTGCATTTAACTGTCTGTATTCACATATGATAAAAGATGATGACATATTACACATATTAATGGACATTTGGTATCCAGCAGTTTCTCCAGGCATTTGGTGGGAAGGGTACCATATTTACTGGTTTTATAAATATTTTATTGGTTTTATGAATTCTTAAACCTTTTTCCCTTTCTGATACTTGGCAGCTATGAATTAAAAAGCTTTTATATGTAAGCAAGTTTTTGCCTTTGAAGAAAATAGAGAAAGGAAGGCCTAGTTTTCTCAGATAAAATGTGATATTTCAAATACTTCTATTGAGCTTTTCTTTTCTTCTTTTTTGAGGCAAGGTTTCACTCTGTCATCTAGACTGAAGTGCAGTGGCACGATCATAGCTCACTGCAGCCTCGACCTCCTGGGCTCAGGTGATCCTCTCACTTCAGCCTCCTGAGTAACTTGCCACCATGCCTAGCTAATTTTTTGTAGAGATGGAGTTTTACCATGTTGCCCAGACTGGTCTCAAACTCCTGGACTCAAGCAATCTGCCCACCTTGGGCCTCCCAAAGTTCTAGGATTACAGGCGTGAGCCACCACACCTGGCTGCGATTTTCCACTGATGCTGAATTATCAAAATTTCATGAAGTGCTCTTTTTCAAGATAATAAAATGATGTCATAAATTATAGTAATTTCATTCATATTGTATATTTCAAAAAATATTTAGATGAGAAAATTTAGCAAAGAGAAAAGTTAACTTTTCCTAACCTGAACTAGTATTAGAAGGAAGAGCCCACTGAGGGCAGAAACCATTGCTGAATTCCCAGGTTTCAGGCTCTTAATGCTGTGTGCCCTTGTGTAGTGTGTATTCTGCAAATCACAGTTAAAGAACATGTTCTCATTCCAGTACTTAAGAAGTCTTGAGTCTTCTTTGAAAGCCAGACTTCAGGTTTTTGGCAACTAGATTTAAAATACTTTGAAATGAAGATTATTTATATTATTCTAATATCCCCTGTTACTTGTGTAGAAAATTGAAACAGTTTCAAAATATCTTTGCTTTTAAAGATCTATTTTTACTTCCTTTTTTTTTGCTAAAACTGTCCCTTTTAGAGAAGAAAATTACATTTTGCCTGTGGCAAACTAAAAATTAAAGAACTAAGTTAGAAAAATAAAATGTTGACTTGGAAAGGCAATACTGTTTTATCTTGTTTCAAGCCAAGGTATGCAAAAATATTAGGGTGAAGAGAGGATAGTAAATTTTTTTTTCAAAATAAGCTGATGTAAGTAAGACTAGTTTACTGTCATAACATAATCAGCCATTTATGTACTTACATACAGTCTTATGGTTTTTCAACTTTCATTATTAATTTTAATTGACAGCGCACATATTTATAGGTCATAGTGTAATAATTTTTATGTATACAATGTGTAATGATCAAATCAAGGGTAACTAGTGTATATATATCCATCACCTCAAACATTTATTACTTCTTTGCATTGGGAACATTCAAAATTCATTCTAATAGCTATTTAAAAATATACAATAAATTGTTTTTTTAATAATATTCACCCTATAGTGCTATAGAACACTAGAACTTACTCCTAACTGTACTTCAGTATCCCTTAACTAGCCTTTAGTTTGCCCCACTCGCTTTCCCTTATCCACCCTTTGTAACCAAAATTCTACTCTTTACTTTTATGAGATCAACTTTTTAAGGTACTACACGTGAATGAAAGCATTCAATATTCATCTTTCTGTGCCTGGATTATTTTCCTTAACATAATGTCCTCCAAGCTTATCCATATTGCCTTGAATGACAAAATTTCATTCTTTTTTATGGCTGAATAGTTTTAGATTGTATATATATTCCATGTTTTCTTTATCCATTCATCTGTTGGACACTTAGGTTGATTCTAAATTTTGGCTATTGGGAATAGTGCTGCAGTAAACGTGGATGTGCAGCTGTCTCTTTGACATACCGATTTCATTTCCTTTGGATATATACCCCCAGTAGTAGGATTGCTAGATCATATGGTAGTTCTATTTTTACTTTTCTGAGGATCTTCCATACTGTTTTTCATAATGGCTGTACTAATTTATATTCTCACTAACAGTATATAGGAGTTCCCCTTTCTCTACATCCTTACCAGCATCTGTTCATTTTTATCTTTGATAATAGCCATTCTAACTGGCTTGAGGTGATACCTTATTGTGGTTTTAATTTTCATTTCCCTGATGATTAGTGATGTTGAGCATTTTTTCGTATATCTGTTGGCCATTTCTATGTCTTCTTTTGAGAGAAGTCCATTCAGCTCATTTGCCCATTTTTAAATCAGATTATTTGATTTTTGCTTATACACTCTTGTTTTGTTTTGTTGTATTTTTTAGATCTTAGTGAAACTGTGCAGTTTTGTTTCCCCTGCGGAGGAGCTGGCTCAGAAAGATGATCTCCAGCTTCTATTCAGTGCAATAACCTCTTGGTGCCCTCCCTATAACCTGCCTTGGAGAAAGAGTGCTGGAGAAGTCCTCATGACCATATCTCGTCATGGTCTTAGTGTCAATGTAGTGAAGTATATTCATGGTGAATATCTCTTTATATATTTCAGTGTTCTAAATTTCTTCCACATTTCTTCATTTAATAATAGATGTATTTCAGTATTCTATACCTTGTCCTTTAAAATAAAGCATGGCCGGGCACGGTGGCTCAAGCCTGTAATCCCAGCACTTTGGGAGGCCAAGACGGGCGGATCACAAGGTCAGGAGATCGAGACCATCCTGGCGAACACAGTGAAACCCCGTCTCTACTAAAAATACAAAAAACTAGCCGGGCGAGGTGGTGGGCGCCTGTAGTCCCAGCTACTTGGGAGGCTGAGGCAGGAGAATGGCGGGAACCCGGGAGGCGGAGCTTGCAGTGAGCTGAGATCCAGCCACTGCACTCCAGCCTGGGTGACAGAGCGAGACTCCGCCTCAAATAAATAAATAAATAAATAAATAAATAAAGCATAAATTTGCCAAGAGAAAAGAAAATTTTTTTCATCTATGGGGGCATTTCAAATGTAAAACATTCTCCTCGTAAGTTCTGAACAACAGATTTTTTTTGTTTTTTTTGTTTTTTTTGTTTTTTGAGATGGAGTCTCTCTCTATTGCCCATTCTGGAATGCAGTAGTGCAATCTCGGCTCACTGCAGCCTCTACCTCCTGGGTTCAAGCAGTTCTCTGCCCTAGCCTCCTGAGTAGCTGGGATTACAGGTGCACACCACCATGCCTGGCTGATTTTTGTATTTTTAGTAGAGACAGGGTTTCACCATCTTGGCCAGGCTGGTCTTGAACTCCTGACCTCATGATCTACCCTCCTCGGCTTCCCAAAGTGTTGGGATTACAGGTGTCAGCCGCTACACCTGGCCAACAATGGATATTTCTAAAAGTTAAAAAAAATTTCATTGTTGTGTAAATTCAATCATAATGTAATGAAAGTTCTGTGTCACAGCCTATTCTTCTCTCTTTTACTGAATAAAAAAGAAGTTTTTTTGATATCCTGTAACCAGTCTTTCTGAAGATATTGCATAAGTTGCTAGGTAATAATCTGTCTTATGCAACATAGATGGAATTAGGTGGATTCTTTATCAGCAATAAGAAGACACTGTCGGTTTAAAGTATATATAATATTCAACTATCTTTTAAAATGTCTGTATAGGAGACAGTTGCCTTACCATCTCAAGCAATCTGCTTATTTGATATATACACAGATGCTCCTTGATTTACGATGGGGTTATGTCCCAATAAACCCATCATAATTTGAAAATAGTGTAAGTCAAAAACGCATTTAATATACTTAACCTACTGAACATCGTAACAGCCTAGCCTACCCTGAAAGTAACTAGAACACTTACGTTAGCCTATAGTTGAGTAAGATCATCTAACACAAAATCAACTTTATAATAAAGTATTAAATATCTCATGTAATTTACTGAATACTATTCTGAAAGTGGAAAACAATGCTTATATGGGTACATAAAATACAGTTTCTACTGAATACATGTTGCTTTCACACCATCATAAAGTAGAAAAATCTTAACTCAAATCATCAAGTTGAGAACTACCTGATATTATTGTCCTGAAACTCTTTCAAAATAATACACCAATTCGTTCACTTACATTTACTAAATGATATATGTGAAAGCTAGTACCTAATATATGAGTCAGTTATTAAATGCGTATTTCTTCCCATTCCTCTGTTAAATCTTAGCTTTTGTTATGTAACAGTAAGTTTCTTTATACAAATACATATTAGCAAAGATAAGAAAGTGAAAGTCTTCCTTGAAATGCTACAAATCCTGAGTCAGGCATAAGATATAACTGTGTTTTAAACTAGTAATATACAAATAAAATTTTAAAACTTTTATTTCCTAAAGTATTTCTGTATCTCATTTGTCTATAGTCTCTCTAATTTATTTTTTTGTGTTATTTTATTTTATTTTTTTGAGACAGTCTTGCCCTGTCACGCAGGCTGGAGTGCAGTGCAGTGGCATGATCTCGGCTCACTGCAATCTCTGCCTCCCAGGTTCAAGTGATTCTCCTACCTCAGCCTCCCGAGTAGCTGGGACTACAGGCACGTGCAACTACACCCAGCTAATTTTTGTATTTTTAGTAGAGACGAGGTTTCACCATGTTAGCCAGGCTGTGTATTCTCCCTAACTTAAAGTTTTAACTAATTACTAGATTTTTCTTCTTAAACTTAGAAGATAGTTCTTGCTTTTTTCATCTTGTTACTATATCAATATAAAATATCAAAAATATGATTTGGCAGTGGCCATTTGTTTAATAAAACATCAAAATATGTGAAAAAATTACATGTGCATATATGTCAAGTATTTTTCAACATGTTTCTGTATTATCCTTTGTTTACTACCTAGAGGCAGTGCTTTCCCAATGCATATGACTCTTACATTGACTTTTAGAATGTGTTACATTTATCTCATGGTATTTTACAGATATTTTAAAATTTAATGTTTCATTAAATAACAGTTAACAATTAAAAAATTTTTAAGCAATTGTCAGGAATAATGCATATTTATTTAATTATCTATTCTTACAGAGAAAGAGTGTTTATCTACATGTGTTCAGAATATGCAGCAATCAGATGACCTGTCTCCCCTAGAAATTGTTGAAATGTTTGCTGGGCTTTCTTGCTTCCTCAAAGATTCCAGTGATGTTTCCCAAACACTTCTGGATGATTTTCGGATATGGCAAGGATATAATTTTCTTTGTGATCTCTTGCTTAGGTAAGACTGCACAATTGAAGAATATGCTTTAAATGTCTACTGAGTCTTTTTTTTTTTTTTTTTTTTTTGAGACGGAGTCTCGCTCTGTCGCCCGGGCTGGAGTGCAGTGGCCGGATCTCAGCTCACTGCAAGCTCCGCCTCCCGGGTTTACGCCATTCTCCTGCCTCAGCCTCCCGAGTAGCTGGGACTACAGGCGCCCGCCACCTCGCCCGGCTAGATTTTTGTATTTTTTTAGTAGAGACGGGGTTTCACCGTGTTAGCCAGGATGGTCTCGATCTCCTGACCTCGTGATCCGCCCGTCTCGGCCTCCCAAAGTGCTGGGATTACAGGCTTGAGCCACCGCGCCCGGCCTGGTGAGTCTTTTTTATCAAAGAAAACAATGTGATTTGGTGTTATAGGAAAAGCAGGTTAATGAAACACTTATTTAGTGTATACCTGGCTTTACTCCCTGCTTTTCCTGGTGCAATCACAGCTCACTGTAGCTTCGTATTCCTGGGCTCAAATGGTACTCCCACTTCATCCTCCCAAGTAGCTAGGACTACAGGCATGTACCACCACACCCAGCTAATTTTTAAACATTTTTTATAGAGGCAGGATCTTGCTATGTTGCCCAGGCTGATCTCAAACTCTTGGCCTCAGCCATCCTTCAGCCTCCCAAAGTTTTGAGATAACAGTCATGAGCCACCACACCTGGCCTACTCCCTTCTTTTTATTCCTGGTCTGCCATCAGAGTGGAAACCTGAATTTAGAGTTAAATTGCCAAATGCAGGCCACAAACATGGTGAATTCAGAGGTTAGATATGAAGCATAAATCTGCTCTTTAGTAGCTGAAGGAGAAGAATTTAGATGAATTGTTATCTTCTTAAAGTATAAACTCTTCTTAATTATATTTTTGGTTCTTTATTTTATAGTACTTCTAGTCTTTTTATTAATGTACTTAATAACAAGAATAATTATGTAGATGAAATGAAACCTTATGATTGTGTATATGAAAAAAATTAATAATTTCAAAATGTGTTACCCCCTTTTCCATTACAAATGATTCATGCACATACTTAGAAAGTGGCTGGTTACAGATTTTCTTAAGAAGAAGATACTCATCATTTTTCAGCAGCTATTCCTGGGCCATTAATTATTTTTAAATCATTTGATCTATTGTAAGACACCACTGTTTTGCTCCTTCCCTTCCTCCCTCCCTCCCTCCCTCTAGGGTCTCATTATGTTCCGAGGTTGGAGTGCAGTGGCATAATCATAGCTCACTATAATTTTGAACACAAGAGATCCTCCTATCTCAATTTCCTAAGTAGCTACACCCAGCTATATTTTGTTTTATTTATTTTATTTTTTTGTAGAGCCTATGTTGCCCAGGCTGGTGCCAAACTCCTAGCCTCAAGCAGTCCTCCTGCCTTAGCCTCCCAAAGCACCAAGATTATAGGTGTGAGCCATCATGCCTGGCCAGAACTTGTTATTTGTAACATCAATTTAACCTAGTTGCTACTAGTTGATAGTAGATAACCCCTAAGAATATCATTTTGCATATATATGCAAATTTATAAATACATATGGAAGTTGATTAAATAACCACTTCACATTGCTAGAGGGGTATTAATTGATTCATCCTTTGAAAGTGTAGGTTGGCAAGATATTAAGAGCCTTAAAAATGTTGGTAATCTGATACAATAATTTTGTTTGTTTATTGATCCTAAAGATACAATCCAAAATGTAGACAAGATTTTATTTATTAGTGCTTTTGTATTCTGCCGGCTGTTGGACCTCTCCCTCCCCAAATGTGTGGTTGGCTCTGTATGGCCCCTGAAAGCTTACCTGTGAAAGCTTACACTAACATGTGGAAGTACACATATAGTACTAGTAAAGGAAAAAAATAGGTTACAACATTCTGTATATAGTATGAGAATAAATATTGTAAAAACTAAACTTTTCATGTTAAAAAGATAAGCTTAAGAAATATATAAGAATGTTAATTGTGTTTGTGAAGCTAATCATACTTTTTCTTCTTTCCTACTTTTTGACATTCTCCAAGTTTATTTTAATGAGAATAATTCTTTTAAGGGGAAATACCCAATAAATCTATTTTTTTTAAAAAAGATATTTGTTGCAACCCATTTTGTGTTCTCAGTAAAGCCATGGTTAAAAGATAATTCCCTAATGACCCCAGTGTTCTTTCAGTACTTCTCAGAGTACTTTATACATTT
The DNA here is from genome assembly GCF_007565055.1 of Rhinopithecus roxellana. Taxonomy (NCBI): domain Eukaryota; kingdom Metazoa; phylum Chordata; class Mammalia; order Primates; family Cercopithecidae; genus Rhinopithecus; species Rhinopithecus roxellana. The sequence goes on from NC_044550.1 coordinate 50,454,418, forward strand.
ATTTACTGCATATAAAATTGAAAAATACTTTCTGTGTTAAATCTGACAACACAACCAAAGAGAAAAAATACTTTCTAAATCATACTTTTCTAGATTGGAGCAAGCAAAAGAGGCAGAATCCAAAGATGCCTTGAAAGATCTGGTTAATCTGATAACTTCCCTGACAACATATGGTGTCAATGAACTAAAACCAGCTGGCATTACCACAGGGGCACCATTTTTATTGCCTGGATTTGCAGTACCTCAGCCTGCAGGCAAAGGTAAGTCTTGTTTTTTCCCTTCTGTGCTACTGAGAAAAATAGAGAAAGAATTAATTTGTCTTATTTTGGTATATTACTTTTTGTTTATGTTATATATATAAAAGTAATATGTTGTTTCCCGTAAAGCTTTTTTTTTAATGGTTTAAGTCTGTTTAAGTATTTCTTAAGTAATAATCTTTAATCTAGCAGATCAAATACCTGAAAATAGTATTGTAAAAATATCGTAAAATCAAACAGGAGATTTATATTACAGTTTTTTTTTTAACATTCAAACAATTTAATCAAAACATGCTTCTTTTGAATGCTGGCACTTCATGCATTTCTACTTTACGTGAATAAAACTCAATTTTCAGTCTAATCTCTGTACCTATTAAGATATACAATCATCCCTCAGTAGCTGCGGGGGATTGGTTCCAGGACCCGTCGCAGATACCAAAATCCATAGACACTCAAGTCCCTGATATAAAATGGTATAGTATTTGCATATAACCTACATGTGTCTTCCCATATACTTCAAATAAATAATCTCCAGATTACTTACAATACCAAATACAATGTAAATGCTATGTTCTTATTTTACTATGTTGTTTAGGAAATAATGACAAGGAAAAAGGTCTGTACGTGTTCAGTACTGATGCAACCACACCTTTCTTTTCTTTAATATTTTTCATCTGTGATTGATTGAATCCACACATGCAGAACCCATGGATACAGCGGCTGACTACGGACAGCATGAAGTATAACTGCTTATATTTTATTTAAAACTAAGCAAAATCTAAGTACAGAGGTTACATTATTTCATTCAGGTCAGAGGATAAATTTTTATAGTCTAGATTTCCAAACATTTGGATCTTAATAATATTTAATTACATAATTATGCTAGCTGGTTTTATTATGTATTTTATTTTTCAAAAAATGCACAGTAATCATTTCAAAGTAACCTGAGCCTGGAGGCCTCTAATAGTTTTTAGTCACATGACTGTCACTTACTGAGTATTCAGTAGGATCTTGATATTTCCATATAAAATTTAACCAGCCAAAAAATACCAACATGTCTGGTTATTTAAATTTATAATACATATCTATATATGTTATGATGTAGAAATCAACAGTCTTTAAATAAATGAAAAGAGATGGCATCATCAAACAGTGTGATATGATGTACCCTCAGTACATAAGTTGTTTAGAACCTTTTAAATGAGTCTCTGCAATAAGTAGGGAGAAATCTACATTTTCCTAAGTGATTTAAGGTTTCATTTTATTTACTATTAAGAAAAAAATAGTGTGGCAATTCACACCTGTAATCCCAGCTGCACAGGAGGATCTTTTGAGCCCGGGAGTTCAAAGCTGCAGTGAGCGATCATTACACCACTGCACTCCAGCCTGGGTGACAGAGCAAGACCCTCTTTCTCTTAAAAGCACAAGACCTCTTCAAGGAGAACTACAAACCACTGCTCAGTGAAATAAAAGAGGACATAAACAAATGGAAGAACATTCCAAGCTCATGGCTAGGAAGAATCAATATAGTGAAAATGGCCATACTGCCCAAGGTAATTTATAGATTCAATGCCATCCCCATCAAGCTACCAATGACTTTGTTCACAGAATTGGAAAATACTGCTTTTAAGTTCATATGGAGCCAAAAAGAGCCCGCATCGCCAAGACAATCCTAAGCCAAAAGAACAAAGCTGGAGGCATCACGCTACCTGACTTCAAACTGTACTACAAGGCTACAGTAACCAAAACAGCATAGTACTAGTACCAAAGCAGAGATATAGACTAATGGAACAGAACAGAGCCCTCAGACATAATACCACACATCTACAACCATCTGATCTTTGACAAACCTGACAAAAACAAGAAATGGGGAAAGGATTCCCTATTTAATAAATGGTGCCTGGAAAACTGGCTAGCCATATGTAGAAAGCTGAAACTGGATCCCTTCCTTACACCTTATACAAAAATTAATTCAAGGTAGATTAGAGACTTAAATGTGAGACCTAAAACCATAAAAACCCTAGAAGAAAACCTAGGCAATACCATTCAGGACATAGGCATGGGCAAGGACTTCATGACTAAAACACCAAAAGCAATGGCAACAAAAGCCAAAATTGACAAATGGGATCTAATTAAACTAAAGAGCTTCTGCACAGCAAAAGAAACTATCATCAGAGTGAACAGGCAACCTACAGAATGGGAAAAAATTTTTGCAATCTACTCATCTGACAAAGGGCTAATATCCAGAATCTACAAAGAACTCAACCAAACTTACAAGAAAAAAAAAAACCCATCAAAAAGTGGGTGAAGGATATGAAGAAACACTTCTCAAAAGAAGACATTTATGCAGCCAACAGACAACGTGAAAAAATGCTCATCATCACTCACCATCAGAGACATGCAAATCAAAACCACAATGAGATACCATCTCACACCAGTTAGAATGAAAATCAATAAAAGGTCAGGAAACAACAGGTGCTGGAGAGGATGTGGAGAAATAGGAACACTTTTACACTGTTGGTGGGACTGTAAACTAGTTCAACCATTGTGGAAGACAATGTGGTGATTCCTCACGGATCTAGAACTAGAAATACCATTTGGCCCAGCCATCCCATTACTGGGTATGTACCCAAAGGATTATAAATCATGCTGCTATAAAGACACATGCACACATATGTTTATTGATCAGCACTCTTCACAATAGCAAAGACTTGGAACCAACCCAAATGTCCATCAATGTTAGACTGGATTAAGAAAATGTGGCACATATACACCATGGAATACTATGCAGCCATAAAAAAGGATGAGTTCATGTCCTTTGTAGGGACATGGATGAAGCTGGAAACCATGGTTCTGAGCAAACTGTCACAAGGACAGAAAACCAAACACTGCATGTTCTCACTCATAGGTGGGAATTGAACAGTGAGTACACTTGGACACAAGAAGGGGAACATCACACACCAGGGCCTGTCATGGTTGGCGGGGGGGGGGGGGGGGGGGCGGGTAGGAGGAAGGGATAGCATTAGGAGGTATACCTAATGCAAATGACAACTTAATGGGTGCAGCACACCAACATGGCACATGTATACATATGTAACAAACCTGCACGTTGTGCACATGTACCCTAGAACTTAAAGTATAATAAAATAAATAAATAAATAAATAAATAAACAAAGTAAAAGAAAAAAATAGGGGCTTCTCAGAAAACTTCTAATTTATAGATTCCAGCTTAACCATTCTGCAGGTAACTCTTTCTATGAATTAACATAAAAATATCGCAGCAATGTAATTCCTATTTTATACTTTATTGTTGTTTCATTTGGTTTATCAATGTGATGTTGATATTGGCATAATAGCTAATTACAACAGTATAATTTTGTAATAGTGAAGCAAAATTAATCCTTTGCATATATCATTGCCTGGTTTTTTCTCATTCATAACAGGGATAATAGTCATATAACCTAGCACCTCCCAGGGTTATTGAGAGAATCCAGTGACATAATGTCTATGAAAGTAAGGCTCTCTAGAAAGGATGATGCCCTAAGAGTCAGAATTTTTGTAATCATAAGTGACCTAACTTTTCTAAACATCGGTTTCTTCTTCAGAAAAACTGGCGTAATCTTCTATATAGTGAATGGGTCAAGCTACATCATTTTGAGTGTCCTGTATAACTCAAAATTTTCTGTTTCCCATGGTCTACTTTCAGCGTTATTGCAAGAATCAAAGGAAATAGCTGGGAATAGGTTGTGTTTTATATATTCTAGCAGTATTGAGGTGTAATTTGTATACATTAAATCTATTCATTTGAGTGTTGAATTTGATGAGTAATACACTGTAATCATACAGTATATAGTTTTTGTGTATCTGGATTCTTTAGATAAACTTTAAGTGATTCTATCTAATCACTCCCCTCTTAATCGGGGAGAATGTGTTCCAAGGTCCCCAGTAATACCTGAAACCACAGATAATACCAAACCATATATATTCTGTGTTTTTCTTCCACATCCATACATATGGTAAAGTTGAATTTATAAATTTGTCATAGTAAGAGATTAACAACAATAATAAAATATAAAAATTATAGTAATATACAGTAATAAAAGTTATGTAAATGTGTGCTCTCAAGAGCATGAGCACTCTCTCTCTCTTAAAATATCTATTGTATGTAATATTTTCAGACTGTGATTAACCATGGGTAACTGAAACCACAGAAAATAAAACCATGAAAATGAGGGGAATATTGTAATACTTTGGAGAATCACCCATATTATTGCGTGTATCAGAAGTTTGCTCCTTTTTAATGCTGGGTATTACTTCATTGTTTGGATAGCCCACAATTTGTGTATCTCTTCACCAGTTGATGGACATTTATTTGACTATCAGGAATAAAGCAACAGTGGACATTTATATAAAACAAATCTTTCTGTGGACATACGTTTTCATTTCTTTTAGCCAAATACAGAGCAGTGAAAGTGCTAGACCATATGGTAAATGTATGTTTAACTTTATGAGAAGCTGCCAGAGTATTTTCTGAAGTGGCTGTCTCATTTTTGCATTCATATCAGTAATGTCAGTTCCAGTTACTTGACGTTGTCAGTAACACTTGGTATTGTTAGTCCATTTAATTTTAGACTTCTATTAAGTATGTAATAATGTCTAATTGTTATTTTAATTTTCATTTTTCTAATTGACTAATGAAATTTTACATTTTTTATGTGCTTTGTCACCATCTGTTTCTCTACCTTGGTTCAGATCTCTGTGCCCATTGTTTGATAGGGTTGTTTTATTGGAGTTATAAGAGTTCTTTAGATATTCTTTATAAGTTCTTTATCCCTTAATATGTATTTTGGAAGTGTGTTCTCTTCGTCTTGACTTGCTGGGGTTTTTTTAATGCATCTTTTGAGAAATGCAAGTTTTAAATTTTGATGAAGTCCAGTTTTTCATTTCAAGAATATTTTGTGATTGTTTTTCTCCTATAGAAGAAATCTTTACTCAGATTCACGAAGATCTCTAATATTTTCTTCTATTTTTTTTCTTTATCCAGTGTTTCATATTTTAACTCTTAAGGTCTATAGTATATTTTAAGTTATTATTATAGAGGGTAGAAAGTACTGGTTTCTTTTTTTAATATGGATATCTGAATGTTCCAAGATCTTTGTTGAAAATATCATATATGACTACATATATCTGAGACACTTTCTGAATTTTGTTTGATTGATCCATGTGTCTATCCTTAAGCCAATACCACAGTCTTGATTGCTGTAGCTTTATAATAAGCCTAAAATCAGGACACATAAGTTGTCCAGTTTTGTTCTTTCTTGTCAGAATCATTGGCTATTCTAAGTCTTTTGATTTTCCATACAAATTAATAATCCTGTGAACTGATTTTTTTTGAAAAGCTGCTGAGATGTCAATTATTCTTTTCCAGACATCTTTACTTTTTATATTCTGTAGGTAACCGCAAAACAAACTTAGATAGACTAATAGACACAGGAAACAAAGATAAACTTTTGGTATTTGCCATATATGTTATAAATAAGAAATCAGAAAATTGAAATCATATATAGGCTGGAGATTTTGTAAATTCCCTGTGTTTTTAAGAAATGTCCAAGTCAGGATTTCTGAGCATTCTTGTTTGTTTGTTTGTTTGTTTGTTTGTTTTATAGACAGGATTGCTTTCTGTCACTCAGGCTAAGGTGCAGTGGTGTGATCATAGCTCACTGCAACCTCAAACTCCTGGGCTCAAGCAATCCTCCTGCCTCAGCCTCCCGAGTAGCTAGAACTACAGGCACATGCCACCATCCCCAGCTAATTTTTTTTTTTTAATCTCCTGTAGAAATGGAGGTGGTCTTGCTATGTTAGCCAGGCTAGTCTAGAACTCCTGGCCTCAGGCAATCTTCCCAAAGTGCTGGGACTACTGGCATGAGCCTCCAGCCCTGAGCGTTCTTTCTACTCCATTTAATAATTTTGGTAGTTCTCTGGTTTATTCTCTTTCTAAAATTCAGCTTATTCTGTAAGGCACTTTGTTAATTTTTTGGTCATACTTGGAAATGCCACATACTCCTAATAGCTATTGTTTTGGGGACTACTTTTAGAAGCAAGCTGCTTATTTTCATGTACTTCAAATATAACTTTCTGTCTTAATTTCTTTATAATTATTGTCACTAATTTGCCTCACCAGAGCCATGTATAAAGATTTTTTTTTTTTTTCCATTTGTTATGTTTGAATGGCTGGCCATAAACTGCTTTAACAAATGTCTATATGAGTAAATTGTACTTTTAGCTAGAAAACAAAACAAACTTCCAGCTTAAAATTTATAAAAATCATAGTGTTCTAATTATAAAGAAAAACTGGATTTTAGAAAATTTTTCCCCTCCTATTTTCCTACTTCTTTATTGATGTTCTCAGGCCTGTAACTTCTTAAACCTCAAAGTCTTTTTAAACTGAGAGACAGCTGTCCTTATAGTCAAAATCAATCTCATAGATAATAAAATGCTACACTACCACACATTTCCAAACTCTGAAGCATGGATGTTTATAATACGCTTTTATTCCCTCTAAAACAGTCTAACTTTTCAACATACACTTATTAATGAATTGAAATGTTCATCATAATGCATTAAAATTTTAATCAGTGTTATTTTTAATTAAATGATTTGAACTTGATGAAGAAAAATAAGACCTTTTGTGAAAACAGGGTTATGTTCTTAGTAAATAATTGATAAATGTTATAATTCATGATGTGTTTAAACAGACTAGTTTGCCATCATTAAAATATCACATAGTACCTACTTTTATGTTTTTCTTCTCTGTTTTAGGTCACAGTGTGAGAAACATCCAGGCCTTTGCAGTTCTTCAGAATGCATTTTTAAAAGCAAAAACCAGCTTCCTTGCCCAAATCATCCTTGATGCTATCACAAATATCTACATGGCTGACAATGCCAATTACTTCATCCTAGAGTCACAGCACACATTGTCACAGTTTGCAGAGAAGATTTCTAAACTCCCAGAAGTACAAAACAAATACTTTGAGATGCTGGAGTTTGTTGTTTTTAGCTTAAATTATATTCCTTGTAAAGAACTTATTAGTGTCAGTATCCTCTTAAAATCTAGCTCTTCTTATCACTGTAGCATTATTGCAATGAAAACACTTCTTAAGTTTACAAGACATGACTACATATTTAAAGATGTGTTCAGGGAGGTTGGCCTTTTGGAGGTCATGGTAAACCTTTTGCATAAATATGCTGCCCTGTTGAAGGATCCAACTCAGGCACAAAATGAGCAAGGTAAAGTATTGTCTGTAATTTTATTTTTGTTTGAAAAGGGGTTCAAAGCAGAGAGTTTTTTGTTCTTGTTCCCATTCTTTGGTTATTGATTTCAATGACTTCCTAATGTGTATTATTGTGACATATTAGTGAACTGTATTTTCCAAAATTTGCAGGTTCATTCAACCTCTGTTAGGGAATTGGGGAGGAGGAAGCTAGAATGCTGTCAGTGTATTGGAGAGAGTTGAAAGGAAGTTAAAAACCGAGGAAAAGCATGTATGATCCATATGACTAGTATCTACTGCCTTCTGCTTCTAAGAGCGAGTTTTAAAAGCTTCTGAAAATAATCAGATTTATTAATTACAACTAATATAGTTAAATGTATAATTACTTCAACGTGTTTTTATTGTATAGAGAAAATAAGTATATTTAATGATGTTATGTACACAATGTATTTTCATTGGGTACCTCTCTGATAAATCTGATAAAAGTACAATAGTATCTGGTAGTTAATAAGTATTAAATGTGAATTAATACAGGTTGAATAGGTAGCTTTATTCATGACCTTTTCTCTCTTTAGTGAATCAAAATCTAGCATTCTCCTATTGACATCCTTTATTAGGAAAACCCTCGGTGAAGATGATATATTTAACCTTTGTATTTTCATTTTTAATATTTATTAGATAACTGCCACTTGCAAGCATACTGAAATAAAATCTGTTAATGTTGATTTTGTGCCTACTTTTGCCAAATGTTGGACACGTGCATCATTTTAAAGATTATATTATATGTGTCATATTAGGGGTAAAAGTGAATACTGAAGAAATAAAGAAATTATTACAATAAAACTGAATCAAGAAAAAATAAGCTTATCACTTTTGTAATTTGGACCTTTGAACCTTTTTTTAGGGGACTCAAGAAATAATAGTTCAGTTGAAGACCAAAAGCACCTGGCTTTATTGGTTATGGAGACCTTGACAGTGCTTCTTCAAGGATCAAACACAAATGCAGGTAATTTAAAAAGCTATAAGCAAATACTTTGGGAGATTACCACTGGTTACATCTTCTGTAGTGATTCTTGCTTCTGAAATCTTCCTGTCACTTAAGAGACAAAAATATTGATTCAGTTTGGTACCCGTCATGTTCCTAAAAATTCAGTACTTTACTTTTGACCATCAGGAGTACCTTGATGACAAAACGTATAACATTGTTACTGTTTCAAAATGATGTTTAAATTGCTTTTTATAGTATCTTGTGTTTAAAGTATTCTTCTAATTTTTTACTGGTACACTTTTATTCAAGTAAGTTGCTATTTAATTTTTTTCTAAAATATTTTCTTTACACAGTGATGTAAAAAATATTTTTAGTACTACAAATTAGAGTATTACAATGTTACAACCTTCAGAAAATACTGAAAAATGATTCTCTAATAAAACGTAACCTCTCCAAGGTTAATTAACTTTACTAAATATTTTGTTTAATTTTGGTCTCAATTTCTCTTTTATCCTTTTCTACCTGTCATTAACAGATAGGCCAACTATATTTATAAAATATCACTCTTGCATTTTAAAAAAGATTACTTGAGATTTTAATTAACATCAAACAACTCTCAGGTAATAAGGTCAGTACAACTTCAAAGGAATAATGAGGGGGAAATGAGTTCAGATTAGTAGGCTGGGCCCAAATCATAGGGAGCTTTTTAGACCATGGTAAGGAGCTTGAATTATATTTTAAGTGTTATGGAAAGCCATGGATGAATGAACCCCATGCACTTGCATGACTGTTTGCCTGAATGCAGAGAAATTCAGCATTCATCATGTTTAAAATATTGTGTATCCCAGGTACCATGTTAGCTAGGTGTTAGTATAACACCTAGATGCCAAGGTAAGATCGTTTTTGCTCCCCGGGAATTAGAATCTAGTGAAGAAAATGTAGACACATAATTATAAAAGTAATTAGTTTAATACAACTTTGGCAAATGCCAAGACTTGAATGAATTTAACAGGTAATTGAAACAATGAGTATGATGACTTTAAATGGATACTGTAGTAACATTTTGTCTATGGCATAATGCATAATCATATTTCCACTAACTAGGTTTAGTTAACTGAGGTACTCAGAAACATACTAAAGATACACTAACAGGAATTTGCTTTGCAAATTAACTTTCCTTGAGTAGACCTAAAAGTTGTACAGGAAGAGATTGGACAATTGGAGAGTTTACTCTGTGTGACTAAAAGTCACTTAGTACATCTCCCAAAGTGCCAAACACTTTCTTACAATTCTTTTCCGTTTTTCTCTTCCTAATAGGAAAGAGATTACTAGCTCTGTGATGTTAGGCTTTTAAAACAGTGCTTTACTCACAGTTTAAGTATTAAATAATATTAGCCATTATGATTATCTAGTGGGTCCTTACTGACAACCGGGAGGTAACTAAACAGGCCTTCAGGTAATGAAAGGCTGTCACAAATTCCATGTGCTGAATCTCAAGCACATGGCTTAGACTAACTTCATGATCATATAATTTTTATGAATTTAGCAAATAGAAAGCCACTAAGCAGAGAGGGCAGTGGCTGCTATAGCAGAATACACTGTTTCAGTGAACGTTTATTGAAACACAGGAGAAAATCCAATAGTCATGAAAGACCAAATATAAACAATAATAGTAAGACTGTTTGTTATAAACCATAATAGAGATATAAACAAGATGTCCTAAAAACGTAAGTGATAGAAGAATTACTTAGAGGAAATACTAGTTAGTCATTTCATTCACTGGGCCCATTTTTTTAATACTGGAGGATGGTACTAATATTTGATGTGAGAACAGTATCACTTGTGAGTAAGATCACAGGCTTACAGAGCTGGGCTGTGTAGGCATACATCCTTTTCTGTTGCTTACTAGTTGTATGACTTTGACTGCCTTACTTCTGTATGGTAGGGGATGAGTATTAAGTAAGTCAATCTGTGTAAAGGCTTTGGAGCAGTAACAATGACACATGCTTTCTGTTACAGAATGTGTCACTTTTTGTTCTTATGCTCTACCTATGCAACAAAACATGTTAGTCCCTTGTAATTTTTCCCATGGTGGAATAATTTATTCCATTTCTTTCTTGCTACTATCTTGGAAGCTATGTTCATTTAAATCTCCTTTATTTAGGCTGTTGTTCCTCTGAAAGCCTTTTACATAAGTTGATTACAATATAGAGTCTCCTGGGCTAAGAGACTTCTGAATATCCTAGATTTTGAGAGCTTGGGCATAGCGAACACATCACGGCATTAATCTTGCATTAAGAAAATGTAGAGAAAATTTGCGTATACCTTTGCTGACAACCTACTGTGCAAATTTGTATTGTAATTTAAAAGGTGAAATCGTTGGGTAGGTTTTATTTACATTATTTTGAGTTACTTTACAAAAAAGAATTGAATGTTAATTTATCTGACTTGTCTCAGAATATTTTAAAGTAGCCATTGTTGGACTTTTTCTCCTTCCTTGAAGGAATTTTTCGAGAATTTGGAGGTGCAAGATGTGCACATAATATAGTAAAGTACCCTCAGTGCCGGCAGCATGCCCTGATGACTATCCAGCAGCTGGTGCTCTCTCCAAATGGGGACGATGACATGGGCACTCTCCTGGGGCTAATGCATTCAGCCCCACCGACAGAATTGCAGTTGAAGACTGATATTTTAAGGGTAAGTTTGATAAATGTGTTTCCACTCTTTTACTACTAAAATCTGTGGTTATTTTAAAATGATCTATATTTAAGTTAGAGGCAGGGAAATTTAAAAAATCCAAATTACCCAAAAAACCTCACAACTTTATGCACATTAGGAATTTGGAAAAACTCCAGTCATTTATGTCTTTCAGTATATATTTAACTTACTGCTGATAAACCTTTGCAGTAATTATCTTGACTTATTGGAACTCTTAAATTAAATATTAGTGAAGTATAGGATCTTAATAAATACTAAATATATATATTTTCTGTTCAATTGAATTCACTCATAGTGTTACGCATCTGTGAAATGAAATGCTAGATTTGACATTATATACACATGCATGCATATATGTATGTATGTAAGTAATGGATATCCTAGTAGATATCAAACAATATACCAGAAGTTTTACATATGCTTTTATCATTTACTCCTTAGCAATATTGTAAAGTAAGTAGCCCCCTGTTTTGCAGATGAGAAAACTTAGGTTTAAAGAAATATGTAACGTATATTGTTTACGTAAGTGACTTTTAGTTAGTAGAACTGACCCCCAGATTTCAATACCCATTTTCTTTCCACAGCACCATTGTTTTATACAGACTTATACACTCACATTCTCTCATATTACTGAAATCATTGATACTGTAAGAAATGATATGTAAGAAATTTTTAAAATCAAACTATAATCGAATGTTTCACTTTCATTTAGAAGTGAATTTAGTAATGCAAGTAAGGTGTAATGGAAAAGTAAAGACTATTAAATATTAAATGATATATTTAAAAAAATTCCAAGTTCCAGATATAATAGTAGCTAACATTTATTGACTGCTTTCTATTAGTACTATTGTATGCATTTATGTGCATCTACTTATTTAATCCTTATGATAAAAATAAATACTATTAGTGTCCCTGCTTTACATATTACAAACTGAAACACAGACTGTTTAAAAAATATTCCCAAGTTGTATATGCCTAGTAGGTAGAGGAGCCTTGATCTGAACCCATGTAGTCTCTTTATAAAGCTGTGCTTTTAACTTATGTGCTGTGAATAATAGTTGTTTTAATAAAAAGAGACATAGCCTTCTCTTTTTGTGACTAAAAACCTGCTCTTGTATTTAAATAATATCTGAGTAAAGTGAGAGAAGTCCATTAAAATTTATGTTCTTGAATTTATTGATTGATGCAAGGTTTCTAAATACAATTTTACATTATAAGGATTCAGGCCTCCTTGGTGCAATGCTTGATTCCAGGACTAGGGCAGAGAGAGAAACAAAATAAGCCTAAAACATTTCAGTTAGCCTTTAAAAAGTAAAGAAGAGATCAAAGAAAATAAGTAATTAAGTAAGTACAATCAAACAAATAAATGAGAGAAAAGGAAAAGCTCTTATTTGTAGTCAAAAGTCAAAGAAAATCACCATTTATGAACTATCATAGTAATAATTGATTCAGGTAAAATTCATCACTGGCTACTAAAGACAATAGATGAAAGTTTTAGAAATGAAAAGATTTTTGTGTAGTCTTAAATTGTGTCCTCAAAAGATAATTCTTAATTTCGAATGCTAAAATACCAGCTTTACAGTGGACCCTACCTTAACTAAATGATCAGCATTAACTTTGCCAGTGATGGACAAATGAACAGCATACACCTCCTGATATGAAGCACAGAGAAAAATGCAGCTCTTTTTTGTAGTTTTTCCTCCCAAAAGTATATAATATGAATCTGATTATTAGAAAACATCAGATAAATCCTAATAGGAGAACATTCTATGAAATAACTGGCCTAAACTCTTTAAAAAAATGAAATGAAATGAAAAATGACTTAGGAACTGTTCCAAAAAGTAAAGAGGTTGAAGTGACTACTGAATGTAGTACATGAACTTGAATTTTCCTTTGTTATGGAGGATAGTATTGGGATTTGGAAAAAACACAAGGTCTGTAGATAAAATAATTGCATTATTTCAACGTTAATTTTCTGATTTTGAGCATTGTACTGTGAGTAGCAAGATAATTCTATTTTTTGAAAAACACACTGAAGCTTTTAGGGGAAAAGGGAAGTGGAGAGAGAGAAATTAAGTAATATGGTAATTTTTCAAGAATCCGAATGAAGGATATCTGTGAATTCTTTCAACTGATTATGCAGTTTTTCTTCAAGTCTAAAATGACATTAAAATAATAACAGACAAACCAGTGTATTTAACCTTGCTTCCAAGGCCCTTGTGACCCGATCTCCCTCTCCTCTGACTTCTTCTACTAGTACTCTCACCTGTGGATGAGGAAAACATTATTTTTCCTCTACCTGCCGAGTTCTTAGCTAGGACAGACTGGTGTTACAAAAGACAAATTAACAAGAGAAAAACAAGCAGAAGTTTATTAACATGTGTACCTCATATGTGCATGGGAGACAACCAGGGAAAGATGACTAATTCTCAAAGAGGTGGCTTAGAACTCCATTTTATATGGTAGTCCCCCCATATCTTCAGGGAAATACATTCCAAGACCCCCAGAAATGTCTGAAACTGCAGATAGTATGGAACCGTATATATACTATGTTTATACCTGTGATAATGTGTAATTTATAAATTAGGCACAGTAAGAGATTAACAACAATAACCAATAATAAGATAGAATAATTATAACAATATGCCAATGTCAGTACTCTTGTGCTTTGGTGCCACTATTAAGTACAATAAGGGTTACTTGAACACAAGCACTGGGAAACCTCCACAGTTGCTCTGATAACCGAGACTGTGCTCAGTGACTAACGGGCAGGTGGCTTATACAGCATATGTACACTGGACACAGGGATGAGTCACAGTGCTGTGGGGCAGTGTGAGAGTTCATCATGTTACTCTGAACAATACACAATTTAAGACTTTTGAATTGTTGTTTTCATTCAATATTTTCAGGCAAGTTTGAGCACAGGTAACTAAAATGAAGGAAAGCAAAACTGCAGAGAAGGGGGACCACTGTGTAGCATTCTCCACAAAGAACAGTACATTTTTAGAGAAATGATAACATAAAGAGAAAGGACTCTAGGGATAGCAAATTGTGGGAAGGCAAATAAATGGTAGATAAAGAATAGTTGGTAGTATGTTTTGTGCATTTATTTGCTGTCTCCAGGCTGAGAAGGGTCTGACTTCATCAAGTAGGGAATGGCAGAGAGTTTTCTTGTATCTACTTCTTCTCAGTTGCCTTCAACTGAAAATAATCCTTATGCCATAGTGGCATATTTTGGGGTGGCATATACTAGTGTCCTACATGCCCATTTCAGCCAGACATTACAGGAGTTATTACTTCTATTTTCTTTTACTTTTATTCAATTAAATGTTTCATTGGTAATGAAAAAATAGCATTTCTTTCTTTATGCTGCCATATATTTCATCATGTTTTGATGGTGTATAATGACAATTTTGAATATGCATCTTAAAAGCAAGATTAATCTCACCACGATTTATCTCTTAGACAAAAAGGATATCCACAAGAATGTCAATATTTGAAGAACATTTTATATTTGAAGGAATTGTTGGGAGAATATAGATGGCTTCAAAAGATGCTAAGGTTGCCAACTTTTTTTAACGTACCATTTTCTCCTCTTTTGGTACCTTATTAATTGGATTTGTAAAATATTGGTAAGCCAACAAGAAGTAGTTGACTGACCCGTAATTTTGAGGCAGTGCTCTGGTTAATGTTAGTAACTGATTCTCAGGCTGGAAGAGGGCAGGAGAGGGTCGTGATATTTTGCATTTACTGATTTCCAGGGTATAAATACTCGCATTGTGGACTGTTCAATCAACTAATGTGCCCCACTGAATGTGGACTGGAAAGAGATGCACAGTAGTACACCATTATATAGCATTTCCTCATGCAGATATGCAAAAGCATAGATAATAGTAAAACTCAGAAAATAATTAGAAACTGATGAGTTTTGAGTATTACTTTTGTCTTTAAAATATTTAGTTGTAAATGTATTACTTAATTTTAAATTATGATTGTACGTTTTAACAACTGACTTACAAAATTCCTGAAAATACGGTACTTGACCTCTTGAGAGCCGGTATGAGCTAGCTCTGGCATTCTGCTTTGAAGGGATAAAGTAGTGTTGAGTGCCAGTAGGGAAAATTTGGGTTCTCAGTTTCAATTTCCATTTTTACTTCATGCAGAATTGCCTCTTAGTTCCTCCATTCAACTGACATATACCACAAACCTATGTAATTTAATTTGTAATTATTTATACACAAACCTGACATTCCATGACATGTCATGGAAATTCTCCTGATGCACAAATTTGAATTGTATGAATTGTATTTATGCAAATATAAATAATATATAGCTGATTTTGTCTTATTAACCAAGCAGCCTCCAGATCTCATTGCAACTTTGGTATTTGCTACTCATCATCATTTGTTGATGTAAGTGGGAAGTTACATTATTCATGGTATTTGAAATTTTTCAAATACTGAGATTGCGCTGGGATAATGTCAGAGCGCCAACAGATACCAATTTTGAGGAAGTAGGAGGTGGGCCTGTCCAGAAGTACATAATATAAATTATTGGACTAAAGATTCATAAGCAGCAGTTTTTCTAACCTCAGTCATAATTCTAACCAGTGATAGCATTTTGTACATGTTACTTTAACTTTGAACTCACCCCTCCTCATCTATAAAATAATACTTGTCATATTTTTCTCCCAGTATGTTTTTGAAAATTGATGACAGTGATAGGCTTATATGCCAGGCACTTCTCTAAGTGTTTTTACATGTATTTCCTTTGAGGCTAGTTATTGTTGTTTCCATTTTACATAAGAGGAAACTGTGACACAGAAAGGTAAAGTAACTGGGATGGTTAAATGCTTTTTAATGTTGCAGTCAGAATATGACCCCAGGCATTCTGAGTTCAGCCATCTTCAGGCTATGTTATAAGGAGTGTGTGTGTGTGCGCCCACGCATACGTGTGTGTGTGTGTTGGTTAAAAAGTCTTTTGTTAATATGAGATATTTTAAGTATTAATACAGTTTATTAAATTTGACAAGATAGGGAAACTATATTGTTACCAGATACTAAAATGGAAATTTATTGATTAAAGACTGTTGGAAGGAGTACATTGTTTTTATATTTTATTTACATACATATTGCATATTTTCTGTCTTTTAAAATATTAAGGCATATATATGAACAATGAAATCTTCATAACTTCTGAAGCAGTATATGTCAAAAGGTGACATATATTAATACAGGTTGAACATCCCTCATCCAAAAACCTGAAATTCAAAATGCTACAATCTTTTTGAGTGCTGACAAGTGGAAAATTCCACACCTGACCTCATGTGATGATAAGTTGCATGAACAAAATTATTTAAAATACTGTATAAAATTACCTTCAGGCTATGTGTATAAGGTATATATGAAACATACATGAATTTTATGTTTAGATTTGGGTCTCATCCCCAAGATAACTTACTGTATATGTGCAAATATTCTAAAATCTGAAACTTTTCTGGTCCCAAACACTTTAAATAATGGATACTCAACCTGTATGTAGCCTTTTCGTTCTTCAGATACCGTTAGAAATGTGTGAGATCTTTTAATAAAATGACTTTTTTCAAACGCAATGATTGGACAGATTAGAAATTAAATCTTAAGTAATAGTAGATACCCATTGTGCTACAATTAATGAAACAGACGGCAAAGGAGTCCACTGTATCCATAAAAAAGATTTCAGATTGCTGTTTGGGGCATAATGTCATGATTAAGTGTAGGAGTAGGGTAATTAGACTGCCTAGGTTTAAATTCTACCTTTATTATTATATAAGTTGTATAGTCTTTGGAGAGTTGTTTTACCACATTGGGCCTCAATTCCTTATCTATGAAGTGGAAATAACAGGATTGTTGAAAGGATTAAATAAGATAGTGCATAAAAGTACCTAGAATACCTAGTACATAGCAAGTGCCTGACAAAATATTAGGTGATTTTGTCATGTGTTTTTTAAAATCATAAGCTGGCCAGGGCAGTGGCTCACACCTGTAATCCCAGCACTTTGGGAGGCAGAGGTGGGTGGATCACTTCAGGCCAGGAGTTTGAGACTAGCATGGCCAATATGGTGAAATCACATCTTTACTAAAAATACAAAAAATTAACTGGGGATGGTGGTGTGTGCCTGTAATCCCAGCTACTCAGGAGGCTGAGGCAGGAGAATTGTTTGAACCCAGGAGGTGGAGGTTGCAGTGAGTCAAGATTGCACCCCAGGACTCCAAGTTGGGTGATAGAGCATGACTCTGTTTTTGTTTTTGTTTAAAAAAAAAATCATAAGCTAAGTGAAAATTATGACAGTTCAGAAAGTAAATGTTGGATTTACTTACGTACTTCAGGTTTTCTTTCTTAAAGCTTACAGCTGTTTTGGGAAAGATCATACTTTCAGCCCTCAGGCTTCAGTTCATTTCGGAAAAGAGAATGTTTAATAAGTCTTCTAAAGTAAATCTTCTTTCTAAAGAATGAATGTGGTCACTTTATATGAGACAAAAGACCTCAGATCTTGGCTGCCCTGACCATCTCTCTGATCCCTTCTAGAATTAATCAGTTTCTATACACACAGTCATAAGTTTTCATGATTGTGTAAAACTAGACTAGAAGATGTATTTTACTTACTTTGTAAAGTCACTGAATTCATTGATGTCATAATCAATTAAAGACTCTGGAAAAGCTTTTCAACCAATATTTGGATATAGCTTTATTCTATCAAAGAAATATATGATAGTGTTTCCTAAAATTACCTTCAGCATTTAATGTGACATTTTTAAATTAGCAAAATATTTGATGTGCTTTGTAGGACCGTTTATTGGGTAAATTATAAAAGCATGTCAGATTCACAGAATGTACAACCTCCATATACATGCTAGTGGTTTGTTTTTTTAATTATGTGTATTTTTTATTTGTTTTTTTCTTTTGTCTCTTGTAGGCCCTCCTCTCAGTCCTTCGAGAAAGCCATCGTTCAAGAACAGTTTTTAGGAAAGTTGGAGGATTTGTGTACATTACATCCTTGCTCGTTGCTATGGAAAGATCTTTGAGCTGTCCACCCAAGAATGGCTGGGAGAAAGTAAACCAGAATCAAGTGTTTGAACTTCTTCACACTGTGTTCTGCACGTTGACTGCAGCAATGCGCTATGAGCCAGCCAACTCTCATTTCTTCAAAACAGAGATTCAGTATGAGAAGTTGGCAGATGCTGTTCGATTTCTTGGCTGCTTCTCAGACCTAAGAAAAATAAGCGCCATGAATGTCTTCCCCTCAAATACACAGCCATTTCAAAGACTTTTAGAGGAAGATGTAGTCTCAATAGAATCAGTGTCACCCACGTTACGGCACTGCAGTAAACTTTTTATTTATCTTTACAAAGTAGCCACAGATTCTTTTGACAGGTATGACTCTGCTCTGTCCTCTGAATTAAAGGGTGTATACTAAGCATGACTTCAACGTTAAGACTTGAATTATGAGTTAATCCAAAAGAATATGAAAGTAGATGAATCTTTTCTCCTGTTTGTTTGAGGTGTATCACTTTATTTTTGAATATTACTCTTGCTCTGGTATTATTTTTTTAGCATGGAAGCCTGTGTGCTGTTGGTAAATTCAGGTTCAGTTAGTTCTCATTGCAGTTATTGGAACAGTTTCTATGAAGTTTCCTTTAATGATCATATTTACTATTATCTTTTTTCTTTTTAGCCTTAAAAGGTACATCTGGACTTACTGATATGTGTTATCAAGAGAACATCATTATGATTATTCTTATTTCCAGACACATACTCCATCATTCTCCACATTTCATACTCCTCAAAAAATGATACAGTTCCCAAAGAGAGATGTCAGTGTCTTGAACCATCAAGTTCAAGAGGCCATCAGATTCAGTATTTACTCATTCCTTCATGAAATAAGTACTTAACAAAACCTGCTGCATGCCAAGTCACTGTGCTAGGCATTGAGGATTCAGCTCTGTACAGGGCTGTCTTAGTCCTTGTTATCTTTTAGCTAAAATATAGACACATAAATAAACAATTACATATAGTGTGACAAATTCTACGATGGGGAAATATAGGGTTCTCGGAGATTGTAGGAGAGCCACTTCATCTAGATCACTTATTTTCAGTGCTTCAACTGTGTTTTCATTGAAGATGTCACTTTGAAAATAATACTTCTAATTTATGCCCCAAGCGTTATTGCTTTTAACAGTTACCATAGTTTTACTACATAAAATAAATGAACTGCCCTCATAAATAGACCATGTAACTCCACTGGACAGAGCTTATAATAGGTTTTGTGTCCTTTTCTGTGGAATATCTGCTTTGAAGTATCAACTGAGATATTTCTTCCTTCTTAACAAGATTTCTTAGTCCTCAGTATTTACATTTAAAAATCTAAACAACGATGACAAAAATTATAAAAAAATTTTTCCTTTAAACTTCTGCTTTTCCCTATGTCGAAATAAAATTCACGTATATAGTTAACTTATAGGAAACACAGGACAGTGTAGTGTTCTAGGAATGAGCTATATAAATTTGTGTATTCAGATTCAACCTCTTTTCCCTTGATTTCGTCTTATCCTACTTAGAATATGTCATTTTTAGTCACTGTCAAAAATAGGGCTTAGAGCACCCCATTTAACAGATGTGTTAAATGTTAACATGAATGGAATAAGCATCTGCCGTGAGCATGCTTTTCTGTTTCATTCAGTGCATGTGTTGTAGTCTTGTTCCTTGTTCCTGCTGAATATGGAGGATGTTCCTTATTAAACTTTTACTGGCATTTCTTGTGAAACTAACCAACTGCCAACCTGGTGTTCTCTTCTTCTAACCTCTCTAAACCACCCTGTCTGTTTTGTGTCTGTAGTCGTGCAGAACAGATCCCTCCTTGCCTGACAAGTGAGTCTTCTCTCCCCTCTCCTTGGGGTACACCAGCTTTGTCCAGGAAAAGGTACTGATCATATAAGAGAAGTCAGTCTCTATTTGTGTGGGGTTTCTTTTTTTCTGTGCTTATTTATGTTAACATGGTGATTGTGTTTTGTGATTTCAGTTTTTTGGTTTTTTTTTTAACTTTTGGGGTTTGGGGGGAGTTTTTAGGTTTTAAAAATACCAATTTTTCTTATATACATGAGAGTAAAATGTGTTGATGCTATGAAACTATGAAGGACGTATAATTTTGTCATCCAACTTTTTTATACTAAACTACACATTTTGGTTATAGAAAAAGCATGTCTTTTATTAAAAATAAGTTAGAAAAGTGGACTTAATGTCTCTAAGTAGAGTACTTTTCCACTTTTTTTATTTTTCTTTTTTTTAATTATTATTTTTTACTTTAAACGTTGGGATCATTCTTTGGTTTTTACTGTTATTCCAAAATGAATTTCATAGCATTGGAAGGAAATGTGTATTTTCTCCATCAGATTCAACCAATTGAAGTATGTTGCTGTTATTAAAAATGCTCACAGCTAAACTTTGAAAAAGTTAATAAAAAACCCACCCCAGTACTTTGATCAGTTCTTTGTAAATCTCTAAGCTGATCTAGTTGGTCTTTTCAAAACTACCTTTAAAAAAATTCTACTCAAATTTTTAAAAACGGCAGTTGATTTACGGAAGTATAGTTAAGATCCACGTAAGATTACATTTGCAGCCCAACCATCAAATGATCATGGTCTGCAGTTGGCCCCAAATACTTCATTCCTTCTCCTGTTTTCCTCATAACCAAAAATAAGCCCTTAACTCTTACATTAATATTCTTTCATTGCAGCTTTTAAAAAATGAATCCCAAGGTGCTGCTATAATGTTGTTTTAATCTTACTACTATTGTTCAGATTTTGAAATTTGAAGACAGTTGGAGTTAGTACATCAAAAGTATTTGTTATGGATTTGTTATGGATTCTGTATTTCAACATATTTGCATAGTAATATTATGTATGTGAAAAGATACAATTTCCTTTTTCTCTTAAATTTACACTTATAGCTTACTTTGCACAGCAAACCATGGCATGGTTCAGAATAGTCTTAAATGAATATAGGATTGTTCAGTATATTTGTGCTTAAAAACTACAATTTCTTTTTTAAAAAAAGAGCTCTTCCTAATTCAAAGAATGATAAACTAGGTAAATTCAAGTTGATATCATGTGTATTTCTGTTGCTAAAATGGTCGAGATAAAAAATAATCTGTGTTTGAAAATTTGTGTTTGCTCATGAGCCCTAGAAATTACTAAATGTTAGAGAAATAATTTCAATTAGTAAATAGTTTAAATTACTAAAAAACACAATTTAAAAATATGGTGATTATATCATAATGAGTAATGCCTTAAAATTTGCTGTTTAAAAACATTTAGTCCTTTTTAAGTATTAACCAAATACCACAAGATAGAAATACACAGATTAAAAGGATACTTAAAAAAATACATCAGGGCCAGTTGCAGTGGCTCACACCTGCAATCCTAACATTTTGGGAGGCCGAGGCGGGCGGATTGCCTGAGGTCAGGAGTTCAAGACCAGCCTGGCAACACGATGAAACCCCTTCTCTACTAAAATACAAAAAAAAAAAAAAGGCCAGCATGGCAGTGTACGCCTGTAATCCCAGCTACTCGGGAGCTGAGTCAGGAGAACTGCATGAACGCTGGAGGTGGAGTTTGCAGTGAGATCACTCCACTGCACTCCAGCCTGGACTACAGAGCGAGACTCCATTTCCAAAAATACATCAGAACTTTCTATTTATTTAAATGGTAATTTGACAAAGAGAAAACAGCATTTTATTTTTATTCTTAAAGAATTACTAATGGCCTTAAATCAAAAACATATTGTCGTCATTTACAGTGTAGCTCCATGTAGAGATACCAGATCTTTGACTTAAAGAAAAACTGTCACTAAATCAGTAAAGCTAGTTGATTGAGCCCTAATCCATGTGAATTCTCCATGAGCCTTACAAGTTGACATTCCCTCAAGGACAGAAAGCCCCTGATCCTGTTCATGCTAATACTAAGATCATTGTTGACATTTTCAGGTTGCCATTCTATTCAGCTTGCAAACATTTTGTTCAGCGGTAAGAATCATAAGCTAGTAAAGAATATAATGTTGTTACTTCACAAATTAAAGTCTAGTAACTTGAAATTAGAATTTAAGTCACACTATTTCTAGAAACTCTCAACAAATTACATCAGCTTATAGACATCTTTTTCTTGTAGCAAAACATATTGGTTTTGTTGGCAAAGGGATAAACCAAAATTTAACTGTGTTTTTATGGCTTGTGGAACACTCTCAGATGCTAAGGACGTTTTGAACTTGTGATACTTGTTTGACATGTAGTATCCAGGAGATTTTTTTTCTAATTATTTTAAGAATTGGGGGAAAATGAACTAGCTGACTTTATATTTGGAAAACTAAAACTCATAACCTTTTTCATTGTTCATTATTCAGAAGGAATAATAGAACAGAATTGTAGCTGAACAGTGTTCAATCAGAGTTAGAAGAAGTGAATACAAAATAATAATCAGAACTCTACAGAATATGACTGCAGTGGAGCAAAAGGTGACAAGTACTTGTCATCCTTCAAACATGGGATCCATTACTTAGTGCCTCTACTCACCTGATAAGTTAAGCAAAGCAGATTCAGATTTAAATATTATGTATTCCCCAAAGAGGTGGATGAATCCTAAATATATATGAGAATTTAGGTTGAAATATTAAATAGCAACCAGATTATGAAATGTAATTTTATCGTATCTTTGGAAATGTTTAGTTCTTGCTTGGGAATTAACCATTTAATGAGCTTACCATAATTCCAGAATTTAAAAAGTGATACCTGTGGTGATACCTAGATGACTTAATCAGAATTAATTTTGTATAATACCTGTTGTAATACACCTAATTTTAGTTAATAAATACCGTGTTTTAGACATCAGCAATGTTTGCAATATTTTTCTGGTTTGAAAACAATGAATGTAATTCCTTTTTCAGAATATTCTTTTCTTAAATTAAAAAAAGTACTACTGTAATAATTGTATACAGGTTGAGTATTTCTTGTTCAAAATACTTGGTACCAGAATTATTTTGATTTCCAGCTTTTTGGATTTTGTAATATTTGAAATATATATAATGAGATATCTATGGGACCCAAGTCCAGACACAGAATTTATTTATGTTTCATATACATCTTATACAAGTAGCCAGAAGATAATTTTATGTAATATTTTTAATAATTTTGTACGTGAAACAAAGTTTTGACTGTGTTTTGATTCTGATCCATCATATAAGGTCAGATGTGAAATTTTGTACTTGTGGCATCATGTGGGTACTTAAAAAGTTTTGGATTTTGAGCATTTCAGATTTCAGATTTTTGGATTAGGGATACTCAACCTGTGTTAGTAAAGAGTTCAGTATCCAAAAATATAAAGATTTCTTCCTTAGTGTATCAGTAATTTAAATCCAAATCTCATCAAATCTGTCAATTTAGAAATGATTTTGGAAGGCCTATAACTAAAATAGACAATTAGAATCTATGCATATGTGTGTGTATGCAATGAAAACATTTTTAATGAAATTTTGGAATTCAGTAGTTATTTCTGATACATGCTAGGTAAATTATGAATCTTTTTTCTAGATGGATCAAAATGTTTAAAATAATAAAGGGAGCAATATAGGAGTAGGATAACTGTTGGTAATACACATTTTGAAATATTTTTCTTAGTAAGTTTAGAAATTAAATCTTTTTGAATGAAAAATAGCAGAATACAGGGAGTGAAAACATGAATGGGTAAAGGACATGCTGACTTTTAAATAAGCTAGGAGAGCCTATGTGCCTTTTTATAAGTAAAGCTGAACATTTTCCTAGAATCCCTGTTAAAAAGAGAACGGTATTTTTTTTAAACCATGGCAGTGCCAATTCTTTGCTACTAAATCACTGACGTAAAGCATCTGTTTCCCAAGCTGCTCTTGTCCCAGAGAGCTAAAACTGCATTGCTCTCTGTGACAGAGCTCAGCATTAGGCAAATTATGCTGAGACCAACTCATTGGAACAAAGAGTTCCCATAGGCTGAAGCCACAAGCATCTGTTTCTTAGTGCCAAGATGCAAAATGTGCAAAATTCATGAATTGTAGATGAGTAGTATGAAATAGAAAGTAGAGATCATTGATGAGAAGAAATGCGTACATTCAGGACATGGCTGGGCTTTCTAATTCATAGAAACTTGTTCTGTAAATTGTCTTCAAGTTTTTAAAAGTTGCAATGAATATTTTCAGTGGTAGTGAGGATAAATGCAGAAAATGAAAGTAGTTCCAAATAAGCTAAAGGAAAACTCCCACAATGCCAAATATATTTATTCTTGGAGAGCCTAGCCTCTGAGACAACCCTGACTCAGTTGACCCAGTTAGTGTTACTCATGCACTAAGGAAAGGTTAAAACATATAGGTAATTTCAAAAGATAAAATCTCATTGAGGGAATTAATTTAACTTGATCTCTCATCGCATATTATTGGAATTGTCATCTTCCTAGAGCTTTGAATCACTATGGTTGTACCTGTTCTTTACATCTTCTGGTACAGGTGTCATTTTTTAATCAAACAATCCATATAGTAACAGTAAAAGTAAAAATCATATAAAGACTATGAATAATGGATAGTTACATGGTCTGCACACATCCACCCACACACATGCAGACACATAGACATATCAACTCGAGTTGATAATATATTCCTTTTTCTTTCTGTCCCAACCTTAAGTTGTTTTCTAACAAGGCTTTTTGGTTATCAGTGGATGAAAGTAACCGAAGAGGAAGAGAATGTGATTGGAATTCAATACCAAATTTACCCTTTCTTTTTTTATAGGCATGTATATCATTCTGTTTCAACTCCCCCTGTTTACCCTCCTAAAAATGTTGCTGACCTGAAACTACATGTGGCAACTTCATCTCTCCAGACTTCTGATGCAGTCATCATTCATCCTGGAGCCATGCTTGCCATGCTGGACCTACTGGCCTCCGTTGGGTCAGTGACACAGCCAGAAGTAAGCTTGTATATGTTAGTTCCTTCCCATCTGTAATGACATGAATGAAAGGACGTGAGTGCAATTATATAAGCTGGGGGTTAAGGAAGAAAGTTAGTATTACATACTAAAGTAGCTGGAGAAAAAAAAAGGATTTTTTAATTTGAGTGTTACCTTTCATGATGAATGGTAGATATATATGTTTTAGAATCCAATTCATTCGTTACAAAGGCAGGCAAGGTGGTTTCTTCTGATACTAGAATAATTCTGTTTCTCCTTGTAAATCCTGCTCAGCAGTGGACATTGCTAATGAATAATACAGAAGGAAAAATGACTGAAGATACTTCATTGAGGCTATTTGTCTGTTTTGACTTGTTGCACTCAAGAGTTTGGGTGAATTGGAGTTTGGGTGGTGATTTTTATTAAAATGTTATATGGTCTCTAAAGCCTAAAGTGTCACAGATGTAAACAATAGGCTTTCCTTTAAACTAGTTATCTGCCCACCATTAAGAAAACTTTGTCCCTGCTATTTCTATAAAAATAGAACTACTTTTAGTCATATAGTCATGTAATACAAAAGTCTAAAGAGAATAGAGGCCAGCTGCCTGTATTTCTCGCAAAATTAAAATAGGACATGTTTGCCTAACCTGTTCTGGAATTGCTATATTGCTCTAAGCCAGTTTCTTAATTTATCTGAATGTATTTGGAAGCATATAGAGACTTCATGTTAAAAGGTATGCTTCTGGCCGGGCACGGAGGCTCACGCCTGTAATCCCAGCACTTTGGAAGGCCAAGGCAGGTGGATCACGAGGTCAGGAGATCGAGACCATCCTGGCTAACACGGTGAAACCCCGCCTCTACTAAAAATACAAAAAATGAGCCTGGCGTGGTGGCGGGCGCCTGTAGTCCCAGCTCCTCAGCAGACTGACGCAGGAGAATTGCTTGAACCCGGGAGGCGGAGGTTGCAGTGAGCCGAGAGCCGAGATCACACCATTGTGCTCCAACCTGGGCGATAGAGCAAGACTCTGTCTCAAAAAAAAAAAAAGTATGCTTCCGCCGGGCGTGGTGCTAGAACTTGGGAGGCTGAGGCAGGTAGATCGCCTGAGTTCAGGAGTTTGAGACCAGCCTGGCCAACATGGTGAAACCCCGTCTCTACAAAAAATATAACAATTAGCTGGGCATGGTGGTGGGCGCCTGTCATCCCAGTTACTTGGGAGGCTGAGGCAGGATAATCACTTGAACCTGCAAGCCAGAGGTTGCAGTGAGCCGAGACCGAGCCATTGCACTCCAGCCTGGGCAACAAGAGCGAAACTCCGTCTCAAAAAAAAAAAAAAGTATGCGAAAAAAATTGTAACCTTTCTCACTAAAAATGACCTGACTGTGTGGATTTCTTTGTTGATTTTAGCATGCTTTGGATCTTCAACTTGCCGTGGCAAATATTTTACAATCCCTGGTGCACACAGAAAGGAACCAGCAAGTCATGTGTGAAGCTGGTCTTCATGCACGACTGCTGCAGAGGTGTAGTGCTGCACTGGCTGATGAGGACCACTCACTGCACCCGCCCCTGCAGCGCATGTTTGAACGATTAGCCTCTCAGGCCCTGGAACCCATGGTGTTGAGGTGAGTTCTCTTTCATACTGAAATAATCCACAATTAGTAATGTCAGTTTCTAGAGTCCTTATGATTCCAGAGTTCCTGCCTTAATAGACATATATTCCATTATCTATGGGCAAAATATAACAAAAATGGACAAAATACTCAAAATATAGCACTTAGAAACAAATAAATCTAGTTATTAGTAATCATTTAATGTTTCTGTCCATCAGTTATTTCTTTCATTTGAATCTAGCAAGCTCTCCCTTTCCTTTAAAAATAAAATCATGCATTTACTTTATATTTAATAACTTTTCATATGTAAGAAGTTTTTAAAGAAATACTTTTTAACATTTTAATTTTGAAATAATAATAGATTCACCATAAGTTGTGAATATAGATCCAAGAGTTTTCCTGTGCCCTTTGCCCATTTTCCTCTAGTAGTTACACCTTACATAACTGTACTACAGTATCCAAACCAAAAAATTGATATTCGTATGATGTATTTATGTGCACATACAATTATCTGTTATTGTATCACATGTAGATTCATGTAATCACCACACAATTACGATGTCACAAAGATTTCTCTAGTGCTACCTTTATTGTCATACGCACTCCCCTAACCCCAACATCGTTAACCCATGGAAATCACTGATCTGTTCTCCATCTCCATAGTTTTGTCATTATGAACAGGGATCTCAAACCCCCGAGCTGTGGACCAGTACTGGTCCATGTCCTATTAGGAACTGGGCTGCACAGCAGGAGGTAAACTGTGGGTGAGCCAGCATTACCACCTGTGCTCCGCCTCCTGTCAAATCAGCAGTGGCATTAGATGCTCATAGGAGCGTGAACCCTATTATGAACTGTGCATGCAAGGAATCTAGTTTGGGCAATCCTTATGAGAATCTAACTAATCTAATACCTGATGATCGGAGGTGGAACAGTTTCATCCTGAAACCATCCCCTACAACCCATCCATGAAAAAATTGTCTCCCACAAAACCGGTTCCTGATGCCAAAAAGGTTGGGTACCACTGATTTTGAGAATGTTACATAAATGAAGTTATATAGTATGTGATCTTTTGAGATTGTCTCTTCACTAATCATATTGCTCTTGAACTGCACATAAGTTGTTACATGTATCAGTAGTTTTTTCTGTTTGTTACTGAATAATTTTCCATATTATGGCTGTATCACAGTTTGTGAATCATTCAAGAAATATATACTTACATATGTGTATTTCCTGAATGATTCATATATATCTGTCATTTCCTCCAGGAAGCCTCCTGCTTTGAGCCACCCTTCCAAAAGTCTGAGAAGGCTGCCTGTGTATAAACTCTATAACAGTGCTATTACAGAACTTATTATATTATAAAGCTTTCACGAGCTTTCTTAAAAATGGTTGAAATTTATTTGTAAGTTTTTAAAACTGACTCCAAACTGTGGATTAAGAAACTTTTATGCTGTAAACATTTGTTAAATGGTGTTGTATCAGGCAGTGTTCACAGCCTTTATAATGCCAAGATGAGTGAGATGGACCTACTCACTTCATCCATTATCTTGTAGTTGTACTCACCGTCCTAAAGTTTTGAAAATACCATTGAGATTTTCCCCTGATCCTTTTTGGTAATCTGCTACTTAAAAAGTAGAGAAACACACACAGAGAGAGAGAGAGAGAGAGACATTGTCCCATACCTAATGCTACTGTTTCACCAGGTAACTTGTATTGCATAGTTAGATAAATAGAATAAGCAATGAAAGTCAACCATTGGGTATGTTCAGTTTTCACAGTGAGTGAGTTCTCAAAAAAAAAAGTCAAATGGTGGTACAAGTACTTTGCTACTTAAAAGCCATAGATTATAAACTAATTGTGTCTAATGTTCTACATGAAAAACTGGCAAACCTAACTTGTAAGCCTTTTTTGTTTCCTGCTATAGGGAATTGGAAATTTAGAGAAGTATTCTGCTTTTTTCTTTTTTTAACATGATGTTGTAAATGACAGGATATGGAGGGTTCATGCTCTTAAAAAATGTATAGTCTCCTCCCAGCACTTTGGGAGGCCGAGACGGGCGGATCACGAGGTCACAAGATCAAGACCATCCTGGCTAACACGGTGAAACCCCATCTCTACTAAAAAATACAAAAAAAAAAAAAAAAAACTAGCCAGGCGAGGTGGCGGGCGCCTGTAGTCCCAGCTACTGGGGAGGCTGAGGCAGGAGAATGGCATGAACCCGGGAGGCGGAGCTTGCAGTGAGCTGAGATCCGGCCACTGCACTCCAGCCTGGGTGACAGAGCAAGACTCTGTCTAAAAAAAAAAAAAAAAAAAAAAAAAAAAGTATAGTCTAGTAAAGAATACATGCAGATAAGCAGGAAATGAAAATACTGTTTATTAAGTTTGTAATAGCAGTGTTACAGAGTTTATGTAGGGGCAGAGACTTTTGGAAGTGTGACTCAAAGCAGGCTTCCTGGAGGAAATGACAGTTAATGAAATAAAGTATGAGGCCGGGTAGTGTGGCTCATGCCTGTAATCCCAACACTTTGGAAGGCCAACGCAGGAGGATTACTTGAGGTCAGGAGTTTGAAGTAAGCCTCTGAATAACATAGTGACACCCTGTTTCTACAAAATATATATATATACACATATATATTTATTTATTTATGTTTTGTTTATTTACTTTTTTAAACTAGCATGGTGGTGTGTGCCTATAGTCTTTGTTACTTGGGAGACTGAGGCCGAAGGATTTCTTGGGCCCAAGCGTTTGAGATTGCAGTGAGCTGTGATCACGCCACTGCACTCCAGTCTGGGTGACAGAGCAAGAGCCTGTCTCACACACACACACAAAATTGAGCTGCAATATTTTTTTGCAAAAAAAAAATTATGATAAATAAAAAAGTGTAAAGTATAGAAGAGAGTTAATCAGGTGAAAAAGTAAGGGCAAGAATTTTTTCCCCAACAAGAAAGACAAATATGTCTTTCTTCCAGGGTAGAGAAGGAGTACAGCTTTCTTAGGCAGTCAGAAGTTTTACGTATGTCTTTAGTGGAGTTTATGATTGGGGGAAAGATGGGAGCAGTGAAGCTAGAGAGTACAGTAGAAATCATCTGATGTATGGTACTGAATGCTAGCTGTTTTGTGTTTTCAACTACGAGAAATGGACAGCCATGGAAGAGTCTTAAGCAATAGAGTGACACTGTGTAGATTTAAGTTCTTTGAGATACTGACTGTAGTGAAGAATGGGTTGAGTTGGGGCAACATTGGTGTCACAGGAGGTAATTAAGACTCTGTTTTAGAAATAGTAAAATAACGTGGTCTGGGTGATAACAGCAATAATGAGAGAAGAGAGCAGATTCCATATTTTTATGCATAGAAATAGCAGGATTTTCTAATTTTCTGAATATGGAAAGTTAAAGAAAGGAGAAGGAACAAAAACACATTTCAGTGAGATGCAGAACATAAGAAAAGCCCTGGGTTTGAATAGAAGGTGATGAGTTTGGTTTTAGAAATATTTGAGTTGAGATTCTTCTTAAATATTATTAACTTCTAAAAAAATGAATTTATAAAAATGTGTAGCAGATATATAGTTATATGGTGATTAAATGTAAAGCTAACACTATATATGTTTTATTATACTTGCATTTTTTGTATTATAATTAGTCTGTTGGAATTTATTAAATTCCTTATTTGAAAATGTTTGGTTTATGAATTATAATATTCTCAAGGAATAACTGTCTAAAAAGCAAATTTTTAAAAAAGTGGCAGATATATAGCTATATGGTGATTAAATGTAAAACTAACACTATATTGTTTTATTATACTTTGCATTTTTTTGTATTGTAATTAGTCTGTTGGAATTTATTAAATTCATTTTCTGAATATTTCGTTTATGAATTATATAACATTCTCAGTCAAGGAATAACTTTGCTTTGTCTCTTTCTTAGGGAGTTTTTACGTTTGGCAAGTCCTTTAAATTGTGGTGCCTGGGACAAAAGACTGCTAAAACAATATAGGGTCCACAAACCAAGTTCACTGAGTTATGAACCAGAGATGAGAAGTAAGTTGACTTTTGAAATTTCCTTTTTTGATTTATTTTATGAATGAAAATCATGTGAGGGCTGAATATTATTTCAAGAAGTTTGTGAAAGCAAAGAAAGAGAAGGGTTTATTGTTTAAGTAGAGAAACAAAAAATTGGGTTGATTGAGGAAGGAGGCAGTTGAAGTGAGGAGGGAATCATTGGTGTTTGAAGGATCCAGAAGAGATAAGAATTATGGGCGGAACAACCCTTGGCTTGGAAAGGAGATACCTCTTTCTCAGAGGATTCATAATTTCTTGCCTTCCGTGAGTAGCCTTTGCTGCCTGGACTGAAGAATGGTTGATTATTGTTGACAGGCTGTGGATTTGCAGGACAGCTACTGGAGGAACACATGGAGAATAGGAAATTAAAAATACTGATAAAAGTAGTTGAACTGATACATTAATCCCGCTTATAGATTGGATAGGGAAAGAAACGAAGCCAAGTGGCTAGTGATAGGCTGAGAGAAAAGGGATAGATGGCCACTTTGGAAGGAAGTAGTGATCATATATTTCAGCCCCTTCATTTTTCAGGTGACAGTTCTGAGGTCAGGTTAAACAAACTTCACCCATTATTTGAGTCTTAATTTTTCCTCATACAAATTATTATCAGTGATTAGCAAATACTGTGTTTGTGTTTCAGAAACTTTAAGATATTCTGAGTTCTAACACTGTTGTATTAGAGAACAGAAATGATTGCAGTTTTTCATGTTAACTAATATACAGCTCCTGGATGCATATTTTGTTATTGTGATTTTTTTGTTATTATTTTTGTACTTTACACAGTTAGTTAGAATTGAGTTGTGATTTCCTTTGCTAAGAGTAGAAACAAAAATAGTTCCTTTCCCTAAGAGAATATTTGAAATATTTATATAGTTGCCTGAATATCCAGCACATTTAGAAGGAAAACAGTTTCCTGCACTCATGTAGTTTATTTTGAGAGAGAATATTTTCTTCATTACGTTTGTAATGTGTCCCTGGAGAGATAATGACAATCTGTTTAGAATTTGTCTTTTTATTCTTGAAATTGTTACCCTTTTTATAAATATGGAAATCTTTCAATTAAAGTACTTTTATGATCGCACATTTCGTTCTAATAATTGTAAGGAAATAATTAATAATGGGGAGAAAATGGGAGAAGCAAGTTTCTGCCATTTATCTCTAATTTGTTTTATAATAAAGATGACCTGTTTCTTTTCATTTTAGTGCTCTAAAATTGTTTACTTTTCCCTCAAAGAGAATTAATAAATCATAGTTTTGTGAAATAAAAGTATTACCTGATTTGTAAACTATTAACTGAGATTTATAATTAAATTACATTGTATCAGTGGCTTTGATGACAATTATTTGAGATGTTTATTTTTATTTATACTCTTAGTTTCCAACATTTCTGCAATGTGCATATTGCTTTAGTAAAAAAGGAAATGCATGCTATTAAGTTTAAAAATAAACTAAGTACATTAAAACTGGATAATGATCTTGGCACTTAAAAAGAAAATTATTGTGTATTGAAACTGAAGTGGTATTTACAAATAAATCAGCCTTGTAAAGTTATTTTAAAATTCCATATGACATTTTCCCAAGAGATTTCCTTGACTTACAGGTAGTATGATCACATCTCTGGAAGGTCTGGGTACTGATAATGTTTTTAGCTTACATGAAGATAACCATTACCGGATAAGCAAGAGCCTGGTGAAATCTGCAGAAGGAAGTACTGTACCCCTGACCAGGGTAAAGTGTCTGGTCTCCATGACAACCCCACATGACATCAGACTTCATGGGTCATCAGTTACTCCAGCTTTTGTTGAATTTGACACATCGCTTGAAGGGTTTGGGTAAGAAATTTGCAAGGAAGCCAAGCTTTATTATTTTATGCCTCATACTTGCCTTTACAAATAGATCTTTGGTTTTAAATATACTTAATTAAAATGTATTTTACCATACTTAATATTTTTTAATTATTGAGTTTTTTGAGCATGATATTTTAAGATTACTACATTTAATTATTTTTGTTTGTTATACTAAATAAATTGATATGACATAGGAACCCAAAATCTTAGGCCTATGGGCCAAATCTGTTTTGTTAGTAAAACTTTTGCAAATTTTTTTTTTTTGTAAATGAAGTTTTATTGGAACACAGCCACAGTCGTTTATATTTCCTATGGTTGCTTTTGTGCTAGAGTGTCAGAGTTGAGTAGTCATGATGGAGACGGTCATGATGGAGTAGTCATGATGGTTCACAAAGCATAAAATATTTATGATTTGGACCTTTCCAGAAAAAGTCTGCCAACATCTGATGTAATAAATATAAATGTATGTATAGATAATATATAAATTAAAATTAAATTGAAAAGTCTTTGGGTTTTATCATCATCTATCCTTCAAATTACCTAGCATAATAATTTATACATTATAAATATTCAAGAACTGTCACTTCAAATGAGTAAATTATTTCAAGTGGCAGCAAAGATTATAGTAGCAGAAATGGCAATAATGAATCTGTAAAGAATCTAAAAGAGTTCATGAAGTCCAACAGCCTTAAAATAGACACAAATGCTAATATATCTAGTAGCTAGATCTGTTAGCTATTAGAGTTTTTTTCTTTTTTTTTTCCTTTTGAGACAGTCTTGCCCTGTCGCCCAGGCTGGAGTGCAATGGCGCGATCTTGGCTCACTGCAACCTCTGCCTCCCAGGTTCACACTCTTCTCCTGCCTCAGCCTCCCAAGTAGCTGGGATTACAGGTGCACGCCACCATGTCCAGCTAATTTTTGTATTTTTAGTAGAGATGGGGTTTCGCCATAGTGGCCAGGCTGGTCTCGAACTCCCGACCTCCAGTGATCTGCCCACTTCAGCCTCCCAACGTGCTGGGATTATAGGCGTGAGCCACTGTGCCCAGCCTTAGAGTGTTAATTCATAATTTTTGTCTATACTAGTTGTTTGTGGGATTCTTATATGGATTGAAACCTCTGTGTTTTAAGAATATTATCATAGGTCATTATCAAACAATAGATTAAAACATGGTTGGGAATAGTCAAAAGCAATCAGTGGTAACAAGAGTGACAGAAAGGGGCACGTGGGAGTTTTCCTTCAGTGATGAAATTGTGCTAATGTCTTGATTGGGTTTATACATTAGAGTATGTTGCCATATGCATTTTGTATCTTAATTTTTTTAAATTTAAATTAAAAATGTTATTTTGGGAGATTTTAAAATTATGTCTTTTGATACCCTTACATGATTAAAAGAAGGGAAGGGCTTTGCGAGGCATCCAGATTTATTCCATGATATTTTCTCTAGTCAACATTAAACACTGGCAGTTATTTCACTGTGGTAAGTGCACAGTGTTAAGAGAAGGAGTCATTGATCTCTAATATGTATGTTGTCTTTTCTTTAATAGCTGTCTGTTTCTGCCCAGTTTGGCCCCTCATAATGCTCCTACGACTAATACCGTCACGACGGGTCTTATTGATGGAGCTGTGGTCAGTGGCATTGGTTCTGGTAAGTAATATTTTCTTTCTGCTTATGATAATTTTTTTCCAGTACATTATATTTATTTTAGAGTTAACATGCTTTTGTTGGCATGTTTTTAAAAATATACATATTAATCCACACAAACTTTTTTTTTTAATTTTTACTGTAGGTGAAAGATTCTTTCCTCCTCCCTCTGGCTTAAGTTACTCTAGCTGGTTTTGTATTGAACATTTTAGTTCTCCTCCAAATAACCACCCTGTCAGACTTCTTACTGTTGTACGCCGAGCAAATTCTTCCGAGCAGCATTACGTGTGCCTTGCCATAGTTCTATCAGCAAAAGACCGATCTCTTATTGTTTCCACCAAAGAGGAACTCCTCCAAAATTATGGTCAGTATTTGTTTTTTCTGTTTTCTTCTTTTGATTATAAAAGTATTACAACTTCATTTTTGTATTTATTTTAAAAGTCCAACTGTAATAACTTTTCAGCTTAAATTATTATAGCATAGAACAAGTTATATGAAACATTGAATATTGCTTACCAGTGAATTTTAAGGCACTTTCAAAAGAGACTTACAAAACAGTGGAGGGAGTGAGTACCTAATAAGAACTTACCTCTACTTGCCAAGAAATCACAGCTTTTCCTAGGAAAGCAGGTTGCTTGTTTGATGTATTTTGGTAAGGATTAACATTGGCTGTGATTCTGCTTAACTAATTAATATTCATTGAGCACCTGCCTGCCATATGTGCCACACTGTGCTAGACACAATAACATTTCAATTACCTTATCCATCACTCACCTTCAAGATGTAATGCCTACTATATACTATTTTATAACTCGAAATCCCTAGTTTTCTCCAACATGCCATGACTTTACAGTGCTGTACAGTAGATCTCCAAACTCAAAGCATTTTGTATAAATGTGATTTTTTTGTCATCTAATTTTGTTCTTTTAACTAAGTAAAATAATATCACATATTAATTGACATGTGGTTGGTGTTCAATACACATTAATTTAATATGAATGTTAGTCTTTAAAGATTGTAAGGTTTCTTGACTTAGTATTCCTCATGGTACCTAGCACAGAACTAGGCATCAATATAGTTAGTACTTTAAAATTCTTATTATGATGCTTTATTTGTCCCTTAGTAGCATTTGGTCCCGTTGACTAATTCGTCCTAATTAAAATTACCTCCAGTCTTGCATTCTGGAATACTCACTATTTCTCTGATCTTTGTTTTGCAATTTCCTTCCATCTTGAGCTTTCTCTTCTGTGTGCCCCTCAGAAGTAGTGTTCTCCAGTGTTTCACCTTTCATCTTTGTACTTGACCAGCTCTTCATGGGAAAAACATCGTGAACTAGTATTGCTTTAAGTCTTTTTATCTCAAGGACTGTGAAGTCAAGGTTTTTTTTTTTTCATTTGTCTATGTCCCAAGCTAGGTCCTCATATTTCCAGCTGCATATTAAACACCTCCACATAAACGGTATTCCAATAAACATCTCAGATTCTAATATTCCTTCTTTATAAAACCTACATCTCCTTTAGGAGGCTGAGGTGGTAGGATTGGTGAAGCCCATGAGTTTGAGGTTGTAGTGTGCTGTGAAGGTGCCACGGCACTCAGCCTAGGAGAGACACCCCGTTTCAAATAAAAACAAAAAACCTACATCTCCTTATATTTTCCTGTGTTGATGAATGACACAACCACTGCCAGTTAGCCTAGCTAGAAACCTTGAGTCAACTTGAAAATACCAACCCTTCCACTAAGTCTTACTGTAATACTCCTCCCTAATATTTCTCAAATCTTCCCTTCCTCCCTGTGCCTACTTCCATAGCACTTGTTTAATAGTCTTCATCTCTTATCTAGACTTCATGGATTTTAATTTTTAATTTGTTTTTGTCTGCTTATGCTATTTGAATCTCCCACAAACAAAATTATTAATCTTTGTAATCTAGGCTGCCCTGTCTAACACAGTACCTAGAATGTATTAGGCATGCAGATATTATGTAAACATATAAATGCATGAATAGAGGAAATGAATGGCCTGAGAAGGAAACAATGAGAAAAGTGAATAATAATGGGGAATTCGAAGACACCCTGGAATTTAATGGAAAAGTTAAGGAGTGGATCTGGAGATAAATCTGTAAACTAGGAAAATATTTTCTAACTCTTATCTCATTTTTATTACTAAATGTAATTTGCCAGGTTGCTGTAGTCCATATATAATTAGAAATGACGGTAACATATGCGTTAGTATTGCCAGGATTCATTCTCCCAACAGCTATAACCCATTACGATGCCTAGGAAATTAAGAGTTGTCATGAGTTGTCATAAGCCAGTTGGCTCACTGAGATATCCTGACATACCACTCAGTGCTGGAAATGACTTAGTTCAAACCTAAGTCAGAAAATGAAACTCTCAACAAACGTTGATAAGGAGTATCTTCTTCAATACTTGAGAAGACTTATAGTCTACGAACCAGGGAAGGAAGAGGGACAAGTTCCTTGTTTCACCCATATGTTCATATTTACTTTCACCTCCATTGGACCATAACCCTACACCTTTCAAGACTTTAGGACTCTGCTTTCTGCCTAGTTTATTCAGTTCCTATATCAAGTAACCTCATGGATAAGATTTTTGCCTGTGTAACAGTCTTATCAACAGACATACATTCTGAATTGCCATTCTAAAATATAATCTTGGTATTTAAGTATGTGCAGATATTTTAATATTCCAAAATTAGAAATCAGTATTTTATTTGCATTTTCTTCTTCATGTCACATAAATTTTACTTTCAGTATGTTTACTTGTTTGTACATGCAGTGAAAAATATCGGATCTGCTTTAAATTATATGGTTACAGGTTAGCCCTTTTCTTAATTTTTTTTTTTAAATGAGTATTTAAAATCTGGTTTTCCACTGCTGTCTTGCCACTTGTTAAGTACTGATAAAAGGTAAACTAATTTTTATTTAGCTTAACATTAAGATTAAATTAATACGAAACCATTATTTATTAGCATGGTCTGGTAACATATAGAATAGCAAAGAGGAGCCAGATTGGAGTCAGGAAGTAATTGTAGAATGGTAGCAAATCAGAATATGTTTATATACATGAGGCAAAGTTGTCTGATAAAGCAGGAAATTTGGATCAACAAATACCTAGTCTATGCTGTAAATCATCTCCTTCTTACTACCTTTTATTATGGACAGTATGGCCACTATCTAATAATAGATAGTTGTCATCTTGTATCATCAGGCATAGCATATAGCAAGAATAAACTTTACATTTTTCTTGGTTCTTTTTCTAACCCATACTGTAACCAAATCAATGTCAAAAAGTTACAGCGCGTTATTGTTGACTATAGTTACAGTGCTGTAGAGCAAATCTCAAGCTTTTTTTCTCTTGCTTCACTGAAACTTAGCGCCATTTGATTAGTAACTCCCCATTTGCCCCTCCGTCAAGCCCTTGGCAACCAACATTTCATTCATTGTTTCTCTGAATTTGGCTATTTTAAATACCTCATATAAGTGGAGTCATGCAATATATGTCTTTCTATGACTGGCTGCTTCATTTAGCATAATATCATTAAGCTTCATGTATGTTGTCAGATATTGCAGAATTTTCTTCTTTAAGGCTAAATGTTATATTCCATTGTATGCATATACCGCATTTTCTTTATCTACTCATCTGTCCAGGGGAGTACTGATACCTCTCTGAAGTCCTGATTTCAGTGATTTAGATAAGTACCCAGATATGGTATTGCTGGATTATATGTTAGTTCTATTTTCAGTGTTTTGAGGAACCTCCGTACTGTTTTCCATAGCACCTGCAGCATTTTACATTCTCACCAACAGTGCACAAGGGTTCCAATTTCTCCACATTCTTGCCAACACTTGTGTTTTGTTTTTTTGGTAATAGCCATTCTGACATGTGTGAGATGATACGCCACTGTGCTTATGATTTGGATTTCCTTGATGATTAGTAACACTGAGCATTTTTCATATACCTGTCTGCCATTTATGTGCCTTCTTTGGAGAAATGTCTATTCAAGTTCTTAGCTCAGTTTTAATTGATTATTAGTTTCTTTACTATTGAGTTCTAGTAATTTCTTAGGTATTTTTGACATTAATCCCTTATGAAATACATAGTTAGCAAATATTTTTCTCCCATTCCATAGATTGCCTTTCACTTTGGTGTTTCCTTTACTATTCAAAAGCTTTTCAGTTTGAGATAGTCCCATTTGTTTATTTTTGTTTTGGGTGTCAACTAGTCTCTTTTTAGTGTTTATCATAATATTATTGTCTCTTTATTCTTAGGTATTTTTTACTTCGTTAGCTAACTTTTGTTCATTGTAACTTTGATTATACCTATATTTCCTGAGCAGAAGAGAGCAAAAATACATTCTAGGTTTCACTTCTTACTGCTGGTAAGGGTATTGTATGAATTATCTCTTTATTTTTATTTATTTATTTTTTTGAGATGGAGTTTCGCTCTGTCACCCAGGCTGGAGTACGGTGGTGCAATCTCAGTTCACTGCAACCTCTGCCTCCGAGGTTCAAGCGTTTCTCCTGGCTCAGTCTCCCGAGTAGCTGGGACTACAGATGCACACCACCATGCCTGGCTAATTTTTGTATTTTTAGTAGAGATGGGGTTTCACCATGTTGGTCAGGCTGGTCTCGAACTCCTGACCTCAGGTGATCCGCCCACCTCAGCCTCCCAAAGTGCTGACATTACAGGCGTGAGCTACCGCACCCAACCCGTATTATCATTTTTTTTCCAGAATTGTATTGTTACTCAAATCAGTCTGCATCATTATTTTGTTTTAACATAAAGTTAAAACATGCTGATCTAGATATGAATAATTTGAATAGGGATGGTGTTGGAAAAACTTTCTTATGTCTTCCCCCCTTTATTTCAGTTGATGATTTTAGTGAAGAGTCCTCATTTTATGAAATTCTCCCATGCTGTGCTCGCTTTCGATGTGGAGAGCTTATTATTGAGGGACAGTGGCATCATTTGGTCTTGGTAATGAGCAAAGGCATGTTGAAAAACAGTACTGCAGCCCTCTATATTGATGGACAGCTTGTTAACACTGTAAAGGTAAGAGTATGTGCACTTGTAAATCTACCTGCTTTATAAGGTAGTAGTTTGGGGTGGGGGTGGGGGTGTGTGTGTGTGTGTTACAGTGATATTTTTATAATTACTTTCTTAATTTTAAGTTGATGTTCAGTACCCATTTGAATAATATGTTAGACTTATGTAGCCAATTCTTACCATTTTATTAGAGAAGAATAGAAATGAGGGCTTATAGGTACTAAAGAAGTTGCTGAATCTACAAGAGCTTAAACCAATTTGCTAGGTGCTTTTTCATAATAGAGGAACCAGTTGAAGGATTCTTAAATAACGGTGAACACACAATTTTGTCACTTCATTGCTGTTGCTGTAATTTAGTCCAGAAGACTTATATTCTTTAGAGCTAGAATTGCTTTTTTTTTTTGTTTTCTGATCACCCAGATTAGTCCCTGATAATGATAGTAGGTATTCAGTTCATTGTTTTTTGAATGAATGACTACATAAACATTACTGTAGATTGTGATACTATTTAGAAGAGAAAAAAGAGAGTTGATTATCGTGTAAAGAAACAGGTGAAACTCCCTTTTTCTGAATGAGAATAAATACTGCTTGTTACTTTGTACAGAACTCAGCTGGCAAACTCTGAAAATTCTTGACCTTCTAAAAGTTAGTATCTTTTTTTTTTTTTTTAAGACAGTGTCTCGCTCTGTCGCCCAGGCTGGAGTGCAGTGGCATGATCTCAGCCCACTGCAACCTCCAACTCCTGGGTTTGAACAATTCTCCTGCCTCAGCCTCCCAAGTAGCTGGGACTACAGGTGCGTGCCATGACGCCTGGCTAATTTTTGTATTTTTAGTAGAGATGGGG
Source organism: Rhinopithecus roxellana (assembly GCF_007565055.1). Taxonomy (NCBI): domain Eukaryota; kingdom Metazoa; phylum Chordata; class Mammalia; order Primates; family Cercopithecidae; genus Rhinopithecus; species Rhinopithecus roxellana. The sequence continues at coordinate 50,494,715 of NC_044550.1, forward strand.
TTTCACCATGTTGGCCAGGCTGGTCTTGAACTCCTCACCTCAGGTGATCCTCCCATCTCAGCCTCCAAAAATGCTGGGATTATAGGCAGGTATCCATTTTAGAGCGATCACTTGAAAGAAAAAAAGACAAAGTTTGTCCTTGTGTGTGAATTAAAGTTAAAAAAAACACTGAAACCAGCAGCATCTTTGAATATATTTCCTTCCTTGATGATGATGATATTTTATTGTGGCATTGTGTTTCAATATGATAAACCCTAAAATGCACCTTGTGGAATAGTCGTTGATTTATTTGTATACATGATTACATTTGAAATGAGTTTGTAGATTCTCTAGTACATTGCTCCTTCATTCATTTTAGTGTCATTAAAAATAAAAATGGCCTCAGCTTGTAGAGTTGTGCAATAGGAAATTTATTATTGATTTATTTACATCATCGTCGTCACTGTCCCTGTCAATAGTCACAGTAGTGTGAAATCAACTGTAGCTCACATGTTGGTCTTCATGATTGTGCTATTAATATCACCAAGAACTGCTGTTTAGTATACAGAATAATGAATAGGATCTGAAGCTGAGATGTTATGACACAGCAGTTAATGGAAATGTCCTTCATCCTATTAAGCTGCTTCAGCAAGAAAAAGCAACTTAAATTCTTTGTCTCTTATACTGTACTTAATTATGTATTTATTATAATAATTTATCTCTATAAAACAATTTTCATCAGTAATTTTAGTTAACAGACTCACATTGAAGGTAACATACCTAATTTCAAGACTACTTTAATTCTATAGTGGAAAGCTCTCTTTATATCAGCACAAAAATTTCAGAGAAGCATCATTAACCTGATATGCAAACCAGCCATTGACAGTATCCCTATAATTGCTTGTTGCCATTTCTAGCATTAAGGAGTTTATCTGTGTTAGAGAGTTGGATAAAAGTTTTAGCTACTATACCTGGTCCTCAGTTACAGATCCCAGTATCGTGCCTTGCCCTTCCTGTTTCTCGACCCCAGATGTTTTTGTGCATTTGTAAAGTTGTGTGACCTTGGGATAATGAAAATATATATGCCAAAGTAGTTATTTTCCTGGGGAAAGTGTTCACATGTCACACATTTGCTTTTGTCTTCCTTACAGCTTCATTATGTTCACAGTACTCCAGGGGGTTCAGGTTCAGCAAATCCACCAGTGGTGAGCACGGTCTATGCCTACATTGGTACTCCACCTGCCCAACGCCAAATTGCTTCATTGGTTTGGCGCCTGGGACCCACACATTTTCTAGAAGAAGTTTTACCTTCTTCAAATGTTACTACCATTTATGAACTTGGACCAAATTACGTTGGAAGCTTTCAGGCTGTATGTATGCCATGTGAGTAACTTATTTTTAGTTCCTGAAGCTGTGTGAAATTTAACTCCTGCAATATAGATGCATGTGTGTGTATGAAGTTATACATACTGTTTATCTAGGAAAAGTGCCTTCTCCTTCTTTAACCTTCTTCAGCAGGATACTCACTCCTATTTAAAATATTTTCCTCCACTGATCATACTGCACTTTCTGGATTCTTTGTCTTTATGCCTGATCGTTTATTATCCAGTTTCTCTTACTGGCTCCGAGATATAGGTATATGCCCTCTAGGAGTCTAACTGTGTGACACTCTTCTCTTTCTGTGATTTCTCCTGTTACAAGAAGCAGTTTAAAGTATAGCCATTCCTGTTAAAGGAAGAACAGATAGGTTCAATACACACACATATATTCTCTAGATTAGATCATTTAACATTATTTTTCCTCACTTCTTTACTCCAAGCCTACTTTTTGTTATCCTTTCTCCCAAATGAAATTTAGACTCAGAGGAACTGATATTAAGCTGGCAATTCCTTGCTAGTACTTCTTGCAAATGATGTCTTTCACTCCCTTGTTCTGATTCCACCAAGAATCTCAGAAGAATTAGGACAAGTATATTATAAATGGTCATAATCCTATCATTTAGTAATTTATCTTTTCACTCATTCTTAATTTAGATGGTATCTAATAAAAGCTAACACTTCTTGGTCTCTTACTGTGTGCTAAATAAGTCAATACAAATGAAGGATGTAGCTGTTCTGAGCCCTTCATATGTATTTATTCACCTCAAAACACTGTGAGTTAGGTACTGTCAGTATTTCCATTTCACAGAAGAGGAAACTGAGGCACAAAAACATAGGTCGCACAGCTTTTAAGTGATAAAGCAAGATTCAAACTCAGGCCATGTGGCTTTAAAACACGTGCCTTTATTAATAACTCTTCTGCTTTGTTGTCTCGAAGAATACAGGCAGGCATATCTGAGTGCTTTTTTAGGGGAGGGGACATAGTGCTACATGGCTGATAGGTATTTTATTCATCTTCATTCCTTTTTCCTTTGAATCTAGGAGGACATGTTTTACAATTCGTCAGATAACATTAAAACTTTTCTTCCTTTACATTGTGCTATATTTTAAACATGTTTTAAGAGTAGCACTTAGAATGTAGAACTCTATGGCTAGATTTCTTTTTCCATTTTTTAATTAAAGAAATAAATGAAGAGCTGAGAAGTAACATAGTTTTTAAGTTTACCTCTCTTATTCTACTTTAAGACTTTCAAGCCTCCTCATTTAAAAAGGATAATAAGAATAAAAAGCTTATTTTAAGATGAGAACTACTGATGATTTTGAAAAGAATTATTCTTCTTTTGAAGGTAAAGATGCAAAATCCGAAGGGGTAGTGCCATCCCCTGTGTCATTAGTACCAGAGGAGAAGGTGTCGTTTGGCCTCTATGCACTCTCTGTGTCTTCTCTAACAGTGGCAAGAATCCGGAAAGTGTATAACAAATTGGATAGCAAAGCCATTGCTAAGCAGGTAGGCAGGATGATTTCTTGGTGTACTATGGCTGATTCTCACTGGAAACATATCTCAGAGTCTCATATGGATACTACTCAATTATGAGTGATTGCTAAAAATCATGCCTTTCATGTGTTGTTTGTGTTTGGTTAATTGACTTAAAATACAGGCCAAAACACATATAGATATGTAACTTAATTTGGAAAAGTGACAGTTTCTGTTATGAGTACATAATTCATATTAATTTTTTTATTTTTATTGGCAATTAAGAAATTTAACTTTAGAAAACTAATGAAAACAATTACTGTTTTTAAGGCTACAACTCAGCTTTTTAATGAATGACCTATTATGTGCCAGGTGACATTCAGTTCAGGACATAGCAGTGGATAAAAAGAAAATTTCTGCTCTTATGTTTCCTGCATTCTAGTGGAAGAGACAGATGATAATACCTAAACAAATAACCTAATCGTAAAGTATGTTAGAAGGTGATGAGTGCTATGCAGTAAAATAAAGCAGGGAAGGGGAAAGAGAGAAGTTTCAAGTTTTAAATACGGTGGTCCAAGGAGACGTTACTGAGAAGGTGAACTTTGAGCAAAGACTTGACAGGGATGAGGTAACAAGCCATAGGAATAGGGAGCATGGGATATGCCTATGGGTATGGGAGTGTTTTGTATTCCAGGAATACAAGTGCAAAGGCCCTGAGAAAAGTACTGTATGCTTGCTTGCCATGGAGACATGTGGCTAGAATAAAATTAGAGAGGGCGCAGGCAGTAGGAGAGGAGCCCAGAGTGGTGATGGGTCCCAGGTTGTTTAGGATTCATGGGGCAATTGTAAAGACATTGGCTTTGATGGAGAAAGATGGGAGACATTATAGAGTTTCAGACATAGGAGGGAAATGCTGTAACTTACATTTTATCACTATGACTTCTATTGAGAATAGACTGAAGAGAAACAAAGGTAGTAGTAGGGAGACAAGTTATGAGGCCAATACGGTAAATAATTCCTATGAGAGATGATGGTGGTTTTAACTTGGGCAATAGCAGTGGTGGTGATAAGAAGTGATCAGATTCAAGGTGTATATATATATATATATATATATATATATATATATATATATACACACACACCTTGTATATGTGTATATATACATATATACACTTTTTTTTTTTTTGAGACGGAGTTTCATTCTTGTCACCCAGGCTAGAGTGCAATGGTGTCATCTCAGCTCACTGCAACCTCCGTCTCCCGGGTTCAAGTGATTCTCCTGTCTCAGCCTCCTGAGTAGCTGGGATTATAGGCATGCCACATCCAGCTGATTTTTGTATTTTTATTAGAGACAGGGTTTCACCATGTTGGCCAGGCTGGTCTCGAACTCCTAACCTCAGGTGATCCGCCTGCCTCAGCCTCCCAGAGTGCTGGGATTACAGGTGTGAGCCACCCCACCAGGCTCAAGGTATATTTTAAAAGTAGACCTAGCAGTTTTGGGTGATAGAATGTGGAATGAGTGTGAAAGGTGAGAGAGTTAAGGAGTCCAGGTTTTTTGCTTGAACAGCTGGGAAAATGGAGTCAAATTTTGTGATTAGTGAAAACTACAAAAAGAGTAGAGTTGAGAGGAATATTGAGAATTCTGTTTTAGAAGTTTGAGAAGTGTATTAGACATCTCAGTAGAGATTTCAAGGCCATTGAAAATATGAATCTGGAGTTCATTTATACAGGTGGTGTTTAAAGCCATGGGTCTACATGTATTCACCAAAGCATAGACGTAGATAGGGAAATGGAAAGTTTTAAAGACTGAAACCTGGGACATTCCAGTGTTACGGAGTTGGGGACATCAAGAAGAACCAGAAAAGACTGAGAAGTAGCAATCAGTGAGAAGGGAGAAAAACCAGGAGGGCCTAATGTTGTAAGATCAAGGATTCACTGTGGAAATGTCTCAAGTGGTCACAGTAAGATGAGAAGTGAGGACTGACTATGAGTCAGTGAGTGTGACAAGCCATTTTGGCTGATTACCGTAGGCAAAGTCCAAGGGGAAGGAAATCAAGAGACCAGGAACTGTAAGTATTGACAACTCTTATGGAGAGCTTTGTGTGTGTGTCTGTGTGTGTGTGTGTATACATACATACATATATTGACACATGTACATATCTAAGGAACATAAACTGTACATAACTCTATAGTGAACAACAGAATTAAAGTTATATTTGACTTGAAAATAGATCTTGTGTTATGTGTGAATGTACTAAAATGTAAGATTCCTTTATGTAGGCAATTTTATCTATAAACTCTTGGATAACTTACGTTTACTTGGATATGGAATAAAGCTCATATGTTCACTGATCTGAAATACTGCGAGGCAGTTAGTGATAACAACCTTTAAACTACCAAAGAACTTCATTCAGAAAAACCCCTGAAGCTGTGTCTCAAAATCCTCTCGCCATCTTTATCTCAGTAAATTGTGTTTAACTTACCTCCTATGAGTTTCCACACTTTGGAAGCGTTTGTACATTTCCAAAAATAAACACACCCAGGCTGGAGTATGGCGTGCCAGTGGCACGATCTCCGTTGACTGCATCCTTGACCTCCCAGGCTCAAGTGTTTCTCCTACCTCTGCCTCCTGAGTAATGCACCACCAGGCCTGGCTAATTTTTTGCATTTTAGTAGAGATGGGGGTCTTGCCATGTTGCCCAGGCTGGTCTCAAATTCCTGAACTCGAGCAATTCCCTTTCCTCTGTCTTACAAAGTGTTAGGATTATAGGGATGAGCCATCAGGCTGGACCTAAATGCCATTTTTCGGTATTCTGATAAGGGAGGAAAGAAAAGATATGTTACCATTCATGTGTTTGGGTTTTTTTCCAATCAAAACATTGAAACTGTTCTTATATAATTACATTATTTTCCTTTCCTATTTTTCAGTTAGGCATTTCCTCACATGAGAATGCCACTCCTGTGAAGTTGATACACAATTCAGCAGGACATCTTAATGGATCTGCACGGACAATTGGGGCCGCTCTGATTGGATACTTGGGTGAGTGGACTTGTCTTTGTTGTTTCAGACTTCTTTGTTTGCCATCAAGTTTGCATTCACTTTCCTCACTTGAGGGGCAGTATTTAATTTCATATTGTACAGCCCTGACCTATAGTGTACGTGCAGTATTCAGAGATTAAATATAACAATCTCAAATTCCAGTCAACTTAAAATTAATAACCTTTCATAAAATCCCACTAACTTTTACATATCCACCATGGAATACTGTACAACCATAAAAAAGAATGAGATTATGTCCTTTGCAGGGACATGGATAAAGCTGGAAATCATCATCCTCAGCAAACTAACACAAGAACAGAAAACCAAATGTTGCATATTCTCACTCATAGGTGGGCGCTGAACACACGGACACAGGGAGGGGAACATCACATACCAGGACCTGTCAGGGGAAGTGGGTCGAGGGAAGGGAGAGCATCAGTACAAATACCTAATGCATGTGGGGCTTAATACCTAGGTGACAGGTTGATAGGCGCAGCAAACCACCATGGCACACATTTACGTATGTAGCAAACCTGCACGTTCTGTGCATGTATCCCAGAATATCCCAGAACTTAAAGTAAAAAAAAAAAATCCCACTGTTTCCTTCTTGTCAGTAATGATCAGCACTGACTATATAATTTCATGTAATTTTTAGGTAAATTTCAAATTACATTTAGTGACAGGTATCAAAATTCAGAACTATTATTGATTGTTTCATGATTTGGTATATAGCTCATGAGTTTCGTTAATTTAGAAATGAGCTAGAACTAAGAGCTTCCGAGATAAACACTATGACTCAAGCTATAATGAAAGTTGAGAGTGGACATTCTACAGAGCCTTGTACATGTCTGCTTAAAACATTGTTTTTGTTTTTGTTTTTTTGTTAGATAGGATCTTGAGACATAAACCAATCAGGCCATTCAAAATTCAGAACCAGTGATTGTGCCTTTTAATGTGCAAATCAATATATAATACTGGTTCCTTTTTAGATTAATAAAAAGTTAGTGTTGTGCTGGTCAGAATCCAACATGTTTATCAGTCATTGGCAATTTTTATTGTCCCAGTGAATTGCATAAATCTTTGTTTTTCTTTTTTGATAATATCTCATTGAAGAAAATTTTCTTTAAAGCATATGGTAGTGTTCTTTTATTCAAAAAATGCTTATTGAGCACTGTGGTATGTCCTTTTCAAAAGTATAGCAGACCTGTGGTATAGTGGAAAGAGCAGTGAGCAGTAAATAAAGAGTTCGGAGACTTAGGTTCCAGCCCCTGTTGTGTCACTGTGTGATATTATGCCATACAGTTAAGCTCTATGAACTTCAGTTTTCTTGTCTATAAACTAGTAATCCTGGCCCTAATTACCTTAGAGCTAGTTTTCAAAATCAGCACTGTAATATATGAAGGTATTGTGGGCTGGGCATGGTGGCTCACACCATGTAATCCCAGCACATTGGGAGGCCTAGACAGGAAGATTGTTTGAGCCCAGGAGGCTGTAATGAGCTGTGATTGAGCCACTGCACTCCAGCCTGGGTGACAACGAGACCCTGCCTAAAAAAAAAAAAAATGGAAAAGAAGGAAAGAAAGTATTGTGGGCCGGGCACGGTGGCTCAAGCCTGTAATCCCAGCACTTTGGGAGGCCGAGACGGGCGGATCACGAGGTCAGGAAATCCAGACCATCCTGGCTAACACGGTGAAACCCCGTCTCTACTAAAAAATACAAAAAACTAGCCGGGCGAGGTGGCGGGCGCCTGTAGTCCCAGCTACTCGGGAGGCTGAGGCAGGAGAATGGCATAAACCCGGGAGGCGGAGCTTGCAGTGAGCTGAGATCCGGCCACTGCACTCCAGCCTGGGTGACAAAGCAAGACTCCGTCTCAAAAAAAAAAAAAAAAAAAAAAAAAGTATTGTGAATACTGCAGAGCACATAGAAATATAATATGCATGTTAGTTTTATTTTTTACAATCTCTATCTTGGTCAGCAGGCAAGTGACATTCAAATAATGCCTCTTTAAAATGTTAGGAATGTAGGTGTGATTTTTTTTAATTGACACACAGTTCCAGGACTGTGTTTCTATAAACTTACACTCTCCTAAAGTCAATGATGTACTGTTACTCAGATTACTTAACCAAGAGAAGCTTTGGGTAATGGTCAGTAATGTGCTTTGCTTGGTTTATCTATAGGAAGTACATCATCCCCACCAGGATGGCTTCTCCAAGCTGTTCCCCAGTTCACAGAGTTAAAGTGATTTTTATTGTCCCCAAGGTTATTCCCCAGCAGACTCTAGTAAGGCACTCTCACTGACTCAGAAATTCATTCTCAAGACCACTGCACTTTTGAGTACAGCCCAAAGCTACACAGTAGAAACATTTGTGCTTGCTGAAAAGCCCTGCTCTTCCCTGCTCACTCCTCTACACCCAGTCTTCTCTAAAAGTATGTAGATTAGCTTTTTTCTTTTTTCTTTTATTATTATTATTATTATTATTATTATTATTATTATTACTTTAGATGGAGTCTCCCTCTGTTGCCCAGGCTGGAGTGCAGTGGCACGATCTCGGCTCACTGCAACCTCCAACTCCTAGGTTCAAGTGAGTCTCCTGCCTCAGCCTCCTGTGTAGCTGAGATTGCAGGCACATGCCACCACACCCGGCTAATTTTTGTATTTTTAGTAGAGACGGGGTTTCACCATGTTGGTCAGGCTGGTCTCAAACTCCTGACCTTGTAACCCACTTGCCTCAGCTTCCCAAAGTGTTGTGGTTACCGGTGTGAGCCACCGTGCCCAGCCAGCCTTTATTGCCTTGTCCCAAATCCTACCTTTAATGCTTTCCCTAGAATTTGCATTATAGACAGAAGATATTTTTAAAATAAAACATTACTAATTAAAAACTTTTCAAAATAATGTATACAGTTCTTGTTCACATAGGGAATTTATCTTAATTATTTTTCACTATCTTTTAATCAGGAGTAAGAACATTTGTCCCTAAGCCTGTTGCCACTACTTTGCAGTACATTGGTGGAGCTGCAGCCATCCTGGGTCTGGTGGCCATGGCCTCTGATGTGGAAGGGTTATATGCAGCAGTCAAGGCCCTGGTTTGTGTGGTCAAGAGTAACCCACTAGCCAGCAAAGAAATGGAAAGAATCAAGGGCTACCAGGTTTGTAACTGTAAAACTTTGCCTTCACTTCACCTGGCACCTAAAATACCCTGCTTTTTATTATCTTTCATGTTGTTTCAAACTCTAGAAGAATTATGTTGTCCAAGTAAACTTAAAGAGCCAGTAGTTTTATGAAAACTGATATATGTTCAATGAAAGTTGTATTGTTTCTTTAATTTGCTTTATCCTCTTTCTTCTGTCTTACCAAATCTTACTAAACACTTGAGTTAGGCAACGTTATTTCAATATAGCTTTAATACATTGAATATATTTTCAGAACAAAGGTTTGCTGGTTTGAATGTTGTTTTTCTCTGTGAAAATGGGAATGAAATGAAGTGGGGTCCTATTCCCCCTTTCTCAAAAGATTGCCAAATCCATAGAAGATTCAGGGCTCTCCCTGTCACCTTGTCTCTCCCCTCCACCTCACACCCTACCATCTTTTGTCTCTGTTACTTACTCAGGAGATGTGAAAGCCACTACATAATAAGTGTACCATTGCTATTCCTGAAAGCTAAAAATACAAAAATTAGCCAGGCGTGGTGGCATGTGCCTGTAATCCCAGCTACTCCGGAGGCTGAAGCAGGAGAATTGCTTGAACCCGGAAGGTGGAGGCTGCAGTAAGCCAAGATTGCGCCATTGCACTCCAGCCTGGGCGACAGAGCAAGACCTAAAAAAAAAAAAAATGCAGCATTTATGTATCCACAGTCTGTACGAGAATTAGACAAAAAATCACTTGTAAGAAGAGGAACAAATATTTGAAGGAAGATTAAAACCTCCTATCATACATGAAGTACAAATGCCTTCTGCAAGTTTAGCCATTAGTTTATTGATAATGAATATACTGTTTACTGTGTTGTATAGATTTAATTATACTATTTCAATAAGTGTTTTCATTTACAAAACTTTCAAAATGATTATTGCAGCATTATCATGAAAAAATAGAGCAATCTAGATATACCAGTAATGAGAGAATGACTAATTATACGCTAAACATTGCATAGACTATCATTCAACCTTTTAAAATTGTAATTATGAAAACTATATTGCAAAAAAAAGTTTATATACAGAAAAAGATGTATAGTTAAGTAGTTACCATCATGTGCATACAATTTTATTTTCTTACTGTGATGTTTTCATTACACATACAATTTTATGCACATGTTGGTAATTATTTACATACTTATATTAGAATTGAAAAGGTAAATGTAAAAGTGGATATTTTAATAATAGTGTTAGGATCCCTTTGTTTTTCAGATTTTACCTAATGTTATATTGCCATAATAAAAATTTAGAAGGTAACTTTGAAATCTCAGAAATCATCTACATAGGATTCTGTGCATGTGTGTGGGGGGTTGGGGTGTGTGTATAAAAAATATACATGATGATTTATCAACAGACATGTGGTATTACTTTCTTGTAGTTGCTGGCAATGTTGCTTAAGAAGAAACGTTCCCTTCTTAATAGCCACATCCTCCATCTAACTTTTTCTTTGGTGGGAACTGTTGATAGTGGACATGAGACCTCCATTATTCCAAATTCGACTGCTTTCCAGGACCTCCTTTGTGATTTTGAAGTATGTATATAAGCATAATAATATATAATCAATGAATGCATTTCTTACTCCATATGATTATAAACTATTTTATCTCTAAAATGTGTTTAAAGTCCTGTAATTTTGTGACATTCATGTTAATATCATTTAGTAAAAGATAAAAAGTAGAATAATGCCGGGATTCCTTTCCTCCAAGGATATTCCATTTTGCAAATATTTTAGAAGTGAAATGGTATGGTGCATATCCCTGACCAGCTAATTTGCTGCTGGCAGTGGCATTACGTGAGTCAAACATATTTTCATCAGGCGATTCTGATAGAAACTTTTTCTTGATAAATAGGACCTAGACCTCTAATTTTGGTTACAACTGCATGGTAAAATATCATTCATTTTATGTTCGCATTTCATAGTCTACCTTTTCTGCTTCTACTGCTATATCCTAACTCAAGCCCTAATCAATTTTTCTCCTATTCATACTAGGCTAACTATCACTTCTTTTTCCCCTTTGCTCAGGCTGTCCTGCATACCCTTGGGACCTCATTCTTTCAAAGGCATTTTCATTTCTACTGGCTTATTACTGTTAACAGCTTATACTCTGTTCTCTCAAGGCAGTACTTAATCACTCATATCCTTTTTCCATTTAATTTCTTGTTTACAGCACTTTGCATGTTAGTTACTATATACGAAATTTATATAATATATCCCTTTGAAACTGCAGGATCTCTGGGCTTTATGATTGCAGAGATCGTGTTTATCTTCTTTGTCTTTGTGTTCCTACCGCCCAGAATAGTGCCTAGCACTTAGTATTTGCAAACTCTTGTGTCTAGGCCCTAACCGTTCTTCCTCACAACTACTGTAAGCTCTGTTTTGTCAGTTATTGAATCCCTCACAAACAGTGTGCCCTAATTGCTTTACTGACATTGTATTTTCAAAGCTTACTAGAAGCTTCCCTCTAAATAAAAATCTATGGTCTGTACTCAGTTTTCAGTATCCCCAACTCTCAGTAACATTGGCTGTTGTCTGTTTCCCTCATATTCTTTCAAGTTATACTTCTTTTGCTACCTTTCAGGTGTTAATATCCTGGTTCTTATATCTTTCTATTTTTTTCTATTATTTTCTTGCAGTGATGTTTTCATTATTTTTTGTAAAGATGTCCATCTTTACTTTTTTACATTTTCCTATATTTGTTGTTTTCCTTCCTTTAAACTCCTACCTAGGCTGACAGTCTCATCTCTGTGGAGTTGATCCTCAAATCTAAATCTCTAACCTTGGCATCTGAATTCCAGACTTATTTCTAATTCTTGCTCAACACTTCCATTTTTGTGTCCCACCAGCACCTTAACTGAACTTAGCGTCCCTCCTCGAATTAGTTCTTCCTTCTAACTTCTCTGTTTATGTTAATAACACCACCGTTCCCCTAGTCACCAAGGCTTAAAATTGAAAACATCAGCTTCCTTCTTCCCTGTCTGTAAACAGTCTGATATTGTCATATAGGTTCTACTTTCACGTTTCATAGTCTGCCTTTTCTGCTTCTACTGTTATATCTTAATTCAAGCCCTACTCAATTCTTCTCCTATTCATACTAGGATAACTATCACTTCTTTTTTCCCTTTGCTCAGGGTGTCCTACATACCCTTGGGACCTCATTCTTTCAAAGGCATAATCTTGTCATTTATTCAAGGACTTGCACTGATTTTCCTTTTCTACACTATAAAGTACACATTTCTCAGCCTAGTATTCAAAGTTCTGATATCCAAACCTCTTATTCTTTTAGAAAGCACTTGCTGAATATTTTTGAGGCAAGCACTGTATTAGTTATGAAGGATGTGAAAAGAAAAGGCAAGAGTCCACGACTCAAGGCATTTAGTCCATTAGAAGAAAAAGACAAAGAAATAGATAATTTAAAACTAGTGAAAGGCCAGAGATGGTAGACAGAAAGGATTATGGAATCAATAAGAAGATCTACCTAATCCAGCCTAACTTTGTTTTCACCTGGTAACTGACACATTTAAATCAAGGATTATCTTCAGTTTCAGATTTCTGATTAAAACTCAATATACAAACATCAGAAATTTAGTTGCTTAATAAATTTTGGCTTTATTTTATAGTACATTGCTGACTTTATGGCCTCTTATAGCATCCCTAATTACTCCAAACCACAAGTCGTCTATAAATACCTAATTTACCAAATTTTTAAAATAGTCATTTGACAAATATAACTAAAATAATTGCAGTGCCATAAACAATTTTTTGTGATTGTTTTATAATTTATTGTGTGCATCTAAAACAATTCAGTCTATCTTTGAAGAATATTATACCTTATTAATACTTTGCAATAAGAGACTTTCATTTCTCCCCTTCCATTTTTATGCTATTGTTGTATACATTTACTTCTATATATTTATAATCCCTACAATAGTTTGTATTATTTTTGCTTTAAATGATCAATTATTTTCAAAAGACATTTTGCAATTATTTTCTATTTGACCACATATATAGTATTTATAGCTTTCTTTATTCCATTGCGTAAATCTAAATTTCCATCTTGTGTAATTTTTCTGCCTGGAGATTTTTTTTTAACATTTCTTTATTACAGAAATATTGGCAGTGAATTCCGTCATCTGGAAGAGTCTTCCATTTCTTTCTTCCTTTTTGAAGGACATTTTTGCATGGAATAGAATTCTAGTTGACTATTTTTATTGTTTTCACACGTTAAAGATGTCATTCATTTCATTGTCCCCTTTGTCCACTTTGTGTTTCTTCTGCTTGGGTTTATTGATCTGTGAGTTTGTCATTTTCATCACATTTGAATTTTTTAGCCATTATTTCTTCAATGATTTTTCCTGCCACTCCCTTCCCTTTTCTGGACACCAATTACACATATCTTAGATTGCTTGATACTGTCTCAAATCACTCATACACTAAATCTGGTCATTTCTCTTTAGTATTTTTTTCTTATGCTTCATTCTGAATAATTTCCGTTGTTATGTCTTCAAGTTTATTGAATTGTTTTTCCGAAGTATCTCATCTGCTATTAATGCCATCCAGTATATATTTCATTTTAACTATTTTATTTGTCATGTCTAGAGGTTTGTTTGGGGGCTTTGGTTGTCTTTCATTTGGCTCCTTATCATGTTCATGTTTTTCGTTACACTCTTTAGTGTAATGAGGATATTTGTAATAGCTTTTTAAAAGTGTGATAATTTCATCATTTTGGTCATTTTTTTGGCCAATTTATATAAGTGGTTTTATAGAGCTTTATAAAATAATAATTATAAAAGTGAAATAAGTTCCATGTGCTGTATTGTTTGTTGGTTTGGCATTTGGGTATTTTTTTAACCTTAAATATACTACTGTTTTTATTTATTATAGGTCTGGCTCCATGCACCATATGAACTTCATCTTTCCTTGTTTGAACACTTTATTGAACTGCTCACAGAGTCCAGGTATTAATTAATACCCATGTAGTTAGTCATTCAGCTATAGAAAAGGTGATAGTACAGTGTATACAATCTTCCTTCTCTTATAGTGAAGCTTCAAAGAATGCCAAATTAATGAGAGAATTCCAGTTAATCCCAAAGCTGCTCCTGACTCTTCGAGACATGTCTTTATCCCAGCCTACTATTGCTGCTATTAGTAATGTGCTGAGCTTCTTACTGCAAGGTTTTCCCAACAGCAATGATCTGCTCAGGTAGGAAATCTTCTTTGTCTTTGTCTTTTTATTAACTAAAAGTACCAATGAGGTTAAGATGGGTGAGATGAATGTAGTTGGTTTTTATGACTGTGTAGTAACACCTGTAATGTTAATACTATTCAAAATATATATGACGCATGGAAAACATGAGTGAGACAATGTCTTGCCTTGATGGAGCAAAGCTAATTGTTGCCACTAGTGAATAATAGAATATTGGTGAGAAAAGATATAGGAATTAGCCCAGTGAAATTGGCCTGGATATAATGTATTCAGTACAGGAATTCTTGGTTCCCAATCCTGTTTCCCAAGCCCTGCTAATTTTTAAGTGTATGTGCACAAGCATGCATATACACTCCAAAATAGTGGGTGTGCCACCTCTATTTTTTATTCTCTTTCATTCAAACAGATTATGGTATTTTAAATCTGTTGCATATCCACACTTTTTAATATGATATAAGTATTATTTTGCAGACAATGCAAAATGTGGTTTAAGGCATATTGATGCATGTCTGTAGAAGCATTCTTATGTTCACATGATAACCCCCATTTTGGAAAATTTGGGGTTTATAGAAGGAAAACAAGAAAAACAAACTGCACAATTGAATATTTTTCAAGTAGAGAATTGCTTAAACTGGACTTGGTCACTACTGTTCATGTGATCTACCAAGTATCTCAGGTAAAATCACACTCATTTATTCAGTTATTCTCATAGACTAACCTCTAATCTGTACAGTTTGTAAATCACTCACTTTTATGTTAATTTGCCTTCAAAACATATTTTTAAACCCGGTGGGGCAGGCGTGGTGGCTCATGCCTATAATCCTAGCACTTTGGGAGGCCAAGGTGGGCAGATCATGAGGTCAGAAGTTCAAGATCATCCTGAACAACATGGTGAAACCACGTCTCTACTAAAAATATGAACAATTCGCCAGGCGTGGTGGTGGGCACCTGTAATCCCAGCTACTCGGGAGGCTGAGGTAGGAGAATCACTTGAACCTGGGAGGCGGAGGTTGCAGTGAGCCAAGATGGCGCCACTGCACTCTAGCCTGGGCGACAAGAGCGAGACTCCGTCTCAAACAGACAAACAAAAAAACCTGGTGGCAGATTTAAAACTTCAGCTTAAGAATTATTTTGGAGAATTATAATTATCATTATGTCAAGAATGCAATTCCTAGCATTGTAATGGTCACTTTGCTAAAATTATTACCTAAATCTGTAAAAGTTTTTGTTTTTTTCCCTACTTTATAAATGAAGAAACAAAACCCACATAATTAGAATGTGATACAGCCAGGGTGTTTTTTCTTCTCCTGTTCCCCCTACTCCAGGAATTTGATCATATATGTAAATCCAATTTCTTAACCACTAGGCTACAGTGGATCCATCCAGTTAATGTTAGGACATTCGAATATGGATCATGTTGTTTGATTTTTGAAACCATTTGCATGTTAGTGCATTAAAGAATTCATATTTCAAAGAACTGTATTTTCCCCATATTTTAAAAGCATTATTTTATGCAATGTTACTTGGGATGGTCCAAGAGGAAGCAAACTAAATATTATCACCTAATGGTCCTTAAAAGGCTAGTTAAGATTAAGAAGTTCTATTTTGGTTTTATTTCTTTGTATTTTGTTTCTTTGTACTTTGTTGTTTTGGGAAGAGGAAAAAGAAAATCCATAATCTTGTTTTCCTTTGTTTAAAGATTTGGCCAGTTTATTTCTTCTACTTTGCCAACCTTTGCAGTTTGTGAGAAATTTGTAGTAATGGAAATAAATAATGAAGAGAAGCTTGACACTGGTAAGTTGATTCTGGAGCTTGGAGAAGATAGTGATCAACTAAATATTATGCCTTTTTTTCTTCTGGCCCAAATTAGAGCTGAATTATATGTGATTATGTATAATATATGTATAACTTTTCTCCTTATGTTACATTTTTTGGCCTTTCTCTGATATCAAGCCTATATAATATGCAGTATTACACTATTGCCTACAAAATTTAATAGGGTGTGAATTTCACTTTAAAAATAGAATGTTTCCTATTTTTAGAGTATTCATAGCAATGTTTCTTTAAATAGCAAATTCTTCCTGTGTAATTTGAACATTGTTTGATTTTTTTAATGTATGTATATCTCTTCAGAAACATGATACTTGTTAAACTAAATTATATCCATATATCTATATTACTGTTATTTTCACTTCCCTGTGAAATATTTAGTAGTCACTGAGAACAAAAACATTTTACTAGAATCATTTTATGTAAGTATAATATAAAAATAATTTCATAAGTTGTAAGTTCCTGGGTCCATGACAAGCACGTATTTTGGAAACCTTTCCTCATTTGGTATATATATATATTCCCCGCTCTGTTCCCATATGTTTTTCCTGTTGTATATGCTGGGACAGGAGAGTTGCTTGGAATGTATTGAAAGGACCTTTTTTTAGGTTGACCTCTGGAATTAAATTCTCAGAATCTTATATTTGTTCAGCCTTATTTACATTATTACCCTATTACATTATTCCCAAATCGTATCATATAGATTATTTCATTTAAATCCATACAACCCCATCTACCTGGAGGGTAGAGAGGAACTGTTGTAGTATCACTTCCTCCCAAAGGGGTTCTCCATGTTGTCTGTCCTTCCTGAGCACAGCCTCTCCTGTGCTTCATGAGTAAGAGAAAGTGGTGTGGTTACAGTTTTCAAAGGAGAGATGGAGAGATTTGAAAAACTAAGTGACTTGCTGCAGATCACACAGTATGTTAGTGACAGGTTCAGGACCCCTGACTGTTACCTACTGCCAATTCATTTAGAATGATGTTGATATTTCTCTGATGAAGCAAATTAGCAGTGGATGAGAAGTATAAAGATCAGATCAATGAATAACACTTATTCAATACTTACTAAGTGCTCTATATAATTTTGTAATAACCGTATGAAATAGGTACTATTATTCCAATTATACAAGGGAGGAAACTGCAGCCCAAAAAGATACAAGTAAAAGAAACTTATCCAATATCATACCATTGACTATATGGGAGCTCAGGTAGTCCAAACCAGCATTCTAAGCTTTTAACTACTACATTTTCCTACCAAATACAAAGATTATTTCTAAGTTCTAAATTAATATAGGCTGACTAATTATGGTTAGGTAGTGAAAGTACTTTAAAGATTGCTGAAATATTTATTTCAAGTACACAAAATATGTGGGCTGAGCGTGGTGACTCACACCTGTAATCCCAACACTTTGGGAGGCTGAAGCAGGTAAATTGCTTGAGTCTAGGAATTCAAGACCAGCCTGGGCAACATGGCAAAGCTCCGTCTCTACAAAAAATACAAAAGTTAACCAGGCATGTTGGTGTGCATCTGTAGACCCAGCTACTCAGAAGGCTGCAGTGGGAGGATCACTTGAGCCTGAGGAGGTTGAGGCTATAGTGAACTGTAATTGTATCACTGCACTTCAACCTGGGTGACAGAGTGAGATTCTGTCTCCAAAAACAGACCAAAAAAAAGTGGGAAAAATATTTCTCTGATTTCCATATTTATTTGTTGTCCATTGAATTCAATAACCATAGTAGTGTTGTAAATTTTTCTTTCATATAGAACATTGAAGTAGGGATGTATAAATTAGTAAATTTTTCTTTCGATATGCCAAGTTGATTAGACTGATATTCTCATCATCAGCTTATTGTCGTTTGAAATAATAAAGTCAGAAGCAAATTGCTAGTCTTGTTAGTATATGACATTTATTATTTATTTGATATGCACTGAAGACTTTATTGAGTATAATATAATGTTCTAAAAAATGAAAACTGGCAGTAGGAAAAGGAGACATAAAAGATAAAATTTTAAATTTCTGGGTAGATTATTATTTTATTGTAGAAAAATTTAAAGGAAGTAGCTCTTAGAGTAATGTAAGTTTTGTGATATTCTTTTGATAAGGCAATTACCAGTCTCTGTCTTCTTAAAAGAGGGAGGATCTTGGGTTCTTTTTGGTAGCTTGAAGTACCCATAATGATTAAGGTACTAAGTTAGCATTTTAAGGGGCAGTTTAAAGGTACATTGCCCCAAACAAGTAGAAATATATAACCCTGAAACTTTAGCCTGAACCTTAGTTCTAGAAAGAAGGAAAGTATAGGAATACCTCAGAAATATTGCAGGTTTAGTTCCACACCACTGCAAATGAAGCTAACATCACAATAAAGTAAGTCACATAAATTTTTTGGCTTCCCAGTGCTATAAAAGTTATGTTTACACTATACTGTAGTCTGCTATATGTGCAGTAGCATTGTTTCTTAAAAAAATGTATATAACTCAACTTAAAAGTTTTTTATTGCTAAAAAATGCTAACAATCATCTGAGCCTTCAGCAAATCGTAATTTTTGCTGACGGAGGGTGTTGTCTTGATATTGTTGGCTGCTGATTGACCAGGGTGGTGGTTGCTGAAGGTTGAGGTGGCTGTGGCAATTTCTTAAAATAAGACAACAATGGTTTCAGGTGATGGACAGGCTAATTATTCTGCTTTGGTCATTACACATGGTACACATGTATTAAAATATCATACTGTTCCCCATGAATGTATACAATTATATGTCAATTAAAAATAATAATAAAAGCAAAAAAAGACAACATAGTTTGTTATAACAATGGACTGTTCCTTTCACAGAAGTTTTCTGTGTAGCATGCAGTACTGTTTGATGGCATTTTACCTATGGTAGAACTTCTTTAAAAATGGGAGTCAATCGTTTCAAAAACTGTCACTGCTATATCAATTAAGTTTATGTAATATTCTAAGGCATTTGTTGTTATTTGAACAATGTTCAAAGCATTTTGACCAGAAGTAGATTCCATCTCAAGAAACCACTTTCTTTGCTCATCCATAAGAAGCAGCTCCTCATCTGTTAAAGTTATGTCATGAGAATGCAGTAATTCAGTCACATCTTTAGGCTTCACATCTTATTCTAGTTCTCTTGCTGTTTCTACCACATCTGCAGTTACTTCTTCCACTGAAGTCTTGAACCCCTCAAAGTCATCCATAAGGGTTGGAATCAACTTCTTCCAAACTCCTGTTAATGTTTATATTTTGACCTCTTCCCATGAATCATGAATATTCTTAATGGCATCTAAAATGGTGACTTTTATCCAAAAGATTTACTTTACTTTGCCCAGATCCATCAGATAAATCCTGTCTATGGCAGCTATAGTCTTAAGAAATGTATTTCTTAAATAATAAAACTTTGAAATTAATTTGAAGTCAAAATTACTGCTTGATTCATAGGCTGCAGAATGGATATTGTATTAGCAGGCATGAAAGCAACATTAACTTTTTTGTGCATCTCCATCAGAGCTCTTGGATGGCTAGGTGCATTGTCAATGAGCTGGTAGTATTTTGAAAGGAACCTTTATTTCTGAGCAGTAGGTCCGAACAGTGAGCTTAAAATATTCAGTAAATCATACTGTAAGCAGATGTGCTGTCATCCAGACTCTGTTATTTCATTTAGCGAGCACAGGCAGAGTAGACTGAGCTTTATTCTTAGGGCCCTAGGATTTTCAAGATGATGAATGAGCATTGGCTTCCACTTAAAGTCACCAGCTGCGTTAGCCTCTAACAAGAGAGTCAACTCTGTTCTTTGGAGCTTTAAAGCCAGATATTGACTTATCCCCTCTAGCCATGAAAGTCCTACGTGGCATCTTCTTCCAATAGGAAGCTGTTGGAAAAAATCTATTGAGAAGACTGTTGGAGAAATCTGCTGTTTAGTGTAGTCATGTTCATTAATTATCTTACTACATCTTCTGTATAACTTCCTGCAGCTTCTATATCAGCACTTGCTGCTTCATCTTTCACATTTGTTAGGGAGATGGCTTCTTTCGTTAAACCTCTTCTAGTTCCAGCTTTTCTTTGTTTTTTCTTTTTGTCTGTTTGTTTTTGAGACAGGGTCTCACTTTGTCACCCATGCTGGAGTGCAGTGGCACAATCATGGCTCACTGCAGCCTCAACCTCCTGGGCTCCAGCGATCCTCACACATCAGCCTTTTGAGTACCTGGAACTATAGGTGTGTGCTAGCATGCCCAGTTCATTTCTTCATTTTTTTTAGAGACGGGGTCCAACTGTGTTGCCCAGGTTGGTCTCGAACACCTGGACTCAAGAGATTCTCCCACCTCAGCCTCCCTCATGTTTTGTTACAGTCACGAGCCAGTGCACCTGGCCCCCAACTTTGCTTCTGCAGCTTTCTCAGCTCTCTCAGCCTTCATAGAGTTATAGAGTTGAAGAGAGTTCAGGCTTTGCTCAGGATTATGTTTTAGCTTAAGGGACTGTTGTAGATTATTTAGTCGTCTATCTAGACCAGTAAAACTTTCTATCAGCAATAGGCTGTTTCACTTTTTTTTTTTTTTTTTAAATCATCATGTGTTCACTGGAGTAGCACTTTCAGTTTTCTTCAAGAGTTTTTTCTTTGTATTCACAACTTAGCTAACTTTTTAGCACAAGAGGCCAGCTTTGAGCTTGTGTCATCTTTCAACATGCCTTCCTCTCTGAAACTTAATCATTTCTTGCTTTTGATTTAAAGTGAGAGATATATGACTCTTCCTTTCACTTGAACATCTAGGTGCCATTGTAGGGTTATTAATTAGTCTAATTTCGATACTATTATGTCTCAGGGAATAGGGAAGCCTGAGAAGAATGAGAGAGATGGGGAAATGGCCAGTTGGAGCTGTCAAAACACACATTTTTTGATTAAGTTCACTGTCTTATAAGAGTACAATTTGTGGCACTTGTAAACAATTATGATAGCAACATCAAAGATCACAGATCACTGTAACAGATATTATAATAATGAAAAAGTTTGAAACATTGTAAGAATTACCAAAATAAAACAGAGACATGAAGTGAGCACATGCTTTTGAAAAAAAAAATGGCCTGATTGGACTCGCTGTATGTATAGTTGCCACAACCCTTTAATTTGTAAGAAAGGCAGTATCTGCAAAGTGCATTAAAAGGTGTGCCTCTGTGAGGTCTGTGACTCAGTAACACATAGCTCTGCTGGAGTAGAGCTGGGCCTAGAACGCTGGGTTGTCGATGCCCAATTCTGTGTACTTGCAGTACTATCTGAGAACGTCTGAGCTCCGTTACTTCCTTTCTTTTCTAATTTCTCTTTTATGTGTTTGTGTGCCTTTGCCTTTCTTCTGTGCTATTCAATTCTAACTTTTCTTTATGTTATTACATTTACTGAATAAGTCTTTGCTTTCTGTTTTCACTTTTTAAATCTGGTAGATTTAACTGTGTCTTTCAAAAAAGAAACCAAAATTTAAGGATTTGAGAGGTTGAGAGTCAGTAGTGATTATTATTTTTATTCACAGGGTCCTCATTTGATGACTTTCCCTCTATTGGGAAGGCAAGGGGAATATTAATGTAATGTAAAAAAGATCTCACAGCCTTATTATCACTAGTTTAGGAAATGTCAAATGTAAATGAACAATTTTCAGAGTTCTACAGAGAAATATTTAACTGACCCTTTTTCTTGTCCATGTTGGTAAAAAGCAGTCCTGGAGAAAATGTTTTCTAAAAGATACATTTTTCAGTAAACTTTCCACGAACTATGTTGTATATTTTCTTTTAACTTATCTACTAGGGAGATTTAATGTATTTATTTTTATTTAAGGAACTGAAGAGGAGTTTGGAGGTCTTGTATCTGCTAATCTTATACTTTTGAGGAATAGACTTCTGGATATCTTGCTAAAACTAATTTATACATCTAAAGAAAAGACAAGCATTAATTTGCAGTAAGTAAATATTTTTAAAAGTTATTATACCAGTTGCTACTACTAGTTAATTCATGTTAGGCAAAAGAACGAATTGCCATTGACTTTAAATAGATGTTTTTAACCCTGAAGTTTATAGTATCTCAAGAATGAAACTCAGTCTTCTTTTTCCTTTTTGATTTGAAATCCTAATTTCTGAAAGTAATTTTGTTTTTTGTTTTTTAAATCCATCTGTCTTTGAATAGAGCTTGTGAAGAACTGGTGAAGACCCTGGGTTTTGACTGGATCATGATGTTTATGGAGGAACACTTACATTCCACCACAGTTACAGCAGCCATGAGGATTCTTGTTGTCCTACTAAGTAATCAGTCTATTCTCATCAAGTTTAAAGAAGGACTCAGTGGTGGAGGATGGCTTGAACAGACAGATTCTGTCTTAACTAATAAGATTGGAACTGTATTAGGTATGAGACTTTTCTAGTCAGCTGCTTGAAAATGAGCTGGTGTGTTTTGTTTTATTTTTAAATTTTATGTAAACTTATCCTCTGCAGTTTGATCACCATTAAGGAGATATTAATTTTAATTAATGATAGAATGAAGATCTTAGAGGATTTCAAATTAGGCCTTTTAAGTGGCAAATCAAACTGAAGACAGATAAGACACTAAGATTTGAAAACTCAGGGTATTCTTCAGGATCTTTTTGTAATATAGGCCTTACTGATCTGTAAGTAAATAATTAGCAAATTATCAGTAGAACTAAATTAATAATAATAATAAATATTTATTTTGAGTACTTACTGTGTGCCAGTTCCTAAACACTTGCCAGGTAATAACATTTCATCACTCTGTGAGGTACAAATGCTATCATATCTATTTTACAGATTAGAAAACCAAATTCATTTTATTCAGTTCCAAAGCCTATGCTTTTAACATTTATGTTATATTGCCACACAAGGATATAAGCTCACTAGTACAATAGCTATTTTCAGCCTATAACTGAGCGTTTACCTAATGTTAGAAAATTGCAGTTTCCTATGCTAGATTTATTTGAACTCATATGTTTCCATTTATATTAGTAATATTACTTTGGAAAATATATATTTGAAGGTAGTGTTTTTATTGAAAGGCAAAGTCATTCAGTTCTTAAATAATTTTAGATATACATTTGTCATGTAACATTACCTTGTAAATCGTGTCTAATTTTTGTATGTCTGATCTTAAGAAGCTTATATTGAGAATATCTGTTTACCTTGGTCCAATGGGAAAAATAGGGATTAGAATTTAATATGTAATTTATTTATAGAAAACAAGTTTAAGTATTAGTGTCTAGGTGCTGCCTATACTACTAATTCAAACATGAAAGCAAATGATAGGAGACAGATCTTTCTTTTCTTTTTTTTATTTTGAGACAGAGTCTCGCTCTGTCACCCAGGCTGGAGTGCAGTGGTGCAATCTTGGCTCACTGCAAGCTCCACCTCCCGGGTTCGTGCCATTCTTCTGCCTCAGCCTCCTGAGTAGCTGGGACTACAGGCATCTGCCACCACGCCTGACTAATTTTTTTTTTTTTTTTTTTTTTTTTTTAGTAGAGACAGGGTTTCACCGTGTTAGCCAGAATGGTCTCGATCTCCTGACCTCGTGATCTACCCGCCTCCGCCTCCTAAAGTGCTGGGATTACAGGCGTGAGCCACCGTGCCCGGCCATAGGAAGACAGATCTTTCAACATAGTACTATTGTATTGTTATTTCATATATGAAGAAGGTCTGAAGAAACTTTGTATGTGATAAAGGAAAAGTAGTATCATTTCCATGTCACTATGAAATGATTTCTAAAGAAAATTGTCTGGTTTATAATATACAGTTTAAATGATCATCATAGGTACTTTTGTGCTCAAAAAATATATCACTATTTTACATGAACTCTGGGGAAGGATTTAAATCTACAGATATAATTGTTTTGAACACTTTGGTAGTAAGAAGTTTCGTTTATTGACCTTAATAATACCTACTGGAGAATAAATAATGAAAGGCACAATTGAATGTGAGTTCTGTTGAATATGCAAGGTTTAAATGCTAATTGACAGCAATGGTTATTTGGAAGGCCATCAGCAGCAGGAGTAATCACGCCTGAGATTTATAATAGTACTTTGTGGTTTGAAAAATTATTTCACATATATAATCTCATTTGTCCTTCAAGATTCTGGAGACAGGCATATATTTTATCGCGTATAAGTTTTATTTTCTAGAAAATAAGCCTAATGAATACGAAGTAAGGATTAATTTCTCTAATTAGGAAATTAAGACTGTTAACTACATAAGGTTAGTTTGCGAGGCAGTAATACTGTCTAAGAATCTGTCTTTTCTTAGTCCTGTGCTTTTTCTGTCCTGCATCACTTTCACTGTATCTGACCTACCTGATTTCATGCATTAGAATCTTTTGGTCCTTCATTGGTACTTGTGTGAGCATTCATATGCTGCTCCTATTTCAAAGAAGAAATCTAGGTATTCAATTTAAATTTAATTTCAATTTGACCCCTCTTAACTTAATTTTCCCTGAATATCTATCTGACACATACACATTTTTGTGTATATAAACAGGTGTACATATCAGCTCATTTCTCCTTGATGGAATAGCAACCTATTTTTTTTTTTTTTTTACTTTTTTATTCACATTTATTGGTTTTTGTCAAATTTTTCTTTATAAAAATATATATGTTTTTATTTTACTTTAAGTTCTGGGATACATGTGCAGAACACGCAGGTTTGTTACATATGTATGTATGTGCCATGGTGGTTTGCTGCACCTATCAACCCATCATCTAGGTTTTAAGCCCCACATGCATTAGGTATTTATCCTAATGCTCTCCCTCCCCTTAACCCCCACCCCACGACAGGCCCGGTATGTGATCTTCACCTCCCTGTGTCCATGTGTTCTCAGTGTTCAACTCCCACTTATGAGTGAGAACATGCGGTGTTTGGTTTTCTGTTCCTGTGTTAGTTTGCTGAGGATGATGGTTTCCAGCTTCGTCCATGTCCCTGCAAAGGACATGAACTCATTCTTTTTTATGGCTGCCATAAAAATCTTTCATGTAGCTGAAACTTGTATCGAAATTAATGCTTAATTGTAGTATATTAAATATTCCTTAAGATTAATTATAGGGAAAAATAATGTGAGACTTCAGAGAGGAAAATGATAATGCCAGTTTTGTCTTTTTTTTTAGGACTTGCAGTGTAATCAAAATCTATTTCCCTATTTAATGTATAAAATACCACTTCATGTCTTTTGGTTTCTTTTTCATTTTTTAAAATTTTTTCATGTTTTAGAGATTGGATCTTGTTATGTGGTCCAGGCTAGACTTAAACTCCTGGGCTCAAGCAATCCTCCCATCTCAGCCTCCTGAGTAGCTGAGATGTCTTTTGATTTTTTAGAGCTCAAAACATTGTTTATTCTTATAATTTTATTTAGAATTTACTATAAAGAAAAATCAGCATGATCTTCTAATTAAGCCAATCTTTCAGAAATGTGGCAGTTTCATTAATAAGGGCAAAGAAAATAATAATTTTAGAGACTCTAAAATGGAGAAATTCGTTTTCATAGCATAGTACTGCCACTTATGCCACATTGTGACTTTGAACAAATCATGTTTTCTCTGTTGTAAAAATGATAATAGTAATTTCTACCTCACATATTCATTGTGATTAAGGAATGATATAGGAAAGAGCTTGTTGAATTGCTATATAATTTTTTATTAACTAGAAGAGCATACTTTGGAAGTTAATTCATGTCACACTGAGGAATTGGTTAGGATAAAATATTTTAAAAGCAACATAGACATAAAATTTTCCTTTATTATGTAAAACAGTAATTGTAATATGTACTTTGCAGCATTCTAGAAAAAAAGAAGTTGAAAAAATATGGCTATCTATGCTGAGTGCAGTCACTCATGCCTGTAGTCTTAGCGCTTTGGGAGGCCAAGGCGGGAGGATCACCTGAAGCTAGGAGTTTGAGACCAGCCTGAGCAACATAGCAAGACCCTGTCTCTACAAAAAAAATTTTTTAATCAGCCAGACATGGTCGCATGTCCCTGTAGTCCTAGCTGCTGATGAGGCTGAGACGGGAGGATCCTTTGAGTCCAGGAGTTTGAGGTTAAGTGAGCTACGATCACACCACTGTACTCCAGCCTGGGCAACAGAGTGAACCCTCATCTCTTAAAGAATAAATAACAAATGCAAATATCTATTTGAAATACAAATTGCTTCAGACTGAAATCAATTCTTCATCTATTGGTTGCTATTTGCAAAAGTTTCCGTTGAAAATTTGACCAACATTCACTGTGTAATGAGTACTTCCCTAGGTGTGGGGTGAACCAGATGTTTAGGGTGTATCCTGAATTTCATTATAAAACAGAGGAAACAAGATTGATAGAAACACTGCTGCCATAAGCTATATTACTAAGAACTGACCATCTCCTTTAAAAGCTGGGTTTCTAGAGGGAATTCCGGATATTAAGCTCAGCCAGTGGATAGCTGCAGCCACAACAGGCTTGGATTTGCCATCCCACTGCCCAGCAGCTTTCCAACAGATTACAGATGATGTTGTGAGTAAAGATTGTTTTACTTACTCATTTAGTCTTATCTCTAAATTCATAGGTAATTTAAGGTTAGCTAGTTTTTCATGATTTTCAGGACAAATAAAATATATTAACTATGTTACAACAAGTTACAAAAATTAGCTGGTGGTGGTAGCTCATGCTTGTAGTCCCAGCTACTCAGGAGGCTGAGGCAGGAGGATTGCTTTGAACCCAGGAGTTGGAGATTTAGTGAGCCAAGATCATGGCATTGCACTCCAGCCTGGGCAACACTGCAAAACTGTGTCTCAAAAAAAATAAAAATGTATTATAACAAGGATATTTTTAAGTTATATTTTTGTAGCATTCTAAATTTTGGCTGTATTTTGGATTTCACTTTTTTCTTAGGGAACTACAAGAACACTAGAGCTCCTCTGAGGTCTTTCATTTAATAAGTAGAACTTATAGCACCTTAAGAAGGATTTTCAAACTCCTTGTATCTATTGTCTCAACTGTGTTTCAAAACCTATATCCTAATAGACAGGCTTGCTCAAGTCAAACAAATGGTAAAGTAAAACTTTTGACTGAAGATTAATTCAGCAATTGAATACTTAATTGCCTATAGTAATATGAATGTTCTGGATAGAAATGTTAACACATACTGAATTGCTTTCTCCTTTGTTAATGCAGCATGTTTATCAGTTGCTAATTTTGCACTTACTGTTGTATTTCCTCTTCTCTTAGGATTCAATGTGGGCAGAAGTGCTGGTGGGAGATCGACAGTCAGGGAGATTAACCGAGATGCTTGTCATTTTCCTGGTTTTCCAGTCCTTCAGTCATTCCTTCCTAAACACACTAATGTCCCTGCCCTCTATTTTCTCCTCATGGCATTGTTTCTGCAGCAGCCAGTTAGTGAGCTGCCTGAGAACCTGCAGGTCAGTGTGCCTGTCATCAGCTGCCGGAGTAAGCAGGGTTGCCAGGTAGGAATTACCTAGCAAGGGGCGCGTGAAATTATGTATTCCAAAGAATCACCGTAGGATAATGGATAATCACTGTAAAACCAACTGTCAATTCCATCACTTTCCCCACATTTAAGGTTTGATTTGGGACAGAAAAATTTGAAAATACCACAGAAAATTTTCCCAAAAAGTCCTTTGTCCCTATTTACATTTTTTCCCTATATGATTACTCTGTATATTATATATGCATAAAGACTCTGTATGGTATTTAATGGTGATATAAAGAACTCTTTTGTTAAATGATTTATTTTATGTTATGTTATGTTATTTTATTTTATTTGTGAGACAGAGTCTTATTCTGTCACCCAGGCTGAAGTGCAGTGGCGTGATCTCAGCTGACTGAAAATTTCCCCTCCTGAGTTCAAGCGATTCTCCCACCTCAGCCTCCTGAGTAGCTGAAACTACAGTCAGGCGCCACCCCACTGAGCTAATTTTTGTATTTTTAGTAGAGACGGGGTCTTACGATGTTGGCCTAGCTGGTCTTGAACTCCTGACCTCAGGTGATCCACCTGCCTCAGCCTCCCAAAGTGCTGGGATTACAGGCATGAGCCACTGTGCCTGGCCTGTTATGTGATTTATTTCTGCAGAATTAAAAATGAAAGGAGGGGCTTATATACCATAAATTAAATATCACTCCTCAAGTGGGTGTGACAGGATTCTCAGTGCAAATTCTGATTAGGGAAAAAAAATTACTTAATGATAGATATTATCAACATTAGGAAAACAGTAAGACTTTAGTTGACTCCTAATTGAAGACTATTAAAGATGTCTATATATAGCTTATGTTTGTGGTACTGCAAAGACTTAGGAATTTAGCTTTTAGATTCAACTATGCTTCCATCCTAATGCCAAATGCTATTCAAATCAATTCTAGTAGTTGACAAAATCTTTTAAGTGTAAACACTTGAGTCTGTGCCCTTAGATTAAATCAAGATACAGATTCATGCTTAGCGCAGTTGTATTGGTTATGCAGTTTTTCAATATCCATGGTACCATAGTCATAAAGTTTATTTATAAACCTGCTATTAATAAGTCTCAATTTTTATTTTATCAGATCTTATCTGTAAGTAATCTAAAATTAAAATATTGCTGAGAATGGGAAAGAAGTGAGCTTAATGTGCTTTGTTTAAAAGATCTTGCTTAAATTTATTGGTTCTATAATTTTATCTCTTGGCTAATTAACGTGTGTTTTATTTTTATATTCTTTAGGAAAAAAGTAAAAAGCAGTGTTTTTAACATAGGTACCTAAGGCAGGATGCAGAATAATACATAGTGTTCGATTTTTTTATATCTATAAAAATGAGTTTTAAAATGTAGGATGGAAGGGTACTAGTTCTTTATGTCTATATCATTGGTTACTTTTAAAAACAAAAAACTAGTTTCAAAGAAATTTTAGACTATTAGAACTTATGAGGGTCTCTACTGAAAAATTAGTGGTGGCTAATATTTGCTCACTTTCACCTCTGCAGTTTGACTTGGATTCCATCTGGACATTTATCTTCGGAGTTCCTGCCTCCAGCGGAACTGTGGTCTCTTCTATCCATAACGTGTGCACAGAAGCTGTTTTTTTATTATTGGGAATGCTCCGCAGCATGCTGAATTCAGTAAGTTCACTCAGATACCCAGGCCTATTGAGAGTTCCTCCTGCCTGGGATCCTTTTTTGTAAATAGAGGAATTTTTTGGTAACATAACTACTTATTTACTGCATGATCTCTGGAACTTCAGACTCTTATGTTAGACAAAGTTATGTCTAATGTAAGAACACACTGTGTAGTTGTTAAGACCATGGACTCTGAAGCCCTACGTGGGTTAAAATCTCACCTGTGGTACTTCCGATCTGTTATCCTCAGTTATGTGCCTCAGTTTCCTGGTGTTTAAAATGCCGGTGATAATAGAATGCATCTCTTAGGGTATTTGTGAGGAATTAATAAGATAGTGTATACACACAAAGTACTTATAAACATGCCTGATACATAATAAGTGCTTCATAAGTATTAACTTATTAATGTAATAAAATATATAATAATGAATACATATATAATGAGTATATATTTGTAGTGTATGTTATTACAATTACAATATTACATAATATTTCAACTTTTAAAGTCACTTTCTTTTCTTTTTTTTTTTTTTTTTTTTTTTTTTTTTTTTTTTTTTTTGAGACGGAGTCTCGCTCTGTCGCCCGGGCTGGAGTGCAGTGGCCGGATCTCAGCTCACTGCAAGCTCCGCCTCCCGGGTTTACGCCATTCTCCTGCCTCAGCCTCCCGAGTAGCTGGGACTACAGGCGCCCGCCACCTCACCCGGCTAGTTTTTTGTATTTTTTAGTAGAGACGGGGTTTCACCATGTTAGCCAGGATGGTCTCGATCTTCTGACCTCGTGATCCGCCCGTCTCGGCCTCCCAAAGCGCTGGGATTACAGGCTTGAGCCACCGCGCCCGGCCTAAAGTCACTTTCTTTTAGAGGTCAGAAATGTTAGCAATACAAGTTTCATTTGATTTTGTTTTTGCTTTTCTTCTGCTCTAATTATGTCTAACTTAGAGATGAAGAATTGAAAGAGTAAAAGACAAAATTGATGTTCCTATCGATCTGACAGGAATATGGTGAATAATGACCAGATTTGTTTGTACAATTTAGGATTGTGTTGTAACAGGAAATATTAACTTGACTCCTTGAATTACATGTACCTGACAAATCTAATTTCAGTCAAAACTATTGTGGTATCATCTAAGAACAGAACATTACCATTAGATGTACTAATTTAGAATGTTTTAGGAGTCTTATTTTGGTGCCTATTCATAAACAACTACAAAAACATAAGAAAAGTTTTTTAAAAGATACTCTCTGGGCAGATATCAGAAGATATACATTGTTCAAATATGCAGTATTCGTGTTTTTTTCTTTAATCATCATCATTGTTGTATTGCATAATGCTTAAGAGTGAGGCTCAGAAAGGTGAAGTAATTTCCCCACCTTTTATCTTACTCCTAACTTCCTAGCGTGATGCACGATGGGGCAACATTGATGGTAATACAGCTACTTTGCTACCACCAACACTCATGGTAATGATAATGAATAATCAAAACCACTGATAATGGTTAGCAGACCTGTGAGTAATCCAACGATTAGACAATGATCCCATCAGTTTCTAAGGGGATTTTTTTTAAGCTAGTTTCTAAATTTATTTGCATGTGTGTTTGCTCATATGTGTGCTTTATAGAGTTCTGGACCATCAATATATCCAGTTTCATAAGAATACTGAATAGTAGATTTTTAAAATAATTTATAGCAGTGTCAATTACTCTAACATAGTGTTTCCTCTCATGTCCCCATAACAGCCTTGGCAATCAGAAGAAGAGGGATCTTGGCTCCGAGAATATCCTGTGACCCTAATGCAGTTCTTCAGATATTTGTATCACAATGTCCCAGACCTTGCCTCCATGTGGATGAGCCCTGACTTCCTGTGTGCATTAGCAGCCACGGTCTTCCCCTTCAATATTCGCCCTTACTCAGAGATGGTAGGAAAGGGGGAGGAAAATGTCAGAACTGGAATTAGTCTGTTTCAATGGTTAGCAGATTTTTTTTGACAATCTTTTAAGCTTCTGAACAAGTTACAGTTTCATAACTTTGTACATCACCTCTTGCATTATTGTCTGGTGTCCCCAGCTCCCCACCGTTTCCTTCTGCTTTCTCCTAAAATCACAGTGAACTCTACTTCCTTTTCTCATTCACCATATTCTTGTAAGTCCCTTGTTAGTAATTTCCCTTTTCAAATAGTTGATTCATTTCTTATTTTACATGATGCCAGCTGTGTAGTTATAAAATGTTCTTTTCCATTAAGATAACTCTAGTCTGACCAAATTTATTTATTTTTTTATTTTAGGAAGTAGGTATTTGCTGGATTTAACTTTTACAAATAAATTATAGGGTTAAAAGCAAGTGTTGGTCCTTTCTTCCGCCTGACTTTTCTTTTTTCATTAAACTTTTATTTTGCATATTTTGTATAGATACTCTTTTGTCCTTTAAAATAAGCCCAAAAATTGTGTTAGCATGTACAATATCACATCTTCATATGCTGCCTTGTTTCCCGCTGTGAAAATATATTCACGTGGAAATTCACTGAACTACATTTTTCCAGAGGCCTTGATGGATAGTTTCATAACCTAGAGTCTAAATACTGTTCATTATAGTAACTAATAGTTCAGTTGACATAAATACTGATGACTTCAAAACAAATGAATTACTGTAGTTTACACAAAACCGTATTGCAGGGGCTTGTACTTTTCACTTCTGCACGTTGATGTTGATTAGCTAATAAACTGTAAACATAAAACAGGTTTAAAAATAAATAGATAAAACACACCCAAAAGATAGTTATTCCTCCGTAGTACTTCAAAATTTCATGATTTTTCTTCTTATTTCCACCATGTACTCTAGAACCTGGGGTAGATGACCTTCTTTATACTAATTTTTCTCCATGTATAAAGGTACAGTACTTATTTTAAAATGGTGGGGATTTTTAGGAGAAGGACAAATATGACACATGACCTTAATACCCTGGCTTGTTTATAATGTTTAGAATCCTTATTTTTGGTTTAAAAAAAAAAAAAAAAAAAAAAAAGACCTTGAATAATATATCAATGTCTTTTCCTTGTCAGCATCTTTTTTTTTTTTTTTTTTTTGAGACAGGGTTTCGCTCTTGTCATCCCAACTGGAGTGCAATGGTGGCATGATCTCGGCTCACTGCAACCTCTGAGTCCCAAATTCAAGCAATTCTCCTGCCTCAGCCTCCTGAGTAGCTGAGATTACAGGCATGGACCACTATGCCCGGCCAATTTTTCTGTGTTTTTAGTAGAGATGGGGTTTCGCCGTGTTGGCCAGGCTAGTCTCGAACTCCTGATCTCAGGTGATCCGCCCGCGCCGGCCTCCCAAAGTACTGGGATTACAGGCGTGAGCCACTGCGTCTGGCCATCAGCGTCTTATAATTTCTTTCCTAGTCTCTCTCTCTCTGTCACTTGGTTTCAAAAGTGGTACTAGTATTGTTGGTTTTTTTAAATTTGTTTTTTTTTTTAACCTATAAAAAATGGATCAGCCCTTACATGCTACCGTTATGCCAGATTTTTATCTGAAATTCTGTGACATTTGACTTCACAGTAGGGGTAGAGTTCAAATATGGAAACATAGTTATCCTCATTTTATTCCATATATTTTAAGTGCAGTTAGCTGCAGTAGACATATAATTCAACATGAAGGTGATATGTTAGTGGTCAGTCAGAAACACCATATGTTGCATAACCATGACATATGGTGCCAGATTACTACCTTGAAAGGAAGGGTCGAGTAAAGCAGAGTGAAATAATGTGCTGAACAGCTTAATAGGTGGAAAACGCTGCTGCTACAGTTTTATTTTTAGGAAACACAGAGGTAGAAATGTCAGGGTCTAATGTGATTACCGTATGTTTCCACTTGATTTTACTAGGTGACTGACCTTGATGATGAAGTTGGATCTCCAGCAGAAGAGTTTAAAGCATTTGCAGCAGACACAGGGATGAACAGGAGCCAATCAGAGTACTGCAATGTGGGCACCAAGACATATCTGACCAATCACCCGGCTAAAAAGTTCGTTTTTGACTTCATGCGAGTCTTAATCATAGACAACCTCTGTCTCACCCCTGCCAGCAAGCAAACTCCACTAATTGATCTTTTGTTGGAGGTAAAGAAAAAGAAACGCATTTATATCTCTTTTGCATTACTTTTTAAATTAGAACATTGGTAACCAAGCAAGTTCTATGCCAAAGATTTCTAATTCCTCTTGTTTATGTGTAGGCAGAACATGTTATAGGCTGTGCAAAGTTCTTAATCCCACATGTGCTTTAGACCCTATCAATTTGTTCTTCTTTTCCTTCCCTCAAGGATGTCTCTGATTCAGTCCTTTATCATCCTTTCTCTAGGAGCTGGCAAACTTCTGTAAAAAGCCAAATAGTAAATATTTTAAGCTTGTGAGCCATACTGTCTCTGTCACAACTGTTCAGCTACGTTGTTGTAGCTAGAAAGCAGCCATGGACAGTACATAAGAGAATGAGCATGGCAGCGTTCTGATAAAACTTTATCTACAGGAACAGCACAGGCTGTATTTGGCCCACAGGCCATAGTGTGCCAATCCCTTCCCTGGACATTAACAGTGCCTAGTGGCATTGTCTTCTTACCTTATAACTACCTACATCAATTTATCTTACCTATCATTGCCAGGTGTTACTGTTGTCAGTGTCCCGTGCAGCTTAAGACATGGTGCATTGTACAGAATAGGTGCCCAGGATCCACTTATTAAATTCTCCAAGGCAGCAAACTTCTAGGTTGCCTGCCTGCCCATTCTCCGGACAATTGATGTGAATCAACTGATGCATCAGAAAATGAGAGTAGCTCTAAGCCTTTAAGTGACCTTATTGCTGGCTCTAGAAATTAGCTATCCCAGAAAAGTATTAAAAAATGTTTACCTAGAAAAGCCTGAAGATATCACAGAGAGAAAATTTAATACCGTATAATTAGTTGCATATACATTAATGTTCTTTTGACCAATTCATGTAAATAAGGTCAAACAGTCCATGCCAGGGGCTCTGAAAATAATATGTTTTGTGAAAGAGTAGATCTGTGGAGAAGACTGCTTTTCTGTCTGAGGAACTTCCACTCTCTCTCTCAGCCGTTTGACGGCTGAACCTGAGATTTTTTTTTCTGCGCCCTCTAGTGGCTAGTACAGTTAACTTATAAATAGCAACCTGAAAACCACATGTTTATCTTATTCATGTGAAAATATCTCAATTTGGTCAATTTTTAAAAAATCACTAATGTAATTAGGGTACCAGTTATGCTAAGCATTTAACCAGGATGGCAATGTTTAATATTGGTTTCCTCACTAATGCATGTGGTAGAATTAAAAAGCAGGCCCAATGGAACTTCTCCCCTTTGGAAACTTTAAAAAGCTCTAAGAAGAGAGATGACCAGTACCTCACTGTATATGGTAAAAATGTGAAGCATTTTGTGAAAAAGTGAAATAGTTTATCAGAAAATAATAGGATAAAGGCCAGAAGAGAAGTGTGCAAGAAAGCATAACTGATCAAAAAAGGAAAATACATACATGAAAGATATGGAATGACTGGAAATATCCAGTGACAGCATTTTCAAGCTTCTGGAACCTGAATAGCTAATTAATTAACCATATATAAATTGTATAATTGCCCTTTATTTTTGTTTTCTATATTTTTTTAGTAGGAAAAATTTGATATATAATAACATGTATTAACCTTGAAGTAAGGTTCTCTTCGTTGTGGGCATGAATTTGCCCTACAGTAGAATAGTGCTTCATTATACAAGGGAGTAGAATTATAGTTCAGGGAAAAGCAGGGGGTGTCAGGATTGAAGTTTCCAGATAAATTATAAACTGCTTAGAGACCAACTTTCAAGTATTCCTTCATCTCTCACAACAGTTAGCACAGAGACTTGGTGTATTCTGTCAGTACAGTAAGTCCTCGCTTAATGTCATTGATAGGTTCTTGGTAGCTGCAGCTTTAAGCACAATGATGTGTAGCAAAACTAAATTTTTTTCCTCATCAACCTTACAATAAAACTATGTTGAAGGAAACGATGTTATTTGAAGACCTGCTGTACATTGTTTCGCTTAAAGTTGCAGTTGCCAGGAACCTGCCAATGACATCAAGTAAGGCTTACTGTATTTTTGAATCATTTAACTATTCATCCCTGGAAATTCCCAAACAGGAAGATAGGATACCATCTAATAAAAAACATAGAAATTTTCTTTTAAATATTTTGAGGATCTTTAATATACATATGCAGAATACATATACAAAAAATTTTTATATTAATGAAATATTAACATTCTATGTCTTCCAATGGTGTAACAATTAATTATAAACCTATGATTTTGAAAATTATGATTATGAAGTCTTTATCCATGAAGAGATTCAAGAAGAAAATTAGGTTGAGCATGGTGGCTCATGCCTGTAATCCCAACCCTTTCTTTCGGAGGTCAAAGCAGGAGGATTTCTTAAGGCCAGGAGTTCAAGACCTACCTGGGCAACAGGTGAAATCCCATCTTTACAAAAAAATTAGCCATAGCCAGTGTTGTGGTGCGTGCCTATATCCTACCTACTGGAGGCTAAGGTGGAAGGATCGCTTGAGCCCAGGAGTTCAAAGTTGCAGTGAGCCATGATTACACTACTGCATTCCAGTGCATTCCAGCCTAGGTGTCAGAGTGAGACCCTGTCTCAAAAAAAAAAAAAGAGAGAGAGAGAGAATTATCTTATATATTTACCATTTACCTTTGTGAAGGAAGGGGCTTGAACATCTGAGTCCAGTAAACGTGAACCAGAGCATGTTCAGTCTTATGAGTGTTAGAATTTCATTTTAAAAGTATCTACTTACTTGATTATATCTACAAAAGAACATGTAAAATTATCCTCATTAGCAGTAAAATTCATTAGCATACAAATAGGAGATTCCCACTCATATAGACTGGCTTTAGTGTGACTGAGGCCAAATACAAGGGAAGTGGTGTGGTGTGGCAGAAAGCTAGAGCATAAGTTTGAGAGTAAGAAGTGCCTGGGTTTAAATTCTGGCCCTGTTGTTTATTGTATAAGCATGTTCATCTTCCCAAGCTAAATTCATTCTCTAGAGAATGATACTATTTACCATCCCTCTTACAAGATTACTGTGAGGGTTAAATATATGTACATCACCCAGCAAAAAGTATTTTGAGGAATTACATGTGTGCTGGATATACCTGTGTGACCTTGACCAAGTTCAATTATCTTCACATCTATACAATTTACATATCTGTAAAATGATATAAAAGTGGAACCTCTTTCTGAGAATTATTGTGAAAACTAAATAAGATTTAATACTCATAACACAGTGCCCAACACTTAAACATACTCAAAAAATTGACTAAGTGGCCTGTGTCGTCTTCTATAGGGGTGCCTGGAGACTCTTTTCCTAGTTCCTGTTTATCAGTAACCTCTGCTGTCACCACCAGACTTCTCCTGGAGAGCCAAATGAATTTGCTGCAAATAAATACTATGGCAATGGGAAGAAAGTGCATATGAACAGTTCAAACAGATTTGTGTATATCTGGAGGTAAAGATAATGAAACCGAGAGGGTGCTGACTTGCAGTGTGTGTTAGTCCAACTTCACACTGCTAATAAAGATATACCCGAGACTGGGTAATTTTTAAAGGAAAGAGGTTTAATTGACTCATAATTCAGCATGGCTGGGGAGGCCTCAGGAAACTTACAATCATGGCAGAAGGGGAAGCGAACACGTCCATCTTCACATTGTGGCAGCAAGGAGAAGTGCAGAGTGAAGTGGGGGTATACCCCCTTATAAAACCATCAAGTCTCATGAGAATTCACTCAGTATCACAAGAACAGCATGAGAGTAACCACCCCCATGATTTAATTACCTTCCACTGTGTCCCTCCCATGACTTGTGGGGATTATGGGAGCTACAATTCAAGATGAGATTTGGGAGGGGATACGGCCAACACTTCTCTGACACCATAAGCACCTTGCTGTGGTCTGAGGAGTTCACTGGACTCTATTCCAACCATCTTCTGCAAGAGCTCCCCATAGTCATACATCAGAGTGAAACCCACCCTGAGGAACTACAGGGATACAAGCAAAAAACAATGGCCAAGTGGGCAAAGAGAGCACCACAGAATAACTCAGAGAGGAAAAATCAGTCAACAGGCAGACTACAGTCAGAATCAGGAGACTCAAAATCCTATCTTTAAAGCCTTCCAGCCCATTACAGAAACAGGACAGAATTCCAAAGGCTCGCCTTCCATAGTGACTGTGCTGTTTACCCATGGGCAGCAGACATGTACAGGCTGTCTGGCCTGTGTGTGGGACACAAAGATTCTGGGTAGTATCCCCAAGACCTCGAAAAGGATTCTGATTGTTTAAAGATGGATATGTTGACTGGCTGCCTTCATTCTGGTTGTCTGGTGGGCCAACCAGTCTTATCTAAAAGAGTGATGAAGAGATTGTAGCCCACACTCTGCAGATTTGTTCTTGTGCTTTTAACTTTCATAAGGAGATTTCAGTAGAGTGGGGAGAGTATGATGTAACTGGTGAAGCCATGGGCTTTGGCTTCACAGAAACTGAGATTTGAATCCTAGACGTGACTTGACCAAGTGACTTACTCTCTCGAAGCCTCAGTTAACTTATTTCTAAAATCATTAGTATCTATTTCAAGGGTATTTTCCTGACTATATGAGATAATGTATATATATATAAGCCCTATATAAGCCCTGTGTCTGGCACAAAACAGTAGTCCAGTGAATTGTTTAAAAAGAAAAAACATCTCAGAGACAACAATGCATGCTTTCATAAAATGTTAAGTCCTTGAAAAGTTAGACTGCTATATATCTCAGCAAGAACATCAAACTAGGCCACTAGGACCAGTCACAAGTGTAAATTCTGGGTCCTCATCATGCGTGTAACAGTTTTATTGAGACAAATCAGAAAATTAAATACCTGTTGATGAGTAAGCCAGTCTTAAATCCTTCTGGAATAAGAAAGAATATTAGGCCGGGCGCGGTGGCTCAAGCCTGTAATCCCAGCACTTTGGGAGGCCGAGACGGGCGGATCATGAGGTCAGGAGATCGAGACCATCCTGGCTAATACGATGAAACCCCGTCTCTACTAAAAAATACAAAAAACTAGCCGGGCGACGAGGCGGGCGCCTGTAGTCCCAGCTACTCGGGAGGCTGAGACAGGAGAATGGCGTGAACCCGGGAGGCGGAGCTTGCAGTGAGCTGAGATCCGGCCACTGCACTCCAGCCTGGGCGGCAGAGCAAGACTCCGTCTCAAAAAAAAAAAAAAAAAAAAAAAAAAGAAAGAATATTATTTTAATAAAAATAAATTACATTCACCAAGCACTTCTGTATGTTTAATAGTCCCTTTGTTTTACAGACTTCAAAACTTTTTCTAATTAAGATCTGATAAGCCCTACTCATTACTACTTATCTCATTAACCACCTTGAGTTGATTATGAACCTGAAAGAGTAGCTTTCTTTTTTTGAGACAGGGTCTTGCTCTGCTGCATAGTCTGGAATACAGTGGCACAGTCATGGCTCACTGCATCCTTGACCTGCTGAGCTCAATCAATCCTCCCATCTCAGCCTCCCAAGTAGCTGTGACTACCGGCACACACCACCGTGCCAGACTTTTTGTTTTGTTTTGTTGGTAGAGACAGGGTTTTGCCATGTTCCCCAGGCTGATCTTAAACTCATGGGCTCAAGTGATCCACCCACCTTAGCCTCCCAAAGTACTGAGATTATAGGCATGAGCCTCCATGCCCAGCCAGGATTACCATTTTTTTCAAAATGTTTATGTCCTCCTGTGACTGGAAAGCTTTATTCCTTACCAAATTATGATGACTCAAGCTATTGGATAAAATGGTATCTGATATAATTATAAGGAAAACCTCCTGTAACTGTCAGTCTGCTGTTAATCACTTAAAAGTCCTCACATCCTCTTCAGTTTATAGGGATAAGACACTCAATGTAGTATCAGCTTGAAAGGACTAGACAGGCCTTGGTCACAAGTCTCCTGCTCGCTATTGTATTAATCTGTTAACTACACAGGAAAATTTATCAAGATTAAAAACAACATGAGATGTTCTTCACTTTTTCCCAAATTAGTTTAATGACAAACCAAACTCCTAAGTACTGGTATTCTTTTAATTCTTACTAGACCCATATTTTGTCATTTTAAAACAAAATAAGTAGTCTTATGCAGAAGAAGGAGCAATTTTCCTTACAATTTTGGTTTAGCGGTTGGCTTTTGAGAACTTAGGTTAGTGTTCTTGTTCTCAATATAGAACTTTTATTCTAGCTACTTTCTTAAAACATTTAACAGGACCACCTTGAAAATCAGAATAGAAGGGAAAATAGAACAGCATTCTAAAAGCCCACCTTTGTAACATGGTCATAAATATAGTCCCGGATCTCCCTATTCAAGAATAAGTAGGTTCTTCTATTTCACTTGCAAAACCTCAATACTGTGCCTGAATCTAAAACATACAGATCTTTTTTTAAGAAAGGACGTTATGACATTTATTGAGTTGTTTAATATCCAACTCCTATCAAAAACCTGGCTGAAACTACTGGCATTTGAGGGTGACAAAAGGCTCTTTCCTACATCTCATCCCACTGTTCCCAGTTCCTTGCTGCTCACCGGATCAGATACTGGAAAGTTATGCACCTGGATTGTCGTACCCTAATTACAAGTAGAATTGTTGTCAGTAGACTACAGTTTAACTTTGTGCTCGACATTTTAACATAAGATAATTTTCAGAATCATCTTTGTACATTGTAAAACTTAGCAAAGATACCACCTATATAGGGTTGTTCACTGTCCTCACAAAAACCCACAGAGAACATTCCTCTCAGAACAATTTTAGGAAAATATATGTCTTTGCTGACCATCTATTGTGTTTTTCTTTCCTTCTTACTTTTTTTCATAAAAGGGTCTTGCTATATTGCACAGGCTTGACTCAAACTCAAGCAGTCCTCCCACCCCAGCCTCTCTAGTAGCTAGGACTGTAGGCACTTGTGACACTATGTGTTTCTTTTTATAGACAATAGAAAGCTTTGTAAACCATTGTTTTCTTGACACCTATGAAGCTCAGAAATTTGTGCTTAATTTTTTTTTGTTGCAAATATATTTCCCCTCCCTATTGACATGCCCTCTTAATTACTAGATTCTTGGGTTTTGTTTTTATTTTAATGGCTTTATAATTCATTTGTTATTTATTTTATCTGTATTTCATTGTAAACTGCCATATCTCTTTTGGAAGTGAGGTGCGATAACAGTCAAATATTTATTATATTGCTAAAGTTTATATTGTTATAAACTGTTATAACAGTTTTTATATAACAATACTATATATATTGTTTATATATTATTTGTTATATAATATAAACTGTAACCATATAATAAATATAATGTTTAGAATACTATGTTTTAAGAACTTGATTCAAAAGAAGATGACGTTTCACCTTTACTTTAAATTATTTTTAATTCTATAGTTAGAAAATATGTGAAAGTCCGTAAGCATGTATACCATCTCTCATGGCATTTAAAAAAATTTTTCAGTAGGATTTTTTAATCTTTTTAATACATTAGGTAATGCAAATATGGTTGAGCTCATATTTTTGTTGTTGTTGGTTCTGTTTCTAATCCTAAATTTTCTTGATTAGGCTTCCCCTGAAAGGTCTACAAGAACTCAGCAAAAAGAATTTCAAACTTACATTTTGGATAGTGTGATGGACCATTTGCTTGCAGCTGATGTGTTATTAGGTAATTCTGTGTTTTTATTTTATAAAAATACCTATAATCACTTTCCTCTCTAAGCCCCAAGTAAAACTACTTTTTAATATCAGCTTTTTTCTTTCCTTTTTTGTCTGGCTTCTCATACTCAACATTATATTTGTGAGATTTGTCTTGTTGCATGTAGCAGGAGTCCATTGTTTTCATTAATATATAGTATTTCATCATGTGATTATATCAATTTGTCATTTTACTCTTGACAGACAAATGAAAGTTTTCATCTTGAGATAATTTTAACAGCTGCTATAAATATTCATGTTCATATGGACCACATATGTGTATAATACTTACACATATCTATTGACTATATACCTATGAGTGGAATTGTTGGGACATAGGTATATGTATGTTATCTTTTTAGTATGGCTTCCAAGACATAGAGTCAAAACACATTGAAATGTGTTTTTTCTGTATGTCTATATCTAATTACAATAAAAATATAAAACTT
This sequence comes from Rhinopithecus roxellana, assembly GCF_007565055.1. NCBI lineage: Eukaryota > Metazoa > Chordata > Mammalia > Primates > Cercopithecidae > Rhinopithecus > Rhinopithecus roxellana. The sequence goes on from NC_044550.1 coordinate 50,536,165, forward strand.
AATACATTTACAGTGAAGCCAACATTTGTGTATAAAACAAAGTAGAATTATAAGAGAAGGAAACATAATGGGTTAGTATACTATATATGCTACTTTTGAGTTTCTAGCAATAATACTAATCATATAACCTCTGTGCTATTAAATTACAATTTTTTTCCCGAAGTAAATTTGCCAGAAAATCTTTAGTATTGTCTTAACATGCAACTATGCACTCTCAAAGTCAAGTCACACTTTTGTACTTATTCTTATCAGTTTAGAGCAGTCATACTACGCAAAGACACAACACAAATAATTTTGATTAATGGGGCAATTTAGCATTAAGTGAGAATAATAAAAATCAAATTCTGTGACATTAGGTGAGAATAATAAAAATTATTATTACCATTAGGTGAGAATAATAAAAATCAAACCTCCAGAATTTCTGTGGAGGAAAGGCTTAAAGCGGTCTCCAAACTTTTTGGCACTGGAGACCAGTTTCATGGAAGACAGTTTTTCCACAGACCAAGGGGGGAGGATTATGGTTTTGTGATGATTCAAGTATTACATTTATCATTTGATTATCAGAAGGATTGTGCAACCCTGGATCCCTTGCATGCACGGTTTATAATAGGGCTTGCCCTCCTATGAGAATCTAATGCCGTGGCTGATCTGACAGAAGGAGCTCCAGTGGTAATGCTTGCACACCCGCCTCATACCTGCTGTGTGGTCCAGTCCATGGCCTGGGAGTTGGGGACCCCTGGCTTAGAGGAAGCATTCTGGTTAGAAGGAGGAGCTAGGAGGATTAATCTGAAAGCAATATGTATATGCAAACACACTGAAAACACTCAGATAGCTTTAGAAAGAGAGCCAATGGTAATGATGGAGGGGCTAAACACACCCCTCAACATTGATTATACTTTATTTTTCACAATTTTCCTGAAGCTCTTTTCTGTCTGTGTTACTTCACTGCTATTAGAGCTATACTCTAAAACAGTTTTGTTTTACAGTTTTACCCTTTATTACTTACACAAAATCAATTAAGAGCTAATAAACTGGCCCGTTTTCTCTCAAATGGAGAACACCTGTGACTGACAGTTTCTGTTGAGGAACTGCTTGTTTATCACAGACTCTCTTTAGGCAATAGGAGACTCCACAGGTAGTTTCAATCCATAACACTTTATCCTGCTGAAATTATTTATCCTGATTTCTGACCATTGAACGTCATTTTCTTCAAGTAGTACATAAAAGCTAGTAGTCATATTTCTACATGTTGTAGATACACTTATTTTTCCTTAGCCTTATTTTTTTGAGGATCTGGTCTTGTGTTGGTAGATATCAATTTTCTTAGACATTTTTTTCCTACTGGAATTTAGGGGAAGACGCATCTCTGCCTATTACCAGTGGAGGAAGCTACCAGGTATTGGTGAACAATGTGTTTTATTTCACACAGCGTGTGGTGGACAAGCTTTGGCAAGGCATGTTCAACAAAGAATCTAAACTTCTTATAGATTTTATAATTCAACTAATTGCACAGGTAATCCATTGTCACTATCAGTTGTAGAGTACATGTTCCTATTCAAAACTTTGCCTATGGTGTCAAAATTGTTGAAATGAAATGTAACTGATAATGAATGTTAACATTTAATAAAAAGCTAAGCTTATTAAAAGTGAATGGAGACAGGCCAGGCACAGTGGCTCACACCCGTAGTATCAGCACTTTCGAAGGCCAAGGCGGGCGGATCACTTGAGGTCAGGAGTCAGAGACCAGCCTGGCCAACATGGTGAGACCCTGTCTCTACCAAAAATACAAAAATTTGCCAGGCACGTTGGTGTGTGCCTGTAATTCCAGCTACTTGGGAAACAGAGGCAGGAGAATCACTTGAACCTGGGAGGCGGAGGTTGCAGTGAGCCGAGATCACAGTACTGCACTCCAGCCTGGGTGACAGAGCGAGACTCTGTCTCAAAAAAAAAAAAAAAAAAACTGAATAGACATGCAGACTTTGAACCCCTCCCCTATTACCAATTGCCTGGTGCCAGTGTGTCCCTTGTAAAGTTGCCTAGGTGTTATTCTTTGCTACCCAGATAGATTTAAATACCTTAATACAGTTTGGTAGGTTTGTACTGCATACTGCATCCATGTGTAAAGGTTTACACAGCATAAAGAGTTGATATTAAAAGAATATTCTCTTATCAGTTACATCTTTACAAAGTTCCTTCTCTTGTAGTTTATATTCTCTTGAAGTTGTTATTTTTTGTGCATGTTCACAGTACTTTTAATTAAGGGTTTGGCCTGGTTTGGCACAATTGATTAATCTTATTTAATACTTAATGTAGAAAGTAGGAAATAATTATTACATGTTTTATTAGCATATGGTACACAGATGCATAGGCTCTCATGTCACCTAAGTCTTTTTAAAGGGATATATTTGTATTTAAGCCAAAGAGAAAAATTCTCAAACGAGGGGATGAAATTAGAATGTCAAAAAAAAAATGATTTTAGTAACATCTTAATTTTTTTCAGTACTTTTGAATAGTGATCATTTATCCTAACAAAATATATTTGTGAGGAGACTCCCCCTAGATGTCACTCACATCCTCATGTTCTCAGGGAGACTGCTCTGCCCACAGCAGCATTAGTGGCTCCCCTCCCTGGGAGCTCTTTTTTTATGTAGCCATCATATCATTCATTAAGTGGTATTGATGTGACTCATGGGTTCTGAAATCCATAATAGCAAGAGCTTTGTATCTTTTAACTTAGCACCTTCATACTTAGCATGGCATCTGGTATATAATAGACCTAATAAAAGTTCATGTGTGAATGATTAACAGGTGTTTTACTTTTGTCTATTGTACTAAAAACATATCTTTCATGTCTTCAGTCAAAGAGAAGATCACAGGGATTGTCACTGGATGCAGTGTATCACTGCCTCAATAGGACCATCTTGTACCAGTTCTCACGGGCACACAAAACTGTTCCTCAGCAAGTAGCTCTGCTTGATTCACTCAGGGTCCTCACTGTAAACAGAAACTTGATCCTGGGACCTGGGAACCATGACCAAGAATTCATTAGCTGTCTGGCCCACTGCTTGATCAATCTACATGCTGGAAGGTAAATCCTTTAGGTTCAGTTTGCCATGTTAAATTTGGCTTTGATGTTACTCCAACAAAATTCTTCGTTTTTTTGATAGTAACATTTCTTTTACCCTTATTCTGTTTTATTTAAACCTTTATGCAAAAAGGTAAAGGGCAAGTGTTGCATTTTTGCAGTGAAATAATGGGTATATTTTTTCCTTTAACTTAGTTTTCTACACCTGTAAAATTTTCCATTATCACTATATGTCACTTATGTAAGGCAGTTTGCTTTTAAAGCAAACAAAATTATCTACCATTGAAGTCTGAGAGAAGTAAAAACTAAAGCTCAGTGCAGTGTTATGTGTTAAATGAGTAAAATTAGTATTTTCCAGTTGATTGCTTTGACAGATGTTTTATTAGAGTCTCCCGGGGCCAAGCCTTGAATTAAGGGGTGGTACAAAATGTAAATAAGATAGACCCTGTGGCAGCCTTCTTGAGGGGAAACAGCTAAGCAAGACCAGTCAGCTTTGAGTGATCTGCTAGGAACAACCCAGTGCTTTGGAGGCACATAAGAGGGGCCCCTAACCTGAAAGAAATACCTGCTGAGCTGCAGCTTGAGACCTGGTTGGGGAGGACGAGAGAATGGAGACAACTGCTACTGGAAGAAAGAACAGTCTGTATGAATGCCCAGAGGGAAGAAAGAGTGGCACCTCAGGGGAACTGCAACTGTTTCACTACAGGAGCAGAGTAGTGAGATATAAGACTGGAGAGAGGACACAGGCATATTAGAAAAAATGTTAGTTGAATGAACATTTTGTAATTGTTAAGTTAAAATATTCACAGTAATCAAAAGGCATATTAAATATTAAGGTAATAATCTTGATGCTATCGATTAGTCTAATTACATTTAGTCAAGTGGATTTATTTGATCACCTCTTAAAAATGGCATCTTCCTGGCAAACTAGAGCTCTATTCTGTGCATCTGCTGAGTAGACATTCAGTGTCTGCTGGTAATGGAAATGGAGTAATTCTTAGTTGCTGTAGTCTTCAGCTAATCATTTCCTTCATAAAGTTTAAACTGACTGGAATTTTTCAGCAACGTGGATGGATTTGGACTGGAAGCAGAAGCCCGCATGACCACATGGCACATTATGATCCCCTCTGACATTGAACCAGATGGTAGTTACAGCCAAGATATTAGTGAAGGTAATTGCCTCAACTTGGGATGTTTTTAAATTGTTGTGGTTGTTTTATCTCCAGTTTTTAAGACATAACCAACAAATTGGCTTCAGAAACTGCCAGCATTGATAGCAACTCTCCCAGTAGAGCAACCTATACATAGACAAAGAGTCCCCTCATGCCAGTAAGAGTAAAGCACGAACCAGTAATGTTGCTAAGCTCATCGTTTCTTAGTAACACTGTGAGATTTGGTGGTGGTATTAATATTTACATTTGCTTAAGTATAAATACTACCTTGGAATTAACTGTAAAGAGAACTGCCCAATGGTAATGCTAGGCATATCACATCAGAGTAGGCAAATATTGCTTGAGACAGGTTATCAATAGAGCTATTTTTTATTCTTCTTTATACTCTCTCTCTCTCTTTTTTTTTTTTTTTTTTTTTAAATCTTGCTCAGTCACCCAGGCTGGAGTGCAGTGGCACAATTTCAGCTCACTACAACCTTTACCTTTCAGGTTCAAGTGATTCTCGTGTCTCAGCTTCCTGAGTTGCTGGGACTGCAGGCGAGCATCACCATGCCTGGCTAATTGTTTTTGTATTTTTAGTAGAGACAGGGTTTCACCATGTTGGCCAGACTGGTCTCAACCTCCTGACCTCAAGTGATCCACCAGCCTTGACCTCCCAAAGTGCTGGGATTACAGCTGTGAGCCCACTGTGCCCAGCCCCTCTCTTTTTTTTTTTTTTTTTTTTTTTTTGAGACAGTCTCGCTCTGTAGCCCAGGCTGGAGTGCAGCGGCGCGATCTGGACCTCAGCTCACTGCAAGCTCTTTTTTCAATCTGGTTTTCCCACTGATCCTGTAAGCATTGCATATTGAAGTCTTTGTATGGATTGATTTCTTACTTCCACATGTTTAGTGATAAAGAGAAATCACTCTGGTAGTATTTTTCTCCCCAGAAATACTGTGCAATAGTTTTACATATGGTTTCATTGTCAGGAAGCCCAGCACTCGTTTTAATTTCATTCCTTCATTTAAACATGAATTTATTCTCTGTTCTTTCAGCAAAATGTTTTGAATCCTGAACACCAAGGATGTGGTTATTATTTTCACCCCCTGAGGAACTGGCATTGGTTCTCATAGCAAGGTCCTCACAATAGCAACATCAATATCATTTGGGAACTTGGTAGAAAAGCAGATTCTGTTGCCCTACTCTGACCTACTGAATCAGAAACCCTGGGGTGAGGGACTAGCAGAGCTTATTATCACAGGCCCTCAGGTGATTGCTGAGGGCTGACTGGTCTGGAGGAGGTGTCAGGCTTACAAACAAGGAATCCAAAGTAAGAATGAATTTCATAGTAAAAGTCTTCTCAAAATATTTCTTTTCTTGTGCAAGATATTCAAGAATACTAACTTAGTTTTGAACTCACCTTAAACATTCAGATCTAAAAATTACTTTTAAATGGGGGATAAGTTTTTAATCTAGAAAAAGTTAGATAATTACATATATATAATTTCCAATTTTATAAATAAAAATGTAGTTCTTTTTTATGAATATAAAGATATTTTTAATGTTTTCTAAATAGGCAGCCACAGTTTGAGTTGTCTAAATAACCTTTTCACTGGGCTAGATACAACATGAGCTTTTTTTTTTTTTAAACAATTAAATATTGTAGTCAAAATTCCTACATGTAAACATGAAGAAAAATACAAACTAACTTTATGCCTTGTTTTGATCATTTGCTTGCTTGTTTGTTTGTTTGTTTACTAGGGCGTCAGCTTCTCATAAAAGCTGTCAACAGAGTTTGGACTGAACTGATACATAGTAAGAAACAAGTCTTAGAGGAGCTTTTCAAAGTAACTCTGCCTGTGAATGAAAGGGGCCACGTGGACATAGCTACAGCAAGGCCACTCATTGAAGAAGCTGCCCTGAAGTGCTGGCAGAATCATTTGGGTAAGGCCTATAGAGATATTATGACCAGGAGATTTACATTTGGCTGTCATATATGGGTATACTTTAAATATGTGATTACAGCATTCCCAAAAGGATACTATAAAGTCAGTAGAAATGAAAATCAATATAACAACCATTCTAGAATGATTATACTGAGATCTTACTTTTCTTTGAGTTTTTTTTTTATATCTGAGGTATGTTATACATTAGGCATTTTTGCATTCAGAATGTAATACATTGCTAGCAGCTCTAGTACGGTCACTGTCTTGGCTACAGGTCAACAATCCCTTAACTATAATTTAGAAATTCAAAAAGCTCTGTTTTTTCGTTAATTTGGTGCCAAAACTGACTTTATAGCAGAACCTAACTTATCTTTCTTTGTCCTACTTGGTATGGGAATATTCATACATTTTGTTGCAGTAATATTGATGTATTAAATTATAGCTTTTTACCGTAGATTCTCTGGTGCCATTATATAATCCACAGTGTATAAGCTATATAACCTTTTAAAAATCCAAAACATTTCTAAGTTGCGAAGTATACCCAACACCAAAGATTTTAATTAGGTGATTATGAATTATTAATATAGAAACTCATAGTTACATGTGCATGTTATTACAGAGCTGTGAAGTTTCAACCAACTATAAGTTCAGGTAATACAGTAATTTGCAAGCAATCATCCTTAAGCAAGATTACCAATAAATAAATTTGTGATATCTGAATGTAATGTCTGCATCTGTAATATGTGCTGCTTTTGTTAACTACAGCGTTGTAGTTTATAACCACATATGAAAGTTTTAAAAGGAAGATTCATAAATACATGGAGAAATTATAAAATAATCTAATTTAATTTTTCATAGCCCATGAAAAGAAATGCATAAGTCGAGGAGAAGCTTTAGTGCCCACCACACAGTCCAAATTATCCCGTGTCAGCAGTGGCTTTGGTCTTTCCAAGTTAACAGGATCAAGAAGGAATCGAAAAGAAAGTGGTCTTAATAAACACAGTCTTTCCACCCAGGTACTTTTTTAGTTTCATTGATGATATTATTAGAAATTTATATTTCAAGGTTTAGTTGTAGTATTTTATATAATATACTTAACATGTACAAGCAGTTGATTGGAAATGAAACTTTCCTGTATTTTTGCTTTAGAATAAAGATAGAAGTAATCCAGACTATGGGAATTTCTCTTATTTTCTTATGATAAAAGTATTTATTAGTGCTATTTACTTATACACATTTTATAACTGGATATAAGATGAGATTTAGAGATTAATATATGGTCAGACTATGGATAATTTTCTCTCAATTTTCCCAGCTTTCAATAATGTTATTATTAATAATTATATAAATTTTAAGGCAATAGCCGAACAAGCCTTTTTAAATTTTTAGTCTTGTTGTATATACCTATGATTGATGGTTTTTTAAAAGCTCATCCGCCTCCAGCATTAACTTCTTCCTCCTACTTCCTTCACCATCCCAGAATCTAAGTGGCAGCTATGAAAAGGTCTGAGAGAAATAGTATGTGTCAGCCTTCTCATGCATCAGGTTTTCTAGGAAGCAAACTCTGAGATGGAGTTCAGTGTGCATAATGTATATTAGGGGGTGCCCTTGGAATCAATACCTGTGGAAGGGAGAAGAAAGCAGGATTGGATATAGGGAAAAGTCAGGCTGCAGTGCTGGTCTAGTGACAGCCTCAGCCAAACTAAGTGGAGCTTTGAGGACAGAATACCCTCTTAGAATTGACCTCCATTAAGCTGAAATGTGTGATTCTTCTCACCCCTAGATCATTGGATGTGGGGCACCCCATCTTCCTTCTGCAGCTAAGGCCATCCCTGAGGGTGTCGACAGCAGCCCAGAAACGTGGGCAGAAAGCCCTTCCTTGAAGGGGGTTGGGGGGTAGGAGAGCATGCAGATCTGTGTCCATCACACAAGCATGGAATTCATTCCGAATTTTTTGTTTTAGTTTTCTGTGTTGGTGCTTTTGGCAGAATTTTAACCAATTATTTAGCATTAATTTCAAGGGTAATTATTTTTTTCCAGAAATCCATGAAATATTAAGACTCTTTTTCCATCCATTGTTAGGAGATTTCACAGTGGATGTTTACTCACATTGCTGTTGTTCGCGACTTAGTAGATACACAATATAAAGAATATCAGGAGGTAAGGATTTATAATCATCATAATGGTTTGTTTTACATTTTTTGTATGTAAAAGGTCTCTGTTTGTCCTGGTATCTTTCTGCCCATTTTAAGGTACTTGCTGGACTGTATTCATCATCAGATGATGGTTTTAATTATTCCTGCCATCAGATACTTTGGCTACTGATTTTAGGATGGAAAATTTTAATCTTCTGTCAATCAACTGCATTTCAAAAAGCAACTAACTGAAAGTGAACCCAGCTGAATTCTGTTGACATTCACTACTGACATGTTACATGTCTTTGTTCCTAATAAAAATAAAAATGTAAGGATGAGCCTTCTTTTTCAGGCTTTTAACAAGGAGATTGTGAAAACATGCATCCAAGTCTCTGAGAAGTCTCTTAAAATTGTAAAAAATTACAAGATTAAATGAAATTATTTTTTACTACCCTACAAGTGGTTGGTGATTATGTCAGTGAAAAATAAATTTATTGAAATTCTCTTGGTAAATTCATAATTACTGAAAAGCTTATCTTAAATATTCTCAGATTAGCTGTTTTGGATCTATTAAAGTTTTCTGAATGGTTAACTGCTAATATTTTATGGATATCACGCTAGAGTCTTAGTTTCCCCAACCAAAGAACATATAAGTACTACTGTGATAGGTAAATTTTTAATTATTTACTCAGTAATCTTTACTGACAGTTATATTTTAGAAATCTTTATTTTTAGATTTAAATTGTGTATACTTACATTCCATGAATCGTTGGGCAAGTTATTTATCATTGTCTACTGTTGAAATGTTACATATTTGTCATTTGATAGATAAGAAGAACTTGTACTGTGACATAATTTCCTTTTAAGTAAAATGGTTTGCATCTATCCCAGTGGCCAGGAGAAAATGGTTTCTCTTTGATTTTTGTAAGAATGTCAAGTTTCCTCTTAGTGCTGCATGTTTACATTCTTCATCTAAAATCTTTGGAAATGTTTACCTAGTTCACCAGTAATCAAGCCTGTTGGCACTTTTTCTTCATCTGATTTCCTAGACTATACCCCGTGCATGTTGTGGTAGCTATTTTCCAGTTTGGTGTATCCTTAAATCCTAATAAATGTATTTATTAGCGCACATAGGGCTAACCATTTCAATATATTTTCATCGTAATATTACCATCTTTCCTGTGCCAGATAAACAGACTTCTTTCAACTCTCTGTTCCACTATATTGCACACTCTACCCTATACATGTCTGTCATTTACTTGATGCTTTAAGAAGTCCACCTTCTACAACAAACCCACTTAGTTTAACCATAAACAAATGTAATTTTACTTTTATAGGGTTAACTGAAATGGTGTGGATTGTGTTTGTTTCCAAATAATAACTTGATTTTCAGTGACTTGTAGACTTGTTACTGTTACTCTTGCTTTTGCTTGAAAACCGACCTGGACTCTTTCCTGTCAGCGTCAGCAGAATGCCCTGAAGTACGTGACGGAAGAGTGGTGCCAGATTGAGTGCGAGCTGTTGCGGGAGCGGGGGCTGTGGGGCCCTCCCATCGGCTCCCACCTGGACAAGTGGATGCTGGAGATGACAGAAGGGCCCTGCAGGATGAGGAAAAAGATGGTGCGAAACGATATGTTTTATAACCATTACCCTTACGTGCCAGAAACTGAACAAGAGACAAATGTGGCGGTGAGTATGCAGAATTCAATGATCACAGTGGCTCTTTCAAGTTTTTATTTTCCTTTGTAAGCGTTTTTTCTCTATTAAGTCAATTACCTCAAATAGCTCATTTAAAAAATTCTACAAACTCCATTGAATTGATAACCTCAGAGTGGAGGTGGAGTGAAAAGATGCAACAGTGCAAGAAGGAGACATCATGATAAAGAGGTTTAGAGCAGAGACTCCAGAGCCAGACTGCCCATATTTAAGACCTGACTCCGCCGCTTTGTTATTACGGCTGGGTTACGGGTCATTAAACCTCTCCGGATTTTCGTTTTGTTATGCCTGAATTCGAGCAAATAATAGTTCCACCTCATAGGACTATTAGGAGGATTAAGTTCATTAAAATTAGTTAAGCATTTAGAATAGTGTCTGGTCCAGAATAAGCACTATATATTAGAACACATGAATCTTCTAAGTAGCTCTGATCATATAAGGTGAGGCAGCTTGAATTGTTCCATTGCCTCTTGTTTTTCTCTGACGAACACCCTGGCTCCATTTATCTTGTACTGATTGGTTTAACCTCAGTCCTGATGCTAATATAGATCTTAACATCAACCTAAGTGTCCATCAGCAGAGTAACAGATAAATAAAATATGCTGTGTATACATAATGGAATAGTATTCAGGCTTAAAAAATAAGGAAAGCCTGTTATTTGTAACAATGTATATGAACCTGGAGGACATTATGTTACATGAAATAAGCAAAGTGCAGAAGGACAAATACTACATGATCCATCTCACTTATATGGGGCATCTAAAACAATCAAACTCAGAAGCAAAAAATAGAATGAAGGTTTCCAGAGGCCGAGAAATGAGGGGAATAGGGAGATGTTGGTCAAAGGGTACAGTTTCAGATAAATGGGAGGAATACATTTTTTTGAGATCTATTACATTCCTAGTGACTATAATTGATAATAATGTATTGTACATTTCTAAACTGCTAAGAGAGTACATTTCAAATGTTCTTGGCACAAAAATTGTTAAGTATTTGAGGTGCTGAATATGTTAATTAGCTTGATTTAATCATTCAGACAATATACATATGACATCACTTTGTACACCATAAACAATTATAATTTGTCAATTAACAGTAAAATTTCTAAAATAATAATATATGTAGGTCTTAGCTCCTGCTGATGGTTACTAAAATTTAGGAAGATAGCTCCCTAAAGTCTGCTTTTCTCAAAGCTATTCAGTTCTGTCAAGAATGCCATACTTGATGCAGCTGTGCCTTAAAGCACTATAATTTCTAATTCTGGAGCACTGTAAAAAAGGTAATCCACCCATATTTTTGCAGCCTGTTCCTAGCACTTACTTTTATAAGAGCAAAGCAACAATATGATCTTTTAATTGTTAATCTTTTTCCCTAACAATCTATTAAGAATTTAAGGCATTAGCAGTTTGATAAAGTATTTCTTATTGAGTCAATGCTTAAATTGAATCCATTCAAGAATACTAAAATATAAATATGCTTTCCCAAATATATGACCAACTCACTGTTTAGATTTAACTAAGGCATATACTTTTGAATTATTTTTACAATAACCATAATATTTTTATCTACTCCTTTCCTTCCTTGTAATAATGTCATTTGTTTACAAAAGTGTATTTAAACTTCTATATCAAATAAAAACAAAGTACCCTATTAAGAGTTCACACCTACAGCTGTAGTATCATCAGCATTTTACCTAGGCAAAGGAATTCACCAGCCTGTGAAATCAAAACAGACACTGTCATAAATAAGTATGCACTAGATGGAACTTATTTATTTAACAGGTGGGTTACGTATTGGAAAATACAAGACAGTTGAGAAATGTTGGAGATACTTTCACCTAAAAGGAAAAAGCTGTCAGGAAGGAGAGACAGTTACGGAATATAGAATTCATTCTGCATAGTTCATGCACAAATCAAGGTCAAGATTAATCTGCTATGGTGTAATTTTCTGAAATAATTTTTATTTTGGTTTTAGTAGTTCACATCTTTTGTAAATTTGAAATGCCATTAAATGTCCACGGTATCTTTTGGAATATACATTCTGGCAGTGTAAAAAACAAATTTTCAAAAAGTTATAATATCTATTATCCCACTGAATTCTACCATCAAATCAAAAAAGAGGAGCTCATATTTACAGAGCACAATGAGCTGATCAAGCTTCTACAATCCGAGGCCCACGGGTCACATATAGCCCAGGATGGCTTTGAATGCGACCCAACATAAATTCATACACTTTCTTAAAACATAATGAGACTTTTGCCAGGCACGGTGGCTCACACCGTGAGCCCAGCACTTTGGGAGGCCGAGGCAGATCACCTGAGGTCGGGAGTTCAAGACCATGCTGACCAACATGGAGAAACCCCATCTTTACTAAAGATAGAAAATTAGCCAGATGTGGTGGCGCATGCCTGTAATCCCAGCTACTCAGGAGGCTGAGACAGAATCGCTTGAACCCAGGAGGCAGAGGTTGTGGTGAGCTGAGAGTGCACCATTGCTCTCCAGCCTGGGCAACAAGAGCAAAATTCCATCTAAAAAAAAAAAGAGAGAGAATTTTTTTTTTAACGTCATCAGCTATTGTTAGTCTTAGTGTATTTTATGTGTGACCCAAGACAAGTTTTCTTCCAATATGGCCTAGGAAGCGAAAAGATTGGACACTCCTGAGCTAGATGCTTTACAGAGCAGTTTGAATGCATTTTGTTTCAGTCTCATAACAGCCCTCTGAAGTACAGTTAATATTGTTATCCCAGTTTTACAGATGAGAAAATGAAACCTAGAGTGGTTAAGGAACCCCTTCTAGGCTACAACTGCGAAGTAGTATAGTAAGGTAGGAGTATAGTTCAACAGTCCCTTAGTAGTTGAATCACTTTGAAGAAGAAAAGATTCTAATGTTTGCCCATTTTATGACATTATCCATTGATAGTGAATGTATTCTATATTAGGTTTTATCTCTCTAGTGTTAACAAACTGCCTAATACTTAATGAATATTGAGTGAATGAACTGCCAGCATTCTTGTCTTCCCTAAGTTATAGACTTTTTTCCTTTGCTTTCTCTTTAGCATTCTATAGAATTTTCCTAAATCTAAAACTTTTCCATTAAAATGGCCTTGAATGCAATTTTATGGGCCCTGTAGTTTATACAGTTTAGGAGAGGGCTTTATAAGAAAAAGAGTAAAAATTATGAATATAAAATTAGTAGGGCTTTGTTTCCAGGGTTTTGAAAGGGACTTATGCAAGTGAAGGCCACTAAAGTTTAAACTACCTTAACTTCATAGTAAATCCACCTCTGCCCTGATCTATATTAAAAAATATTGCCTCCCAGAGTTAGAGGTCAATCAGTTCTTTCCTTTAAACTTCCATGAATTTGTTGCCCTCCTTGCATGCATGTTTAATATAGTCAGTACTTTTTGTGATATGTTTGTGCCAACCTAAAGTTGCTTTTGAAGCCTCACCTGGTGCAAGGGCAAATGATTTGATCTTTTGCATTATTGATTAAAATAATTATTATTTATCAGTAACATTTCCATTTTTTGTCTGGTCACTTAAGCTGAAGAATACAATGGTGATTTAAAAATTAATTTCTTGTTTTAAGGTCTTTGATTTGTTAGAAATAAATCAGGTTTTTTTTTTTTTTTTTTTTTTTACTCATTAAAGTTTTATTTCTTAAACTTTGATAATGTTACATACTGTATAAAAAATAGCTTACCTAGTATAAGTTTTGAATTTTATTGATTTTAAATTGATGTTTGTGTATAGAATATGGAACATACTCAGACTTTACAGCATTGAAAGTTTATCAACTAAAATTATTGTAATAAAAATTGTAATTATTATCTTGAGAAAAATTAAGTACATGTGGAAAATTCTGTATTCTCACATAAAAATGATTTATACTTTTCACATAGTAACCTTTCTTGGGGAGTAATTTTCATAATTAAAAGAGCTGAATTATACTATAATTCTGTATTTTAAACAAATATTATAGATAGTGTAAGATGTAAGCCTGGGATGTTCTGAAAATTCAAAATCTGGTTGTTCCTCTGAATCCTAAGGGAGGAAAATAATGCATATTTTGCCATTTTAAAAAAAAATTGTATTTAAATATTAACTAGGCTTTAATTATATAATTCCCTTATTTTTAAAGAATAATAATTTCAAACACATTTACTATTCTTTGCAAAGTTCATTAGGGTGAAGACTTTGCCTATTAAGTTGGGGTTACTTAGGGGCACGAAGCTAGTCAACTTTTAGGTTCCTTTTCTAACTAGGAGAGTTTGTTGTGGCTGCCTCAATATGTATTTTTATATAATGTGTAAATGTCACAAGACTCACAGAAACTAAACGGCTCATTTAGTACATTTCATTGCCAGCATTGTAGAAAAATTTGAAATAAAACGACTATAAAATTATTTTCTAGAAATTCTGACTTTGAAAAATATAGGTTTCTATGTAAACAATTATAGTAATAATTTAATGCTTTTTTAAATAAAAGGAAACCAAAATAATGCTAAAATTATTGGTATAACATATTTACTATTGAGTGCTGGGCCTTTTAGTAAAATAAGAACTGGTTAATCAATCAGTGAGCAAATATGTATTTAATCGGCGATGTACTGTATGGTGCCAGGAAAAATATAATAGTATACTTAGTAGACCCTGCCTACATCCTGGCTGGGAGTATATGTAGTGAATGTCACAGTTAGGTGTGACATTGGTAATTGGTCTGTTTTGTAGTATTTATTTGTTGCATATCTATCCAACAGTCTATCTTATTTTTTTATTCATTTGTTTTAAGACAAGGTATCGCTCTGTTGCCCAGGCTGGAGTGCAGTGGCGATCTTGGCTCTCTGTAGCCTCGACCACCTGGGCTCAAGTAATCCTCTCGCCTAAGTCTCCCAAGCAGCTGGGATTACAGGCATGTGCCACTACGCCTGGCTATTTTTGGATTTTTTGGTAGAGATTGGGGGTTCGCCATGTTGCCCAGGCTGGTCTTGAACTCCTGAGCTCTAGCAATCCACCCACCTCGGCCTCCCAAAGTGCTGGGATTATAGGTGTGAGCTACCCTTCCTGGTCCTATCTTGTTTTTGTTTGTTCGTTTGTTTTGTTTTATGAATTTCAGAGCGAGTTGAAGAATCAGTTTTCTTCACTTTCATATGCATATTATGAGTTCAATATTTGTTTACAATTCTTTTATTTCCTGAAGGAAATTTTATATACCTTGAAATATACAAATCTTAAGTGTATCATTCAGTGATTTTTTTTACTTCCTTTTTTTAATGTTGGATTTCCTGATCTGTTTTTGCCATTAAAATGCTTTTATTTTATTATGGTCTAGTCAGTGCATTTTTACAAATACATACATTACACTCTTATCATCTAAATCCCTACCAAGATAAAGAACATTGATTAGACATTAAAGATTGTTTTTTAATATAAGATATACCTTTACAAGTTTGCTTTTAAAAAGAAAGAATCACTAAAACCATGTGAAGTATTTGTAAGTATGCCTAGTGGGCCATGGTTTTGCCTTGGGAAGCAAACATTTGTGAAAACATTTTGCCTGCTCGTGTTTACTGTAGGGAAATGTACCAGAAGTCATCACCAGATATAAACCATGAACAGGAAGGAAATTCGGAAGTGGTTTTTGGTTGCATTATCGTCTGTAGCTACCTGTGTGCTTACATGAAGCCACATGCTACAGCTCAACAGAATTGCCTTCTTATTAACCAGGATTTTATTCTGAAAATAAAATATAAAGCCATTACCTAATTCTTTTAAAAGTACTCTAGAAAAACTTCTGATCTGGGAGCTGATGATCCAGTCTACCCTCTGCTTTCAGCCTTTCTGGGATGGTGAAGGTAGTGAAGGAAGTAGGTAGGTCCTTATGCTTTTAAGGGAGCATTCTTAAAAGAGAGTGATGTCTGTGGTATGGAGTATTGTAAATGATAGCTTAAATCAGCCATTTGCCCCTGTTACAACACAGATTTAGGGATAACCCCAGGGAAAGGAAGATGGAAGATACTAGCTAGCATTAGGTTCTGTTATCCTGATTTCAGGTTTGTTTTCTGTTTTTTTTTTTTTTTTTTTTTTTTGAAACAGTATAAAGAGTTGCCTGTAAATCATCCAAGTCAATGGCAACCTGTGCTGAAGTTTTGCCTATGTGATTTGTAAGAGTTCGTCCTGTTCAGTAGCACTGAGACATTTGGTGTATTTAAGGTTTACTTAAAACTGCTTTTGATCTGTGAGAAAGTAACCACAAGATGCTAAGTGATTGTTTAAGCTGCTTTGGCTATCATGTTAATTTTCTTTGAGTAATTACATCTTTCATATTTCATACAGTCCTCAAGAAAAATTTTATTTTTGTGTTCCTCTTTATGTTTTTTTTTCTGATATGTCTATACTTAATACCCTGTTTTCAGTCTGAGATCCCAAGTAAACAGCCTGAGACACCCGATGATATTCCTCAAAAGGTAAAACACAAATTACAGTAAAAGAATGTAAACTACTTGTAGTTTTGTTTTTTGTTTTCTGGGTTTTTTTAAGTGCATGCTAGATTAGACTAACTTAAAAGATTGGCTTTCAATTTGTTCTTCCTATAAGTTCCTTAGAGTTGAACAGTTGATTTCCTTCAGGCTGAGAGATGTTGTTCTACTGTTTCTCAGCTTTTTCTAATTGTCTGTTTTTAGGATTTATATGCTGCTCACTAACAGGCTGAGTTTTCACTGCTCTCACTACAAAAACATGTATTGCTTCACACATAAACTAACAAATTATGAGGCATGTTAGTAATGGGCAGCCTGGCATCTTCAACTTTTCAGTTACTCGTTCAATTCTAAATACTAAAGTGTGTATTTTGAGAATGCAGCAATGTCTCCTCTTTTAAAATTATTTTTTTCAATCAGAATGAATAGAAACTAAGAGTGTGTGATCACTTTTTAAAATACAAATTTATTTTAATTAGTAGAAAAGTTAATTATCCTTTTTATATTCCAGAAAGATGAAAGTACATAATTCAATAAAAAATGTAGTTTTTTAGGACACAGAAGTATACCTCAAAATATTTAGAGAAAAATTCTTGTAGGTCAATTTTGAATCTGTACATGAAGTCAGTAATCAAGTAGATGCTGTCCCACATCTATTAATTCATTGTCTTGCCCATCACTAACAATGCTTTTATCTTTTTAAATATTAGCAATTTTGAGTTGAAGATACCTCATACAAAAGAATTTTTATGGTACAAAATCTACTACCTTCCTTTCATTTTCAAAAATAGTACAGTGTTCTTGTTTGTTTACCCATCAGATCCTCCAAATTGTAATATTATTTTACATCATTTTAATACTTCCCTGTGTCAAGAAATATTTTCAGTCTCCATTTGCTGTATATCATTCCTCAGTTCACTGGCAACTCTGTTTCCTTGCTCTGTGCCTGAAGTTAAAAAAGATTAATGTGGCTTCACTTAGTTATCTTTTTATCTAAAATTTGGTTCAGTATCTCATTCTACATGTCTCACCCAAAGGACACTTGTTTTCCACTTTAGTTGGAAATCACTTAAAAAAAATGTTGCTTGAAAAGGGCATTGTTGTAAATGATGCATATTGACTATTTGAGTTTGAAGAGTAGACCAATAGTAGAATTTTAAAAATTGCATATTCTTGTTTATAGGAAAGTAAAGTCATATTTAGAAAGGGAAGGTTTTAAAGCATGTTTCAGATTTCATATTTTTAAAATCATTAATCCATGGTCTGGGTCTAATTCCGATCCGAGGATCTTAGATACATACCAACTTTTCCCTCCGTCTGATATTTTGTAGGATATTTGAGATCTTAGTTTCTCATCTTCTATGATTTTAAGGGGAAAACAATTTAAGTGAGTTGGAGAACCTGTTTTGAGAATAAAGGCTAACCAGGAAAAGAAATGTTCATGTATCATGTTCTAAAACATCAAATCCTTATGTTTCTAGGTAATTAATTTCTCAAAATGGACTGCTGTGTATGTTCTTAATATACTCATTTAGTTGAGTTAGTTATGGATCATATTACTTTACACCACAGACAATGAGAATGAACAAATTGGAGAGAGCAGCTTGCAGTGGCAAGCTAACCAGAGTGTCAACTGGCATAAAACTTCTTGATTCCTTTTTGGGTCAGGACTCTCAGAAGGATCTGAAGAAGGTTTTGGCCGTTCTCAGTGAAACCTGGGAATATAGGAAAGAATAGGGCAATTGAGTCTCTACCTCCAAGTATTTGAACTACACACTCACACTGATTATTCTGAGTGTGTGGACCTTTAGGCCTGACCTAATTACTTCACTTGGGGTGGAAGCGAAGTTCCAGGCTCCTCACAGACTAGACAGGCTCTTTGCAGCTCAATGCTCTTCATTCGTGAGCATTCTCTTTACTGGATGGGGAGGTTTTCTCATACACCAAAGAAGACAAACTGCACTAACACAGAAACGTTTTTTGGCTAGAGATTGTTTCAGGAAGAACAAAACTGCTAATACTGTTATTTTATGTATGTCTTTAAAAAATTCAATGGAATTTTAAAACAGAGAAACCTAACCCAAAAATGTGGATTTATTGTGTATACATACAGTTTATGAAAAGCCCCTTTAAAAAGGTAACACACCTTGACACCATACCTTTCCTCAAGAATATTATGTTTTAATTCTTGATGATAGTTATCTCAGTCATTTTCTTTTGTCATTTCTTAGAAACCTGCTCGATACAGAAGAGCCGTGAGTTATGACAGTAAAGAGTACTACATGCGACTGGCCTCTGGCAATCCCGCCATTGTCCAAGACACCATTGTGGAGAGTTCAGAAGGCGAAGCTGCTCAGCAAGAACCAGAGCATGGGGAAGACACTATTGCTAAAGTCAGAGGTCAGCCTGCCTTTTTGATTTGGATTAAAAGTGATTTTGGAACATTCTTGTATTTGAATTCATACAAAAATTTGAGCAACTGTAAATAGTAGGCCCAAAGTTTAAAATATCCATACATATTTTACCATCTCACCCTTCTTAATGATTGATTTCTTTGTCAGAACTAAAGACACTTGCTCTTGTTTATTGCCTACAAATGAATGTCACATGCCCATTGGCTTAATGGTTTTTTCATTGTATTTCTCAGAATCCTCAATGGCACTTGATATTTGGTTTTTTTTTTTAAATATGCATATGTATTTTTTCATGACACAGCCTCAGAAGGTCTTGAGAACATGTGCCTCAGCACTTGATATTTTAAGTTAAGGGCTTAATAACTAATGTTTATAAAATGAAAGTAACTACTAAACCTGTAGTTCGTGCATATTAGCCAATAGTAAGGAATAATGGTTTTTCTTCCTATGAGTTGAGAGAGATTATCCCAGATCTAAACTTTAGGAGCTGAATAGATGATGAATTGGACTACAATGTCCATAGACCTTCGGATTCTGTACTTTTACATTGGTGCCCTCAGCCTGAAATGGTTTCTTCTTTTCTACAGCTTCTCCATTATCCTTACCTTAACACATCCTACTCAGTCTTAAACTCACTGGTCATGTATAAAATCATCCTTCTCTAAAGTCTTCTCCAACTCCTCTGTTCACTGATAGTACTTTGCACTTGTCTGTTATAGCAGTTTCAGTGATTTTTCACTGCTGTATGTTTCCATTTTCTAATTTATGAGTTTTTCTCAAAGACAGATTGTTTTTTCTTACTTTATAAATTTTGACACATGACTAGAACAGAATGAGGATTCAGTTCGAGTAAGTAAATCAATTCGTTGTTTTAATCTTTTTAAGCCTCTGATTCAACACAAATTCAAAAGTCTTTGCATATTCTATACACCCCTAAAGTGTAAATTAAGATTTTAATTAAAAGTCAGTTTTAGAATTAAAAACTAAGAAATTAAAAATGAGTTTTCATGAGTTAATAAATTAAAAATTAGTTTCAGATTGTTTTAAAACAATCTGTATAGGACTGAGTCACCAAAAAACACTATTTAAATTGTGATCAGTTTCTCCTGTTGTTATACCTGTTCTCTCATGTGATGACTATGACTTACTAAACGTTTTATAATTGATCCAACATTTTGATAAAATCACTGAAACTTTTGGTAGTTGAACAGAGATTAAAGCCTTCTAATTTTGTTGACATTGCACCAGCACAGTTACTGAATTGGGTTCAAAGCTAGTGCTGGATACAAGCCAAGGTATAATCCACAGAGTTTGATAGATTGTGTTTGGGTCATTGGCTCTTAACTTCTCTGGCCTGATTTTCCTAATCTCTAATTGAGCTAAAAGCACAAATATACAGGGTATTATGCTAGACATAGAAATGGAGGTTTTGATTCATTAAGCTAAAAATAATGCAGCTGTAAGCATTCTCCCCTTGTGGATGTTCTCTGGAGGATTTGATCTCTGTTGCTTACTTATTACACTTGTTCGAATATGAAAACAAGGCTCTTCTCAAGGCAAAACAGAACCTCTGGTAAGTAATATTCAAAGGATAAGACTCAGGCTGACTTGTGCTATTCCAAAGTGCTTAGAGCAACTGTAACAGGAAGGCATAGTGTTACTTTGGATGGCACAAAGAGTATTAATTTGATCAAAATATGTGATTTAGCATGTATTTTAAGGATTTCTCATAGTTTGGGTCCTCACTGGTTACTATCAACTGATTTTAATTTATCCTACTCTGATTATTAAAAAGTTGTCAAAATGTAGGTAGTAAAATGTTTCCTTAATCTCCAGATTAAATTATATGTCCCTGTATTATAAAGAATTCTGTTCTTTCTGACCTGGTATTTTGATCAAATTAATTCATGTATGAAAATCCATACTGCCACTTGTGAAATGAGGCATGAAATAGTCTTCAAGAGCCCTCTAAATAGGTGGGATATCTTGTAATCATGTTTATTTTTTACTTTTTTTGAGACAGAGTCTTGGTGTGTCACCCAGGCTGGAGTGCAGTGGCATGATCTCAGCTCACTGCAACCTCTGCCTCCCAGGTTCAAGCGATTCTCCTACCTCAGCCTCCTGAGTAGCTGGGACTACAGGCATGCACCACCACACCCGGCTAATTTTTTTATTTTTAGTAGAGACGGGGTTTTGCAATGTTGCCCAGGCTGGTCTCAAACTCCTGACCTCAAGTGATCGGCTCACCTTGGCCTCCCAAAGTGCTGTGATTATAGGCATGAGCTACTGCACCCAGTCATAATCACATTTATAGTTTGCTATCTTTATTTTTGTGACAATACTTGATTATTTATTCATGGTGTCCCCTTAATGACACCTACCTAAGCTACACTATTCTTACTATTATAGCGTTCTGTTATCATCATCACCTGATACTTACTGAGAATTTATTATGTATTAAGCATAATGCTAAGCACTTTACATGAATTACCTAATATAGTCCAACAATCCTCTCAGAAGATACTGTACTTGTACCAGGTGTTTTTTTTGTTGTTGTTGTTGTTGTTTTAAGACAGAGTCTTGCTATATTGCCCATACCTGGCTCTTGTCTCAGTTTTTTAGATAAGAAACTAAGGTTCAGAAAGTTGAATAATTTTCCAAGGTCATTAACTCCAGAGGACTATGTTCTTAACCACTGAATGTGCTACCTCCCTATACCTTCCAGAATTGTCTCAAATTGGAAATCTGTAGAAGGGACTACATGAGACTAAACTGCTTCCGCACAAGGTCCTTACAATGCCACGTGGCCCTCTTGGTTATTATACTGTAGGTTTGGTCAAGCCTCCTCTAAAACGCTCCCGATCTGCACCTGATGGAGGAGATGAGGAGAACCAGGAGCAGCTACAAGACCAGATTGCCGAGGGCAGCTCCATAGAAGAGGAGGAGAAAACAGATAATGCTACCTTACTGCGCCTGTTAGAGGAAGGAGAAAAGGTATTGTGCTTCTGAAAAGTAAGGATTGTAAATATTTCAGTAACGTATTATTAAGACAACATGAGTTGATAGGGTAGCTGTGGAAAATAAATGCTTTAGCCTCTGTAATAAAATACAGCTTTAAGCAGCCTTTTGGGTTCAGTATTCTACTTCTCTCTTCTGTAAGGGTTTTCTCACTCCCCTGAAACATTAAACAGCATAAGGTTTCATCAGATACAGTATTAACAACTGGCACCTAATTCTCTGTCTTCCTCTATACCGAAGACCTTGCCATAATTCTCTATTTCAAGTCCGTGTAGACAGCCTATTCAGCAATCTGGCCTTGTATTTTTTTCTACATCTCCGTAATTCCAGTAATAACCTACCAGCAGCTTCAGCCAATCTGGACTGTCACCTCCAGCCTTGGATTATTTAGCCCCTACTGTCCTTCACTCACAGAAGATATCAGCTTCCTATTTCTCACTCAACCTCCAATACCCTGCTGACCTCTCTGGTCTCATTCCACTGACTCTGTCTTGTAGCCTGATCCCCTGCAGCCTGGTACACCTTGGAGTTTATTACACCCACCATGTTGTGTTTTCTTTCCACTCTGCACTTTACTCATTGTGTTGTCCATGTTACATTGCTATAAAGGAATACTTGAGGCTGGATAATTTATAAAGAAAACATGTTTATTTGGCTTAACACTTCTACAAGCTGTACAAGCATGGCACCAGCATCTGCTTGGCTTCTGATGAGGCCTTAGAAAGCTTTAACTCGTGGCAAAAGATGAAGGGGTGCAGGCTTGTCACATGGTAAGAAAAGGAGCTCTTGTGTGAACTGATAGAGTGAGGACTCATTACCGCCAGGACGACACCAAGCCATTCGTGAGGGTCCCACCTCCATGACCCAAACACCTCCCATAAGGCCGCCCCTCCAACAATGGGGATCACATTGCAACATGAGCTGTGGAGGGGACACACATGCAAACCATGTCACTCATACTGCTTTTTCCTGCCAAAATGCCCCTCTTCCTTTTACTTGCTTAACCTTTATCTGAATAAATCCTGTGTGTTATCCCATTTTTCCGGGTGTTTGTAATAGTCAAACATAGAAAGCTTTCTTTGACTCTTTTGCTAGCTCAGGCTTGGTTGGATACCCTTCCTCTATACTTTCATGATGCCTTATATGTATCACTCTGTATTATATCATAATTACTTGTTCCAGTATCTTTCTCTTGTCCTAGATTTTGAGCTCCTTATAGGCAAACTGTGTCTTATTCCTATCTCATTGCCTTACAGAGGTCCAGTTGCATAATAGACAACCAATAAACTTTTGAATGAAGGAATGATTGGTTGAATAAACAAGGGAATGAATGACTTGAATGTGTCATGAATATCACCTTTTTAAAGGATGTTCTTTTGTCTGTTATATTAGATCTTGGTATAACCTTTTGAGGTCTTACCCTCTAAGTAGTCACTAGAAATTGGAGTATAATCAAAACAGTTCTGTTCAAATGTATGCCCTAATTAATATTGAATGACAGTACATTAAGAAAAGATCATGTAACTATAAAAGTACCCCAGATATGAAGGAAGCACAAGAGAGGCTTTTACGGACTGGGGAGCATTCTGTTTCTCGGTCTGGATGCTGGTCACACCAAATTTTTAGCATTTGAAAATTAATCCAGCCATACACTTAGGAAATAAGCATTGTATGTGTGTGTGTGTGTGTGTGTGTGTGTGTGTATGTGTGTGTGTGTATGTGTATGTGTGTACATATAATATATGTATGTATGTATGTGTATATATATATAAATATACTGCAATAGGGAAGCTTTTAAAGTATATCAGGATTGATCAGATATAGCAATGAAAATTGACTTATATTTAGATATTTTAGAAAGACTACAATGCTTTCATTTTTAAAACTTTTAATCTCATGAGTATAGTTTTTGCTCTAGTTGCTTTAAGTTTTAATAGTGCGGGAAGTGTATTCAAACTGACATTTGTTTAACTCTGATTTAATTGCTGATTTTTGTCTTGACTCATGTTGAACTAAGTTTAAGCAAGAAAGAGTTTTTACAAAGAATTAGATACTGCCCTTTGGAGAGAAAACAATACTTACTTTGAAAGATTTAGCAATGCTCCTTCCTATGAGGAAAACACAATTTCTGCCAAGCTTGGACTTTTGCAACAGTACAGTAGTCTCCAGGGAGCAGAATCCAGGTGGGGAATGAATAGAAACAAATTCTACAGTTCCATTTCCAGGGGATATGATGGAAAAAGAAGGTAAACTGTGTAGAAGAGAAAGCAACCAATAATTCCTAACCTGATTATGTACATTATCTCACTTAATTCTCACAACAAGTCAATTAGAAATTTACAAATGAAGACATGGAGGCTCAGAGAAATTAAGAAACTTGACCCAGTCTACAAAGTGGCAGAACTGGAAATTTACCCTGAGTTAGCAGGCCCTGCAATTTTCACTCTGTATCATCTTGCCTCACATAGAACACAATCCTATTCTAATCTCCTTACATGTATGCCTCAATTCCCTTTCCTGCCAAGCTTGCTGTGTCTGTCTCCCTTCATGAGAGCAGGAGCCTTATCTAATGTTCTTCACTTTTAGAAGCTAGCACATAAGTGCCTGACCTACAGAAAGTACACCCAGAATATTGAGAGAGATGGGATTGGCAGATGAGTGGATGGGTGTGAAGGAATTGTTTAGTTTTACTCTAGTCAAATGCAAATCAGACTGTAATCTAAGCTTATTCTTCTCAATATGCTTAAACTCTGATTTAATATGCTTAGCTCTAGGGATGCCATAATAGTCTAACAAAAATGGATCTTTACAAAATACCTGTATTAATGAATGTTTATGGGCTTCTTTATAGATCCAACACATGTACCGTTGTGCTCGAGTCCAGGGCCTAGATACCAGTGAGGGGCTCCTTCTTTTTGGTAAAGAGCATTTTTATGTGATTGATGGATTTACCATGACAGCAACAAGGGAAATAAGAGATATTGAAACCTTACCTCCAAAGTAAGTAAATGAATGAAGAGAGACAATGTATGGCTGTCTTTAGAAGACAGAAAGTATATTTGCATAGTTTTCTTTTTTAATCAAAAAATTGTGTTCTAGGTAATATTCTCTCTCAGTTTGTGTGTATTCATCATTACATATTCACAAAGATGATATTCAGTTATTTTAAGGTAGTAATGAAAATGTTTGGCTTCTTTATCAAGATGAAAGCTAAATAACATTTATTTCTGTACATTCTGAGTTATTTATATTATAATCTATATATTTATAAACTTATTCTGAATTTATAAATTGTCCTTTTAAAAAATATAGCAGATATACAATTGTAGAGAAAGTGTAGGTAACTGCACAATATTCCTAAAAATGAAAGAGCATCATCAGGTACTGAGTACCCCAGAAACAGCATGACTAAAGCATTAGCAGAGATTTACTGACTGAGTTGTAGGCATCTTCCTTTTCTTCTGCCGTCCTGTGATGAAAGTAATAGTGAGTAGTGGAAAACTCAGGAGAGAGACCAAGCTAGAAAAAGGATAAGAAGCTTAGGGCTTAGAAGATCAACAGGCT
Organism: Rhinopithecus roxellana; assembly: GCF_007565055.1. Taxonomy (NCBI): domain Eukaryota; kingdom Metazoa; phylum Chordata; class Mammalia; order Primates; family Cercopithecidae; genus Rhinopithecus; species Rhinopithecus roxellana. The sequence continues at coordinate 50,561,672 of NC_044550.1, forward strand.
GGCTGCTTCTCTTCTTTAACATTTTCCTAGCACCCTTGAACACAGACATTGTTTCTCTAGTTCATTCCTAGGAGATATTTCAAATAATTACTTTCAACAACAGTCAGGGTCACATGAAGACTTTTATGGGTCCTTTTTCCATACAAAAATATTTAAAATTATATGTTGTGACTAACGGTATAAATATAATCACATATTAAAACATTTTTTCTACCTTTTTCTACCTAAAAGTTGATATTTTTTCTGATTTTTAAAATAAATTAAGACATTTTCTTGGGCCCCAGAAGTATGTGAGCTGAAGCACTGTGCTAACCATGTCTGGTGAATAACTTGGTCCTGACAGTAATAGGGGAATTTTTAAAATTGCATTCATCAAAGGAGGTTCCTTGTATCTCAGGTAGCTAACAAATTCTTCTTTTAAATGTATTTTTTAACTGAAAATTCTGATATATAGTATTCCTCCATCCTGTTCATGTGTTTAAAATTAGCACACCCTTTGTGGAACAGTAAATTTATCTCTTGCTGTGTTTTTGTTTATTTGCATTTTCTCTTGGCTACCTGTAGTATGCATGAGCCAATTATCCCTAGAGGAGCCAGGCAAGGCCCTAGTCAACTCAAGAGAACATGCAGCATTTTTGCATATGAAGATATCAAGGAAGTTCATAAAAGGAGATATCTCCTGCAGGTGAGTCAATTTAGTAGTACTGTTTTGTCCTGTTTCTTTATTCTGAAAATGTATTATTTAAAAATTGGTATGTGCCATGGAAACCCTCAATAGGATCTGCATTTATTGATTGATTGATTGATTTATCTTGCTCTGTCGCCCAGGCTGGAGTGCAGTGGCGTGATCTAGGCTCACTGCAAGCTCCACCTCCCGGGTTCACGCCATTCTCCGGTCTCAGCCTCCTGAGTAGCTGGGACTATAGTCGCTCGCCACCACACCCGGCTAATTTTTTTGTATTTTTTAGTAGAGACAGGGTTTCACCATGTTAGTCAGGTTGGTCTTGATCTCCTGACGTCGTGATCCACCCATCTCAGCCTCCCAAAGTACTGGGATTACAGGCGTTAGCCACCATGCCCGGCCAGGATCTGCATTTAGAATAATCCTTAGATTTGGTTATAGACAGACTCAGGTCACCTCAGGTCACGTGGATGCATAATTTTGTACAATGCATTTCTCGTTTAAACACAGCCTAAAATTTGAGTGATTATCTTTGTTATCCATCTTTCCCTGTAGCTATCCAAATCAACATTTTAGTTTTCTTCTGATATAAAAATTACATCCTTACTATAGTTTTATAAAATTGTAATTTTATAATAATTATTTTTATTCTATTATTAAAGACTTTAGAAATAAATTGAGCAGAATAAGAAATATCTGTTTATTTTGTAGCTTAATCTTCAGGGAATTCATGACTTTAAAAGTGTTAGCAAATTAACTTCTTGAACATTGTAGAAATTCATAGTGGAAAAGTTAATATATAATCTTATTTGTGAACTTCTGTTTTTTCTTAATGTTTTTCTCTCTGATCATTTCAGCCTATTGCTGTGGAAGTTTTCTCTGGAGATGGACGGAATTACCTCCTTGCTTTTCAGAAAGGAATTAGAAACAAAGTCTATCAAAGGTCTTATTTGTTAGGAACACTTTGTATAATACTGTGGGAAGAGATGGGAGGGGGAATCTTTTCTCAGTTTTGCTAGTTTTTAAAAATCTAGAATTTAGATCATTGAGCCAACATCTTTGAAGAAAATAATTTGTATTATTTTTGCCAGCTTCTTGAAACAATTGTTCTTCTAACTTTTAAAATAATGCAATTCTATTGTGACATACCATTTTTCCTCCTGCTAACTTATAGTAGAAATCATCAAAAACTACTTTTATCACTAAGTCCTGTGTCTCTACATACAAAGGATGATGAAACTGTAGCCTTAAAAATAAAACTTTAGTTTCTTTTTTTTTTTCTTGAGACAGAGTCTCATTCTGTCACCCAGACTAGAGTGCAGTGGCCTGATCTCGGCTCACTTAAAACTCCACCTCCCAGGTTTACGCCATTCTCCTGCCTCAGCCTCCCGAGTAGCTGGGACTACAGGCTCCTGCTACCATGCCCGGCTTATTTTTTGTATTTTTAGTAGAGAGGGGGTTTCGCCATGTTAGCCAGGATGGTCTCAATCTCCTCACCTCGTGATCCGCCCGCCTCAGCCTCCCAAAGTGCTGAGATTACAGGCATAAGCCACCATGCCTGGCCAAAAAGAAACCTTTACTTTCAAAATAAGGTTTCTTTGTATTTACCAAAATGAAGCCAACGCGGTTTCTTGCTATTGAATGCAAGGACTGAGTTCCCTTAGAAATTTAATTTACGTGGGACTTTTCTCTGGCCATGGAAGGGATGTTGGATACCTTCATCCTTGAAAAAGTAGTATAGCTAAATAAGGCAGATAGTCTAATTTAAGCATATTTTTATCTTTAATAAACTATATGTAAAATTTACCTTTTAAGCGAAAAACAGGCCAAGCTATGCATTGGCTCACGTTCATATCCTCAGCACTTTGGGAGACCAACGAGGGAGGATCACTTGGGTCTAGACTTCAAGACCAGCCTGGGCAACATAGTGAGGCCCTGTCTCTATAAAAAAAAAAAAAAAAATTAGCCGGGCATTGTGTCGCATGACTGTAATGGGAGGTTGAGGTGGGAGGATTGCTTAAGCCCAGGAGGTCAAGGTTGCAGTAAGCCATGATCACACCACTGCACTCTAGCCTGAGTGAGCAAGGCACTGTTTCAAAAAATAATTTTTTTTTTTTTTTTTTTTAAGACAGAGTCTTGCTCTGTCACCAGGCTGGAGTGCAGTGGCATGATCTTGCCTCACTGCAGCCTCCGCCTGCCAGGTTTAAGCAGTTTTCCTGCCTCATCCTCCCAAGTAGCTGGGATTTCAAGCATGTGCCACCGCACCCAGCTAATTTTTGTATTTTTAGTAGAGATGGAGTTTCATTCACCATGTTGGCCAGGATGGTCTCAATCTCCTGACCTCATGATCTGCCCACCTTGGCCTCCCAAAGTGCTGAGATTACAGGCATGAGCCACCGCACTCAGCCTATAAATTTTTTTAAAAAGGAAAAGCAACACATATCTCTGGTATTTAAATATAATTCTCTTGAATGTATGAATAATAAGGCTATTCTGAATTAACCATGTAGATGAGAGGCATTCTCTTGTTCTTTGAAGGGTGATGTAGATCCTGGCAATCCCTCTATTATAGAAAATTTTATATTTCGAATTATTTCCATGAGGAATAACTAAACCATCCAACATTGCTTTTCATTGCACTACAGTAATATTACCTGTGAGCACCTGGGAAATGAGGGTGGTTCAAATAAGCACCTGTGGATGTTGATTGGTAACCCAAAACTTCTTTCACATATGGGAAGAGCTAAGTAAAGTGATTGAGATTCACTTTTACTTATCTGATTTTTTAATTTCTAAAGATGCTATTGTTTTTAGTGCTAAGAAATTATTTCCTATTCAGAGAAGTCCAAAATAATAGATTTTGTTATGGGCATTTATATTTGGCTCTGGATGTCATCATTTTTTTTTTATAACCTGAAGAGTATTCTAATTATTATATATTCCTTTTGCCTGCCACGTAGTGGGTTATGGGAGGGTAGTTGCAACTATGAACATCTAAACGAATCATCCTTTCTTAAGCGTCCCATTAGATCCTGACTGAGACTTCATTTTCAATTTTATGCTGTTTTAAATTTTTCAGGTTTTTGGCTGTAGTGCCGTCTCTAACGGACAGTTCAGAATCTGTATCTGGGCAGCGACCAAACACGAGTGTGGAGCAGGGGTAGGTGGTTTGTTCCTTGAATATTACAGCTTAATAGTGAAATTGGGATGATTCATATCTGGGCAGTATTATTTAACATTTTAAATGAGTGTTTTTCCCCTGGTGGTTGCAAAATGTTTTTTAAGTACTGAAAACTAAAGGAAGAAAAGAAAAAGGTATGCATAATCACTATGTCAAATCACCGCTCACATTTTGATCAATTACCTTCTGTTCTTTAAAGCATGAGTACATTGTTGTGTGCATAACTGAGTTTATACTCTAAATACAAGTTTTTATCCTGCTTCTTCTATTCAGTGTTATATTCAAATATTACCTCTTGTCTTTAAAAAACTATTCAGAAACATAACTATCATTTGCTACCTATTCATCACACATATAAAACATCATGTAATTTTTGGATATTTCATCTTTGTCAGGTTTTTGCTTTTTTTAAATTATTGTTATTATTATTTTGAGATGAAGTCTCACTCTGTCACCTAGGCTGGAATGCAATGGCATGTCTTGGCTCACTGCAACCTCCGCCTCCTGTGTCCGTGCGATTCTCCTGCCTCAGCCTCCCAAGTAGCTGGGATTACAGGTGCCTGCCACCACACCTGGCTAATTTTTGTATTTTTAGTAGAGACGGGGTTTTGCCACATTGATCAGGCTGGTCTCAAACTCCTGACCTCAAGTGATCTGCCTGCCTCGGCCTCCCAAAGTGCTGGGATTACAGTTGTGAGCCACCGCGCCTGGTGTTTATCAGGTTTTCTTATCATAAGACTGGAAATGTGATTCTTCGTTATTTTTTTTTTTTTTTTAATTTTTTTCTTTTGAGACAGAGTTTCCCTCTGTCACCCAGGCTGGCGTGCAATGGGATGATCTTGGCTCACTGCAACCTCTGCCTCCTGGGCTCAAGCGATTCTCAGCATCAGGCTGAGCAGTTCTCAGCCTCCTGAGTAGCTGGGATTACAAGCATGTGCTACCACGCGTGGCTAATTTTTGTATTTTTAGTAGAGAAGGGGTTTTGCCATGTTGGCCAGGGTGGTCTCAAACTCCTGGCCTCAAGGGATCCGCCCATCTTGGACCCCCAAAGTGCTGGGATTACAGGCATGAGCCACCACGCCCTGCTATGATTCTTCATTATTTTATTGTGGTAGAGTCCCCTTAATAAAACAAAGAGTAGGAATTTTAAGGCTCTTGATACACAAAACCAACTTGATATTCATAAAAACTATACAAGTTTATATTGTACTATTAGTGGATAAGTTTGTCTCAATAGATACTTGCTAACTTTGTGTATTATTATTATTATTACTATTATTATTATTATTATTATTATTTTTGGGATGGAGTTTTGCTCTGTTGCCCAGGCTGAAGTGTAGTGGCATGATCTCAGTTCACTGCAGCCTCAGCCTCCCGGGTTCAAGCAATTCTTCTGCCTCAGCCTCCCAAGTAGCTGGGACTACAGGTGCGCGCCACCACGCCTGGCTAATTTTTGTATTTTTAGTAGTGATGGGGTTTTACCATATTGGCCAGGCTGCTCTCGAACTCCCTACCACGTGATCCACCCACCTTGGCCTCCCAAAGTGCTGGAATTACAGGCGTGAGCCACTGCGCCTAGCCTGTATATTAATTTTTTTATTTTATTGATTTTAGAAAATGTTTTCTCATTTTTTAAATGTATATTTCTTTGATTATTAGTAAGCATGAGCTCTGTACATGTTTATAAGCCATTTAAAATCATTATTTGTAAATTGTCCATATCTTTTGCCTATTTTTCCTTTGAGATCTTATCAATTTGTGTAGGATTTTTCTACCATAAGGTATTACTCCTTTGCTTGTCGTATTTGTTGCGGATTTCCCAGTTTTCCTCTAAATTTTGCTTTTTGACATTTACATTTAAACCTCTGTTTTTGTGTATTCTGAACTGTCAGTGATTCCTTTATGCTCTTTACAGCCGCATTTCATCTTAGCGATGCCTTCTAGATGACATAGCCATTTCAAGAATCCATACACCCAGCTCCATTTATATCACTCAATAAGTGGTAGCCCTTTATAATCCACTGGAAAGAAGCAGTGCTTTGGGGCTGTAAATTAATTATTAGAGCATGCAAGAAAATTACTTTTGAAAGTTCTAGAGATTATGTAATTTGTAAATAAAATTTGATTCCAATCTGTGTGCATCTATATACGTTGTGTATTTCTGTTTAAGTTTTGTTTTTATTTTTTTATAGCCAAGCCTTAGCAAATACAATGCTAAATACATGCTTTTGTTAACCCCAGAAACATGTTCTGCTCCTAATCATTTGTGTTGTTGTTAACATAAATACAGGAAGTGAGAGATTTCCTTAAAAACATAATGAGCCTTTTTTCTACTTGTAAGCAAATTGCTACTGCTTCCTAGATAATCTTAAACTTGCTATTTCTTTGTTCTTGCTACTTCCTGTGCTGAGTTGGCAGTTCTTAAATAATTTTTAAGAGCTCAGAGGCAAGAAACAGAAATTCATTTCCAACTTTAGTCTTCCATTTCAGTTGTCCCCTTTCTTACGATGTTGAAGAGTGATCATGGCTATTTTTCCAAAGAGAGTATCTTGTGCATTCAATTTGCCTAATGGAAAGACTATCTCAAAGTGGAAAATAGTACCATTGAGCTGGATGTGTTTAGGACCTAAGGTTTACAAATGTTTTAATTTCCTTTCAGAAAAGAAAATATGTAAATACTTTCTCCTGGTTCCATGACCAATTATTAATTATCAGTATTATAAAGCTGATAAACCTTAAATAGGATTTTATAACATTTTAAGGAAGTCTGCTGTCCCCAAAAAAGTAATGCTTAAATTTCAAATGACCTGGACAGCAATGACTTTCCTGTTATACAATATTCATATTTTCATTCACTTATTTAATGCATTATGTACGTACTATGTACAGAGTATTATATAATATTTCAGTTATTCTAATTAAGTATCCTTGGATCTGTTTATTTAGTGATTATAGTAAAAATAAGAAAGACTATGGTTAGAGTATGGCTTATGCCTCTAGTCCCAATAATTTGGGAGACCAAGTTAGGAGGATCATTTGAGGCCAGGATCTTGAGACCGACCTGGGCAACATACCAAGACCCCATCTCTACAAAAAATAAATTATAAAATAGTTTTAAAAAGAAAAAGAAGGCCAGGCACTGTGGCTCACGCCTGTAATCCTAGCACTTTGGGAGGCCGAGGTGAGAGGATCACCTGAGGTCAGGAGTTCAAGACCAGCCTGGGCAACATGGTGAAACCATGCCTCTACTAAAAATACAAAAATTAGCTGGGCGTAGTGGCAAGTGCATGTAATCACAGCTACCCAGGAGGCTGAGTCAGGAGAATCACTAAGACCCAGGAGGCAGAGGCTGCAGTGAGCCAAGACCATCCATGCCACTGCAATCCAGCATGGGTGACAGAGCAAGACTCCATCTCAAAAAAAAAAGTTGAACTAGAACAATGTTCTTCCAACTCTTTTGAATATGACCTAGAGTAAAAAATACATATTACATTCATCCCAGGGCACATAAATTGAGTTATAAATACTCAAACAAAATTCACAAAAAAATACTGTCCCTTAATGTATGTGATGCCTTCTGATGTCCTCTGTTTTCTTCAATTCGGTTTTTTGTTACTACATATTTCAAAATGCTGATCACAACCCACTAAACTGACTTTATGACCCACTGATAGATCCTCCATAGTTTGAAAAATTCCTGGACCAGATGACTTAAATTTTTCAACTTTATAATTTTTCAGATTTAAAATTTTATTGCTTCTAATTTATTGTATTATGTATTGCTTTTAGATCTGGGTTGCTTAGCACTTTGGTTGGAGAGAAGTCTGTGACTCAGAGATGGGAGGTAAATTTAATGAATATATGAGCTTCCTTAGAAGTTTGTAGTTAAGAGTAGAAGTCATAGAGTTAAAAGCACTTTAATTATCCATAAAATATATACCATAGAGAAAATGTTTTATTTTCATTCTTTTTAGAAAAAAAAGTATTTCATTGTTCTGAAATTTGTTAAAAAGAATCTGTCCTTTACATCATTTTGCATATAAAATTTTAAAAGCTGAACATAGTGGAAATAATTGATTGCTCAAAAATGAATATTCATCTTTTTCCAGAGAGGTGAAATCAGCAACTTCCAATATTTGATGCATTTGAACACTTTGGCTGGCAGATCATATAATGATCTCATGCAGTATCCTGTCTTCCCCTGGATCCTTGCAGATTACGACTCAGAGGTAAATCTTAGTAGAACACATTTTCAAAAATAATTTTAAAATGCTACAATTGAAGCAGGGTGCAGTGGCTCATCCCTAAAATCCCAGCGCTTCGGGAGGCCGAGGCAGGCGAATCACTTGAGCCCAGGATTTCAAGACCAGCCAGAGCAACATGGCAAAACCCTGTCTCCACTAAAACTGCAGAAATTAGCCAGGCGTGGTGCCAAACCCCAGTTGTCCCAGCTACTCAGGAGGCTGAGGTGGGAGGATTGCTTTAGCTCAGGAGGTGGAGGCTCCAGTGAGCCAAGATTGCGCCACTGCATTCCAGACTGGGTGACCTACCAAGCAAGACTCTGTCTCTGAAGAGAAAAACAAAAACAAAAACAAAAAAACTGCGGTTGCCTAAATGTTTTATTTGGTTTGTAGTTTAATGTTCTCAATAGGCACAGACACTTAATTCAAATAGATGAGAAGCATTTAGCACAGACATATAAAAAGTTTGGATAATTGACCAACTTATTGAATACTGGCCATTAATTCATAATATCTATTCGGTTTTTTTAAGTGCTGATTAATTTGCGTTTATTGGTGGATGTCAGAATCCATCTGTGTAGTTTGAAGTGTTTGTTAGGAAAACACAAAGTAACCCTTCTACAAAACATTACTGCCACATAAAAGAAATTTTTTATACTATTCCAGGAAGCCTTGGGAGAAGATTTCCAACAATTCAACATGTACCTGACTTAAGTCTCAAAATCAAGAGCAGATAGAAGTATATGAATGTTTTGATTCCTCTCTTCCTTTACCTCCTGTCTAATAGACATCTGATTAGTTCGGAAATGAACCGTAGCAGGCAAAACAAAAGTCACTTAGCCCTAGGTAAACAACCAAAAAGATTGTTTTTAAAATACAGAAATTCATTAGACCTTCTTATTCACTAGAATCATGGCTGCTTATCCTTTCAGAAATTTTAGACATCAACGTATTAAAAAGGATAAAGCTTCTATCCTCAGAAAATTTTGGTCTAATGAAAGAATGAAAGGAAATCTACCCTATATGCATGGACGTACGTTAGTGTATTTGATGTTTGAATCTATATATTTGCTTGTATAGTTAATTTACATACCTAATACATAATAAATAATAAAAGGAAAAGAAGAGATCAGGAGTAAAGATTGATAAGTGAAAATATTTTTTCTTTAAGTCCATCAAGGAAAGTTAGAAAGAAAATGTAGATTTTTAAAGAGACAGGAAGTCCAAAAGAAATGTGGTTTTCTGAGAAGGGAGTGGAGTACTTTGTCAACCCATATTTGAATATGTATCTCACATTCTCACATGAACATGACAGGTCCCATTACTGAACCTTCAATTCTCTACCTCGTTCTCCCAATACAATTCTGACCCTCACTGTGTATTCCCCATCTTAGGAAATGGCACCATCATCCATACTGTCTTACAGGCTGGAAATTATACTTTTCCTACTGTCCATGTCTGCTCAGTGGCCAAGGCATTTCTACCTTCGTCTCCATCAGTGTACCTAGTGTCTCATTTCAGGCCCTCTGCATCTTCTATTGGACTGTTGCAGCAGCCTCCTGACTGGTCTTAATGCTGTAGTCTCTCCTTCCTTCACTATGCCTTCTACACTGCAGCCAGTTTCAGGAACACTAATTGAGTCATCCCCTTGTTTAAAATCATTCCGTGACCAGGTGCTGTGACTTACACCTGTAACCCCAGAACTTTGGGAGGCCAAGGAGGGCAGATTGCTTGAGTCCAGGAGTTCAAGACCAGCCTGGGCAACACGGAAAACCCCATCTCTACAAAAAATACAAAAAAGTAGCCAGGCATGGTGACATGTATCTGTAGTCCCAGCTACTCAGGAGGCTGAAAGGGGAGGATCACTTGAGCTGGTGAGGTGGAGATTGCTGTGAGCTGAGAGTGTGCCTCTGTGCTCCAGCCTGGGCAACAGAGCAAGAAACTGTCTCAAAAAAAAAATAAAATAATGAAGTAAAAATAAATAAATAATAAAATTATTCAGTGAATCACCATCATAATTTGAGAGAGAGTAGAAAATCCTGACTATAGCAACCTTTTCATTGTAGCTCTTATGTATATATTCCTCATGTCCTCCCAGAACAGCTATCGTGGGGCACCCAGATCCCTCTCCTATAATTTAGTGGCTTTTCACACACAGCCTGACCTGCCCGGTGCCCATTGTGCATTTCTTCTCTCCACCAACTAACTCAACTGACCAGCTCCACTTCATCCTTCAGGAAACACTCACGTACCAGCCCTGTGATGTAGACCCTTCTGTTCTTTTTCTCCTCTGCCTTCTATTCCCACACTGCCCTATAGTTGTATAATATGGTACCTATGTTGGGGTTTTTTTCCCACCATTTTAATCATGGAGCTTTCTTTTACAGCATAATCCTGCTATTTGTTTGACTTTACTCAGTCACAGGGTCAAGGTCCTTGAGCACACAGACCATTTTATGTCTCTGTCAACTCTCAGCCCATAGGATGATGCCTGGCACTTTGTACATACTTTAACATTTGTTAAATTAACCAGAAAATATAAACGAGGTACTTTACATATAAACTTTGAGATAACAAATATACTAACTTGACTTACATTCAGAAATGTAGATCAGTTTCTCCTGCCCAAGATTTTTAAAAATAAAAGTTTGGCAAAACTGGTTATTCATGATGTCCTATAAAAAGGACACAAATATGCCACAGGCACATATTTCAAATTTCTACTTTCAGAATCCTCAGGGAGTAAATTTTAGTTTCCTTTTAAATATATGAATTAGGTCAACTCATCAACTTGTAAAGTAATCTCTGGTAAACTAGAAGAATCCGTCTCATTGGGAAGTTACTTGATCTGGTGTGATGTTATCTTTTAGAGGTGAAAGAATTACTGAGTGTTCTAGTTTATATCAGTTCCAGATCACCTCTGAGAAGAAATGCTCAGAAGTAACGTTGGAGGGAGATAGGGTGGGGGTGGAGGGAAGGAGGAGAGAGAAGGGAGATCTGATCCTCCAATTATGTGAGTGATGAGGTTAACGATGAATTGGAGCTGTTGTGTCCACAGTCTCCTGCTGGGTCCTTGCCAAGATTTGGAAGCATTTTCCCTCTTAATCCTCATCCCCTAAACCTGGATCCTTAGTGGCTTCCTCTGTGAAACACATAATTTCCAAAGCCCTTGTCTTCCAACTGAATCGGTTAACAAACTCCCATGTGCCTGTCTGTAAAGTGTGGATAAACAGTATGTACATAACATTATTTTGGAGTCCAGTTATGCCAGCTTGACCCCATAGATACTAGTGTGTTTCTAAATCATCATTGTCCACTATAGCCACTGTATCTACGTTAGTGAGGCTAGACAGTGTATAGTAACTTGAAATTGAGTTACATTTTATATTTTAGGAGGTGGATCTTACTAATCCCAAGACGTTTAGAAACCTGGCTAAGCCAATGGGAGCACAAACAGATGAACGATTAGCTCAGTATAAGAAGCGATATAAAGACTGGGAGGATCCTAATGGTAAGGAACTTTTTCTGTCATTGGACCTTGTACCCAAGTTTCAAAAGTAAGTCATTATGTAGCGGTCTGACATTCTCACATCCTCCTTCAAATTTCTTATATATCATATCTATATATATTATATGTCCACACATATATGCAGATGATTATAGCAGAGGAATCAGGTTTGCATGCCAACTTGTGGCCATGCTTAGAAGGCATTTTAAATAGCTTATTAGAGTATTGGTGGAAAACTAAGTATTCCTGCTTTGCATAGGACAGAAACTTCCCATCATAATCTGCCTCTGTCTCTAATCATATTTAGTCCAGGAACCACACTTTAATTTATTGTCTGTCTTTAATTTTATTGAGGCAATTTTTAGAACTCTTTCGCATTTAAAAAAATGACTATATTCTAAAACTATGTAGTTTACATGTTATTTATTATGTTTAATGTTTATTGTGTTTCTCCCTCAAAAAAGCAAAACAAACAAAGGAGAAAGAAAACCTAAGCTTGTAGTCCTATGTGAACTCTTTTTGTTCCCCCTCTCTGCCAAGGAGAATATGTAGTAAAATACATAAAAAGTGCTTAATATTCATAAATAATGATTTAGAGAAATATATAATTGCAAAGCCAGAACCTAATAAAAAAGTAACTATAAGTGAATATCCTGCTTTAATGGAAGATGGTCTACTATTAAGGGTTAACTATTATAGTAAGCCTCAAAACATGAAATTGGTAGACATACTAAGTTCGTGGGAATAGGCCATTGAATTATACTTAATTTGGACTACTGTCAAATATAGAAGAGAGGGATAGTGGTGTCATCATCAAGTTTTCCTGCTGAAAATGCCAGTACTAACTGCATTTAGTGTCACAGTTATCACATGGGCTATTATTTTCAAACATAAAGTAATACTGATTTTATTTTTCATATTTCTTCTTTTGGTTTCAATTATGCTTTAATTTTCTTAAACAGGAGAAACTCCCGCATACCACTATGGGACCCACTATTCATCTGCAATGATTGTGGCCTCATACCTTGTGAGGATGGAGCCTTTCACACAGATATTCTTAAGGCTACAGGTAAAACTTTAAATTGGAGGTTTTTCTATTTTATACCAGACTCTTCTATCTAAAATGTCACCTTTTAAAATACCATTGTCTTCCATTATAAGAAGCTCTGTAAAGTTTTAATGACAAAGTAGTTACATAACTAAAGTAGAATTCTGTTGGACCAAAATTGATTAATGAACTACAGTTCGCTTAGAACAAATAAGTACCAGCATCCTTTAATCAAATATATAAGTAGCATACATTTTTCAACCAGCCCTAACTGGTTGAATTAAACAATTTTTATTTTACAAAAACATGATATATTCCAGCTCATTCTCTGTTTCCTCGATTATGATTGCTTTTCTGGACATTCTCTTTCATTTATTCAGCAAATATTTAATAAATACCTACTGTGTGCCAGGCACTGTTCCAGGTACTTGGGAGGACTTCAATTAATAAAGAGAAAAGGCTTACCTGTGCAGTTTATGTATTTCAGTTGAAGGAGACAGCCAAATATGAAAAATAAGAAAACTGTAAGGTGTTTTAGAATGTGATAAAAGCTATCAGAAAGATATAGGTCCGGAAAGGGGGGTGGGAGGTGGGGCGGACAGGAGGTTGGGCAGGGTGGGATGCAGTTTTAAGTAGAGTGGTCAGAGTAGGTCTCCTGTGAAAAAAAGTCTAAAGGAGGTAAGGGTGTTGCTTCTGCAGACATCTGGAGATACATGTTCCAGGCAGAGGGAAGAGCTTATGCAAGGGCTCTAAGGCAGGCTTGTACCTGACATGTTTGAGGAGCAGCCTGGTGGCCAGTGTGTCCAGAATAGAGTAAGTAAGGAGGAAAGTTAGTTGTAAGGGAAGAGGTCAACAAGGAAACGGGCTAGATTGTATGGCAGGCCTTGGCAGCCATGGCATGGACTTTGGCATTTTCCCACAGTGAGCATCGTAAGACAGGTACACCATGTCCACTTAAAACACAGCAGCATAGGGGGCTTTACTGAAGAAGATGGGTAGTGTACCTATGAGGCTGTGTAGTCAAAAATATCCCTTTTCTATTTTAATTTGCTTTATTAGTCTGTAAGTGATCACCTTTTCTAATTCTCCATTTAATTCTCATTAGTATGAGAACTTGCATATCATGTTAATTTATACAATTAGCAAAACATAATTTGAATGTTTCCGACTGTAGATGATTTACATTAGAATCTTTTCTTGTGATGGCATCATCAAACTATGGAAGAACTCATATTTCTTACAGCTTTGTCCTCTCTTTAAAATCTACTATTTTTTGGATGACTTTTTAAAATCTTTACATTTGAATTTCAGTTTGGTTATAAAACAAATGTGGAGAGAACCCTCTGTAAGGATTACACCAAAGAGAATTAGATGTTTCATGTTTATTAAAAATGTTTGTGCATGTAATGTAGAATAATGGGAAATTGAAATGTCACCAAATATAGTTGGAGTTTTCAAGCTCTTGAACTTGACAGAAGCTGTCAGGTGGGAATGGTTCCGTAATAGAGAGGTGTCTTCTCATTCTGCCCACAGGGTGGCCACTTTGACCTGGCTGACCGGATGTTTCACAGTGTGCGTGAGGCCTGGTATTCAGCATCAAAGCACAACATGGCAGATGTAAAAGAACTTATTCCAGAGTTCTTTTATTTACCAGAATTCCTATTCAATTCCAACAACTTCGATCTAGGTACGTAGAGCTATGGCACTGTCTTAGGAATGTTAGCCAGGAAAAGCCCAGTAGAAATAAGTCACTTCTCTGAAGATTGTCTGCAGCACACATTAACAAGAAAAAAATTTCGTTATAGTTTCTTGCAGTCATTTGCTATAATTGGGTGTAGTTACATGTCATTTTTGAGGTTACAAAAGTTAGCTGGACGTGGTAGTGGGCACCTGTAATCCCAGCTACTCAGGAGGCTGAGGCAGGAAAATTGCTTGAACCTGGGAGGTGGAGGTTGCAGTAAGCCGAGATCGTGAACTGCACTCCAGCCTGGGCAACAGAGCGAGACTCCGTCTCTAAATAAACATTTAGAATTTTGTTGTTTTGATGAAAACAAAGGTGAAGTGAAAATTTATTTGAAAAATATTACTATTGAAACCCATTTAATAGCTAAGAGTGGTATATCCGAATTTTTCACGTATTGTTTTAATCTCGTTTATTGCCTAATATATTCTTGGTTTATATGCTAATGTGTTTTAAAATTAGAACTTAGAATAACTTTAAGTAAATCCCTTTTCTTTATCCTATAAGGGCTCTATTTTCTAGAAAAACAGGACCAAATCAGCACTTATAAAAACAAGAAAAACTTGATCAGTGCTGTTTTTATATTATCTGGCGATTAGAGGAAGTGGATTTGACTTTGGTTACAGTTTGCTGATCTGTGCTTCTGAGTATTTCTTTTAAAGTATATCAGAATTCCATTGTTTTCATGTTAGAATATTCCTGCCAGATATTTGTTGTTTTATATTTTTTCATTCCTTGTATTTTCTACTGTTTTATAAGAGTTAGCACATAAATTATAACTGTACTACCTCCAAAGTTTCATGGACAGAAAATACAGGGAAGTGTTTGTATCCTATACATGTGAAAGATATTTCTATTGAAGTTTGCTAAAGATAATTTTTATGTATTTAATTGTCCATCAGCAACTCTACCTTTGTGAAATGGGATCTAATGGGAAAGATAACAAGACTCTCTCCAGAGCCCCAGGAAAAGTCCTGAAATTGATTTTCATTACCTCCAATTATGCCTAGAGCTCACCCTTGAACAGCTAAAGACACAACTTTAGGACTTAGGATTAGAGAAAGTGATGGGTTTTCCCAAAAGAATAGAATAGATAGTCAACAAGGACAATCAATAAATACCTGCTATAGCCTTTGACTATGAATGCACATTAGCATTTTCTTTTTTTAAGACAGAGTCTTGCTCTGTCACCCAAGCTGGAGTGCAGTGACATAATCTCTGCTCACTGCAGCCTCCACCTTACAGGTCCAAGCAATTCTCGTGCCTCAGCCTCCCAAGTAGCTGGGATTATATGCGCCACCATGCCTGGCTAATTCTTTTTCGTATTTTTAGTAGAGATGGGGTTTCCCCATGTTGGCCAGGCTGGTCTTGAACTTCTGACCTCAAGTGGTCCGCCCACCTCGGCCTCCCAAAGTGCAGGGGTTACAGGCGTGAGCCACCATGGACAGCCACGTTAGTGTTTTCTTATGTTCACTTATAATTCAACTTTGGAGAATGTTGCCTTCTTCCCCAGGGATACCACTGTCAAAGAGACAAATATGGAGAGGTGCATAAAGAAAGAGATAGCTCATAATCTTCCAGAAACGTCTATCAGTTATGATAATCCGTGTTGCAAAAGTGTTCCAGATAGACCACGTACAAATCCAACCAACCAATCTACTTTTAAAATAAGTAAATTAAAAAAAAGGAGGATGTATCTTTGTTATGTTCACCCTCATAACAAATTATCTTCCCTCCTTGAAATGGCATACTTTAAAAAACAGTGGTTGAGCTGGGCATGGTGGCTCACACCTGTAATCCCAGCACTTTGGGAGGCCAAGGCAGGTGAATCACTTGAGCTCAGGAGTTCAAGACCAACCTGGGCAACATGGCAAAACCTCATCTCTACAAAAAATACAAAAATTAGCTGGGCGTGGTGATGTGCACCTATAGTCCCAGCTACTCAGGAGGTCGAGGATACAGTGAGCCCGTGTTCATGCCACTACACTCCAACCTGGGTGATAAACCGACACCCTGTCTCGAAAACAAAACACTTCAAAACACTGTATATAAAACCTAAAATCATACAACTCTTATAAGAAAACATCGGGGTAAATCTTCATGATCTTGAATTTGGCAATGGATTCTTAAATATGATATCAAAAGTACAAGCAACAACAAAGGATAAATTGGACTTAATCAAAATTAGAAATTTCTGCATCCAAGAATGTTATCAAGAAAATGAATAGATGCCTACAGAATGGAAGAAAATATTTGCAAATAATATATCTAATGAGGATCTAGTATCTAGAATATAAACAACTCTTATAACTCAACAACAAAAAGACAAACAGCCCAGTTGGAAAATGAGCAAAGGATTTGAATAGACAATTTCCCAAATAAGTTATACAAATGGCTGGTGAACTCATGAAAAGATGCTCAACATCATTAGTCATTAGGGGAATGCAAATGAAAACCACAGTGAGCTACCACTTCATATTTACTGGGATGACCATAATGGGGTGGGGGGAACTGAAAAATAACAAGGGCTGGCAAAGGTATAGAAAAATTAGAACCCTCATACATTGCTGGTGGTTGCATAAAATGGTTTAGCCACTGTAGGAAGTAGTTTGGCAGTTCCTCAAAAAGTTAAACAGAATTTCCATATGACCCAGCAGTTCCACTCCTTGGTATGTAGAATTGAAAACACAACTCATTAAGTGTGTGTATGAACATGTTCATAGTAGCATCATTCACAATAACCAAATGGCAGAAACAGCTCAAATGTCTATCAAGTGATGAGTGGATAAACCAGTTGTAGCACATACATACGATGAAATATTATTCGTCCATGAGAGTGAATGAGGCACTAATAAATACTGCAATGTGGTTGAACCTCAGAAACATTATACAAAGTGAAAGAAGCCAGGCAAAAACTGTCACATCTTCTACATTTCCATTTATAGGAAATACTCAGAATAGGTAAGTCCACAGAGACAGGACACAGATTGGTGTTCTGGGGCTGGAGTGAAAGTAATATGAGCAGCTACTGATTAACGGGTACAAGATTACTTTTGGGGTGATAAAAATGCTTTGGGACTAGATAGAAATCATGGTTGCATAACATTGTGTCTGAATAAATGCCACTGAATTGTTCACTTTAAATGGTTGACTTTATGTGAATTTCACCCCAATAGAAAAAAAAAAAAAAACAGTTTGCCTCTTCACACAGAAAAGATAGTAAATGGTGTAAAAGAAAACACACTTGGGGCCGGTCGCAGTGGCTCACGCCTGTAATCCCAGGACTTTGGGAAGCTGAGGTGGGCAGATTGCTTGAGGCCAAGAGTTCGAGACCTGCCTGGCTAACATGGTGAAAACTCATCTCTACTAAAAATACAAAAATTAGCTGGGCATCGTGTTGTGTGCCTGTAATCCCAGCTACTCAGAAGGCTGAGGCACAAGACTCATCCGGGAGGCAGAGGTTGCAGTGAGCCAAGAGCACACGACTGCACTCCAGCCCAGGCAACAGAGCAAGATTCTGTCTCAAAAGAAAAAAAGAAAGAAAGAAAAAGCACTTGGATTTTTTTTTCCCCTTGCTATGAGATAAGTAATATTCACCCTGGGGTCTTGTTGTCCATATATCCTTGGATATACACGGAGGAGAGCTTCAGAATAGCAAAATTAAGGGCCAGGCACTGGCTCTTACCTATAATTCAAGCACTTTGGGAGGCCAAGGTGGGAGCATCACTTGAAGCCAAGAGTTCAAAATTAGCCTGAGCAGCAGAGCAAAACCTCATCCCTTCAAAATAAAATAGCCAGGCATGGTGACACGTGCCTGTACATGGGAGTCGGAGGTGGGAGGATCACTTGAGGCCAGGAGCTCAAGGCTGAAGTGAGCCACGATTATACCACTGCAGTCCAGCCTGGGCAGCAGAGCAAGACCCTATATATATAAAAAAAAAAGATTTAGACAAAGGCTTTCCTACAGACTATGTTACCTTTATATGTCATTTTAAAATTGCATATAGTGTTCTTAAAATAAAATTCTATCAAATAAGTATTCAAGGATTATAGCAAAATTTTGAAAAGTGATTTCTTTCTCAAGTAGCCTTTTTAGCTGTTTATTATTACCAAAAAATTAGGCCTAGTGGGCATTTCAGGGGGATTCAGCACAGAGTGTGTGGTGTGTGTGGTTGAGGAGGAAGGGTTGTAATAACTGGATTTATCTTTGTCTTAAATCATATGGTAACCTTTCCAACCAAGTCAAGACATTCCTTTAAACAGTAAACTGATATTTGCACCACTCACTTAATATCACATTGTAAATAAACCATCAACTAGTAATGCTAAAGGCAAGATTGTATCTAAGGGAAATATTTTATTTGCTTTCACTTGGAATTGGCTTTGTGTTCTAAAATTTGAACAACTGCATTTCTGTATGAAAATTTCCAATATAAGTATTTATCTAACCAACTGCTATTAAACTAGTGAGTCAACATTGTTGTTTGTAGAGTCATTTTTACAATGATAATCTGATTTGTACCTATAAAAACTCTGTAAGCTAAAGTGACTTTTTTGGTATATTTCAAAAAAAGAAAAACAACGTCTTTGCTTAGATGCAGCCAAATTTAATATATTTTGATGTGGATAGATTTCATAGTGAATGGTTTCTTTTGTATTTTAGAAATTATCTGGCTATCACTTAAAATAAGTTTATATGGAATAAATGTTATTTATGTGCTTTATCACATGTTATTTTTTGTTTTTGACAGGTAGCCCTATAGTTTTTCCAAATATTTTTTCTGTTAAATGATGCAATAACAGCAAAAAGTTATGTCATTTCAGATTTCACTTTTTAAATGAGAATGCTTACTGCAAAGTACGTGCCAGTTCTACAGAGCTCTTTTGAGAACCTAAGAGTCAGCGATATGATAAACCTCTTGTATTGCAGATATCTCTAGGAGACTGTGTCCAGGAGATTCAAAACAGTAACCCTGCAAAATGTTTCACTGAAAAGGAGTCCTGTGGTCAATTAAATTTCAGACATTTTGTATTCGATATCCCTCTTAGAGAAGGGCAGTGCATGTTAGCATATTAAACCTCTGAGGAGTCCTGCCCTCAAGACTCTGCAGAGAGAAGCATGTTTCACTTTGTATAACTCAGCATTTCCTGAAGACATTGGCAGTAAGGGCCTCAGTTTTGCTGACTTATTAACTATTTCTGCTGGAGTGATCTGAGGAGCAGCCTTGAGGGATACTAGATTGATAATCTCTGAAGTCCTTTCTGGTGTACAATCTCAGTGTTCTGGTAATGATTCTAACCCACCATTTGTCTGTCAGATTAATATAAAGTTAACCATTTATCCCATTCTTTTTTTTTTTTTTTTTTTTTTAATGTATCCAATTGCATAGGCTGTAAACAAAATGGCACCAAGCTTGGAGATGTTATCCTTCCACCCTGGGCAAAAGGGGACCCACGAGAATTCATCAGAGTCCATCGTGAGGTAATGGAAGGACACTTTGCAATTGAAGTTGGATTTCATTTGGTCATTGAACATAATACAAAGACAGGGCCTCTAGCAGAGTATCACCTGTTTGTTACTAACACAGCCAGGCCCCCTTATCTACAGGGGACACATCCCAAGAACCCCCGTGGATGCCTGAAACCAGGAATAGTACCAAACCCTATGTGTATATAAACTATGTATTTTCCTATACATATGTAGCTCTGATAAAGGTTAATTTATATATTAGGCATAGTAAGAGATTAAGAGTAATAATAAAATAGAACAATCGTAACAACATACTAAGAGCTATGTGAATGTGATCTCTCTCTCTCACTCTCATAAATATAATAATTTCAAACCATGGTTTACTGCAGGTAACCGAAATCTCAGAAAGTGAAACCACAAGTAAGAGGGAACTATTATGTTGTTTTTATGATTTTTAGTTATTTTTGTTCCTATTAACCACTTACCAAGGTTTTTCTAGTCTCTGAACAAGTAATAGAAGTCAGTCAGTGACTAAATCTGTGTTTGAAATTATAGGCTTTGGAGTGTGATTATGTGAGTGCCCATCTACATGAGTGGATTGACTTAATCTTCGGGTATAAACAGCAAGGCCCTGCTGCAGTAGAAGCTGTAAATGTCTTCCATCATCTTTTTTATGAGGGTCAAGTGGATATCTACAACATCAATGACCCACTAAAGGAGACAGCCACAATTGGGTTCATTAATAACTTCGGTCAGATCCCTAAACAGGTATGGATGTTCTTTTCTTATGATTGATGTACTCTATTTGATTTTGTAAATTTTGTAACATTTCTCTAGACTGTAGATGACCACAAAATAATTAAGTTTAGATTAACTTAATAAACAGCCATAAACATCACCTAGTATTTCAATAGATTCCTACATTGTTGCTTTTTTCTCACTCTCACACTCCAAATAAATAAAAATTTTGTTTAAAGAGAATTATCCCTTACAGACTAATGCAGGGTGTGCTTTCTTAAACCTCCATAAGACATAACAGGAGGGGCCTCATAGGCCACATACACAGAGATGAGGTTTTGTCTGGAGGTCAGTGGGAAACCAGTGCTGATTTTAGGCAGAGAAATGATATGGTCATATTTAAACTTTAGAAGTTCATTCTGGTCTCAGTCAGAATAAACTACTCTATGCGCGCACCTCTCTCTCTGTGTCTCTCTTTCTTTTTCTGTGTGTCTGTCACACACACACACACACACACACACACACACACACACGGCTGGGGACCCAAATGGGGAGCAGAAGACCACTAAGAAAGCTATTGTAGTAGTTCAGGGAACAGATGATGTTGGATTGGGTTAGATTGTTGACATAGGCATAAGTGCTGTGCTGTGAGAGCACGTGCCACAGGAATGCCTAGGACATGCAATAGCTGCCCTCACCACCTTCTGGAACTTGGAGAGGAAGACCAAGATCTAAGCCTTTCAGCACCCAGATACTGTAGGCCTGTTTCATGTTCAGCAATGAGCAAACCTCCCTGAAGAGACCTCATCCCTTCTCTCATCGCCGTTGTCCGAGGTATGGCAGGAGGGCTGGGTGCACCAGTAGTAACTGCAGCACTTCCCCAGAGTGTGAAGGCACACTTAGATGAGCTGGTCAGACCACCCACCTTTACTAAGTACCAGTGGCTCCTACTTTGATCCTGGCTACCTTCTCTGTTCCTGCTTTAGATGTCTCTACGGACTCCCTTTCTGTAGGTTAATTGACCTTGAGGTTTCCAGGGTTGACACTTGAGAACACACAAAACAATGACACATCTCTTTATATAGAAACGCCATAATAGATAGCAGGACATGCTATAACTGTACCATTCACAATGCAGTCTGATCACCTAGCAATCTGATCCCCTCATAAAAGAAACATGTTTACTTTTATTTTTATTTATTTTTTATTTTATAGAGATAGAGTCTCACTGTGTTGCCCAGGCTGGCCTCGAACTCCTAGACTCAAGCAGTCCTCACACCTCAGCTACCAAAGTGCTGGGATTACAGGCATGAGCTATGGCACCTGGCCTTATTTTTTAAAGCAAAATACTTGCTGATAAACTATTCACAGTTGACGAATATTAGCTATACCTTTATTTAGTTAACTTTGTTTTTTTTCCTGAGAGTTACAAGGGCTAGAGCCATTTTTCATACCCTGGGGGAAATACATATTCTGAACATAAAAATCAAGACACTTGCACTGTTGAAGGATTTTTGTGCTACGTTGAAGTAGAAGAGGCCAGAAGTCTGGGAAGTATCTTTTGGATGCCAGCATATTTCTGGGACATACATTGAGTAATAGAGGGTACTTTCAAGTAAGGCCATCCTCAGGAATGTACGTTTTATGGTCATCATCTCCATACATCATTATATAGCCGCAGCCTGGCGCAGTGCTCTGTCCTTAGGTCCTCACATAAAAATGCTTCAGTAAATGCACATTCATGAATGTGCTTTAAAACTATGTATCTTTATAGAAGCCTGATCTTTTGGTCCGTTATGTAGATAAAATAGGAACAAAACATTTAAAGGTTTGAGAGCCTGGAATGTGTGTCTTCCTCTGCACAAAGAATTTTTTCTGTTTTTTTTCTCTTGGAAACCCCAAATATCTAATTTATAAAG
This sequence comes from Rhinopithecus roxellana, assembly GCF_007565055.1. Lineage (NCBI taxonomy): Eukaryota > Metazoa > Chordata > Mammalia > Primates > Cercopithecidae > Rhinopithecus > Rhinopithecus roxellana. Next base: position 50,584,200 of record NC_044550.1, read on the forward strand.
TGTGATGGTGTTGTATTCATCTTAAATCTCATTTCCTTTAAAGTTTTTCAGATCTCCTCCTCAAATACTAGTTTTCCAACAGAAACTATGCCTGTATCAAAGATTTACAATAATTGAAAAATAGTAATCTTAAATGTACTTTTTTTTTTTTTTTTTTGAGGCGGAGTCTCACTTTGTTGCCCACGCTGGAGTGCAGTGGCGCAATCTTTGCTCACTGCAACCTCCGCCTCCTGCGTTCAAGCAATTCTCCTGCCTCAGCGTCCCAAGTAGCTGGAACTACAGGCGTGTGCCCCCACACCCAGCTAATTTTTGTATTTTTAGTAGAGACGGGTTTCGCCATATTGGCCAGGCTGGTCTCGAACTCCTGACCTCATGATCTGCCCGCCTCGGTCTCCCAAAGTGCTGGGATTACAGGCATGAGCCACCTCACCCAGCCATTAATATTTTTAATCCTATAGAAATACTGAATGATGATGTAGCACATTTTTGCTTTCTTTTTTCCCTTTACAACATAGCAGAGTACAAAGAAGATGATAATGTTCACACTTTCAGCAAATCAGTAACACCTTTTTAGGACACCAAAATGATGTTTCTAAATCACATAGGCCACATTGAAACCAAAAATAATCCAATTAGATAGAATGTCTGCCTGCCTTCAGTGGCACAGAATGATATTAGGCTACTAAGAGTTAACTTTCGAATATCATTGGAAAATAATTGTCAATCAACTATAGATTAACTTTCTTTTAGAAAGTTATTGTGAATTCAGCTTAGCGTAGAACAAGACAATAGCCAATGCTTTAGTATCATAGTCCTGCCCCTGCTTATTCAGGTGTGAGTTCTCTGGCCACCTTCGTAGCCTCTTTCCTCAGGTGTGAAATGAGGATAATATAGTACCTACTGGTTCTTGTGAACCTTAATTGAAATAAGAACACAATGCTCGGCATATAAAAGGGCTTATAAGTGTGATCTTTCACTATAAAGTGTGTCATCTTCTTTCATACCAGTTATTTAAAAAACCTCATCCACCAAAGCGAGTGAGAAGTCGACTCAATGGAGACAATGCAGGAATCTCTGTCCTACCAGGATCTACAAGTGACAAGATCTTTTTTCATCATCTAGACAACTTGAGGCCTTCTCTAACACCTGTAAAAGGTAAAATAATGAGAAATAAACTTTTGATTTGTGATTTAATGGGATTATTTAATAATCCCAGTTTAACAATAGCAAATTTGCTTTTTGACAATAGCATAATTTGTTTAATAAGTGCCATAGATTTTGTGTTAAATTACTAATTACCTACCAGTATTTATATTTTCTCTTTTTGCTTTTTTTTCTCTGTTTTCTTTTTTTGGCTTGTTGGACTTCATATCAGAACCAAACAGTCTTCTCTCTCCTCTTTAAGATAATCAGAGCTCTAAAATATCAAAATCTTGTAACTTCAACTTTCTAGGTAAAAAAAAAAAATTGGCTTCATAATTTCATTCTCATTTAAATATGTTCTGCCTATCCGATATATTAGTAAAAGAACGTATTTTTAGTATGCCAGTGAAAAGACATCTATCTTTTATCTAATGGTATAATGGGATATGTAAAAATATTTTTTCAAGTAAGTTTTTTTCCCTTAGAATGAAAAAAAAAAGTTCTGCAAAATCTTGAAGTTGTCGCTTAAAAATATCCAAGAATTGGAACAAAGTCTGGTTAACTTGTGTGCCATTCTATGTCATTTGGCCTCATTACACAGACTCTGCTCTGTGCCAGCGTCGTCACTCCTGGCGATTCTTCTGGAGTAGTAATGTGGTCATCAGAGTACTGGTGTGGAGCAAGGAGTACGTGCCTCTGGGGAATGACCTGACCTTCCTTGAGGAAGTCTAAGGGCTGGCTATGACTTGGGAAGTACTAAGGACATAGATTTGTTGATCATCTGTGTCCCTATGACATTCTGGGGAGCATCCCAGATTACTCTGTACAACCCTAGAGAGGCAGACCTGAATGGTAGTAACCTAACCAGAGAGTGCCCAGAAATAGGAAAACTGGAGGGACGTCCTGCAGAGGACCTGTTAGGTTCACCATTCTACCCAGCAGGTCTTGTGGGAGATTCAAAAGCCCAGCTGTGTTTCTGAGATTATTTTGTCTCAATGTAGGTGTCAGGATGCTTGATTTATATGAATATTTGAAATTATCATCCTCTATGAGATGATGACGTTAGTTTTTCCTGTTCCTGTCCTAATACCGTGATTTCTTTTTTATAGAACTCAAAGAACCTGTGGGACAAATTGTATGTACAGATAAAGGTATTCTTGCCGTGGAACAGAATAAGGTTCTTATCCCACCAACCTGGAATAAAAGTTTTGCTTGGGGATATGCAGACCTCAGTTGCAGACTGGGAACCTATGAGTCAGACAAGGTTTGCATTATTTCCTGCCTACTCATTTAATATTGCTCTTTTGTGGTCTGGCTATCCTATATGAGTAATAGGGTTGGGGAGAACCCAGTCCAAGGACTTGTCAGCTGTTCTTCCAAACCCCAAAGGAAAAGTGAGCTTTCCTATTTGGGGAAAGGAGTGCTTCACTGAATGAGAGCAGGAAAAAGGAGTTCATAGAGACGTCATGTTCCCTGCAGAACAAGCCTCTTTTGCAAAGTTGTGTAATAGGGGCTAGCAGTTTTCTTCTCACTTAAAGAATTCCTCCGAGAGATCCCAGCCAGCAAGGTGCTCAGCATTTCTGTCAACCAGAATAGCCTCCTTTTGATGAGTCACCCTCTGGCCCACTTTTCATTTTAGTGCTCCAAACAAGCTGGCAGAAAACCTGTTGCTCTATCCCACAAGAAGCAACAGCAACTGCTTTGGGTCCCGTAAGTACCTCTTGGAGAGACAATCTGTAGTGATCCTTTAGTGCCCTGTGTTTGCCCTCCAGCAGTCCCCTCCCAAATGCAAGATGAAAACAGTCTGCACAGTCTGTTACGTTGTTTTGTAACACGATTCTATTTTGTTGATGTCCTCCTTAAACAGCAGCAGTCGCGCTCTCTTTTCACATTCTATCTACAGCAAATGCAGCCTTTTGCCACGTTGTCCCCTGCACCTTCCATAGGTCACACAATTTCAGCATCATTTTCCCAGTCTGGAGAAACCAGAGACCCCCATTATGAACAAAGTCCTTTTTGGTTATGGCTTTCAGCAGCAGCAATAGTTGGAGGTGGCAGGGGTAGTTCAGGGTAGAGATTCAGTGGATATGCTTCTGAACTAAAGCTAGCTGAGAACATGAGCTGCTATTTGCCAGTGAGGTGCCTGCACCTCCACTCAGCTCTGCTCCTTGAGTTTCAGAAGTTTGTAGTACTTAACTGCATGTGTGTCTCACATCCATTTTACTTTACAGGCCATGACTGTTTATGAATGCTTGTCTGAGTGGGGCCAGATTCTCTGTGCAATCTGCCCCAACCCCAAGCTGGTCATCACGGGTGGAACAAGCACGGTTGTGTGTGTGTGGGAGATGGGCACCTCCAAAGAAAAGGCCAAGACCCTCACCCTCAAACAGGTAAGAAGAACATAGAAAATGCCAAGAGGGACATAGTCCATCTCCTGTGCCTACACCCTGTAGAAAGTAAAAAGCTTCCATAATTCTGAGGTACTTCAGATATAATTGGACAAAACCAAAGTTACGTTCTGTTGCTAGAAATACTTTTTCGAAAAATAAAGGAAATCAGAATAAACTGTTTCTAATAATGATCTAAGCCGGTCCCTTTGTTACAATCTGAAGATAGTTATCTTTAGGTAACATATATTTCAGTGTATTTAAGTAATATAAATGCAAAAGTCCAAATTGAATTTTTGCAGACTGAATTATGTTTGCTATTGACTCATTAATTTCCTTCCAGGGTGATTTCCATTTATCTGCCACTAAATTCTTTATTCTTTGTTTTTCTCTTTTCTCATTTGTCATATACTTAAGGATATGCCAAACTCATGAATATATTCAATAGAGCACTTCATGATTTAATTAACAAGTATTTCTGATTACCTGTTACATACATAATTCTATTATTAATTTTTACCTAAAGCAAGAGTCCTTTTATAATTAAGCCATTTCATATATTTGATTTGGGAGAGAACTTTTTTTAAATAAGGAGCATATATCTAAGTATTTTTAATGATACAAATTTGAAAAATAATGTTAACAATACCACTTACCATTTATTGAACACCTCTATTTCAGGGGACTGTGTTGAGTATTCTACAAATACAAAACTCTAGTCCACACAATTGTACAAGGTAGTTATTAGCCCCATCTTACCCCTGAAAAAGACATAGGTTAGAGTGGTCAAGACACAAGTCTAAAGTCACATGTAGCAGTAAAGCTATAATTTAAGTTCTGTCTGACTTCAAAGCTATTTTAAAAGCCAAACTCAAACAGTTGTGTCATAAATACCTATAGAAAAAAATTGAACCCCTGTTCAGTATAAAACTGAATCATCTGTATAGGCCAGAAACTTCACAGAGTTGCTGGGTCCTGAGGCAAGCCATATAAAGAGGGAGAAAGTCTTGAAATGAACAGATTACAAGGTTAATAGTACATTTTGCTGATCCAAATTCTACTGCTTAAAAATATTTTCCATTTAGAAAATGCACTTTGAAAGTAATGTGCCAGTAAAAAGGACTTCCTACTTAAAATGGTTTCCTGGAGTTTGCTAAGCATGCAATAAAGATGTCTATATGACCGAAATTGTAAGCCACTTCATTTTTTTATATTATGCACACACACACACACACACACACACACATTTCATGTGTATACACAGATAGTTTTCTGTCTCGAAAGTATTAAAAAATTGATAAACCTTCAATCTTTAAAAAATACCTACTATACATGATAGAAAAATCTCTCCTCCAAGTTTACACTGATTTACACCCAAGGCTCTCCCCAAATGTACAATGGAAGGCGGTTCTTACATCCTAGTGTGGAAGGCGGCAGATGAAGCCAACTCATTATTAAGCGGATATGTTTTTCTGCCCGGACAGATGGCCCATTCTAAGTACTTAGGAACTACTAACAGTAATCTAAATCTTTTTCTTCAGAATATTTACTTATTTTCACACATTGCCATTTCCCTGGGTCCTGTTTCTCTTCATATTCCAGCAAAAGAGGGAAGTTCTTATTCTAGTTTAAAGAAAGAATTCCTCTCAGGCACAGATATTCAGATATCTCCCACTGGCAGCAGGACTTCAGCATGTTGATGCCTCAGGACTACATTCTCCCTTTGTCTATTGTAGACCACGTGCTATAACCATGTGGTTCTCACAGTTTATGCATTTTTTAAAAAATTCATTCAATTGTAATTCCTTAGAATGGTCTGAACAGGAGTTTGTGGCATAAAGGAATAGATACAGAGTTGAAATTCTGTATTTTTGGTGCCCATAATCAATACATCTCTACATAAAAATGGTATAAAGAAACCCAAGCTGGGTTGTGGTTGTCACTGCCTCTTCCTTCTAAGATCCTGGCCCACCTCCAGGGAAGAAGTAATGCGAAAACAGAGAGAAGAGCCTCCAGAATGCTCCAGACTTCTCTCTACCCCCATGGGCTGAGGCAAGGGCAGTCAGCAGGAGGAGAAAGGAGGTCTGCCTTCCAGACTCTCCAGACACCACTGCTCGAGTCACCTACTACCCAGCATGCGTGCCACTGCTTCCTGATGCATCCAGGAGCTTCTGGAGTCGCCGTGGAACCCTGTCACTGAGAACAACCTGATTTTGTTTGTTTGTTCTCATTTGTAGGCCTTACTGGGCCACACTGATACCGTCACCTGTGCCACAGCATCATTAGCCTATCACATAATTGTCAGTGGGTCCCGGGATCGAACCTGTATCATTTGGGATTTGAACAAACTGTCATTTCTAACCCAGCTTCGCGGGCATCGAGCTCCAGTTTCTGCTCTTTGTATCAATGAATTAACAGTAAGTAGTAAATTGCCCACTTCACTTACGTTTAGGTAAACAAGTAGTCTTGGCCAAAATACATTAACAATGGTGGGGCTCGGGGGAATGTGTCTGTAGTTGCAGCTACACAGGAGGCTAAGGTGGGAGGATGACTTGAGCCCAGGACTTCTGGGCTGTAGGCAGTATACCCATCAGATGTCTGCAGTAAGGTCAGCATCGATATGACGACCTCCTGAAAGCCAGAGACCAGCAGGTTGCCTAAGGAGGGGTGAACCAGCCCAGGCTGGAGATGGAGCAGATCAGAATTCCCATGCTGATCAGTAGTGGTCTGTGCCTGTGATAGCCATTGTACTCGGCCTGGGAAACACAACAAAACACTGTCTCTTAAAAAAAATAATAAATTTTTCTTCTATAAAATGACTCATTGTTTTTGAAGTTGATAGACACTCATTTTATAAAAGTTACTACATTTTCTTTGACTTAGTGTTGTTTGAAAAGCAAATAGATGTTAAAGTTTGTAATCCAGAGAGCAGTTTTGTCTTAAAGTCCATTCACTGTTGCATACATTAGAGAGAACAAGATTCGATTAAAATAAAACAAAACTTTCTAGAATGTTTTTTTAAAAAACAAGAAATCTGTAGGATTTGTTAAGAACGTTAGAAATTGGCCGGGCTTGGTGGCTCATGCCTATAATCCCAGCACTTTGGGAGGCCACTGCAGGTGAATCATTTGAGGTCAGGAGTTCCAGACCAGCCTGGCCAACATAGTGAAATCCCATCTCTACTAAAAATACAAAAATTAGCCAGGCCAGTGGTGGGTGCCTTTAATCCTAGCTATTTGGGAGGATGAGGCAGGAGAATCTCTTGAACCTGGGAGGTGGAGATGGCAGTGAGCCGAGATCGCTCCACTGCACTCCAGCCTGGACAATAGAAAAAGAAGAGCGTTAGAAATGTGTTGAAATTTTTAATAAAATATAGTCAGAGTATGGAAAGTAAAAAGGGTGACATTTAGTACCCAAACAAGAGAAAAATTCTTATATAGCTATTTTCAAAACAGATCCAAAAGTTATCAAAAGATGCTGTTTTCAGAAATAAATAGTTCATATACAAATAAATGAAAGAAGTCAAATAAAATAAATGCCCTTGTCTAGGAGCACTCTACACACACCAAGCCCACCTGAAGCAGACAAGAGGAGATTCATTGCTAAGATGGTCTTGAAGCAGGGGAAGCTTGAGGGCAGGTTTACAGAGACTGAGGCCCCACATGCTTATCGCATTAGTAAGTAGATGATGTGTGTCAGCATGTAGGTGATGCCCCATATACAAATCAGTCTTGGGAGTCGGCAGGAACCCACCCAAGCCTCGTCGCTTCTTAGCTATACATATCCATTGCCATCTTACCTTCACCCCTACCGCAGGGCCATCCTTCATGCACAGAACAGTTCTAGCCATGTCATTGAGTGATGTTCACACTGTCACCTACACAGACAGCTTTCCTCATCAAGGGTGCTGCATCTTTGATTTCTACCAGAAGTTACTCAGTGTTAACACTTTTAGTCAACTATCTTGTAATCATCTTATTTAAAAAGGAAAAAGAAAGAAATTCATTTATAGTTGTCAGTCACTTAGAGTATCTGATTAATAATGGCAGGTGTACTCAGGTTGAGAATGAGTAGGGGACATGCAAGGGTAGAAGAGCCAAATTTGTTTGTGTCTGAAAGCTTTAAGAGGTTTTCAGAACAACACCTTGGGTTGGTCCTGCAAACATTTGAACCTAAAGAGCTTTACAAAAATGTGGGTGCTGTAGAACCACTCTGATGGCAGCAGTGTTGAATCAGATGCTTAATCCATTATTTGGAGCACTTTGTTTTGGGGTTGTTCTTAACTTAAATACTGATAATTTTATTATAGCCAGTTGTTTGAGCCAGTGTACACTATTGGATTGCAATATTTGCTGCAAATACTACAAAAGCAGTCTTTTCTTTTTAAGATGCTCTTGTAATATCTTAATAACTCATGAGAAAATTTCTATTTCTGTTGTGTTTCTCCAACCAATATCAAGTCTGCTTTATTTCAGTTTACATTTTAGGCCAACGCCACTTTGCCTTTAATTCTTCTTATGTCTCTGCCTTCATAACAACAGGATTTACTCTAATAAACTCTAATTAAGTCCCCAAAGTAACTGAAGAAGGTCTTGCCCAGTGCAGAATGGAGCAATTGTCTCTTGCGGAGACTGAGGCCACTAATTAAAACTCAACTGCTGACACTCATAGTCAGAGATGGTTCAGTAACTGATACAGAAGTAGACACAACGATGCTTTGCTAAGTATTGTTTCAGTTTGGGTTTTGGTTTATTTCTTGCCATTTTGGTAGAAGAAGAGCTGGGGGGTGGGAGGAACAAGGAGGAGCAGTAGCAAGACCAGCATAGACGGTGCAGCACAGACTGGATGGAACAGGCCCAGTCCTCCCCCTCACCCTACCCCAGCCTCCTCCACCTTACCTTCTTATGTGTTGATGCTGCTTTGCAGCTTCCAGTTCTCCTCTGTCTTTGCTGACCATCTTCAGACTTACATAGGTTCTTATGTATCTCCTGAGGGTACTGAATTTCACCAGGTCTTTTCTAAAGCTAATACCCAGCACTGTGATATCCAGACTATCTTAGGAATGAGAGAGGCAGCACGGTATGGTATATAAGCTTTGGGGCTATAGAAAGCTGGCTTCAAATCTCTGATGATAAATAAGTTACTCAAGTTCTTTGCCCCTCACTTTCATCCTTTGAAGCAAGGCTAATGATAGTCTCACAAGGTTTCTGTGTTAACTAGAACATCTGAAGTCTCCACCCCAGTGACTGGCATGCAGGAGATGCTTCAGAAAGCATCCTCCTTTCTTTAACTATAGTGGGTTGTGTTCTCACCAGGTTGGGTAGAGCCCAGCCTGGTAGAATTTGAGAAAATAGGTTGTTCTTTTCTACCTTTGGAACTCATGAAAACGTAAGTTATCAGCTCAGGGATCTTGGTTTTTACTAAGTTTGCCAAGAAGTGACCCATGTACCAGTTTCCTTTTCTCCCCCAACATTCCCCCACCCCTATTTTGAATACAGATTTTAAAATAGGATATTACAGCATTACCAAGATTGTGCCTTTTGATTTATTGAAGAAACACAACTATATCTGGACTGAAAAATGCCTCTTCTACCCTGTAGTTTTAGTGGTTGGATTCACTTTGTAAAAGTGGAGGTGGATTCCTGCCTCTAGATGAAAGGCATAATAGATTTTGTTAACAATGAGAGGAAGAAGAGTAGTTCATCTTCTCCTCAGATGACAGGGAGCTTTCTTGTGTCGCCAGACCTTGCTCAACAGTGTGCCAGGGACGTGAACCTACCCTTTGTCTCCATCCATGGTCCCTTTGGCCACTGCATCCACTCAACTGTGAATTCTTAAGCCTTTGTTCAGGGTATTTTTTTTAAGTCAGCAAGCACTGAATTTCAGATTACCTAAGAAATTAGCCGCTAGTCTTGGGACTGAAAAGCTTTCTGAGAACTAGGCCAGGGATTCAGTTTGCTTCAGAAACCAGAAGGTAATTGGAAGGGAGCAAAGAGAATGACATTTTTCTCTCTCTTCTCAGGGGGACATTGTGTCCTGCGCTGGCACATATATCCATGTGTGGAGCATCAATGGGAACCCTATCGTGAGTGTCAACACATTCACAGGTAGGAGCCAGCAGATCATCTGCTGCTGCGTGTCGGAAATGAACGAATGGGACACACAGAACGTCATAGTGACAGGACACTCAGATGGAGTGGTTCGGGTAAGTGAGCTGAGAGAAAAACTCATTAGGATATTTGTCATCCCAGTTTACCTGAAACTTGCAGCTAACTACAGGTTAAGAATACCTGAACAGGTTGTAATGTTTAGTGAACTCTTGCTCCAGTTCAGACAAGCCTTGGCCTCTGCATTATCAGACATGAGGAACACCGGTGTCTTGGCCTCTTTTCTTCCTATAAAGTAGATCTGGTAGTGCTACTGGCCATTTGACAGCTTGACACAATTAGGTCACTTAAACATGATTCCCATGTCACACTGGGATTGCTCAAAATGCAAACTGCAGAAGTACTGGCTTTTCAGCCTGTCAAATGGCTTCGTAGAGAAAACATAGTGAGCAGGGATAAGTCTCTTCCCTACAGAGAATCACAGTGCTGGAAAACACTTCCCAGCGTCCCCAGCTAGGATCCCAGATGACTGCACCTGAAGCCTAGATGTAGTTTATCCTTTTCTTAGGTTGCTATATGCTGGGCCTCTACAGAAAATAGAGGCAATGGAGTATTCACTTTTGTCGTCTGTTGCAGTATTTGAGTGTTTCTGTCTCAGGAGACTTTTCTTTGTGCTTGTTTTTCTTTAATTGTGCTCTTTGTAAAAGCAGAGAGCAGCTGATTACCACCCTCTTTAGTCAGAGTCACATATGGAGAGACAGTGAGGCCATCAGGCCACTCCACTACCACACCCTGTACCTCACACAATACACATCTACACACACACAAAAACTCACATACACACACACCTTGGAGTCCGCTTCCTTGACAGTGGTATTTCACATGCTCAATCTGTGAAGCAGCATAAAATAGCTCCCTAGCTGGGCACCTGGGGATTCTGTTTACTGTGTGCCTTCTTGGGGATCTATAATGTATATTAGCATATGCAAGACTGAGAGGTTTTTGTAGGAAACAAAAAAGTTTACTTAGTTGAATTAGGTTTTTGTTTTGTTTCTGAGACAGAGTGAGTTGCTTTGTCTCCCAGGCTGGAGTATAGTGGTGCAATCTCAGCTTACTGAAACCTCTGCCTCCCGGGTTCAAGCAATTCTCCTGCCTCAGCCTCCCAAGTAGCTGGAATTGCAATCATGGACTGCTATGTCCAGCTAATTTTTGTACTTCTAGTAGAGATAGGGTTTCACCATGTTGACCTGGCTGGTCTCAAACTCCTGACCTCAAATGATCCGCCCACCTTGGCTTCCCACAACGCTGGGATTATAGGCATGAGTCCCTGCGCCTGGCCTGAACCATGTTTTTAAACTGATATGACTATAATCTTTTCCCTCTACTTTGAAACAGCCATTGTGTATAGGCAGTCCCCTGCCACATCTTCCAAGATACGGGAAATCTAACTGTATAACATGATGGAAATTAAGTTATCTGTTAACCCTGAGAGTCTATCTTCATTGAGTAATGTAAATTGGTTCCTTAATCTGTTTTGTAACGTTTTAACTTCTGTACTTATTTAAATTTAGTTTTGGAGGATGGAATTTTTGCAAGTTCCTGAAACACCAGCTCCTGAGCCTGCTGAAGTCCTGGAAATGCAGGAAGACTGTCCAGAAGCACAAATAGGTATTTAATACTTTCTAAAAATGACTCAGTCTTTTTCACATTTCTTTTCAGTCACTGTGGATAAACTTATACCAAACAACATAAAGAGTAGCCCAAGGTTGGGCACTGCTTGGAGAAGCGTGGTTGCTGCCTGGTGTGTGATTCCTTTGAGCAGACATGCCAGTTTTCTCTACTTCACTGGGCAACATTCGGTGTGTTGGTTTCTTGTGGTTAACTTCCACATTCCATACTAAATATAGCACTTAATTCCTGGAGTACCGAAGGCTTGGGCTTTCACTTCTGAAAACATAACAGACCTAGAGGGCATGCTGTTGTATAAGTCAGACAAGCTCTGCTGCACCCCAGCCCCACATTTGTTATGCCCACCATGGGGCTGGCTCAGTGTGCATCACAGATACAATCGTGTTTGTAAACAATTAACAGAGGCAGACCAGAGTCCACCATCAGACTTGCTCACATTAGGGCATTAATTCACACTGAAGCCTGGTTACCTGTAGTACATTATTTGTGAAGCAATTTATAATTTTCCAGTGAAATATAGAGATAATTGATTTCTACCCAGAATAACTGAAAGCAATGCCATAATGCCAGGGTGAGATCTGCTTTGCATTGCAGTCTCTGAAGAAGCCACCCCCTTTGATGTAGAACAGTGGGTACAAGGAACTTCCTGGAAAGGAACAAGGTTTTAAGTTTGGCCTTCAGATTCTTTCTCCATGATTGACTTTTGTACACTGAGAATTCATTGTGACTTTGATGATGTCAGAGAGTTAATAAAGGAAACTTAGCAGAAGGACACAAGTCACTTCTCTATATAAGCTGAAAGTAGCTTTTACTTTCCATGCCAGAGAAGAAAAAAGATACCTTGGGCAGGACATTTTAATACTGGTGTTATATTAGTACATGTAAATTTCTAATTACAGCCCCACCGAAAAGGTCATTTGGGTGTTTGGAGACATAAAAATTCAGTTTAATTCAGTAAGTGTTTGGGGGTTACCTGTTATATGTCAGATAGTGAATTAAGGGAACCAGTGAGAAGTGGGTCATTTTCCTTTCCCTTAAAAAGCTTTTAAGTAAATAACAGTGGAAGACGATATGCATGAGTGAGATAGAAGGGGTCAAATTCAGGGTGGAAAGATATTTGTATGTCTTTATTGTGGGCAGTCTGGCAGAAGTGGCAGAGAGGGAGAGCAGCCCACAGGAAGAACTGGGCAATGTAGAAGTGGTGAGATTTGTGGGCACTTGCTGGGGCGAAATGTAAACAAGCTAGAGGTTCACTGGAAATTAAAGCCGCTTCCAAAGCTGCTTGTTTGCGGACCTCAGAGCTCATGATCATAAGCCGTTGGGGTGAAAACTTCATTCACATTAGTCCAGTAGACCCCTACTGAGTAGGAAGCAAACAAATATAATATTTGTCTTGCTAAGAAAATAACTATGGTGGGCCCAGTATTCTCAGGAGTTGGTTCTAAGACCTCCCTTGGATACCAAAATCTGAGAATGCTCAAGTCCCTGATATAAAATGGTGTAAGTAGTATTTGTATAAAACCTACTGACACCCTCCTGAATACCTTAAATCATCTCCAGATTACTAGCAATACAATGTAAATGCTGTGTAAATTGTTGTGATATTGTATTGTTTAGGGACTAATGACAAGGAAAAAAAATTCTGCACATGTTCAGTAACAGACACAGTTTATTTTCCCCAATACTTTCCATCTGAGGTTAATTGAATCCATGGATGTAGAACCCACAGAAATGGAGGGCCAGGTGTACTTGTTTCTTATATATTTTCCCTCCAGTAGACTTTATTGCAAGAGAGTAGAGAGTTGATGTGAAGAAATGCAAAATAACAGTGAAAAGAGGAAGAAGAACAAAATTCCAAAGTAAGGCTTTCATCGATAATTCACTAATCTTTAGCCAAGTGTTGTGGCATGCACCTGTGGTCCCAGCTACTCAGAAGGCTGAGGCGGGCAGATTCCCTGGGCTCAGGAGGCTGAGGCTACAGTGAGCTATGATTGCTCCACTGCACTCCAGCTTGGGTGACAGAGCAAGATCCATGTCTGTAAAAATAAGTACGTAAATAAAAATTAAAAATAAGATAATTCACTAATCTTTCAGCCATTAACCACTGTATGCAATGGTCCTTCTCTCTACCATCTTGTAGAAAGAATATCCAAAAGTAGCCAGGCGTGGTGGCTCACACCTGTAATCCCAGCACTTTCGGAGGCCGGGGCGGGTGGATCACGAGGTCAGGAGTTCAAGACCAGCCTGGCCAACATAGTGAAACCCTGTCTCTACTAAAAATACAGAAATTAGCCGGGTGTGGTGGCGGATGCTTGTAGTCCCAGTTACTTGTGAGGCTGAGGCAGGAGAATCGCTTGAACCCAGGAGGCAGAGGTTGCAGTGAGCTGAGATCACGCCACTGCACTCCAGCCTGGGCAACACAGCAAGATTCTGTCTCCAAAAATAAATAAATAAATACTAAATATGTATGTGTATATATATATATATATATATATATATATATATATATATATAGAATATCCAAAAGTGATCTTTTAGAATGACAATTTCAAGAACTCGGGAGGCACAGAACTGTTAAAGGAGTCCAGAAAATGGGGAGAATACTTTGAGCTGAAGGAATTAGGTGATTTAGAGACGGGAATGTTTAAGCTGTGCCTTGAAAGCTAGGTGACGTCGGAACACACAGATTGGGAAGCTGGGTCTAGGCGGCACCAGCAGCATGTGAGGAAGCTCACCCTTGGAGGAGCAGGTCTGCAGGGAGAGAGCTGGAGTGACACCATCTAGCTGCAGCATGGCAGGGAGTGTGCGGCAAAGGCATGTTCTGGCCAGATTGTGAGAGACTGAATTCCAAGCTAAGGATTTTGGCCAAAGTTTTTAATAAACTCTTTCAGAAATTCTGCTTTTTTATTTCTTTGCTCTGTACTCTAGCCAAAAATCGTGGCACTTACTTGCTTTTTTATTACACTTAGCTTAAAATATTATGTCTATAGAGGCTTATAACTGGGAGAAAAAAATGCTAGTAGAACAAAGCTGGGTGTAACTTTGGTGGTTCTGTATGTTCCAATTATCTCAATGCTTCACCCAGGGCAGGAAGGCCAAGACGAGGACAGCAGTGATTCAGAAGCAGATGAGCAGAGCGTCAGCCAGGATCCTAAGGACACTCCAAGCCAACCCAGCAGCACCAGCCACAGACCCCGAACAGCCTCCTGCCGCGCAGCAGCCGCCTGGTGTACTGACAGTGGCTCTGATGACTCCAGACGCTGGTCCGACCAGCTTAGTCTAGATGAGAAAGATGGCTTCATATTTGTGAACTATTCAGAGGGCCAGACCAGAGCCCACCTGCAGGGCCCCCTTAGCCACCCCCACCCCAATCCCATCGAGGTGCGGAATTACAGCAGATTGAAACCTGGTAACTTGAAGTCTGGTATCTATTTCTCACTCCTTATATGTGGTGTGAGGGTTGGTGGATTGAGGCAGTGGGGTCTAGCTCTCCCTGGGCCCCACCCTGGATGTGCCCTGTGACCTGGGCCACTCACACAAAAGGCCTCTTTACACAGAAGGCCTCTTCAGTTTCTTCTAGTGTAAAGTGGACTTAAAAATTCTATCCTACAAGGGTGTTTGCAATATGCTGGGCATCTTCTAAAGAAAAATACCTCAAACCAAAAACTGCATTTATTCACAACTCATTACATCACGCAAGCTAATTTAAAATGAATAAATAAAACTGCATTCACAGGTAACTTTGCCCAGAATAGAGTTAGAAGCAAGGTCCTCAGTTGGAGAAATTGGATGCATCTGCTTGCACTGAAAATTTCCCCTTCTCATTAGTTTATCTCCTTCAGTGAGATGTTTCTTCAGCCTGGCCCATGTTAATGTCAAGCTAGATAGCTTTACTTTCAACCAAGGCGGCAACTGCCGAGAACTGAAAAAGCTGCTGTAGCTGTATGTTGAGGTACCCTAAGTTTAAGGCCACCATCATAGAGTATTTCTCCCCAGTACTGGCTTCCCTCAGTTGAGTATGTTGTGTCCTCCACTTCTGCACTCCAGGGTACCGATGGGAACGGCAGCTGGTGTTCAGGAGTAAGCTGACTATGCACACAGCCTTTGATCGAAAGGACAATGCACACCCAGCTGAGGTCACTGCCTTGGGCATCTCCAAGTAAGTGTCAGGCTTTTTCCAGCTCCGCTTCCCATCTGAGTCATTTGGTTAGCCAAGGGCCATATACTCCAGCCCAGTCTCTGGGGAAAACAGATTTTATTTGTATTATCATACATAGCTCAAAGAGATAAATTTGAAGAAGAACCCTGTCAGTGTGTAGATATTTTTCTTTTCTTTTTCTTCTTTTTTTTTTTTTTTTTTTCTGTTTGAGACAGGGTCTTGCTCTGTTGCTTAGGCTAGAGTGCAGGGGCACAATCACAGCTCACTGCAGCCTCAACCTCCCAGGCTTGAGCAGTCCTCCCACCTCTGCCCCTCAAATAACTGGGACTATAGGCGTGTACCATCATACCTGGCTAATTTTTGTATTTTTTGTAGGACGGGGTTTCACCGTGTTGCCCAGGCTGGTCTCAAATTCCTGGGCTCAAGTGATCTGCCCACCTCGGCCTCCCAAAGTGCTGGGATTACAGGTGTGAGCCACCACGCCCATACACTGGATTTTAATTCTGAATTTTTTAAAAAAGTGAAAAACTGCTTTTTCTGTTCCTCAAAGATACAGCAAGGGTGATCCAAAGAAAATTGAAATGAAAGTGTAAATTTGGGCTCAGTTCAGTTTTTGTCTGTTTACACATACATCCCTGAGTGAATCAAGGAGTCTCTCCGGGACCCTTACCAGCCCTGACCCCAAAACACACATCCACCAAAAACCAGAGAGCCTGAAGAAGGAGATCACAGACAACAGAAGCCTTCCATACAATGACCTCCTCTGTCGTGTCTCCTGCAGGGATCACAGTAGGATCCTCGTTGGTGACAGTCGAGGCCGAGTTTTCAGCTGGTCTGTGAGTGACCAGCCAGGCCGTTCTGCTGCTGATCACTGGGTGAAGGATGAAGGCGGTGACAGCTGCTCCGGCTGCTCGGTGAGGTTTTCACTCACAGAAAGACGACACCATTGCAGGAACTGTGGTCAGCTCTTCTGCCAGAAGTAAGATAAGATATCTGCTTTTTGAATTTACATTGATTAAGCTCTAAGGATGTTAATTATGCCCTGCACACAGGTTCTGATTGCCCTGGCATCCCCACTACAGTATGCCTTGTTAGTATGAACCAGTCTTCACTTTTTCTGTTCTTCTTTATTACTACAATTAGGAAATTTTTCTATCATACAAGTCACAAACACCTTGTCATCCATGACACAGAATGCACATATGCTAATATTTCATCATATTTAATTTGGAGGCCTGTATGTGAAATGTTTCTATAAACACTGTAGATACATTTTAAGTATCCTGTTTGCACCCTTCACCAATCACACCCATTCTCCATGTTGTTATACTTTGAGGAGCATGTGTTGCCTCTGTAAACATTACATCATATTGTTTTGGTGTTTTCAGCTTCACTTTTCAGCTTTATATAGTATACTGTTTTTACCCTTCTGTAACTTTCTTACTCAACATTGTCTTTGAAATCCATTTATATAGATAACTTATTCTAATATATTTATTTTAACTATTGTCAGTTATTTTAATTATATGAATTTATCACCATTTATTTCTCTTTTGATGCCTTCTTAGGGTTTGTTTTTTTTTCTATTAGTACTATAAATAATGCTACAATGCATATCCCTATGAATGCCCTTCTAATACACAAGCTGGAATTCCTCTAGAGATGGAATGAAATTGATAGAACACAGATTTATTCTTGATCTTAATTAGATATTGCCAAATTGCTCTTCAAAACAGTAGTGCTAGTTAATACTACCTCCAACAGGACATGAAAGTTCTCCAAATTCTTAGTCATGCTTGGGACTGCCAAACTTTTTCCACTTTTGCCAATCTGATAGCTAAAAAATAGTGCTTTGTTGTTTTAACTTGCAATGCTAGTGAGACAACATCTTTTCATGTTTGTTGGCTATTTGGGTTTCCTCTTGGGTACTTTGCCTTTTTCTTTTTTTTTCCTTGAGGAGTTCTTTTATATATTCTGTGCTGTACACATTTGTCTTTTATATCTCTTGCAGGTATGTTCTGCCAGTCTGTGGCTTGCGTTTCAACTTTGTATGTTTTTTCTGTCAGACAAGTTTTTAAACTGGTTGTAGTCACATGTATTACTCTTTATGATTTTTGCTTTTTTGTGCCTTAAGAATTATTTCCCTGTCCTAAGATCACGAAGATAATCTTATTTATTTTCTTTTAAAGGTTTCAAAGTTTTATTTTTCACATATAGATCTTTAATTCATTTGTAATTTATTTTGGGGTATGACATGAGGCAAGGATCTGTTTTTCCCCCATATGAAAGGTCAGTGATCCCATGGCTGTGGATTTGGTTGATAACTCTGTCCTACACCCGGGTCCCAGATACATATCCACAGTCATTACTTTTTCTGCCAGACAACAGAAAGGATTCCATGGACAGTACACTTTAAGGCTTATATTGCCTTACTCCAGAGATGCTTTCATAGAAAGCATATTATTCTTAACTTGTGTAATTATGAGGCAGTTTCTGAGGTTTTGTAAGCAGCATTGGCTTACTGGTGTGGGCATAGTCTTTGGGTTTACACTGACCAAATGCTCATTGTGCTACTTTCTGTGGCCATAATGCCAGCAAGTTACCGAGCCTCTCTGAGCTTTGGTTTCTTCATCTGTAAATGTGGGTAAGAAGACCAGTCCTCTTAGAGCTATTGAGAGAATTAAATGAGATCACATGTATGAGTGTTTTAAGGCACCAAGTTCAGAGTCTGGCCAAACAGATGTTCCATAATTTGATTCCTTAAACCTTTTCTGCTGGGCAGTCTGGTTCAAGATGAGGGACCCAAAATGTTGCAGCCAGGCATTTCCTATGGAAATTTCTGTGGGGCTGGCAGAGGATTCTGTCTAGTGGCTCTGTGCTTTGAAAGGCCTGCTGTATAAAACGTATAATGGGGCCGGGCACGGTGGCTCACACCTGTAATGCCAGCACCTTGGGAGGCTGAGGTGGGCTAATCACCTGAGGTCAGGAGTTCGAGACCAGACTGGCCAACATGGTAAAACCCTGTCTGTACTAAAAATACAGAAATTAGCCAGGTGTGGTGGTGTGTGCCTGTAATCCCAGCTACTCAAGAGGTTAAGTGAGAGAATCACATGAACCCAGGAGACAGAAATTGTAGTGACCTGAGATCACGCCACTGCACTCCATCCAGCCTGGGCAACAGAGTGAGACTCCATCTCAAAAAAATCAATAACAAATTTTAAAACCCATAATGGGTTTTATAGATTAGGCCTTTCAAAGCGCAGAGCCATATAGTCTTTCTATTTTTTTTTTTTTTTTTTTTTTTTTTTTGAGACAGAATCTCACTCTGTCACCCAGGCTGGAGTGCAGTAGCGCAATCTTGGCTCACTGCAACCTCTGCCTCCTGGGTTCAAGCGATTCTTCTACCTCAGCTTCCTGAGTAGCCGGGACTACAGGCATGCACCACCTCGCCCGGCTAATTTTTGTATTTTTAGTAGAGACAGAGGTTTCACCATATTGGCCAGACTGGTCTCGAACTCCTGACCTCATGGTCTGCCCACCTCAGCCTCCCAAAGTGCTGAGATTACAGTCATGAGCCTCTGCACCTGGCCCATATATATATATATATATTTCTTGAGATGGGGTCTTCCTCTGTCACCCAGACTGGAGTGCAGTGGCATGATCGCAGCTCACTGCAGCTTTGATCTCCCAGCTCAAGCAGTCCTCCCACCTCAGCCTTCCAAGTAGCTGAGACTATAGGCAAGAGCCACAACACCTGGCTCATTTTTGTATTTTTTGTGGAGACAGAGCCCCACTATGTTCCCCAGGCTGGTCTCAAAGCTGCGGGCTCAAGCAGTACCCCACCTCAGCCTCCCAAAGTGCTGGGATTATAGTTTTCAGCCTCCACACCCATCATATTAATCTAGTGATTTGTGCTAGCACTTCCGTATGTCTGCTGGCACACATCTGTTCTTTGTCATGTTCAATTTTCAAAATATTGTTTAATTATAGGTAATTCTTTAAATTATCCATTGCTATTAAATGTTGGATGGAAGCTTTATTGGAAACTGACCAAACAGTGATAAGTTCTGATGAAGCAGGCACAGAAGGAAGTGCTGTCCAGAACACACAGCCTGTGGTCTCTATGGCTGAGAGCTGTTGACGCTCCTCAGGGTTCTCAGAGGTCCAGTGACAGTCCTTTAAACCCATAAGCTTATAGTACTTAATTTACTCTCTGGACTCTTTTACTGGTGGATTAATGGACTAAACATAAATCTCCATTTCAGGGACAGGTACAGTGGCTCACATCTGTAGTCTCAGCACTTTGGGAAGTCAAGGCAGGAAGATCACTTGAGGCCAGGAGTTTGAGGACAGCCTGGACAATGTACTGAGACCCCATCTCTTAAAAAAAAATTTTTTTTTTTCATTTCCATTTTAATCTTGTGAAAATCCAAGCCTAAAGTGATTTAATACCACATCCTGAGTCACACCCGGCTTTATTCCAGGAGTAGGAACTCTGAATACTTCTTAAAGAATTTGAACATCTCTTAAGAATAGTCTCCTTCAAACAGTTCCAGCAAGATAAATAGGAAATGAAGGTGTTGGGACTGGAAAAGGAAAGCCAGTCTAACTGTTTAAGAAATGATTGAAGAGTGGATCAATCAAAATGTTTCAAAGCACAGTGGAACTTGATAGTGATCTAACTCATATTTCTCTTGGAAATTAGAAGACTCACTAATGAGTTATTAGTAATTCTCTTGGAAGTAGATATTCATTAGTGAGTCTTCTAATTTCCACTGGTGAGTTTTTCTAATTTCCAGGAGAAATATGTCAAGCTCCAAGTAAAGACACTGGCATACCTCCCAAGCTTATAGGCCATGAGAATTAGTCTGCACAGGTAGAATGGCCTCACATTGATGTTCAGACACCTTGGCCTCATTATGTAGGAAAATCTTAACTCTGTTTTTTTGTTTTCGTTTTTTTAATTCTCATCAAAGAAATAGCTTCCCTGGTTTAATACTGCATTTCTTCATAGATTGAAACAAATAATACAGCTTTCCTTTTAGTCCTTGTTTAGCCACACAACACAAACCAGTATGGCCTTTGGCATTTTACTGCAAGCTTTCCATTCGATTATTAATATTCCGGAGCCCATGATCAAGCATGGAGGAGACCAATCATTAATTGACTTTTCCTTTCCTTTAGGTGCAGTCGATTTCAATCTGAAATCAAACGCTTGAAAATCTCATCCCCGGTGCGTGTTTGTCAGAACTGTTATTATAACTTACAGCATGAGAGAGGTTCAGAAGATGGGCCTCGAAATTGTTGAAGATTCAACAAGCTGAGTGGAGACCACGGTCTGTAGACCCCTTCCCGATTCTCCTGTCCCAGCTTGGAAGGCATTGAAAACAGTCTCCGTTTACACATCTCTTCATACCACGTGTTTGAAGTGTTAAAATTCAAAGGGATCATTGAATAAAACGGGTGTAGAGTACAGGAATGGGGCAGACGTGATTCAGGTGAACAGCACAAGAAGAATATGAGGTGGTTCCTAGAAGCAACACTTTCCATCTCCAATTCTCCCTGATGACAGTAGCTGTCTCCAAGAGAAATATCCTTACTTATTAACTCTCTTTTCTTGCATCTCATTTTTATAGAGCTACTCATCCTTATTTGGAAAAACCAACAACAAAAAAGGCTTTTAGAAAATGGTTGTAAATCTGACTTCTTTGCAAGTAACTGTATATTGTAAATAGGTATAAAAGGCCTTTTTTCTAAATAAGGACTTAACTGCCTGTAACATGAAACTTCAAACTAAACCACTAACTCAATGAACTACTTATGGTCTGTCTGACATCCCTCACTTACCAATTAATTATAAATATGTTTTTTTAAATCCCCAAAGACATTATCTGTGGTCTTTTTTTCCTTTCAAGCTCAGCCTGTGTGCCTGATGTCATTTCTTTCAAGTTGCCCACAGTATCTCCATTTAAACTAGGCTAGTAACCAAAATAATGTGGACCTTCTTTAGGAAACAGCGTGGGAGAATAGGAGTCCAGCCGTAAGATAAACTGGAAATATTTGGGTGTCTTGTACCTGGCTATGCACCACCTCAGTGTTGTTCCTACATAAACAAGGCCCCTTTTAAACTTGTATGTGGACTGCTGTTTGGTCAAAGAATACCTTCTTAGCATTGCAGAAAGGTGGTCAGATGACCAATGCAGTACAGGAAACAGCCCTGTCTCAACTAATGGAAATATATTTGCATGTAACCCAAAATTAGCTTATCTTGCATAGAACATAATAAGTATGTGTCTTTCGTGACACGGATGTTCTACTATAGCTTATTTTCAAAAAAGGGGTAAAAAAAGGAAAGAAAAAAGTGTACAGAATTAACATATAAACTTTGTTGTAAAACTGAATCATGTCAGAACTGCTTAAAATTAACCTTTACCATTTAATGTCATCTACCTGAAAACAGTGAGATTTATACTGTATCAATGTCTATTTTTTTGTTTTTGCTATGAATATAATTACAGTATTTTAATATTTAGTTATTTAATTTGTTCTACTAGTTGGATACAGAACACACAAATCCAGGGGGATTAAAGCTGGAAGGGGCTAAGAGATTAGTTTACAGAGAAAAGGCTTGGTGGTGGGATTTTTTTAAATGTGTGTTATGTACATATATATATAATATATATTAAAAAATGAAACAGTTAATCTAGATTTTAACATTTTCAGAAACTTAGTGATAATATTATGAACAATTCTAAAAGCCCTGTGATTTGAAAAATGTAGAATCATTAATGGCCCAAAATAGGCCTTCACACCCTCACAGAGGCGTCACGCAAAGGACAGTGGCTTTGGCTTTTCCAACTTTCCGTCTTTAGGCCCTGGTGAGAGGCACACTTATGCACTAAAATGCACATATATGCACATGCATTCAAAAATAGGCATTTGGTACAATGGTGATCTTGTACCTGATGGGCTGAAACCAGCTTAAGAACAAATTTGTTCTTCCTGATACGATAACTAGGTCTCCAAGAGAAAATATAAAGGCTGCTTTAGTGCCTTACGCTTACTAAATTTAAATCTTTATTTACCTGGGTTTGAGCCTACAGTCTATTTATGATTACATATCAAAATTGATTAAAACACTTCCATTTCTAAAAGTTCAAATATACTTGTTAATAAAAGGATTATCGGCATTAATACTTCAACTTAAAGAAAAGTTGTGTTCTGTTTTCCTTTCTGTGTCTTACTCCCCCAACACTGTCCCTCCCCCATCACCATCTTCAATTCTAATAAATAATGCTGATGTTCAACAGTTGCAGAAATTGTGCTATCACGTAACTGTGGGCCTTGGCCCTGTCTGGCCCTCTAGATGAGTTGTAGCAGTGTTATTCTACACTTTTTAAAAGAAGCGTCCTCCTTTTGTCCATGAATCATGTTTACCCCATACCCAGTGGCAGAGGTGTTCTTTAAAGACTTGAATATATGAATGTGTGTGTGTTGTTAGTTAAAGGTTATTCCTCTTTGTAATAGGAAACTATATGAGATGAACACTTTTAAACTTTCCGACACAACTTTCATTACTAACTTTCTGACACGACTTCCATAACTAGAAGGTGGAAACCAAAACCCTCATGGTAGTATTTCCTCTGGCAGCTGGTGCTGTGGGCAACTGTTTTGTTCAATCGGGTTTCTTTTCTTTTTGCTTCTAATGCAGAAATCAACAGAATCACTCACACATACAAGTACACTCACATACATAAACTAATTATTTCTCTGGATATCGTTCTGTGTTCCATGTAAATTTATTTACCAACATCTATTGTCAACATGTACATCTACCTTAGTGTGGTCTGCATTCTTTCTCTGAGAGTACCTCACAGGGCTCCTGCCTGATCTTCGTAGTTTGTTCATTCATCCATCCACCTGTTCATTTGTTCATCCATGTATTCTAACATTTGTGTGTAGTGTGCAACTGTAATGTCATGCTTTTGAAGAAGAGAAAAGCTGCCCATAGCAGCCATCCGTCTGGATAATAGCAAAACACTCTAGATAAGTTATTTTGCACTTTCTTATGTATAAAGTTGGTAGAAACTTATTTTTGCTTTGTATCATTTAAATACATTTTGTTTTGGTAAATGAACTGTGTATAAAATATTTATGCCGTTAAAACTGTTTTTAGAAAGTATTTTTAATTTCAGCAAGTTTGGTTACTTGTTGCATGACTATTAACACAGCTGACTTTTTGTGTCAGTGCAATGTATATTTTTTGTCCTGTTATTAACTTGTAAGCCCTAGTAATGGCCAATTATTTGTACAGCAACAGAAGTAAATTGAAGATACTGGCTAAGACTGGATTGATTGTGGACTTTTATACTATATTGCAGAAACTAATATGTTTCTTGGTGGTTATGTAAAAGACCTGAAGAATTACTCTCTAGTGTGCAATCTGTGATATCTGAATGTTCATTGTATATTTGTCTCTGATGCAAAAAGGTAGAGTAACACAATTACAATACATGATTAAATGCAATAGTCCAGGTACTTAAGTAATTTTTTTTCATTTCAAATAAATGCCCACTATTTACCACCAAAAGAGAGAAAAAGAAAAGTTGTTAAGTCAGTTATTCAGGGAAGGAAAAAAAACAGAGATCTAATAACTCCCTAAACTTTTTGTAGTTCTTTTCTAGTTGTAAATACTTCAGAAGCACCTGCATAAGATTGCAGAAGTATTGGCTGTTAAGTTCCAGTTCCAGTTCTAGTTTGACTCATCCTTAAAAATCAGGCTTTCTGCAGTCTGAGCTTCTCAATTGTGCTGGATTCCCAGGGCTAATGAGTGTATGTGGGTGGCAGTAAGGAGAAGAAAGCCCCTTCTGGGAGATGTGATCCTCAAATTTGACTGGACCTGTAGAGAAACAGGTCTGCATGGTTTTTGCTCTTTTTTCCTGAGCTTTATTCTCTAGCCAAAATATTGTGAAAAGTAAGCAACAGTGTGTATGTATATATATGTGTGTGTGTGTGTGTGTGTGTGTCTCTTGCACCCATACTATAGTCACAAAAGGAATATTCCAGTGTCCCCCCTCACCTGGAACTACAGCAGCCGCTGTTAGCAGCTAGTCTTTCCAGTTCAGCCTTCAATCTGAGAATGTTAGAAGTCACAATCCATTGTTCTTGTTGTCAGCTTGTTTGGTTTTAAAATAGCCTTTCCGTAAAGAAGAGTTTTTAAGTTTATTTAGGCTGTTTTGATGATTTTACTTTTTCTAAAGATGCTAAATTCATTGTAATGAATAGCAGAGCCCCAAATTTGAGTATATTTTGCTTATTACAAATTTTACCTTAGTGCAACTCCACTTGAGTGGCAGAAGGTGAAGAACTAAAGCAATACCAATTTCTTTAAAAATTTTTTTTTAAATGGTAAAAGAGAAAGCTTAGAGCAGTTCCCATATTATTAATGCTTTATTACTTACAGTTCTAGTGAGGGGTTGCAGTCAAGGATGGGCACTGCAGAATTCTCAGATGCAGAAATTCAGAGTTTAAAAGAACAAACATGCAAATGATTTTCAGTGAGTCCCTTGTCTGCCATTTGCTTCTCATCTTCAACAAAATTTTCCCTACACAGCTCACTTTTGACCATTTGATGGAATTGGCCCAGCACTTGGTTAGTTTTTTGCTTTATGAATATTCTCATTTCCTCCCACCTATTTTAAAGCTCTTTTATTTTCTTTACTTTTGCTAGAGACAGCATCAAGCCAAGCTACCACAATAGCATGGTGTTTTGGAGATCCCTGAATAGGAATTACCACTGAGGCTTCAGTTCTAACCAGCTTGGGAATGTAGAAAGCCTCTTGTTTTAGCACTCGCTCTCTCCAAAGGGTTTTCCTTTATCAGTAGCTACCTGTGAGGATGGGAATGGTCTAAGATGGTGCTTCTTTAAACTTTTTGGTCTGAGAACTCTTTGATCCTTAAAAATTTTCAAGGACCCCAAACAGCTTTTGCTTATTTGGTTTATATCTATCAGTAGTCATTGTATTAGAAATTAAAACAGATTTAAAATATATATGTCAACTCATTTAAAAATAACAATGATAAGAGCATGATGTATTAACATAAATTATATATTTCTATAAAAAGTCTTTTCTAACCGAGTGCAGTGGCTCACACCTGTAATCCCAGCACTTTGGGAGGCCGAGGTGGGCGGATCACCTGAGGTCAGGAGTACAAGACCAGCCTGGCCAACGTGGCGAAACCCCGTCTCTACTAAACATACAAAAATTAGCCAGGCATGATGGTGCACGCCTGTAATCCCAGCTACCTGGGAGGCTGAGGCAGGAGAATGACTTGAACCCGGGAGGTGGAGGTTGCAGTGAGCCGAGATCTTACCACTGTACTCCAGCCTGGGTGACACAGTGAGACTCCGTCTCCAAAAAAAAGAAATCTTTTCCAAACCAAATTTTTTGCAAATCTCTTTAATGTCTGGCTCAATAGAAGACAGGTGGATTCTCAAGTCTGCTTCTGCATTCCATCTGTTGTGACACTTTGTTTTGACTGGATTTTTGGAAAAAGACACATCTGCATGGCTTTGGCTCGTTTCCTGAGCTTTATTCTCCAGCTATCATATTGTGAAAAGTATGTCTATCGCACCCCTACTGTAGTCACATGAAGAATATACTTTGTTTTGGTTGAAGCATGAAGAAAATCCAACCTCACACATGTATTGGTTGAAAAGGGGGTGAATATTTTTAATCTTTATGGGCTCATAAGTATATATTTATGAGGTACATGTTATGTTTTAATACAGGCATACAATGTATAATAGTCACATCGAAGTTAATAGAGTATTTACCACCTCAAGCATTTATCACCCCTTTGTGTTAGGAACATTCCAGTTCCACTCTTTTGGCTATTTTAAAATATGCAGTAAATTGTTGATTAGTGTCACCCTGTTGTGCTATCAAATACTAGATCTTATTCATTCTATGTGACTATATTTTTGTACCCACTAAACATCTCCACTCTCCACCCTCCTCCCTACTACTCTTTCTAGCCTCTCATAACCATCATTCTACTCTCTGTCTCCATGAGTTCACTTGTTTTAATCTTTGACTCCCACAAATGAGTGAGCACATGCAAAATGTCTTTTTTGGTATTTGCCTGGCTTGTTTCACTTAACATAATGTTGTCTAATTCCATCCATGTTGTTGTAAATGACAGTATTTCATTTTTTTATGGCTGAATAGTATTCCATTGTGTATATTTGCCACATTTTCTGTATCCATTCATCTGTTGATAGACTCAGGCTGAGTTCAAATCTTGGTTATTGTGAATAGTACTGCAGTAAACATGGGAGGGCAGGTATCTCTTTGATATACTGACTTCCTCTCTTTTGTGTGTATGCCTAGTGGGATTGCTGGGTCATATGGCAGTTCTATTTTTAGTTTTTTTAGGAACCTCCATACTGTTCTCCATAGTGGTTGTACTAATTTACATTCCCACCAACAGTGTAGGAGGGTTCCCCTTTCTCTATCCTCACCAGCATTTGTTCTTGCCTGTCTCTTGGATAACAGCCATTCTAACTTGGGTGAGAGGATATCTCCTTGTAGTTTTGGTTTGCATTTCTCTGATGATTTGTGATGTTGAGCATTTTTTTATATACCTGTTTGACATTTGTATGTCTTCTTTTGAGAAATGCCTATTCAGATCATTTGCCCATTTTTTAATAGGATTATTAGATTTTTTTTTCCTGTTGAGTTGTTTGAGCTCCTTATATATTCTGGTTATTAACCACCCTTGTCGGATGGGTGGTTTGCAAATATTTTCTTCTATTCTGTGGGTCGCCTCTTCACTTGTTGATCATTTCCTTTGCTGCACAGAAGCTTTCTAACTCGATGTGATCCCATTGTCCATTTTTGCTTTGGTTATCTGTGCTTTTGAGGTCTTAGCCAAAAAATCTTTGCCCTGACCAAAGTCCTGGAGAGTTTCCCCAATGGTTTCTTCTAGCAGTTTCATAGTTTTAGGTCTTAGAATTAAATATTTAATCCATTTTGATTTGATGTTTGTATATGGTGAGAGATAGGGAGTCTAGTTTCATTCTTCCGCATATGGATATCTAGTTTCCACGACAGGATTTATTGAATGGACTGTCCTTTCCTCAATGTATGTTCTTGGCACTTTTGTCAAAAATGAGTTCACTGTAGATGTATGGTTTTATTTCTGGATTCTTTATTCTGTTCCATTGGTCTATGGCTATTTAGACCATTGTTTTTACACCAGTACCAGGCTGTTTTGGTTACTATAGCTCTGTAGTGTAATTTGAAGTCAGGTAATGTGATTCCTCCAGTTTTGTTCCTTTTGCTCACAGTGGCTTTGGCTATTCTGGGTACTTTGTGATTCCACATACATTTTAGGATTATTGTTTCTATTTCTGTGAAGAATGTCATTGATATTTTGATAGGAATTGCATTTAATCTGTAGATTGCTTTGGGTAGTATGGACATTTTAACAACATTGATTCTTCCAATCCATGAACATGGAATATATTTCCATTTTTTGTGTGTTCTCTTTAGCTTCTTTCATCAGTCTTTCACAGTTTTCATTATAGAGATCTTTCATTCCTTTGGTTAAGTTTATTCCTAGGTATATTACTTTATTTGTAGCCACTGTAAACGGGATTACTTTCTTGATTTCTTTTTCATATTGTTCACTGTTGGCATGTAGAAATGCTCCTGATTTTTGTATGTTGATTTTGTATGCTGCAATTTACTGAATTTATCAGTTCTAATTTTAGGTTTTCTCAAATATAAGATCATACCATCTTCAAACAAGAATAATTTGACTACTTCTGTTCCAATTAGATGCTTTTTCTTTCTCTTTTCTGATTGCTCCAGCTGGGACACTATGTTGAGTAACAGTGAAAATGGGCATCCTTGTCTTGTTCCAGATCTTAAAGGAAAGGCTTTCAGTTTTTCGAGCTAGAATATTATAATTGCTTTTTCAGATCATTGCTTCTTAAGATAGTAGTTTTTTAATAGTTTAAGTTTCTTAAAGATTAATTACTATGTGGACTCTGAAATGATGCCAATGAACTTCTCATATTATTATGACATTAAAATCCGTGGATCTGTCTTGCACTTTGAATTTTTTTTTTTACCCATCCGTAATTTTACAGCATCATGCATTGATCATTTAGAAAATTATTTTTAAATCCTGATTCAAGCACCAGAGGCAGAAACAGTATATGTAGAACTTCTAAATGTTGACATATTTCATTAGATAATACCAAAAAATCACATTATCATATACATTAAAATACCACCAGCTGTATCAGAAAATTTTAAGTCATAGTGACAGACACAAATTCTACAAAAAATTCTTATTTTTGCTTAAAACCCAAATTATCATTGGCAATAAATACTGTCTGCTGTTTTCTTTGAAGGGACAGGCTCACTTTGTTAATATTTGAGAACATACCATCCATAGAACTGTAGCTTGTCAATTGTTCTTTCAATAAAAATAGTATTCCATGAGAAAGGAAGAGAGTTCAGCTCACAATTCAGTCCCACAAGTGCTTCTCTTTGAGACAAATGTTGTACTTCAGTATGGAGGTGCTTTATGAGTACTTCTCATCTTGTGTCACTCTACTTAAGGGGCCAAGATTTAATAAAAGTAATAATTTTTATTGCTTCTCCAAGGTCATTCTTAAGTCAAAGAGGCACTTGTGTTTTTACTGCAAGTGTTTGATTATGAAGAATATGATCATTACTACTAGTGGTTTGGTGCCACCATACTAAGGTTCCAGCAGTTCTACCCACCACTGCTTTTGTACCTCAATAAAAATATCAATGCAGCGAAAGGGTAAATAGTGTTTTAGTAGTACTGTGAAAACCTTGCAGATCCTTTGAAAGGGTCTCAGGTTTCCTGGGGGCCTGGAAACCCCTTGAGAACCACTGGTCCAAGAAGACATGAGATGAGGCTACCTAAATTGTAAAGTAGCATGCATGCAACCAGTTTCAACTGGGCTCCCATTGAAACCTCCCGAGAGCAAGACAAGGCCCTACCACATTGAAGTGTTTTGGCGGCTACCCCCAGCTACTGGGATACCACCTCTACAGCTCAAAAGCATGTTGGGGTTTCAAATAAGGACTTTTGAAATCACATTATTATTCTATTCAAGGCACTAAAATTTTGATAATGTAAAAGAAACTGCTAATACTAATCTTTTAATATTAGATACAGTTCTAACTAGTATAATAAACTATGAGGAGAGTCAGTCTGGGGGCTAAGCTCCCATTCTACCACTTACTGTGTGACCTCAGGTGAGTGACTTAACCACTCTAGGTCTGAGTTTCCTTATATGGAAAATTTGTATTAGGATACCTGCCCCCAGATAATTGTTATAAGGATTCGATGTGGTAATATATATAGGAAGGGTAGTGCCTGACAAATATGTTGTCAGTACATTCCAGTGTTAACTCGGAAATACGAACATAAAAGGGATGATGCACTGAAACATCTGAATGCCAAATGAACGCCAATGGCAGGGAGTTAACCTTCAGTCAGATATACAGGAGGCAGAATGCTAGAATGGAAAGGGCTCTTCAAAGTCATCAAGTCCAAACCCTCATTTAGCACGAGAGGGAAGAGGTTCATACAGGTGTTTAGTGTTCCCAAAGCCAGGCTGCTTTTTAGGTAGAATTCCCAGCTCTGCTCCTAAGCATCTGACACCCAGGCCAAGGCTCTTTACAAACAGCTCCCAGTTAGTATTTCCCAATTTTCTTTTAGGTGATTACAGTGCAAGTGTACTTTGGATGTTATTTCAATATTATCCGTGCATAATTATGCCCTTCTTTATCAAGAAGATAGAGCATCCGAACTTCAACCTTGGCCTTCAGCTATCATGCTTCCTGCTCAACAAAGGCAAAGAAGAGTTGCAAGCTGCATTCCAGTACAGAGGACAGAGTTAAAGAAAAACAACTTGTTTAGGGTCTTGCCCTCAGGCCCTACTACAAACTTCAAACAAAAGCTATATCCTAAAAATGTTATTTCCCTGCATAAAGTTTCCCTTCATAAAAGGAAGCCACTCCTTTGCAAACTGACTCAAGAAATTCATCATGGAGCAAAGGTGAACTAAGCAGTCTTTGGTTATAAACTTGAGGATCCTTTGAGTCTGCTGCTGGCCGATTCTGCCAAGAGGAAAAAAGAAACCAAGTTCTCCTAAAGCAATGTTATCAAGTGTGCTGTGGTTCAAGCTCCAATCTGCGAATGTTGATGTCTTTTTCCTTCTAAGGTAGCAAATCTGTGTTTGTGCTAACACATACTTAGCTGGGCCTTGAAGATGATTGTTTACAATGATGTAAGTACCCTCTCCAAGAACTTTCCAGCCTATAAATGAGAGGCTTGCCTTCATGCAGGTTATCTGTAATTAGATTTTCAGTAAGTGTATTCCATTCCTTACTGTTTCTAATTCAGTAATACTCTCTTCCACAATATGTTTTCTTTGCTCTGCATTCCCCATTTTCATATCATTGTTATCTGATCTTTGTCCTTTTTTGAATTATTGTATGACACCAGGCCTTCCTGGGAGGTCCTCCCCTATTCCCCCTTGTTCACTCCACTGCCCCCACCCCGTGACCCGCCATTGCATTCCTGGTCTTTTGCAAACTTTTGTCCTGCCTTCTTGCCTGCCTGCCTTTTGCATAGGTGTCATGCCATTGATTTTCCTCTTCCTCTTTTAAACGTGGACTCCTGTCCAGCCTTTATGTTTGCTGTGATATACTGTGAGTGAATTCTCCTTAACATCGTTCCCCACTTAGTTTGAGGATTGGGTGTTGTGATTGGTTTGTGATTGGTTTGTGACACAGCAGTCACCGTGTGCGTGCTGCAATTGCCCATTTCGTGTCAAGCCCTGCAGGGCTCCTCACCTTCTTACCCCTCACACTCTCTTCTATATCCTGGGCTAGGGCCTCCTCCGCCACAGGGCCATGCCCTGACTCTGCCCTCTGCCTGCAAGGATCCTACTCCAGGTGTGCTCCTCTTCCTCCCTCACCTCCAAGTCTTTCCTCAAATGTCACCTTCTAAGTGAGGCCTCCACTGACCAACCTACAGTATTTACAATTGCAATTTCCCTCCCTCTGACCTCCTCATAATCACCCTTCTCTGAGACCCTCTACAATGTGCTATACTACTAGTTCTTTGTGTCTCCCTAGCAAAGGGTAAGCTACATAACCGCAGATACTTTTGTCTGTTTCACTCACTGCTGCATGGAGTTCTAAAACTGTATCTGACAGAGTGGCTACTCAATAAATGTGTGAATGAAGGAATTAGACGCAGCCCTCGATTTGCCCTCAATGGTAATGCAATCTGTTTTTGTAAATATCTTACATCATCTTTCTTGTGTTGAATTTGAGCTTTCGAATACCACATGCCTGAACACATGTGCTTGAAATGCTCACTGGCGTTTGGTTTTTATTATTCTTTATTTTATTTTTTCAGACAGGGTCTCTCTTACCCAGGCTGGAGTGCAGTGGCGCTATCACAGCTCGCTGCAGCCTTGACCTCTAGGACTTCAGCCATCCTCCTGCCTCATCTTCCTGAGTAGCTGGAACCACAGGTTCAGGCCACCATACGCAGCTAATTTTTTTTTTAAATAGATGAGGTCTCATTATATTGCCCAAGCTGGTCTGAAACTCCTGGGCTCAAGTGATCCTCCCACCTTGGCCTCCCAAAGTGCTGGAATTACTGGTATGAGCCACCACACCAAGCCTAGGGTTTGGTCTTAAACATTCAAAGTTTCTCATTCTTTGAAGGTACCTTGAGCAAGGCACCCTCTGCCTATGAGAATCACCCACCCAGCACCCCAGGATAGAAGCCACAGGGTCTTTGTAGCAGTGCCAGAGAAGAAAGCCTCTTCCCCTCCTTTTCCTAGTCCAGTCTAACTGGGGAGGACGATATATTCCAGGGCAGCCCCCACCCCTCAACCCTGCCTGGCAGATGGATCCAGGAGGGGCTACTGGACCCATTGTGGGGTTCCCATTTGGGATCACCTGGCAGCCCTTCCCTGTCCCATACCCAGTCCTAGAATACTCCCCCATCCCACCCCTGCCTTTTCACCATATCCCGTCATTCAGATTCTCCAATCAGCTATTTTAACAACTTCAATACATAATTAACGTACTGTAAAAATCATCAACTCTACAATTGAGTATGTTTTGGTATATTCAGAGTTTTGCCACCTGATATGGTTTGGCTGTGTTCCCACCCAAATCTCAGCTTGAATTGTATCTCCCAAAATTCCCACGTGTTGTGCGAGGGACCAAGGGGGAGTAATTCAATCATGGGGGCCGGTCTTTCCCGTGCTATTCTCATGTGTGAATAAGTCCCACGAGATCTGATGGGTTTATTAGGGGTTTCCGCTTTTGCTTCTCTCTCATTTTCTCTTGCTGCCGTCATGTAAGAAGTGCCTTTCACCTCCTGCCATGATTCTGAGGACTCCCCAGCCATGTGGAACTGTAAGTCCAATTAAACCTCTTTCTCTTTTCAGTTTCCAGTATGTCTTTATCAGCAGCATGAAAACAGACTAATATAGTAAATTGGTACCAGTAGAGTGGGGCGTTGCTGAAAAGATACGCAAAAAATGTGGAAACTATTTTGGAACTGGGCAAGAGGCAGAGGCTGGAACAGTTTGGAGGGCTCAGAAGAAGCAGGAGAATGTGGGAAAGTTTGGAATTTCCTGGAGACTTGTTCAATGGCTTAGCCCAAAATGTTGATAGCAATATGGACAATAAAGTCCAGGCTGAGGTGTTCTCAGACAGAGATGAGGAAAGTGTTGGGAAGTGGTTGTAACGGTGACTCTTGTTACGTTTTAGCAAAGAGAGTGGCGGCATTCTGCCCCCCTAGAGATTTGTGAGACTTTGAACTTGAGAAAGATGATTTAGGGTATCTGGCAGAAATTTCTAGGCAGCAAAGCATTCAAAACATGACTTGGGTACTGTTAAAGGCATTCAGTTTTATAAGGGAAGCAGAGCATAAAAGTTTGGAAAAAATGCAGCCCAACTATGTAATAGAAAAGAAAAACCCATTTTCTGGGGAGAAATTCAAGCTGGCTACAGAAATTTGCATAAGTAGCAGAAGCCTAATGTTAATTCCCAAGACAATGGGAAAAATGGCTCCAGGCCATGTCAAAGACCTTCACAGCAACCCCTCCCATCACAGGCCTGGAGGCCTACGAGTAAAAAGTGGTTTCATGGGCCAGACCCAGGGTCTCCATGCTATATGCAGCCCAGGGACTTGGTGCCCTGTGTCCAACTTGCTCCAGCTGCAGCTGAAAGGGGCCAATGTACGCCTCGGGCTGTGGCTTCAGAGGGTGGATGCTCCAAGCCTTGGCAGCTTCCATGTGATGTTGAGCCTGTGGGTGCACAGAAGTCAAGAACTGAGTTTGGGAATCTCTGCCCAGATTTCAGATGTATGGAAACACCTGGATGCCCCAGCAAAAGTCTGCTGCAGGGGTGGGACCCTCATGGAGAACCTCTGCTAGGGCAGTGCAGAAGGAAAATGTGGGATCAGAGCACCCACACAGACTCCCTACTGAGGCCCTGCCTAGTGGAGCTGTGAGAAGAGGGCCACCATCCTCCAGACCCCAGAATGGTATATCCACTAACTAACAGTTTGCACCATGCACCTGGAAAAGCCACAGACACTCAACACCAGCCCGTGAAAGCAGCCAGGAGGGAGGCAGTACCCTGCAAAGCCACAGGGGCAGGCTGTCCAAGACCATGGGATCCCACCTCTTGAATCAGCATGACCTGGATGTGAGACATGGAGTCAAAGGAGATCATCTTGGAGCTTTAAAACTTGACTGCCAGACAGGTGTGGTGGCTCATGCCTGTAATCCTAGCACTTTGGGAGGCCGAGGCAGATGGATCACCTGAGGTCAGGTGTTTGAGACCAGCCTGGTCCACATGGTGAAACCTTGTTTCTACTAAAAATACAAAAAATTAGCTGGATGTGGTGGTGGACGGCTGTAATCCCAGCTACTTGGGGGACTGAGGCAGGAGAATTGCTTGAGTCTAGGAGGTAGAGGTTGCAGTGAGCCGAGATCATGCCATTGCATTCCAACTTGGGCAACAAGAGCGAAACCCTGTCTCAAAAACAAGTAAAAACAAAAACACAAAAAAACAAACCTGACTGCTCCGCTGGATTTCAGACTTGCATGGGCTCTGTAACCCCCTTTTTTTTTGGCCAATTTCTTCCATTTGGAATGGCTGTTATTTACTCAATGCCTATACCCCATTGTATCTAGGAAGTAACTAGCTTGCTATTGATTTTACAAGCTCATAGGCAGAAGGAACTTGCCTTGTCTCAAATCAGACTTTGGACTGTTGACTTTTGGGTTAATGGTGAAATAAGACTTTGGGGGACTGTTGGGAAGGCATGATTGGTTTTGTAATGTGAGGACATGAGATTGGAGGGGTCGGGGGTGGAATTATATGGTTTGGCTATGTCCTCACCCAAATCTCAACTTGAATTGTATCTCCCAGAATTCTCATGTGTTGTGGGAGGGCCCCAGGGGAGGTAATTGAATCATGGGGGCCAGTCTTTCCCATGCTATTCTCATGATAGTAAGTCTCACAAGATCTGATGGGTTTATCTGGGGTTTCCACTTTTATTTCTCTCTCATTTTCTCTTGCCACCACTATGTAAGAAGTGCCTTTCACCTCCTGCCATGATTCTGAGGCCTCCCCAGTCAGGTGGAACTGTAAGTCCAATTATACCTCTTTTTCTTCGCAGTCTCGGGTTTATCTTTATCAGGAGCATGAAAACAGACTCATTCATACACCACCATTGTCACAATCTAATTTCAGAATATTTTCATCACCCAAAAAGAAACCCCTTACCATGAGCAGTTACTCCCTATTCTCCTCCTCCTGCCCCCAGCCTCTGCCAACACACTAATCTACTTTGTCTATAGAGTTGCCCAATCTGAACATTTTATCTAATGGAATGTTGCAAATGTGGTCTTTTGTAAATGGTTTATTTCACTTAACATTTTTGAGCTTCATCTATATCACAGCATGTATCAGTGTTTCATGCCTCTTGATTTCCAAGTAGTAGTCCCATTGTATGGATAGACTACATCTTATTTATCCATTCAGCACATGGTGTTTAGGTTGTTTCCACTTTTTTACTATTGTGAATCATGGTGCTGTAAACATTCATGTTCAGGTTTTTGTATGCATGAATGCTTACATTTCTCTTAGGTATATACCAAGAAATGGAATTGCTGGCTCATACGGTAACTCCATGTTTTACATTTCGAGAAGCTCTCAGACTGTTTTCCAAAGCCATTGCACTATTTTACATTCACACCAGCAATGTATCCAATCAGTTCTTATTCTCAGGGAACAGCACCAACCAACTTGTACTCCCTCTGTGCCCGCTTCAAGTGCTCATTAAAATGTAAGTCACTCTGATCTGGGGACAGGTCACTTTCCAATATACTTTTAAGAAGGTATCTGGTGAGAAAGTAGTGACAGTAACAGCCTGTTCTAGCAGCCTCAGAATGTGCTGGGGTCTCTGATCCCACCTGGGCTTTTCCTACCACCTTGCCTCACTCCCTGCTAGCTCCAGCCCAAGTCAGAGCTCCAACCCTTCCTGAGGTGACCACAATCACAGCACCTTCTACAATGTTTCTCCAGCTAATCTGCACATTCTTTTGAGGGAATGGGATATATTTATTTCAAATACTAAAATGATGTCTCATTCAAATATGGTTCTATATCCATGTTTAGTGGACATATGATATCCATCATTTAGTGAATGACTGAGGTTCTGGGGGTGGTGGTAATTAATACTCTTAGCAGTATATATTACATTCAAAGAAAAGGTACCCTCTTGAAATTCTTGAAAGCCGGATCTTAGAACTGAGTTGCCCTTGCAGGGTGCCGACAATGGTGAAAAAGATGGAGGGGGGCCATGATTAGTAGGAAGGCCTCTTCTTGCCTTTGCTTTCCTGGGGGCCAGAGCTCAAAGGGGCAAGGGAGCAAACTGCCCCTTCCTTCAGTGAGGGCTCTCACTTAGAACTTCTATAAGTTATTTTGGCGTCGCTTTTAATATTAGTGTATACACTTGGTCACTGCTCCTCAGCAGAGGAGAAGTAGTGTCGTCATACTTGGATTTGGATTAAGATCTGTTCCTTCTCTTCCTGCTATCAAGTAGAATTGTCAAGGTGGGACTTCCAGCTGTGTCTGAGTTAGGGGGTGGCAAATCCTCTCCCCAAAAAAGCATCTATTAAAAGCTGGAGAAAATTTATATTTCCACACTCTAGAAATTGAACACAGGTATACACTATGAAAAAGGCTTATGCTTGAAAAACTGGGGCACAGTGGGTGTTTGTGGAATCCTTTCCGAGGGCTGCATGCATGCCCCCACCAGCTCAGCTGGGTTACAGCTTTAGTCAGGGCAGGACAGACTCTAAGGACTCCAACAGTCCAGTGGGACTTGCTCAATTTGCAACAGTGGACAATACCCATACCCAGAGAAGTCAGTGGAAGTGACAATCTCAGAGGATGAGAAGGGAGGGCTAATGGTACCACAAGCTGGGAACTGTGTGGTTGGGCCAAGTGCTTTCCTAGAGGAGGCTGCACACGAGTGCAGAGGATACATGGAGAGGGTCTGGTCAACACTTCCACTACTGGCTGCCCCTGAACATAGGAGCCTCAAGAGGCAAAGATGACCATTGGACATCATTAAATTTAAAAGATGTTAAACTTCAAAAGACACCATTAAGAAAATAAAAGACAAGCCAAAGCCTGAGAGAAAATATTTGCAAATTATATATCTGATGAGGTACTTCTATCCAGAATATATAGAGATTTCTTAAACTCAATAATAAGGAAAATAACGCCATTTAAAAATGGGCAAAAGAGGATGGATGCAGTGGCTCATGCCTGTAATCCCAGCAGTCTGGGAGGTCAAAGCAGGTGGATCACTTGAGCCCAGGAGTTTGAGACCACCCTGGCCAACATGGCAAATGCCATCTCTACAAAAAATACAAAAATTAAATGGGCATGGTGGTGGGCACCTGTAATCCCAGCTACTCAGGAGGCTGAAGTAAGAGGATCTCTTGAGCCTGGGAGGCAGAAGTTGCAGTGAGCCCAGATCGCGCCACTGCACTCCAGCCTGGGCAACAGAGCGAGACTCTGTCTCAATAAATAAATAAATAAATAAAAATAATAAATAATAAATGGGCAAAAAGATATGCATATTTTTGCCAAAGAAGATATACAGAATGGAAATAAAGCACATGAAAAGACACACCACCACTAGCCATTAGAGAAATGCAAATGAAAATCACAATGAAATACCTTTATGCATCAGCTAGAATGTCTGTAATTTAAAAGACAGATGATGGCAGGTTTGGGTAAAGATGCAGATAAACTACAACCATTGCAGATCACAAGCAAGAATGTAAGACTGTACAGCTACTTTAGAAAACAGTTTGTTTTCTTTTTTTTTTTTTTTTTTGAGCCAGAGTCTTCCTCTGTCACCTAGGCTGGGGTGAAATGGCGCAATCTTGGCTCACTGCAACTTCTGCCTCCCAAGTTCCAGCGATTCTTCTGCCTCAGCCTTCCAAATGGCGGGGATTACAGGAGCGCGCCACCATGCCCAGATGATTTTTGTATTTTTAGTAGAGATGGGATCTCGCCATGTTAGCCAGGCTGGTCTTGAACTACTGACCCCAGGTGATCCACCTGCCTAGGCCTCCCAAAGTGCTGGGATTACAGGCCTGAGCCACTGTGTCTGGCAAGTTATTTCTTTAAAAGAAACTTACCATACAATTAAGCAATTCCTCCCCTAGCCATCTACCCTAGAGAAATGAAGAAATTTCTGCACAAAGACATGTATGTCTACTCACATTCATAGTAACATTCTTCATAAGGGCCCCAAACTGGAAATAACCCAAATGTTCATCAACTGATGAGTTAGGAAAACATATTAATAAAAAGGAGAGAAGTGCTAATACATGCAAAAACATGCCAGGTGCAAAACATACTATATAATTCAATTTATGTAAAATATCACACAGACAGGAAGCAGATCAGTGGTTGCCAAAGGCTGAGACTTGGAGTGAGGATTAACTGCAAATGGGCACCAGGAAACTTTTTGGAAGATCATGAAAGTGCTTTCAAACTGGATTTGGTGGTGGTGGCACAATGTTATGGTATGTAAATTATATCTCAGTAAAGCTGTTGGGGGAAAAACCAAATGGAATTTCTGACAATTCAAATGTATATGTCTTACCTGGACTAGCTGAAGCCTCTGTTTCCTTTTCTTCACAACTTTTTGAGATTTACTAAAACCAATGAAAAATATATTTAATGGATTACTCAAGAATGTTCCCCAAACTCATCACTTGCCTAGGCCTCATCTGAAGCTTGAATTGTTGAACAGAAAATCACCCAGGCCAGGTGCAGCAGCTCATGCTTGTAATCCCAGCACTTTGGGAGGCAGAGGCAGGCAGCTCTTTTGAGGTGAAAAAATGGAGACCAGCCTGGGCAATATGGTGAAACCCCATCTCTACCAAAAAACAAACAAAAAAAAAATTAGCCAAGTATGGTGGCATGTGCCTGTAGTCCCTCCCAGCTACTCAGGAGGCTAAAAGATGATCGCTTGAGCCTGGGAGGTTGAGACTGCAATGAGCCGTCATCACGCCACTGCACACCAGCCTGGGGCAACAGAGCGAGACCTTGTCTCAAGAAAGAAAGAAAAGAAAGAAAAAGAAAAGAAAAAAGAAAATCATCTGGACACATTAAACTCAAGTCAGATGCACAGCAGAAAGTCTGAGAGTTAAACTCCAAGTCCTGTACCCTGTTCATGTTACAAGTTGAGAGACAGCAGTTTTAAATTTCACTTTCACTAGAGGACAATGCGATCCTTAAGGTGCACTCTCCCTCAATAATTCTTCGGCTCTCTTGAGTGACAAGGCTCTTGCTTCACCAGCCTTATCTTTTGTACACAGTACAGAACAGGCTGGATTCTCTCCATTCCTTCTGGAAACTCACTTTGCCATCATCAGGAAATGCTCATCAATTTTTACTAAATGATGATTGATGCGTATCTGATGATTTAAGAAGGTTCTCGTTTCTGTACAGGAAAACGATGAGGTTAAGGTAGGAATGGCTTCTGATTTTGGTTAAATTATCTAGACCTGATTTTTCTTTTTTTTTTTTTTTTTTTTTTTTGAGGCGGAGTCTTGCTCTGTCGCCCAGGCTGGAGTGCAGTGGCCGGATCTCAGCTCACTGCAAGCTCCGCCTCCCGGGTTCCCGCCATTCTCCTGCCTCAGCCTCCCAAGTAGCTGGGACTACAGGCGCCCGCCTCGTCACCCGGCTAGTTTTTTGTATTTTTAGTAGAGACGGGGTTTCACTGTGTTCGCCAGGATGGTCTCGATCTCCTGACCTTGTGATCCGCCCGTCTCGGCCTCCCAAAGTGCTGGGATTACAGGCTTGAGCCACCGCGCCCGGCTAGACCTGATTTTTCTTTGCAGCTACTAAAGATTCCCAAATCTCCACAGCCCCTCTTCAAGGAGTGAATTTTAAACTTTATAAGCTTCAAGAGGGGGGCAGAAAGATCTGGCTATAGACTACGGTCAGGAAAGATAGGTCTTATGGAGGTCAGATGGTGGTCACCTGTGTTCCCACACACCTGGTTTATATATCTGTCATCACTCTGATCAATATCCACTTCAAATGACATTCACTTCTGTACCTGTCTGTTTCTGTGACTAGGCAGAAAACTACTAGTTCTAAGGTTTTTCGTCATGCGAGAACAAAGAAAGCATAGTGCTGGGTCAGGTAGTCATTTCGGGTTTGCTGAAGTAGATCAATGGTTTTTCTATCAGTCATGGAACACTTCCGTTACCCACCACCTGAAGCAGACATGGCCAAAGCGGTGGTTACTTTTCCACTCAGTCCTATAACCTGTCGTTTCCCACTGCAGACAGGCAAAGGAAGAGTAGAAGACAGGAAGGAGGGAAGGAAACTAAGAATTGCTATTCAATGCTGGACAATATGAGTTTTCACTGAATCCTTAAAACAACCCTATTAGCTAGGAATAATGAGGCCCACCTTAGAACTCTGCAAAATAAAAGGTCTGGAGAAGGGGATAGGAGATGTCCTAGAGACAAGAGGGAATGTGTACAGCTGGGTCTTTAGACCAAGCTCCAAGCTTGTGCATTTCAGAAGCTGGAGAGCCTACAGAGAGCAGGCATCATGCCAGACACTGGGTATGCAGTGGCCAACCCAAACAGACTTCATCTGGCCTCTGTATAGCTTAAAGCTCTAGTAAGGGGCACACATTATTCAGAGATTCACAAAAATACATGTGTAATTACAAACTGTGCTAATACTATAAAAGTTCAATACTCTTTGTATTTAGAGGACACTGCCTCTCAACAAATACAGATGTTTGGTAATCACCAGAACTTATTTTATCCCAGCCCTGAAGATGTCACTGTAGGTGCTGGTGATGGAATAGACATGATACAATACTTACATACATCCGTCATTATTCTGTAAACACTGGTTGAATATTTCTTCTCCAATGAGAAAATGGCACAACAAAGTCGAATATGATTTGTTTCAGTTTTATTTTCCTATCTCAGTTTCAGTAAAAGATTCAGAGAACTGATTGACACATATCATAAGCTATCACCCATATACCCTAAATATACATTGTTTATGCTTTTTCTTTTTCATGGAACAAGGTGACACTATCTTTGTTCAAATCAAAGTGAAAAGGAAGAGATACTATACTTTTAAAAAGAGGGGTGTGTATGGTCTTTTACTGTCAGATAGTGAACATACGTCACCACCAAAAGGAAAAAGCGTTGAGGAAGAATGTGCATCCCACAGGTCAGAGAGTCAAGCAGGAAGTACCAGTAGAGCACCTCCAAATATAGCAGATTTGGAACAATTAGGCATTATTGTGAAAGAACTTCCTAGTTTTTCATTTTTCTACCAGCATATTGCTACATTGGAATTTAAGCCCTCTTCACAGTGCAAATATCAAAATGAGCCAAGTCAGAGTTTTATGGCAATCTTTTGCTAAAATATATTCTATTTTAATATACATGCTATAAAAGTATGCTGAAAAGGTCAATCGAGAGCTCCGTTAAAATTAAGAATTTGCTTTTTTACATATAGGATAACGTACATTCAACTCTAAAAGTATATTTGTGAAAAGCTATTATTGTGATCCCAAATATTTCTAGCTCCATATTTTGTTTATAATATTGATTTTATAACACACATATTCAGTAATGCTTCCTTATAACTCTGTATCTCAATGCCTCACCAATTATTTTAAGTACAAATGTGGGGGGAATCTGTGTATCTCAAGGAGTTCTTACTCATGCAAACTACTGAGTTTTTAATGTACGTTCTTATCACAAAATTTTCATTTTATTCTTTAAACTTTGGTAGCTTAAATTTTTTTTTAT
Source organism: Rhinopithecus roxellana (assembly GCF_007565055.1). Classification (NCBI taxonomy): domain Eukaryota; kingdom Metazoa; phylum Chordata; class Mammalia; order Primates; family Cercopithecidae; genus Rhinopithecus; species Rhinopithecus roxellana. The sequence goes on from NC_044550.1 coordinate 50,626,170, forward strand.
GACCAACATTTGAAGCTGTAATGGGATAAATAAAAACATGAGATGTTGAAAATTAAACTTGTAGGTGGCCTGATTTTAAATGTGATCACTGCCTCCTCTACTAACATTGCCAGTACCAGTTTTAGATTTACTAAATCTAATAAATTTAGTGTGTGATACACTGTGATAGTGTGAGATACACTGGCTGAACGCATGCAGTGATGATGCATCAATGGAGTGTATGCTGGACCATAAAATGCACTCTTGGTACTGAGTGCACCTATGTCTAATCTCGTGTGCATGTGATGAGGCTGCTGGCTGACTGCATCAGTGGAACCCGGGTATAGCGGCAATCTTTTGTTTTAGGTATAGTAGTCAGACGGAAATATAAAATAATGGAAAGTTTTTGCTGATTTAAACAAAAATATTTACTATTTTCATTAGCAAAACATTATTTAAAATATATCTATTTCTCCCCTCTGAACATTTAACTAGGAGCACTGGGCAATTGTTGAAGGTTTAGTGCTGACTGTTTAATACAATAAATATGGCTGTGGAGAGCACACAGCAGCAGTAGCTTACATACATCCACGGATAAGAAATTTACTCTCATCTGGTTAGTGTCCAGTCCACCAAAGGAAAGGTTTGGCATTCGTGTGCTTTTTTTTCCTTGTAGGAATCAATTCTGCTTGATTTTCATTCTTGAAAGAAAAAATAATCAGCTGATATCCTCAAATTTTATGACATGATGCAAAAGAGCAACGGGACAAAGATGACCTATGACCAAAAAGCTGGACTGGGATCAGGTCTCCAGGCAGATCTTCCTTCTTGCGAGGTGAGTCTACAAAGAGCTGCACTAGAAGCCAGGAGTGAGGCAGCAGGGACACGGGGGCGGGTCACTCCCACTCGGACGAGCATCTCCTGCTCTGCTGCAGCCACAACCCCGACTCCCTACCCTACAGAACCATGGAAGCCAGTTCACAGGGCAACAAGGAAAAGTGAAACACATGACCAAGAGATGGCCCAGGCCACAGGTCACTGTCTGACGCTGCCTCCTGAGCTACTGTCCTCTGTTGAAATAATCTGTGGAGGATCCGTACACTGTGTTCTTCACAGCAGAATTCTTCCTTGTTGCTCTTGAAAAGTTTTTGCGAGGTCGTGATCTTCCAAACAATTTTATCAGAAGTAGTTTGATGCCTGCTCTAACAAACCAATCATGGCAAAAATTTCAGGCTCCCTCCCCTGAATTTTGAAACTACCTAAAAGCAGAATGTTTTCCCCTGGCAAATGGTTACTTCTTTGAAAAGCAGACAAACTTTTTTTTTTTAAATCCAACTAAACCCGTTAGAAAGTACTCCAGACTACATGAGGAGGAAGTGCAGGAGAACTGACTTCCTATTGTGCCTTGCATAAAACATTTTGCTAAAATTAAGAGCAGCTCCAAGTGCAGAAGTAAATATTTGTGCAAAAAGGCACACTGCCAGGTGCAATCTTAAAACATCCTCAACTTACTCATTTTATAGTGTTTGACTCTTTTAAATACCAGTCTTTAAATTATGAAACCTAGCAAGTAAGGGGAAGGAAGTTCACATCAGAAAATACACTTTAGAAAAGGTACAAGACATTTTGCTGGCAATTTGCTACTTATTTCATAACATAGATCAAGTAAGTGTTTGTTAAATATTCACAGTAATTTCAGAGAGACACATATCTCCAAAACTTCAATCTATTGCATTTTTAACTATTTTTCTGTACAATTTACAAAACATCTGTCAGTGTTTTTCTGAAGAATTCCTTCTTGTCAGTCCTTCCCTCTCTGGATCAAATTATACCTTCAAGGCAGGTTGTAGGATTCCTTTCTCAATGAGATGAATCTTCAGGGTTTTATATATATTTAACTGCTGTTCTGGTTGAAGCACCAACAACTGCTGTAGCACTTTGCTGGGATTTGGGCCCCTAATTATAAGGCAAAGAAGATAGGTTTGTGTTATTTTAATAGGGATAAGTGAAGCATATACCCCCAATTTAAAGCAAACCATTCCTTTCAGTGTAGAGTAGCTGTTGTTAAAGTGATAACAGTTCACTTTAATGTGCAATGTTAGTGTCAAGGGGATAAAGAGCCAGAACTATTCTGCTTTGAGAAGCATACAGCAGAGAGGAAGAAAGAATGCACAAACACAAAACACAAGAGCAATATATAAGGCAACTGAAGGGGTGCATATCTAAGTTCTACAAAAGTTCTTGAAAGGGCAACCAAAGTTAAAGGTGGGGATAAATGGCAAATCTTGAGACTGAATGAGACACAAAAACTATTCGGTAGGGAAAGGAGCCTGGTGAACAGAGGACAAACCAAAAAGAGGGCATGAAAATATAATTGAAATTTTTAACTTCAAAGAAACTTCAGATGATGAAAGGTACTTTGTTGAAAAATATCTCCAAGGAGCTATGAATGTTCAAAGAGTCAGAACACAAAAGTTCTGAGCCTAGCACTGAAGCCCCTTACCAGTGATACAGGTGCCATGGTCTTTGTTCAAAGACAGTCCTAGGTAAACTCCAATAAAAAAAAAAAAACAAACAAAATAAAAGCAGATCTGCTTTAAAATTCAATGGGAAAAAGCAACATACAAGTAATGTACAGGGATGGCACAGAATTCTAAGAAACACATTTATGATGGTAAATGTATGACTTACAATAAAGATTGTTCACATAGAATTATAGGAAGTAGAAATCCCAGCAACAAAGAAATGTCTATTTAGTGTTACCACAATGAGGATGAGCAGAGGAACTATTTACTCTGAAAATCTTCAACTTAACAAATTGCACAAGGGCCCAGATGAGCCATCCCACCATGGGTCATCTTCACGCATGTGGCTCAACTCATCTGTCAAAAAACTGTGGCCATATGCCTTTCACACTCTGATCAGGACGCTGTTCATCTTATTTCATTTCTTTAAAAGAGTCAGCAACTTCACAGCATAAACCCCAAGAAGGGACCCACAGAGAAAAGGAAGGCTGCTTTTAGCAAGTTCAGCTAAATGCAAAATTGTGTCAGCAGCTGCTCCCAGCGAGTCGCATCGTGGCACTCTCACTGTCTTCTAACAGTCTAAATAGCTGCTTTCAAATGGTGGACAACATGGCTCAGCATGACATCTCCCTACTGAGAGAACAGCATTTTTTTAAAAAAAAAAAAAAAAAAAAAAAAAGAAAAAGAAAGCATATGAGTTAATGCCCTAAAAAGCTGCCATATTCTGAAAACAAAGTTCTAAGGATTGAACCACTAATTACCAATACCCAAATAGATCAATAAACAATATGCAAATAAGTTAAACAGTCCCATTAAAAGGATAAAGACTGTCAACTGTCTTATAAATAAAACAGGGAAAAAAATCAGCTATATGCTTACTAGAAAAAAGAAACACACATTAAATACGAGGAAAAGGGAATGTTAAAAATAAAAGGAGAGACAAAGAAATACCATGCAAACACTGACCAAAAGAAAGCTGATATTGCTATTCTAATATTCAATAAAATAGACTTTAAGGCAAGCAGTAAAGACACACATTATATAATGACAAAAGGATCAATTCAATGGAGAGATATGATAATCCTAAATTTGTATATACCTAATGCAACCTCAAAATATATAAAGCAAAAATTTGTAGAACTACAAATAAAAATAGATACATTTACAATCACAATGAGAGACTTTAATAAAGCTCTGTTAGTAAGTGATACAACAAGCAGACCAAACAAACACAAAAACAAATAAACAAAAATCAGTACAGAAGATTTAATTAAACCTCACCTAACTGACATAGACAAAACTACAACCCAAAACTACAGAATACACCTTTGCACATGGAACATATACCAGAAAATAGATAACATGCTGCATCACAAAGTAGATCGCAAAAATTATAAAATAAACTACAGAGTATGTTTTCCGACCACAGTGGAATTAAGGGAGGAAAGTGAGAAAATTTCCATTTGTTTGAAAACTAATGAATATGCTTCTAAATAACCCATGTGTTAAAGAAGATATAATACTGGAAATCAGAAAACATATGTAACTAAATAATGAAAATACAAATATCACAACTTGTAGGAAGAGAATAAAGCGATACTTAATAGTCACACAGTCAATGGATAAATTAGACAAGAAGGCTAAAAATCAATAATCTAAGCTTATCTCCAGAATTAAAAAAAGAACAGCAAATTGAACATTTTAAAAAGGCAAAGGAATGAGATGAGAGGAGAAATCAATGAGGTAAAAAATTTACAGTAGAGAAAATTAACAAAGCCAGGAGTTGATATTTTTGAAAAGATTATTGAAATTGATAAACTATCAAGACTGTCTCTCAAAAATAGTTAATATGAAAATTCTCACACTGCTGTGGTACATATTTAAAATGTGTATTTAGGGATCACTAAATATGAATTTCCTTCCAAGTACTATGAAGGAAATCCATGTTTTCTATGGCTCAGGCACTATTATTAATAAGTGTTCTGCCTTCTGGGCCCCCAGTAGAGACCACAGAAAATAAAGTTAACATGCAGTCGATGTTAAGCCTTCACACCCAAGTTAGTATTTCAAGGCAGATCCAAAACATTAAGGTTTAATAACAAGAATAAACCACCCTTTATAAAATGGCAATATTCATCCACTCACCCACCAGCCAGCCCCTACACACACAAGCATGATCCCCTCGGCCTGCTTTATTTTTCTGTGTGACACTTACAACCATCTAACAAACTATATTGTTTATTGTCTCTTTCTCACCATTCTTCTTTCAACTTCCAAATAAGAAGCTATGGGGGCAGAGATTTGGTTTGTTTTGTCCTCTGCCATATTTGTCCCTAGAACATTCTACAACATGGCAGGCACTCAAGTAATAATTGGTAGACTGGATGCATTTCATTGTCTTCCTTTGTAACTTTTAGTATTCATGATCATTGCAATGCCCACAGTTGAGAAATTAAATCTCCTTAAGTTTCAAATCCCATACCATCCACATTAATTGGGTCTTTAACGTGGTCCAGGACCATAACAAATACTATCTCTTTTTAAGTTGTTCAAGTGTAGGTAAAACGATTACAAGTTAACCATCCTGCTCAAGACTCTAATTCCAGTGGCCACCACTTGCTTTAATATTGTAGATTACCACTGATGGAAAAAGTTATTAACTTATTCAAACTAATGTTGATGGAAATGAGAACTCAAAGAAATCATCTAAAAAATGTGTTAAATGTAAAAGTACCTTATAAAACTTGTGATGTACACATGTACAAAAGTTGCCATCAAATACTGACAATCAAATCTGTCCATTATCCCACCATGTCCAGGAATGGTATTTGCAAAATCCTTTAGAAACAAACAAATATATTAGCAAATTTTCAAAAAATCACCTGCTACAAAATTCCTATCTGTGTCTCTTTGGCATCATGGACTCACTCTAACGAAAATACATTACTATTGGATTTTTTTCACTAAATAAAAACTTATTAGAACACATCCAGCAGATTAAAACCATGACTTCCAAATACATGCTTCTTTTAGAATGATTTCTGAATTGACCCACAGCATTCATTCATTAAACATTAATTAAATCTAGCACTTACTTTTGTTAATAAAACTTTTTCTAAATAAAAATTCTATTAGCTATTACTAATCTAATTTTGTTATAGCCTAGCTTTCTTTTTAACCATAAGCTGTTTGGGGAGCTATTTTAGTGTTGTTAAAAGATGTACAACTGGTTCTAACTTGTTTATCCCAATAGTTCTTACTCTGAAATAAACATTTTACTACTATGATAAATATTTCTTCTTCTTTTTTTAAGTGTTAGAGTAAAAAATAAAATTACAGTGAGCCCATCTGGGATGCATTAGTCCATTAAATGGCCGCCCTGAGGGAATGGGTAGTAAGCCTCTGCAAATTGCCCCTGTACAGGTAGGTTCACATATCTGGGTGCCTGGGAAACAGACATGACTAACTGCTCTTCTAGTTCACTCGGGCACCCTAAAAATATCTAAACTACAACAGCAATAGCTGCTTGGTTTCCAACATGCAAAAAAAGTCTCACCATTTAACAAAAAACCTTGGATTGGAGACCATTAAAGAAAATATCATTCTGAATATAACATTTTTCTTTTTAAAACAATTACTGAAAAAGTCTTTGGTTAATTTTTGCCAACCCATTTCCCTCCTTCTCTTCCTTACTAGTCAAAGCACAAGAGAGCCACACTAACCCAATGCCACTTTGCTGTTACAGCCTTTGCAAGATACTCATCCTGCACAGCTGTTGCTGTAGTTCTCTGGGGATGTGTATTCTCTTCCCTAGCAGGAGGTGAGCATCTTTAGAATAGGAACAACATCTTGTATGTTTTTGTATACTGCATTGCACCTTACACAGTAGCTTCCCACTGGCAAACGCTCGCTGAGTTCACTCATTCCCTGACCTGTAGGCCACGTGTGATCTGGCCCCACCAAACTCTGTGGTCTCATCTCCTACTCTCAACCACAGCCACACTGTTCTTGCTCACCTTCAAACAGGCTAACCTCCTCCACTCCTCTGTACGCTCTGGAACTCTTAGTTTTCTCTGCAGGACTTCTTTTCTCAAATCTCTGCTTAAGTGCCACCTCCTCAGAAAGGCTTTCCCTGACCACCCCACCTTCCATAGCCACTCTCTAATCCCAGATGGTGCTTCAGCCATGTGAGGGAGGCTGAGATAAAACTGCTGAGATAACATGTCACTTTATGATGATCTAACCTAATACACAGGGATAATTTTAGGTATCTGGAACAGGGGTCAGAAAAGCATGTCCCATAGATCAGATCCAGGCCACGACCTATTTTTATAAATAAAGTTGCATTAAACGCAGCCATGCCCATTCATTGACATATTATCCATGGGGGGCTTTCTGACTGCACCAGCAGGGTTCAGGGTTGAGAAGCTGTGATAGAATATATGGTCTGCACATCCTAATAAACTTATTGTTTGCCCTTTACAGAAAGAGTGTGATGACACCTGACTTAGCAGAATGGATGGTTACATAGCCAAAGGTTCTTCTGTGCGTCCCTTCAAGTGAGACTGTAGTAAAACACTAAACTTCAGACGATTCATGGCTGGATTCTTGGGTGAGCACTTGAAAGACCAAGATTCTGGGTCTATTCCAACACTAAAGGACACATGCCATTTCTATAAAGGAAAGTGACATGACACTTAAAATCTATTAACATGGTATCACAAACCTAACAAGAAAGAATACATTCAGATCAGCGTGGCAGCATTTCTGTGAGGTCGAAACAAACAGGATACAAAATTGTTGCCTAGGGGCTTAATGTAGATCATGAGCTAACCAAATTTCAACTAGGTTACATTCTCTAATTAAATTCTCTAATAATATAACACAGAATCTAAACACACACCTTGATTTTGAAGGCTCTTTTGAATCCACTGGCAAAGAAGCCTCCAAATGGGCCAATTAAAGATGCAAAGGTTGACAGAGCAATGCTGTGGATCTGGAAAGGGTACAAGCTCACTCTTTCCTAAAGAGAGAAAAGAAGGGGAGGAGAGGGGCTAATTTCATTGAAATTGTATTTGAACATGCCACCTGATCTAAGAACCATTGTAAAAATAGTAAGTCAAAGCACATACCACATTTTTGTTAATTTTTCAAACTTTAAGGATCATGGAAGAAAAGTCTATTGTAAGCCTTCTGTACCATCCTCTACTTAGCCAGCACTTTCCCTTCTCTCTGTAAGCATAATGAGAGGCAACTGGCACACTGAAGTCTTGCAGCTTGGTAGTCTACCTTCCAGGTTGTCTAGGAACTTTACTTCTCACCAAGAATCAGCTGTGTTATTTTCCATATTTTTTTAAACTAGTAATGTTTTATTTCTGTAATTATATAATTTAATACTGTATTTTATTTCACTTTAATTTTATATGATAAAATAAGGGAAAAGTTGGACTTTTCTCTAAAACTATGATGAATACTGTGGAAAAACACAAAAATAAGTTGCTTAAAGAAGATTATCAAAATGAGCATCAGTGAGACAATCACTAAAGATTTGGGGAGACAATCATAAGAAGAATTTTGTAGTCAAATTATTTTGCAAATTTGTAGTTCTTCCTCCTTTTTAAATAATCTGAAACTACAACTTATAGACAGTGTGAAATGGGTGTGGTTGAAGAAAGATTTTGAGACACCAAATTTTTTTTTTTTTTTTTTTTTTTTTTTTTTGAAGTGGAGTTTTGCTCTTGGTGCCCAGGCTGGAGTGCAATGGTGCAATCTCAGCTCACTGCAACATCTGCCTCCCAGGTCCAAGTGATTTTCCTGCCTCAGCTTCTCAAGTAACTGGAATTACAGGTGTATGCCACCATGCCTGCCTAATTTTTTATGTTTAGTAGAGATGAGGTTTCACCTTTTGGTCAGGCTGGTCTGGAACTCCTGATCTCAGGAGATCCACCTGCCTTGGCCTCCCAAAGTGCTGGTATTACAGGAGTACGCCACTGTGCCCGGTGGAGACATCAATTTTTTGACCTGTTCTCAAAGCAATAGCCTTGCTCCTAATCAAACACCAGCAGTATAAAAAGTTTTATAACAAGTAACAGATGGCTTGGACACTGAAAAAGTTCTTGGAAACCATGTACTGAGCACTCAGAGAGAAATAATTTGTTAAGTTGCTTCTCAAAAATTATGGATTTTACTTTACAAACGTGTACATGTGTGGACACGAAGATACAGACACACATGCTATTATTTGATTCTTCACTTTAACCAGCCACTCACCAGACCTGATGACACAGATCAGGAGGGTTCTACTAGAGAGCATGTCAACATCCCCCAGTGCAAGGCCTCCAAGATACCTTTAAATGAAAGCACTGTGTGGCTTCTTGGAAGGAAAACTGATTTGTAGAAGCAGCAACTTTCTATCAATAATAAATATCCTCTAAAAATCATGGACTCGGTAAACTGGTGAATTTTATGTTTTAAATTGAGTCAATTGATGTCAGTGATATGAGAAACACATTCAAAACCATTGGACCCATTTGATTTGTAACTCGTTCTCATCCATTTGATTTAAGCTAACACTAAAACCACTGCTATATCAAGGAATTAAAAATTCTACAGAAGTCAGTTTCTTGTACAAATCTGAATCTCACTTTTAAAGAAAGCTTAATCTTCAGGCCACGCACAAATGGCTCACGCTTGTAATCCCAGCACCTTGGGAGGCTAAGCAGGCGGATCACTTGAGGCCAGGAGTTTGAGACCAGATTGGCCAACATGGCGACACCTGTCTCTACTTAAAATACAAAAGTTAACCAGGTGTGGTGGTGAGTGCCTGTAATCCCAGCTACTCAGGAGGCTGAGGCATAAGAATCGCTTGAGCCTGGTAGGCAAAGGTTGCAATAAGCTGAGATTACGCCACTATACTCCAGCCTGGGCAACAGAGGGAAATTCTTTCTCAAAAAAAGAAATAAATAAAATAAATAAATAAATAAATAATAAAAGAAGCTTAATCTTCAGAGTGGAAGATCTCTAACCATGTTTATCTTGAACTTTTACTCTACCTGTCTCAACACTGCCTTTAGAAAGTGTGGAAGGGAATAAGTCTGAAGCTGGAAAAGTTCTGAGGGCTCACATTCCGTCACGAAGGAGTTTACATCACTTCGGTATTCCACTGGGCAGACAAAGTACTGGTATTTGGATAACACATAGGCAGCCTGGTGTTCAAAACAAAGCAAAACAAAACAAAAAACAAAGCAAAAGTTCATGACACACTGACTAAATATATATCTTTTAAGGTATACATCAGAAGGGCCAGAGATAGAATGCCAGAATTTCTGTCTTAATATTTTGCTATGTATTTTCAAAGTTAAATGGTCATAATTATCCTAGTAAAAGACTTAAAAGACCTTTAGAAAAAAAAGTTTTTTTGTAATCAATAAGACTGTAATCTCTGCATAATCACAATTATATGGTACAGGAGAATAAAGAACTGAAGTATACTGCACAAAAGTTTCTATTAATTTAATCAGTTAATAATTAACCAGTAATTCAACATTACATTGAAAATAGTACATAATAGTACAGGTGAAAAACACCGCTGTTCTTAGCCAGCCCAGAAAACTTTGACTTAATTATTCTTTCCCTGGCCACACCATTGCAATTTTTAAAACTAGATGTCCTCAGCCTTGGAAGTAAGAGACATAAAATAAAATATCCTGTTATAAATTTAAATTGCTAGACAACAGCTTATTCTCTTTTTCTTGCAGCCATTCACCCTGTTATTCTGCTCGAGAATGTTTAATAGAAATTCAAGACACTAGGAATGAATATAAACTGATTTTGCTTCCAAACAACCAGTTTATTATATATATAAAATATATATTATATATTACATATTATATATTATGTATATATAATTTCATATAGATGTGAAATTTCCTTCCTCATTATTTTGGCATGCTTTACATGCTTATGGGGTAGTTCCTACTTTTCTTCCAATGATATGGCTATTCCTGTGGTATTTTCAAGTTAGTCTTTGATAATAACAAATTCTTACACTATTTAACTTCATAATGTTTAATTATTCTCACTTTATAATGCAAACACATTGGATGAGATTGGATCCTTTTGCATTCTTCTATCTGTCAATTATTATCTCATCAATATTCTACCACAGAAACATTGGAATACTTTTATCACATTTTATTAAAATTTTCATTGCAAATGAACTAAATTTATAAATTAAATGGAGGAATTCTGGTGGTTCCCCCATCCAGGATCATGGCATATTTCCATTTATTTGTATATTCACTCTCTCCATGCTTCATGTTGTTACTAGGTACTCTAGATTTGGATACAGAATGTAACTACAGCTGTCAGAAATAAGGAAAAATTGAGCTTCCTGACAGTACTTATTTGTATATTTATCTTATATCCAGCTATGGTACTACACTCTCATTCTCACTGGACATCTTTTAATAAAAATCTAAATCCTATAACTGTAAACTAATTTGTAAAACATGAACAATAGCTATTTAACACACTAAAAGCGAACATTAATAATTTATAGTTAACAGACTGTTTCTGCATGTTGGGCCCACAAGTGTAACCACCCACTGAGCCAAGTGGCCACCATGTGTTTAAGAAGGCAGAGCTTTTCAATAGTATTTGCATACTCTGCTATTACTCAAGGCCACCACCTGTCCCAGTACTTGTGCCCCACTTAAGGCAGAAGAGCTGTTAGAAACTACCAAACACAATAGCACAACAGCATGGATGGCCATTAGAATTATCTGGGGGTGTTAATTGGCCTGGGATAAGATTGAGACATAGATTTTGTTTAAGCTTCTCAGGTGATTCTATATGTAGCCAGGATAAGGGCTACTGAGGTACAGAACTGGTTCTTTTTAGTAGGTTTCAATAAATACATTATTAGCATTTTGTGGTTTAATTTTTCTAGGTTTAAAATAGACTAATAAGCTTGGTATCATATTTCAAAATGTATATAAAATAAAAATCTTAGTAATACTCACAATGAATCCAAACACAACTGTGGAAAAGAAACCACCAATGAATCCTTCCCACGTCTTTTTAGGAGACAACTAAAAAAGGGCAAATAAAATTAAAAAGCATTACTGCACTCACAAAACTCACATTATATATACATACAAACTCTGTTCAAGGAGTTTCCTCAATAACTTGTACATCTCTTCTTACTTTTTCTCTTATTGGAATAGTTTAAAACCCTTTTTCCTTTTCTCTGATCTTGATTTACTACTGAAAATCTCTCTAATAATATTTAAACATACAGTAGACCCTCAAATATTTGACGCTGTGAATACGTGTTTGTTCATGTTAAATGGCCTAAATTTGTTTTGTCTCTTAAAAGACTATAAACTCTATACTAAAATAACTGTCCCATGACTTGTATGCTAACATAAAACCCAATAATAGTTGGTATAAGTTCTTCGAATAAGAATGAGATATATTCGTTCCAAGTACACACAGTCAATATTGACCCGCTATTGGCCAAAAATAGAATGAGTACAACGAAACATGGACATTTTAGCACATACAATTTTCACATATTCCTAATATGCTATATAAACACAGACTTCCTTCTGATATGGCAAAATACTCCAGAACCCCAGATACTGTATTTGCTCAAGTATTCACATATCCTTCTTTTTTCACAACCTATGTCCATCTCCAAGAAGAAAGGAACATGTACTTCAAAGAAGAGATACTGCTTGTGTTGGATTCAGGCTATTGCTGCCCAGTCAATGGACCATTCATGGAGAGAAATCCGGAAAAAATCTAGAAGTTAGTGGTGTCGGGGCAGAAGGAAAAGATTCAGGAGTAGAAGGTGAAAGTTGTTGCCCAGTGGAGATAAAGAGATGCGTGGGGGGATTTGGTCATCAGGTCATTAATGAGGGACAGAAACCAAATAGCAGAATGAAGTCTCTGGAGATTAAAATGGGTTATGGGTTAACCTATAGGAGCTCTTCACAGACTTCTTGTCCTGATATTCATAAAGCCTCAAACCAAAACAGTTGGCAGAAATGGTTTCCTGACAAATCTGATAATAATTCTGCCACAGAGAAGGGACAGACACATCTTCTCCTAGGGTAATTCACTATCACTGCCATGCAGTAGGAGTAGACTCAAATTCAAAAGTGCTGATTACTGTAAAGATAGCTTATCAAATTAAATTGATGCCTATCATATAGATTTAGGGGTTAATTGTTCAATTATCTAAGTATATTATATGACTATTCCAGCCTGATAAATTCACTAGAAGGCTGTGTTCAAAATCAGTTGCTAAGATTCTTCCACAGCTATAACAGCCTTTTTGAAGGCTTCTGATATGGTTTGGATCTGTGTCTCCAACCAAATGTCATGTCAACTTGTAATCCTCAGTTGTCAGAGGTGGGGCCTGGTGGGAGGTGACTGGATCAGGGAAGCGGTTTCTAATGGTTAAGCACCATTCCCCTACTGCTGTCCCATCAGTTCTCATGATATCTGGTTGTCGAAAAGTTTGTGGCACCTCCTCACTCTCCGTCTTCCTCCTGCTCTGACCATGTAAGATGTTCCTGCTTCCCCTTCCACCAAGATTTTAAGTTTCCTGAGGCCTCCCCAGCCATGCTTCCTGTACAGCCTGCAGAACCATGAGCCACTTAAAGCTCAGGCATTTCTTTATAGCAGTGTGAGAATGAACTAATACAGCTTCCCAAGCCGAAAACTTCTCAGTCTGGGTATAACTCTTGAATACATAAATCATGTGCTCTGGAGTAGCTTTAGAAACGTTTTAAAAATATATAGCTTGCTTACCAGTATCCTTATACAGCTCAGCCCAGCGCTCTCTGTGTGCTGATGCTCTCAGCAGATGCTCTCTGTGAGCTCCTCCCCAAGAGGGGTAGAGTTTACAGAGGTTTTTGGAAGAACAGGCAGTCCACAAATTCCTCTGGTAATGCAAAACTACCCTCATACCACTCTGAACAAACAGAAGGCTTTATATCTGAACAATTGTCTCAGTCCTTCCAAAACTGCCTTCATATAATAATATCAAAACAGCCAAGTAATATTATGTCTGTGAGAACATTATTAAAAACTTTGACCAATAATGTGAATTGTGTGAATCTTATCTGAAACTCCAACATGAAACGCTCTTTTAGGCCAGGTGTGGTGGCTCCTGCCTGTAATCCCAGCCCTTTGGGAGGCCAAGGTGGGCAGATCACTCGAGGTCAGGAGTTCTAGACCAGCCTGGCCAACATGGTGAAACCCTGTCTCTACTAAAAATACTAAAATTAGCCAGGCATAGTGGCAGACGCCTGTAATCCCAGATACTTGAGAGGCTGAGGCAGGAGAATCACTTGAACCCAGGAGGCAGAGGTTGCAGTGAACCCAGACTGCACCACTGCACTCCAGCCTGGGTGACAGGGCGAGACTCTGTCTCCATAAACAAATAAAAACAAAAAATAAAAATAAATAAGAGCTCTTTTAGAAGAAATCAGTTCTAGAAAATGATTTGATTTCCATGAAGAATTAGTTTATTTCTTCTCCCAAATGAGAATGATATAATTTAGTTCATTTCCTTCTTTACCTCCATTGCCCATAAATAGAACCAATTCCATTGCAAAACAACATGGCCTATTCATGTGTATTTTCCTTTCCCTTTCATTATTATTTGTATTTTATTAGTATTTTATTGTAGGGCCCCAAAATCTTCTTTTGATATGAGTTTGGATATAAAAAGTCACACAAATGGATATGATGTGAAGGTGGTATTATATAATCTCTTTTAGAAAGTTTGGTAAAGGAGGGGACAGGTGAGGCTACAGGTTGAAGGGAGAGGAGAGTCAAGGAAAAGGCTTGTGTATAGGCCTGCTGGGAAGGAAGATAAAGAAGAACTGCACCAATGGCCGAGAAAAAGAAACCACAGAGCCCAGGGGCGGTGGCTCAGGCCTTTAATCCCAGTACTTTGGGAGGCTGGAATGGGCAGACAGCTTGAGCCCAGGAGTTTGAGACAAGCCTGAACAACATGGCAAGACTCTATCTCTACAAAAAATACAAAAATTAGCCGGGTGTGGTGGCATCAACCTGAAGCCCCAGCTACCCGGGAGGCTGAGGTGGGGGGACTGCTAGAGCCTGGGAGGTGGAAGCTTCAGTGAACCATGATAACACCACTGTACTCCAGCCCGGGTGGCAAAGCAAGGCCCCATCTCCTGAAAAGAAAAGAAGCCACATGAAGCAAGAAAAGAAAGACAGAAAGGAGGGAAGGAGGGAAAGAAGGAAAGAAGGAAGGAAGGACAACTGATGGAGTCATGCCCTTACTGAGGAGCCAACAGAAGAACCGATGAAGAACCCAGAAGGAAGTACTGAGAATTATGGCTTGCTGCTTTTGTACCGTGCAGCTAAGAAAAATCAAAGCACCTCGGAAATAAAAGATGCACAACAGCACAAGTTGTTGGAAATGTCCTCCAGTGGCTAATCTTTAAGGTTATATAGTGGCTTGCTTATAAAATTTTTCCATTACCTTAATTAATGGAGTTCTCCCAAAAAAAAATCCAAAAAGGTAAGCAGTTATGTCATTGCAGATAACACTTGATATTGGAACAAGGAACCTGTTTTTTAAAAAAAAAAAAAAAAAAAAAGTCAGCAGGAAAAAGTTCACGTGAGTAAGTGGCAAATATTCGCACAGATTATGATTCATAATGAGTTATCAGAATAACCCTTTGGATTGCACTGCAGCCTAGCCAGAACATAACACTTGCCAAAACAGTAGAAATGATAACTATCAACCAAATTTGCCTACTTACCAATTTAAACAGAGCAAAATCTAAAAATAAACTAACACACTAGGAAAATACTGCTAAGGAAAATATTAAATTATTGATTTCTACAGTTATGGATGTTTTCATTTTAGTTTTATGAGGAATATGTTATAATAAAAAATAAAAGGCAGGTTGAAAGCTAATCTTAAGAAAACCAGCCTTTTAATATGAAAATGAGTCATTTCTTTAGACAGAGCATAACCTGATAAATTTATATCGAGTTCTTAATACATATTCTCAATTATTTTAAATTATATCTTAGCTTATGATTTCAGTAAACCCTACTGAATGTACAGAACCTACTTACTTCAGTAACTGCCCCATCAATGAAAAGTCTGCACAATACATTAAAGACAATCTTAAAATGATTCCAATTACTTACACACACACATATACACACAGAGACACACACACACACAGACACACCCACACCCTTGGTAAAAAGGCATAAAGCTGTCAAGGGAATACAATTTATCTTGACAAACCCCATCAACTGTAAAAGATTTTAATTAATGAGTTTAAAATGAGTGTAGGAAAAATATGGTCACTTTTTCTAAATCTTAAGCTTTTTCTCCATTCCAACTAATTTTTAAGTAATAAGTTTTATGATTTTTACCTAACAAAAATGCATTCTGAATATGCAAGCCACTGCCATAGAGCAATTAACTTCTACAATCTGGAAACCCACTCCTACATAGGAGCAAAGGAGAAAATCTACCTACCTTTCACCTAGAAAAACATGCATTTCTTCACATTAGTTACTAACAGGCAAAGTTTTATATTTTTTGGCATTCTATGTAAATAATATCTTAATAAATATTATATTTAAAGTCTATCTTTTGTGAAAAGTCACATTAGGATTTATCAACACCTGAAAATGTAATTAATTGTTTGGGTCTTTTATGGGAACTTCCTATATTTGGAACCTGAATAAGAATGGTATCCAGTTGTTAATGAAGCATTTTGTCTTTAGATGTCAAATAGTAAGCAAAACTCAGTAAGATAGTTTAATGGAATAGGAACAACAAACAGCGTATTTGAGTAGAAATCTGCAAGACATTGTCCAATGTTAAAGAGCTATAAAAGTGCTAAGACCTAATTATAAAGCAGCATAATTCTGTTGCCTTACCATATCATGCCTTCAAACAGATTTTGGATGACAAGGTGTGACTGAGTGACAGTTATCAGTAAAGTGACATGAGTCCATGCGAACTGTTAATAGCCCAACAATACAAAAATTAGTGAACATAACTGATCAGTGCAGCTGAAGAAGCAACAGCGATTTTGAAACACAAATTTCTACCATGACTTTTGGTCAAAATGCATACGTTAGAGTCATATAAAATAAACACCGTGAGTAAATTATGTTCCTTTTGTTGCCTACTGGAACCTTAAAATAATGAAAACATTTAACAAAGTAACCTTAATTTACACACAAATAGAATTCTAATAATAGGTATAGTACTAAAATTTTAAAACATAT
Organism: Rhinopithecus roxellana; assembly: GCF_007565055.1. NCBI lineage: Eukaryota > Metazoa > Chordata > Mammalia > Primates > Cercopithecidae > Rhinopithecus > Rhinopithecus roxellana. The sequence continues at coordinate 50,642,981 of NC_044550.1, forward strand.
AAAACATAAACTATTATCTTGAATCATTAGATTTAAGTGATAATGAGAGATTTCTGTTGTTTTAGATTTAAAGGGGAGCATTTTACTCTGGCTGCATTCTGTGGTTATAAAAAACTGCTAAAAATTCCTTTTCTTTCAGAGTTTATTATGGTAACTTTTTCCCATAAAGAGTTATTTCCAACTTCAAATTGTTCAAACCAGCAGGGTTCAACTGCCCTTAAACTCTACCTTTCATACTTGAAGGGTGATCGCGACAGGTCTGTTCAATGACAGTATTCAATTTCAAATTTTTAAAGACCTTTGTGTTTTACCAATTCTATCTAGCCTGAAAGATGGCCACTTTTAACGTAATCAATCAATATGGGTAGAATATAAACAAAAGCAGCCAGGGTTTCCATGTATTAGTCTTATAATTTTGATTGAAATTCATAAAATTACTTTTAAAAATTCTTAAGAGTTTGATTTATTCTCCCCGGACCCCCGCCCTTGAGACAGGGTCTCACTCTGTCACCCAGGCTGGTGTGCAGTGGTGTGATCACAGCTCACTGCAGCCTTGACCTCCCAGGTTCAAGTGATCCTCCTGCCTCAGCCTCCCCAGTAGCTGGGACTACAGGTGCGTGCCACCATGCCCGTCTGATTTTCATATTTTTTGTAGAAATGGGGTTTTGCCATGTTGCCCAGACTGGTCTCAAACTCCTGGGCTCAAGGCATCTCCCAAAGTGTTGGGATTACAGGCATGAGCCATCGGTGCTTGGCCTTTTGATTTATTCTTAATAAACCTGTTTCCCATTTAAGCAACCATATTATATTGGTTGCTTTATTTTATTCGATTTTTATCTGCTTAAAAGATCCAATTCTCTTTTACCCTGATTGCTTAAAAATGTATAATTAATTTTTTTCCAACAGATGCCATTTATATTTTCACTGGATAGTCTATTACTTTTACTTGTCTTGTTTCTACATAAAATTCACTCAGAATTTTACTCTTCATGCTCAGATCCCCTGAAATAAGAACTATAAGAAACACAATTTCCCAGCAATTATGTTCAGCAGAATGTCTTAATGGAGAAAAGCTAAGCATAAAGAACAGAAAATATATTCCAAGTCCAAAATAAGCCTCACTATTACATGAATTTACAGATCTGAATACTACACTGCACAGTGTTACTAGCTACAGTTTAAGAAAATAAGAAAAGTTCATATGTAAAGTGATACATTTCTTAAGACAGGCTTTGGTACACTGAACAAAATATCTTATGCCAAAAAGAAGTACAAAATTCTATGACTAACCATGACCACCAAGATCATACATGCTCTGCTGCTTTTATGCTCACACCAAGCGCAAGTAAACATAGTTACTTTCATAGAACAATATGATAGATGCTTCCCAGACTTAGTAACTGTCCAGGAGTAAGAAATTCTTCAAATTTCTACATATTTAAGGAACCCAAAAACTTTAATTTTACACCATTTGAAAATATTCAAAGAAAAAGTTTTCAGTAAACTTTGAAAACAGTTAAAATTTTAAAATCCTCACAAACTTCTCAACTTTAATAGTTTACATTTAATGGTCATCTGAAATCCAAACATCCCTCACATTCATGCAAAACAACAGCTAGTAGATTAGACTGTATCTTCTCACTACAGAAAAAAAAAGTTAAGGGTTTTTATCACAGATAAGGACTAAGGAATAATAGTTAATACACACCATATAAAACTGCAGACGATAATGTTTCTTCACCAAACTCAGTACAAACATGCAGAAACCTGTTCAAGAACAAAAAACACGTGCTCGCAGTACAATTTGGTACAAAGGGTTAAGATTCCCTGAGCTCAAATAAACCAATGTCCTATATCACAGCTACGCACATTTTAGCCACTTACTCAGATGCCATCTCTCCTACTATCTTATATTAAGCATTTTAAGTAAGTTTCTTGAGGGAAACAATCTTGTACTCTCCAAAGTGCCTAATATATATTCTGTGGCACAAATTCACAATAAACATCCTCTGCTTTAATTTAATTAATTAGTCCCTTGTTAATATGTGGGCATGGAAAACAGATCTTAAATTTAAATTAAATAGTATTTATTTGCTATAACAATGCATCAAGTGTATGTACAGAATGTTTTCAATCTCTACATAATAGAAAAATGAATAATAACTATTATAGCAGCTGATGTCTGTTGAATGCTTACTATTTCTGGGCTCTTATCTAAGCATTTAATCATTAATGATAATCCTTTATTATCAATCCTTTCAAAATCCCTATAACATACTCATTATTAGCTCCATTTTACAAATGAGGAAAAATGCAAAAAAGGCTTTATTAATTTACTGAAGATCACGGGACTAGAAAATAAACACTCAAATACTATTGACCCCTAAGAGTCACGTGGTTCCATAAACCAAAATCAGCAAAATTCAGGTTAAGAGCAATTTGCAAGTTCTCAAAAGCATACAATAATTATAGTAAAATGTAATATTCTTAATAATGTAAAGATTTACAAACAGTATTTGTATTTATGTTTACATTTTACAAATTTATTACAATGGAAATTTATTAAATTCTAACCAATTAAGTGAAATCTAATAATCACACACTAAAATAATGGGAGGCAATATGAATCACTTCTTGCCAAAAATACCAGTAAACTTCTAAAGATAGGTTTACTTTACAGAGGTGGATATCAAAAAATACATAAACCAAATTTAATTTCAGGTAAACGGCTATGTATGCATTCTATTTTGCAACATCTCTTTTTTTCTTTTTTGAGTCAAGGTATCGCTTTGTGGCCCAGCCTGGAGTGCAATGGCACAACCACAGCTCACTGCAGCCTTGAACTCCTGGCCTCAAGTGATCCTCCCACCTTGGCCTCCCAAAGTATCAAGATTACAGGTGTGAGCCACTGTACCCAGCCTCTGCAGTATCTTTAAAGAGTGAGTTCTCCAAGAGAGAAACTGAATTTTCAGTTGATCAATTCTACATAAAATAAATACTAGACTTTGTACATCCAAGTTATACTTACCAAGGCAATTCTACCAGTAGAGTAAACAAGGGTACTACTACTCTTACCAAGCAAAGAATCCAACAGCAGCTGCCTTTCGCTACTTTCGATGATCAATTTGAAATGTCAAAGCAGAAAGGACCATGACAAAATGAAGAGAACGAATACTGAGCCCAATCCTATCTCACTTCCTATTTGTCATCTATGAGGTAATCCAACTAACTGGCCTGCACAAGCAATATGGACACATTTTCTGAGTGGAGGCACAAATGAAAGCTAATATGTCACTTTATTGACAGAAAGAAGGAAAGAGGGAAAGAATGAGAGAGAGAGATACTAAAACATGAAATTAATGGCATCAAAACTGCCAATTGTATAAAAGATTCCTTTAAAAATTCCTGCTTTTGAGTTGCTCTTCCACAGCAGATAAACTTATCTTGAAGCTCAAGTAATGACTTCTATGCTATTTTGTGCCACTGATCTATAATTAAAGGTGAACGTGGACTGGACTCGGTTCAAAGGCCAATGGGTAAGGGCAAAGCAGAGACACAAGACAGAAACAGTGTTTTCTGTCCAAACAGACCCCTTGACTCTCCCAGCACAGCCTTGGGAACTTCCCAATATCATTAACTATAAATTATCTATTCACAAATACTACTCCAAAATATATGATTTTCTCTTTCTTGAAATTATAACACCATTCACCCTTATTTACATTTCTTCAAACACAATTACTGGTAGAATCACTTAACATTTTCTTAATGGACATTTTATCCAGGACAACTCTGGCAACTCACGTTTACCTGATCCAGTTTCGCCTATGTGATAGAATTGTGTGACTCCTAGATACACTAAGATAATACAGTTCTCTGACTTGGAGGAAGGGGGAGGTATACAGTGTTTTCCTAGCATAGCTAAGGCTAACTATAGTCATCTCTCATTATCTCTGGGTGATTGGCTGCAGGATCCCCAAAGGACAAAAATCCATGGATGCTCAAGTCCCTTCTATAAAATGCTATAGTATTTGCATCTAACCTACTTACATCCTCCTGTGTATCTTAAATCATTTCTATATTACTTATAATTCCTAATACAATGTAAATTCTATATAAATAGTTGTTAGACTGTATTTTTCAGGGAATGATGACAAGAAACAAGTCTACACATGTTCAGTAAAGACACAATTATCCATTGTGTTGCTTTTTTTTTTTTTTTTTTTGAGACGGAGTCTTGCTCTGTCGCCCAGGCTGGAGTGCAGTGGCCAGATCTCAGCTCACTGCAAACTCCGCCTCCCGGGTTCACGCCATTCTCCTGCCTCAGCCTCCTGAGTAGCTGGGACTACAGGCGCCTGCCACCACGCCCGGCTAGTTTTTTGTATTTTTTAGTAGAGACGGGGTTTCACCGTTTTAGCCAGGATGGTCTCGATCTCCTGACCTCATGATCCGCCCGTCTCGGCCTCCCAAAGTGCTGGGATTACAGGCTTGAGCCACCGCACCCGGCCTGTGTTGCTTTTTTTTTCCCAGAATATTTTCGATCCACAGTTGGTTGACTCCAGGGATGCAAAACCCATGGATATAGGAGGGCCAACTGTATGAATTTTTAAAGAAAAACATTGTAAAAAAGAAACATATGAACTTAATCTTTCTCATTCACAACTGTATGGACATATTAACAGTTTATGTTTCAATACTTAAAAATATATTTATATTTTAATAAATCTGTGGAAAGGATCACTTTTTGTACACTTGGATCCATAGTTTTATTTTTTTTCCCTGATTGTTAACAAAGAATGCTTGCATGACTATTTCTCTTTTTTTTTTTTTTTTTTTTTTGGAGACAGAGTCTCACTCTGTCGCCCAGGCTGGAGTGCAGTGGCACGATCTAGGCTCACTGCAAGCTCCGCCTCCCAGGTTCACACCATTCTCCTGCCTCAGCCTCCCGAGTAGCCGGGACTACAGGCGCCCACCAGCAGGTCTGGCTAATTTTTTGTATTTTTAGTAGAGACAGAGTTTCACCGTGTTAGCCAGGATGGTCTCGATCTCCTGACCTTATGATCCGCCTGCCTCGGCCTCCCTAAGTGCTGGGATTACAGGTGTGAGCCACTGCGCCCGGCCTGTATATTTCTAAATTAAAATCACAGAATGTGTTATAGTACTATAAATAAAAGTACTGAAAAGGCATCCTAATATATAGTTATTTATATAAAAGTTATACTTATTATTTATCCACATAGTATTGTGCCTGGTGTTCTCAATACAAAGATACGTATATCTCATTGCCCAGCATCAAAGAGTTCTCCAGCGATTAAGCAGAACCAGTTACCCAACAAACTAAAGAGAGGTATATCCAAAAAGAACAAGTGGCCGGGCGCAGTGGCCCACACCTGTAATCCCAGCACTTTAGGAGGCCGAGGCAGGTGGACCACGAGGTCAGGAGATCGAGGCCATCCTGGCTAACACTGTGAAGCCCCATCTCTGCTAAAAAATACAAAACAAAATTAGCTGGGTGTGGTGGCGGGCGCCTGTAGTCCCGGCTACTCGGGAGGCTGAGGCAGGAGAATGGCGTGAACCTGGGAGCCAGAGCTTGCAGTGAGCCGAGATCGCGCCACTGCACTCCAGCCTGGGCAACACAGCGAGACTCTGTCTCAAAACAAAACAAAACAAAACAAAACAAAACAAAAACAAGAGAATCCAGGTGCAGTGTCCTATGCCTATAATCCCAACACCCTGGGAGGCCAAGGAAGGAGGACGGCTTGAGGCCATGAGTTCAAGACCAGCCTGTGCAATACAGCAGGATCCTGTCTCTATGAAATAAAAGTAAAAATTAGCTGGGCAGGACGGCACACACCTGCAGTCCCAGCTACTTGGGAGGCTGAGGCTGGAGGATCACTTGAGCCCAGGAGTTTGAGACTGCAGTGAGCTATGATCAAGTTACTATACTCCATCCAGCCTGGACCACAGAGCAAGTCACCATCTCTTAAAAAATTTATTTAAAAAAGAAAAAAAGGATGAAGATTTTTAAGGGGGTCAGGAAAAGTAAAGGAAAAAACACAAGATACTGAAAAGCCCAACAGATGAGACAGAGGGAATTTCAGAAAAATAGATAAAAAATACTTATTAAGCACCTCTGATATGCCAGAAACAAGATGCAAAAATGAATAAGATAGGCACTGCCATTCAGGAGCTCTTACTCTTGTTGAAGACACCGAAAACAAATGAAAAATAAGGTTGTTTTTTAAATTTACCATTGATGATTAGTGAAAATTTAGTAAACATATAGCCCTTAATTCAAAAAACAGACAGTAGGATGGGCCCAAGATTGAATACTAGAGCTTCCGACTCATCCCCCATTCTTTCACTTGGTTATATTCTTCATTATACTTGCCTAAACCATCAAAACTTTCTAGCATCAAATTTAATAAGCATTGTGTGCCTTTTTTCTAATATCAAATTTAAAAAGCATTGTGTGCCTTTACTCAGACACCAGGCTACAACTGAGTTGTTCTGAAAAAGTTTTAAATGAATATGCATTGTAGAGATTACCATACAAACCAATCATCATATTGGTTAAACATTTAAAAAAGTTTTCATCCCAGCACTTTGGGAGGCTGAGACGGGCGGATCACAAGGTCAGGAGATCGAGACCATCCTGGCTAACCTGGTGAAACCCCGTCTCTACTAAAAAATACAAAAAAAAAAACTAGCCGGGCGTGGTGGCAGGCCCCTGTAGTCCCAGCTACTCGGGAGGCTGAGGCAGGAGAATGGCGTAAAACCCGGGAGGCGGAGCTTGCAGTGAGCTGAGATCCGGCCACTGCACTCCAGCCTGGGCGACAGAGCGAGACTCCGTCTCAAAAAAAAAAAAAAGTTTTCTATTAATCTGAATGGTTAGTCTAAGGTTAAGAACCAGTACTAGCATGTATATAGAGTTTAGTAGTCTTTAATTCAGAAATTTTAAGTAGTTTTGGAGATACAGTCTTTTGTGAATTATTTGTGACACTTTTCTAAAGATTTCATTAATATCCTCTGATATAAAAGATACTCAGGATGTTTGGGGAAAATATCTTAATTATGCATTAATTTTGGCTGTAACTTAGTTTTGTATGTCCATCGATTTTCTTGAACTGAAAGCGTTACATTCAAGTCATATTATCTCCCTAAGAATTTTAAAGAAATCAAAATAGCTACGCATGCACAAACACAAGCAAAAAATAATTTATTAAACATAATAAGCACATCACTATAGTTGAATAAAGAAATGTAAGGTGATGATATTAAGGGTCAAACACCTTAAGTTTGTTGACATATCACTGCTAACCATGTAATTGCACGACATGACGGGTCAGAATTGGAGATACCTATATTTTATTTAAATAAAATTCAATGTCAATGAAGTAGTTTGAACTGTCTCTGCTTTTTAAATCTGGTAAGACATACATTTTCTGAAGTCATTTGACCACTATAATACAACTAAAATTTTCACAGGGCCCTTGGAATATTGTTTAACAAAAAGACTTCCAAAGATTTCCACAGCATAATTTGAAAGAAAGGTACAAATATCTCAATGTTAGCACACTCTCTATTTCCATAGTCCTGTTTCAAAGTCTAACTCCATTTGCTGGACTAAGCTCACAAATGTTGCTAAGCACTTCAAGAGTAGCCACTAAGGCCTCAAGACTCAGCAAACAAAACACTAATACTAAGAAAATATCATTAAGAAGCACTGTGTGTGGATGTGCATGTTCTCAGCCTTTTAATCGTTTATCCAACAAATACAGAGTCGGACCCTCAATGCCAGTCCTGCACTGCGCTCTGGGAATTAAACAAACAAGAGAGGTACACCATGGGTGCTTTTGGTCTAACTGAGCCATTTTTAGGCCACCCTTAAAATGATAATAGACATCTAGTATTCTAGTATTCTATGCCTGTTTTATACTGGAAGTTACATCATTTAACTGAGTAGCTCCTAGCTTACTATGAGGCTGCATTTTTAAAGTATACCTATAGAGCGGGGCATGGTAATACACGCCTGTAATCCCAGCTACCAAAGAATCTGAGGCAGAAGGGTAAGTTGAGTCCAGGAATTCAAGACCAGCCTGGGAAAACAGTGACATCCTATCTCAAAATAACAAACAAAAAGTACATTTGTGTGACTATAATGATGTCAATATCCTGGTGTAATGTACTATAGTTTTGCAAAATACTATTATTGGTGATAACTGAGCAAAGTGTAAAAAGATCTATTATTTCTTACAACTGCATGTGAATATGCAATTATCTCAACAAAGATGTGCATTTTAAGCCAATAACCTGTGATACATAAACAACTTTTCATAGACTGTCATAAAATAGCAGTTGGGTTCTACGATCAGCCTGTGGTATTTTTATTTTCTAACTTATACTCATTTAGTATTAACTACAAACCGGAAGAGTTTAGGTCCTTACTACATTTAGCGTGGATTACAGCAGTAGCTTCCTATCTAGTCTGCCTGATAATGTCTCCCAACCTACTTCATTTAATTACAATCTGGTTACATCATTTCTTAGCCTAAAATCCTCCAATGTTTTCCCAGATATAAAGTCCAAACCCTTCCTAAGACACACAAATTTTCTCAAGATGTGGCTCCTGCCTACCTTCCCTATCTGCAATGCCTCCATGAACCCAAAACATGCAATCCTTTCTCATTCTCATGCCTGCACAGCTGTTCCTCTGCCTGGAATGGACTTTTCTACTATCCGATACCTGGCAACTGCCTGCTTGCTCTTTCCTTTTCATGAAACCTGTCATTTCTTCTCAAAGGCCCTCCATGGCCTTCCTTCCTCTTCTTCATGCTCCTGCCAGAACTTGTTCACATTTCAGCAATGAACTAGAAGACTCACATCTCACCAGCTTCAAGACCCTGGAAGGCACACAATCGCTTCATTTCCCTTTATATCCTCAACATCATTCACAGTACCTAGCATTTGAAAAACACTCAAATGTTTGCTCAAAGAATGACTTTAATGACTTTCAGTAAGTTTCTGTGATTCTGAGTGTAAAATAAGAAACGGTAAAATATGTCTATGGCAGAAATAAGTATACTGTTAGAAAAATGAAGAAATACCAGGCCAGACATGGTGGCTCATGACCATAACCTCAGCACTTTGGGAGACCAAGGCAGGAGGATCACTTGAGCCCAGGAGTTAGACACCAACCTGAGCAACATAGTGAAACTCCATCTCTACTAAAAACACAAAAATTAGCCAGGTGCAGTAACACATGCCTGTAGCCCTAGTTACTTGGGAGGCTGAGGCATAAGAATCATCTGAACCCAGGAGGCGGAGGTTGCCATGAGCCGAGATAGTGCCACTGCACTCCAGCCTGGGCAACGGAGTGAGACTCTGTTTCAAAAAAAAAATAAGACGAAACACTGATTGTATTTTTATAGAAGTAGAGTCCAAAAGTCACACATGAAACAAAGAATTACTAAAAAGGGGCTGACTGGGAGGCGATAATCAAAGACAAAATATATAAAAAGAAACAACAAAGAAAATGAATTACAGTATTGGTCCACACTCAATTGAGATGTTATTCTCAAGCATAAATTATAGCAAAACCAAAGGGGAAAACAGTAATCACCTTATATGCCGACATTCTACCTCTCAGCTATTGCTGTATATCAATATAGATGTAACTGCAGATGTGGATACAATGATAGATGTAGATGTGCCAATATAAATCCATCTATAAGCTATTAATGTATGAAGCGAAAAATGGTACAGAAGAGATACTCTCACTTGTATAAGAAAAAGGGAAGGGGGATATAAACATAAAAGCTTGAATACTCAGACTATTTCTGGAATAACAATAGTAAGCCTCCAGATATTGTAAGTAAGGCCCTGAGGTGGAGGAAAGTTTCATCAAATACTCCTTTCTAGTCTAAATTTTTATCATGGGCATATATTTTCATTAAAAAAAAATACACACACACTAGTTTAGGCCTCTTGAAACACCTGCCCAGGGTGCCTGTCCCATCCCAGCCACATGGAGGGGCCACAGGTCAGTGCCCAAGTCAGCAAGCGGCACGAACTGCAGTCATGAAAAGGAGCCATCTTTGATGTCCAGCACACTTAAGACATGAGCACCGGCCTCTGTCTCACGGCAACCACGTGGGAGGTCTGGGGTTAGAACTGCTCAGTTAAGCCCGCTAAGCCGCAGGACTGTGAGCAAAAATAACAAATTGTTTTAAGCCAAGGGAAAAATAAAACTAGTTACGGCTTTTTGTTTTTAAATGACAGTTTGTATTCCATCCTGGTGTCCCTGCAAAATAACATTAAAAGAAATTAAGGGGAAGCCCCACGAGAACAGAGAAAACTGAAGAAATGTCAAGGAGAAAAGAAGAAACATGTCTACAAAATTTGGAAGCTAGAAAACAGATAGAAAACTGTTAGTAGACCTGAGAAATTACAGGTGCCTAAACATATTTTCTAGAGAAACTAAGGAGAAAAGGCCTGGTGGAAGGCAAGACTGAGGCCTAGGCTTCTGACCTGGATTATTAAGTAAAAGTCTAACAATAAGTGTGAGCCCTAGCCAAAGCAATCAGCTGTGAGAATAGACCAAAGGTATCTTTAGAAATGCACAAACATAAGACATCTACCTTCTACACATCATTTCATAAGAAACTACAGCAGGCCATGCTTCAGCAAAGTGAGGGTGTTAACCAAGAGATGGAAGACCTGGGATGGAAGAAATGGGCTCAAATCATGAGGACAGCTCAGCAGTGGGCCCAAATGCAGCCAGCTCACACAGGAACAGGAATGCAGAGGTCTCTGGCATAGAAATCTCCAGAAAAAAAGGCAACTGATATACTATCTGACTTGTGTAAATATCTGAAAACACTGCCAACAGACATGGGCAAATCTGAAGGAGAAATTAAGGATCTCTACACTGAAATTAGCAAATATGGGAAAGAGAAGGTGAGGCAGTTACTCAGTTCGGGAAAAACAAAAAGTAGTAAAAGAAGGAAATGTAATCATAGATACTATTTTGTTCTACAGGAAGTGATATTTTGAGTACCTACTTAATGCAAACTGTGACTAGAAAAAAACTGAGTATGAAGAAGTGAGGTAGGTTATAACAGGACGTCAATAGATAATGCCTAAAGTAAACTAAGAAATAGGCCTATTACTTAGAAAAAAGGAATAAATCTCAAAGCGGTGCGGTGCAGGGTTGCTGTTTACATCATAACTCTTTTGAAATTCAGTTTGAAAACTAATATGCATATATTAATGATATAAATGATTTATGTTTTAATTAACTACAATTGTTCTTTTTTTATTATTATTATTTTGAGATGGAGTCTCGCTCTGTCGCCCAGGCTGGAGTACAGCGTCATGATTCTTCATGTTGGTCAGGATGGTCTCAAACTCCTGACCTCAGGTGTTCCGCCCACCTCAGCCTTCCAAAGTGCTGGCATTATAGGTCTGAGCCACAGAGTTCGGCCTGGAGTGATTCTTAATAAGCACTTTTTAAACCCACTATAAGGGAGTAATTGCTATTTAAGAACATGATGAAAGAAATAGCTTTATACATGAGAAACAATGAAAAAGAGAGGCTGGAATAAAATGTAACCAAAAAATTACGAATTTAAATAACAGAAATAAAAATAAACATGGAAAATGTGTTAGCTACATATCAATACAGAATATTCCTTAACTTACCTGCCAGATAGAGGGCAAATGATATAAATCTGTGGTAGCGAATGAGGAACTGAAGTTGTTCTTCTCTTTGAACAAATGTAGCAAAATAATCAGCTACAGTCTCTCCATAGAAAAAGTAGTTTACACACAATAGAAAGTACCTGTAATTTAAAAACAATTAGCTTTTCTATATTTGAAGCTTTCCTTCCCGTCAAACTCAACAAAATTATTTTCTACATTCTGATGACACAAAGATCAAAACCAAGTTCAGAAGACCAATTCAAGATATATTTTACCAAAATGTTATTTTCCTGTTTTAAACTTAATTTCAAATTTATTGATTAGCAAAAATTTACCAAATATAATTCACACCTTTATTTAGCTGAAAATCTAATGCCAGAGATAATTAGGAAACGATGTAGAAAATACTACCTACACACAATCCTTCACCCTTGGGAGGTGGGAGCAGTGTGTGTGTGTGTGTATAAATTTAATACTTTGTGTGTAGTATAATGTGTGTATGTATGTGTATGATTTTAATACTTTGTATGTATGTATAATGTGTGGGTGTATATATTGAGATATTAAGTTCATAATGAAAATTAACTCCTAACTACTCACAGCTCTAATGCTTTTTAATAGTAGAAGTCCTAAGACAAATCCCTACCTGTCCTCAGGAAGATTAAGAACGAAAGAAAGAAGAGGTAATTCAACCTGTCTCCCCATTGACCTGCACGCACTGGCATCTCCCCTCTTCTAATGCTCCTAGTGGACTCCAAATGAGCCGGGATTCTTCCTCTGTAAGGCAATCAAGGCCTAATAACCCCAAACTTCAGAAATTAACTTTTCATATTTGAAATAGTTTCAAGCTTACTTACCAACTCAGTGTTCTAAACCATGGTAGATCATAGGAGTGATAGACTCTATAACCTATAGTGATAATTTCATGGAAGCATTTCACTTGGATGCCCAGAACCTGAAACCAAGAAAAAACATTAACATACATTTCTCAATGTTTAGATTTATGCTTAATCATTCAATAAAGTAGTTTGTCATACGTATTTTAAAAATCTTAATCTACCAATTTTTAATTATTCTAAATGTCAGTAAAAAAATGCAATATTCCATATCTCTAAAAATCAAGTGATGCCTCAAAGGGGTGGACAAAATAATGTTTTACTCAAAAAGGCTTGGAAGATCCTTCCCGGGGTGGGGAATGGCACTGGAGTTTAAAGTTTGAGGGATCTGGTCGGCCACAGTTGACTAGGATTTATCCCTCATTACTGTTTCATTATTGAGACTGTCCTTCTCAAGATGGAGAATCTTTTTGTCCAACTTGTCCATTATGTTTCTTGAGATACCCTAAGAAAATCATATATGAAAGTTTGCTTGTATATATTTATTTGTAACCATGCATTGTTATACTTGCAAGTAATAAAGATACCGTCAGGACAAACAGTTAAAACACTTTCTACCCAGTCACCCTGGAATGGCCTTTTCATCCTCCCAGCTGTGTCAGCTCTCCCATAGTCAGCTACTCACTGGTCAATCGAAGCTGGGCTACCTTAGCAAAGTATAAGCAACCTTCCACATTTGAAGCCACTTTGGCCAGTCAACTGAGTTTACGCATTTCTGTTTACACAGTGTCCTGACTGCACACCTATTAAATGGGTTTACATTTATAAATCCCTTTTTGATGTTCTATTTTGTAGTCCTTCAAACTGCTGCATTCAGCAACCTGGATGAAGGTAATTTCTCAAGATGTAGCATCATACCCAGTGCTTGACCTATTAATTTCAAGACTCAAAGAGCAAATGGCAAGTTGAATACTTATTATCATAAATTAAGAGGTAAAAATCTTTGTGAATACGGCAGACTAGCTTTTTTGTCTAGAGAGCACTCTCCAGGGGCTTGTTTTTATGCTGTCCTTGAGCTAAGAATGGATTTTTATATTTTTAAAGAGTTATTTAAAAATCCAAGATTATGTGACTGAAACATATGCAGCTCCTTAAAGCCTAAAATATTACTATCTGGTCCTTTAACAGAAAAAGCTTACCAAACTCTGTCAGAGGATATATTTTGGGATTTCCTTTTAAGATTTCCACAAGTTAGTTTTCCAAAATCTACCATTCAGGGTATTCTTAAGCTATCTTTTCCCATTATACTGATTACATGTCCAATCACATACTTTAAAAAATAAATGTCTCTTTTCAGCCACATGATAAAGAAATGTATGTGAAACCATAAACAGTACTTTTAGCAAAAAGTCATAAATGTGTTATAAAGACAGGAGGAAATCTAAGTGTCCTTCTTCAAATAACATTTGTATATAATATCAAGTCATTTCTAACAAAAATAAAGAACGGAGACAATGTTTAGTATTAAGATAAAACAGTAAAGCGAGTTAGTCAGCTCCGAAGGGCTTTTAAAATATCATACTGATGTAATTTCTATGAACTTATTTGCTAGGGCACATCCACTGGCACCTTAAATTGTATTTATTTTACTGAGAGGGGAGAATAAAAGTGTTTTTAATAGCACACATTATATTTATATGATCAACTATAGCTTGCAGGGACAATTAATACGGAACTTCTAGGAAAACAGAAAACAAAAGGTTCCAAATAGTACTGTCGAAATCTTAAAACTGTATGTGTATCTTCCAGGACTGGAGGATTACACAGACATTAATACTCCACACCATCAATACTGGTAGCAATGTACACTCAAAGGACTCTGTTGGCCCAATTAATATTTCAAGAACCTTAAAAACAACAGTCAGTATTTAAGCGTCTACTCTTTACTAGTTATTGAGGACTTATAGAAATAACATATGGCATCTGTTCACAGAGAGGTACGTCTCTCAGGGAGGAAACACGACTACAACCCATGTGAAATAGGCAAATGGACGTGTGTAGAGGCAGACACACCTGTGGCAGGGGCAGGGGGTGGGCAACGGCAGAGCTGGAGGAGAAGGATCTGCAGAGTCACAGCCTGTAGGGGGAATGGGGCGTATTAAGGGAACTACTAGGAGGGTGGAGTTGCTGGAAGACAAAGGTGGGGTTAATAAGGAGAGAAAGAGATGAGCCTGGTCCTGGAATCCTAGGAAACAGCAGGAAGCACTGCACCGAGGAGTTGAAAGGACATGACTGGACATGAGAGTTTGGGAGAATAAAGTGGAAAGAATGGACTAGGCAGGTGACAAGAGTAAAGGCAGTCAGGCAGGCAAGATGCCACTTCGCTATCCAGCTGAAGTGGCAGAGGAGTAGAGAAGAAGATAGGAGAGAAGTAGAGGGGGCAGAACTGACTAGACCTGGTGAGTGAGGAAATTGAGGGGCTAAGGGAGTAAAGGGAACACAAAATAACACCAAGAGAGGCTTGGAAAAGTAGACAGTACGAAAGAATTATACAAATTGGGTCAATTGTCATATTCAACTAAAATCAGAGTTGAGGAGCCAAGTGGAAAAAGCACTCAGGGCACATAGCACCTGCTCCACGAATTATCCAAAGCCCAGCTGCTGAAACAGCTGGCCATACCCTCAGACCAGTTTCATTTAGTAGCTGCTGAAACAACAATGTGCCATGACTCTAGGACTAGTTTTACCTGCCACCACTGTCACTCATCAATCAGAGCCTGCCAACTCCCCAAAACTTTACTAGTGCCAATGGGCTTTCTTTCAAAACAGTATGTAGCATTTCTCTCTTTAATAAAACTCCCAAGCTTCTCTCATTAATAAAACTCCCAACCTTCTCTTTGTTCTTTAGACATACTAAAGACAACCCTGGTCTGGGTGTATGCTCTGAAGTGCAATTCTGTTTTTTTAAAATATATATATACATTCCCAAATAAAATGCTTTGCATAGAGATTTGTCTGTGTATCGTTATTTAACTTTGACAACAGATTTACTCTGGATGGCTGAGGTATGGACTAGAAGTTCAGATCTGGACATTTTGAGTATGAACTATAGTACCTATGGGTTATCCAAATAAGTGTCTATTTTCACTTTGCAAATATTTTCTAAGAAAATACTCCTGCATATAACGTTAGAGCATATTTATGTTCTAATATGTTCAGGATAGTGTTATTCACGATAAAAAAAAAAAACAGAACATAACCTGAATGTCTAAAAATAACACAATGATTTGAATAACTTCAAATGATGCACTGAATGAATTCAGATATTCATTCACTTTAAGTGAATAACTGCATGATGAATTACATTCTATCAAGTAGACAATCTAGTAAAGCTAATGATTATAAAGACCACAGAACAACACAAAACTTTTTTTAACAAGTTTGTTTTTTTTAGAGACAGGGTTGTGCCATGTTATCCAGGTTGGACTCAGACTGGAATTTCAGGGCTCAAGTGATCCTCCTACCTCAGCCTCTCGAATAGCTGAGACTACAGGTGTGTGCCACCGCACCTGGCCACAAAATTTTTGATGTGATATTTAGCTTAAAAAGCAGGATTCACAATGTTAGTCACACTATTATTATGACCATGGTTTTAAAAACACAAATTAAGCAAAAAGTGATGAAATAAAATACACCAAATAACACTACTAATTGCATTTTGGTAGTCAACAACAGGGTTGGAATGATTATTTTTAATTATCTATTTTCCAAAGTAATTTGAACACACTTACACAACTCTCATAATGGGAAAAAGTAAACACACCATTTAAAAGTAAATTACATAGCATGAATTAAAACTTAATGACAACAGTTTCCAAGAAGGTAGGGGGGGAAAGGTAGTGTTATTTGCTTTTAATATCTTCTATGTGTTCACATCTGTCTTTAAATCAAAACATGCTTTAGCAACTCCATCACTTGGAAAGTACGATTCTAAGCCATGAATACAACAATTTAAAAACGACAAAAGAAGGCCTTTTAAGGAATATGGGTATGCATTCCATATTAAAATAGTACCTGTAATTTCCTAGAAGTTTTGTTTGTTTGTTTTTTGAGACAAAGTCTCATGCTGTCTCCCAGGCTGGAGTGCAGTGGCGCCATCTCGGCTCACTGAAACCTCTGCCTCTTGGGTTCAAGTGATTCTCTTACCTCGGCCACCTGAGTAGCTAGGACTATAGGTGTGCGCTACCACATCCAGCTAATTTTTTGTATTTTGAATAGAGATTTTGGAAGTGCAAAATTGAGGGTTTCACCATGTTGGCCAGGCTGGTCTTGAACTTCTGACCTCAAGCAATCTGCCCACCTCGTCCTCCCAAAGTGCTGAGATTACAGGCGTGAGCTACCGTGCCTGGCCTCCTAGAAGTTTTTAATGAAACTATATTGAATTAGTCATTTTTGAGTGCTGACATTATAAGGCAACTGCAAGCTAGATACAATGTGTCCTTCTCAAAATATAAATGATCTAGTTAAGAATAGGAATAGAAATAAGGTTTTAAAACACATAAAGTAATATCAATTGCATACCAACTATATGTGTGAATCATCCATATCCTCTTAACATAAATATCATATAAACATTATATATATATATGCATGTATGTATATGTAATAAACTTAAATAACCAATAACAGTTCAAACCTACTTTACTTAGATCTTTAATATTCTTTTTTGTTTTTTTAAAGACAGGATCTCACTCTGTCGCCCAGTGGCACGATCTCAGCTCACTGCAACCTCCACCTCCCAGGACCAAGTGATTCTCCTGCCTCAGCCTCCCAAGAAGCTCAGATTATAGGCACATGCCACTACCAGCCGGCTGATTTTTGTATTTTTAATAGAGACGGGGTTTCACCATTTTGGCCAGGCTAGTCTCGAACTTCCGACCTCAAATGATCCACATGCCTTGGCCTCCCAAAGTGTTGGGATTACAGGCATGGCCACCTGGCCAGATCTTTAATATTCTTATTTTCTTCTTTAATTAAACTCACCAATTGAAGCAAATAATTTGTAATAAGATCATATTTTCCTTTCATAGTAGAAAAAAATAAAAAAACTCAGGTACTGTAGGCACACTTATGGTTCTCTTAAAAAATCAGAATCCAAATGTACGCATGCATGCCTTTAAAACTGTCTTGAATTTTGTCATAAAGAGTGGTTAGAAAATAGTTTTTAATCCACAAATTCTTGCTCTAGTTATTATACTCAACAGTTCAGTTTGGAGAAACATGTAAATCACAGGGGAACCCACCAAACCTGCCTAAGTCAGTGTATCTAGGATATTGGTGGATTCTGATACCTTAGATCAAAATTTTCTTCTTACTCCTTACTTCTCCCAAATAAATTCTTAATTATTAATTCCAAATAAATTCTCCCAAAATACTTCTCCTCACTGCTTCCCAAATAAAACTCAAACTTCTTCACATAGTATTGCAAGGCCCTCCAGAATCTGATCTCTAATTATTTTTCGGCCCTGTGCTCCAGGAAAAAGCACCTTTTTCTGCCACCCAGGGAATGCTGTGAGCTGCCTCCACCCTGATACACGGCTCAAGGCCATACTCAAAGGTCCCTCCACCCACAAAGCCTTGCGGAACTCCCTGCTCTCACTAGCTCCCTTCTTCCTCGAGCCTGCCCACTCACCACCAGAGCACTGAAAAGTGCTCTGTACACACTTGCTTCTTAAATGTCCAAGTCCCAGGGCCAGTGGTGGTCATTTTAGCCCTTGGCACATTCAGCGACAGAAGACTGGGAGCTGGGGGGCCTCTTCCTGGAATCAAACCCAGACAATTGCCCATGCCTGCCCACTTGGCTTTCAAGCTCGGCTTCCTCTGCCCTCACATTAAGTCTATCCTATTTATTATCCATTTTTCCTTTGTGAGAAAAAGCACTTTCAGATCTTAGCAAATTAGCAGAAAAAGAAATTAACTTCTTCTCATTTTCATTACTTGATTTCCCCAAGGAAGTGTAAAATTAATGAGAGGACAAGAAGAGAAGTGAAAGAGGCTTCGAGGTGCTTATAAAAGCCACTTTAAGTGGCTTCAAGAGCTGATAGAATTTTTTCATCATGTCTAATTTCACATCAAAACTATTCTTTTATAAAATAAAAGGAAAACCATATCATATAGCTCATAAGCTTATGAGCTACGAATATAATTGAATATGGAGGGAGACTGGCAAAATGGATAAACACATTTCTCAGTGGGCAAGAGAAACCAGAGATGAAGGAGATGAGAACGTAAGAAGAGCCCGGATTAACTGAGAAGGAATGAGAAAAAGTAGTAACGATGATAATACTAATAAAGAAGGCCACAGGGCACCCCAGAGAGCCGGCTCTTGCTGTGTGCTGTCAAACCACGCTCAGCACTGCCTAAGTGCTTGATGAGTGTGTTCAACAAATGCATTTCTCCTTGGTTCCAACACTTGTGGGCTTCGAATGTTTCATGCTTTAAATATCTGGGCTTTTGCACACAGGAATCCTCTGCCTGTGATGGTCCTCCCACAGACTCCATCCTTTACCTCGTTGATTCCCACTCAGCCTTCAGATCGCAGCCCACGTGCTTGGCACTGTGCCTCTGCAAAGGCTCCCAGCTCCGCCTTTGCTGTCTTAGTATAATTCTTTTTTTCAAATGCTTATCGTAGTTTGTGATTATATATAGTCATGTGTTGCTTAACAACAGGGGTATGTTCTGAGAAATGCATCGTTAGGCAATTTTGTTGTTGTGCCAACATCATAGAATATACTTACACAAACCTAGATGGTATGGCCTCCTATACATCTAGTCTATATGGTATAGCCTATTGGTCCTAGGCTACAAATTTGTACAACATGTTACTTACTGAATACTGTTGGCAATTGGAATAAAATCACGAGGCAATAGGAATTTTTTGGCTCCATTATAATCTTACAGGATTTCTATCGTATAGTTGCCCATCACGGACCAAAATGTCATCAGGTGGCATCTGACTGTAAATAATCAACTCTTTAAAGTGCAGATAGTATGCTCCATGAGGGCAGAGACAGGTACATTTTTCTCAGTACCACTGTATCATCCATAGAACTAATGTAATGCCTGGCATATAGCAGGCATCTTGGAAGCATTTGTTACATGAATGAATGAAGGGTTAAAATACTTGTTTGGCTTCCTGACTTGTTGAGCTTCCCACACACACCAAAATCCAAAACTCCCCGAATGGTTTTTCCTTGCCTCTCCAGTGCCCTACAAAGACACCCTCTACACATACAACTTGCAGATCTTCCAATGGACCGCATCCTCTCACTCCCTCCTTGGCCTGCCCAGGATGTCTCCACTTTGGAATTCCTTTCCCTGTCCAGTATTCAGGACTCGGCTTCGGTACTCTCTTTTCTGAAAGCCCCTCCTCATCTCTCCCTCAGACTCGATTAGGTGCTTCTCTACTGTGCACTCCTAACATGTTCTATCATAGAACTTATCTCGCTTATTTATCATACTTTTATTCGTATGGTTACTTGTATGTTTCTGCCATTACACTGAGTTCCTTGAAATCAGGGATCTAGCTAATAGTCATATGTTCATGGTACGTGTGTATATTTCTGTCTTTTTTTTTTTTTTTTTGAGATGGTTTCACTCTGTTGCCCAGGCTGGAGCACAGTAGTACAATCACAGCTCACAGCAGCCTCGACCTCCCAGGCTCAAGTGATCCTCCCACCTCAGCCTCCCCAGTAGCTGGGACTACAAGCATGAACCACCACCACCTAGCTTATTTTTTAAAATTTTCTGTAGAGACGAGGTCTCAGGCTCATGTCATATCTTTTATAAAATATACTTGGCACAATGTCAGACACATAGACATGTACCTGTTACACAAATTTGGTCTCTGCTGAATGAACACATTGAATAGTCATTTTGCAAACAGAAAAGATTAAGTCAAATCATCATGAAATAAAAGACACTTAAAGGAACTAAATATGCTATGACTAAGTGTTGAATTAACTTATTTTTTATGATATGTTCAAATTACTTCAATCATATATAAATGTTGAAAAACAAAGCAAGAGATACTCAGGAAAAAGTCAAACACTTACAAGAAGCATCAGCATGAAGGATCCCATATAGATGATCAGGAAAAACAACGAGATCATAGTTAGAGTGAGAATTCCACGTATCCACCAGTTTTTCCACCTACAAAGAAAATGTAAAGTTAGTATTTAATGTGTTCTTAAGGTTTTTTTTGTGGTTTCAGTATTGATTTGCCAGATTTATGAATTTTCCTTTACTTTAAGATTCCACTACTGGCCGGGCGCGGTGGCTCAATCCTGTAATGCCAGCACTTTGGGAGGCCAAGACGGGCGGATCACGAGGTCAGGAGATCGAGACCATCCTGGCTAACACGGTGAAACCCCGTCTCTAATAAAAAATACAAAAAACTAGCCGGGCGTGGTGGCGGCACCTGTAGTCCCAGCTACTCGGGAGGCTGAGGCAGGAGAATGGCATGAACCCGGGAGGCGGAGCTTGCAGTGAGTTGAGATCACGCCACTGCACTCCAGCCCAGGCGACAGAGCGAGACTCTGTCTCAAAAAAAAAAAAAAAAAAAAAAAACGATTCCACTACTTCACTTTATATAATAACAAACAACAAAAACAAAAACCAAGTAGCATTCACGCACCCCACCACCACCACAAGCCTCACACTTCACCCCCAGTGTGCCATACAAATATCACTCCTTGTGTGACCGTGTCATATAAACTGTTGGCAGCCTTGTATGAAAAATCCAGAATAATTCAAATACATGGATGGTGATTTCTGAATGCTCTTATACACAAATGATGACATCTATATTTAGAATTGTTGCTGTTTTTCTTTAGGACTTTTCTGATTTTTATTAATTCAACTGGTAGCACTTAAATTATGTTACAAGAGATTTTGATTCAACTTAAAGTCTAGTAACATATATGCAGTATATTCTAAGCACAAGTCCTCACTCCTTTTTTTAAAAAAATAGAGACAGGGTCTCACCATCTTGCTCAGGCTGGTCTCTAACTCCTGGGCTCAAGTGATCTTCCTGCCTTGGCCTCCCAAAATGCTGGGATTTCAGGTGTGAGCCACCATGCCCAGCCCTCATTCCCTTCTTAGAACAGAAATATTAGCTGCCTTCATAAGATATAGAATCGCTTCAGCCCTGGAGTTTGAGGCCAGCCTGGGCAATATGGTAAAAACTGAGCTCTACAAAAAAAGCAAAAATCAGCTGGGCATGGTAGTACTTGCCTGCCTGTGGTCCCAGCTACTGAGGGGCGGTGGCAGTGGGGAGGGGGAGAGTAGGCAGGGCATGTCGGGGCTGAAGTGGGAGGAACACTTGAGCACAGGAGGTCAAGGCTGCAGTGAGCCATGATTGTGCCACTGCACTCCAGCCTGGGTGGCAGAGCAAGATACTGTCTCTTAAAAAAAAAAAAAAAAAAGATTACATTCCTTGCTTTCAACCACTCTCCAATATAATTTAAACACTTCCAACAAACACTCTTTTCAGCTACTCCTTTTATCATATCATTTCTTCACACAAGATCTAAAATACCAACATACCAACAACATATATTTTTTTCCAGTTTCCAATTTCTTTATAAGGTAGTCAAATTGCACTCATTCAACTTTATTTCCCTCTATTAACAAACTACGTAGGCATAAACTTCTCATGAGAGCTTCAGCATGGGGGAGAACTGAAAATGAGTGTAGAGTCAAAAATGCTACGGCTGAAAGGCTCCATGTAGTTGTATAGATACAACTGTTTGCAGATTAATGGATGGATTAGGAAACTGAGCTAGGTCACAAATCTAGTCAGAGGTAAATAAAGGACCACAAGCCAAGGCAAAATCCTGTCTCTATAAAAAATACAAAAATTAACCAGGCATGGTGGCTCACGCCTGTAGTCCCAGTCACTTGGGTGGCTGAGGTAGGAGGATTGCTTGAGCCTGAGAGGTAGAGGTTGCAGGGAGTTGAGACTGCGCCACTGCACTCCAGTCTAGGCAACAGAGGAAAACCCTGTTTAAAAAAGAAAGTAAGGGGAGGGCATAAACCTTGACCAAGCGATTTCCCTTTAGGACTTTATCCTAAGGAAATAATTAATGGATGTTAAACCAAAGTGAGCTACAAAGAAAAATGTTTAATGTAGAGGTATTTTTAACTGTGAACATTTAGTAATAAACTAAATGCCCAGCAATATGTGATCAGTTGGATAAACTAGACTACAGCCATACAACAAAATATGTCATAGACATTAAAAATGTTTCTGAAATACATTTAGGATCCTACATAAAATGTTGTTCCTAATAACACTATGGAATGAAAATGAAAACAGTAAGGTAGAAAACAGTATAATCTCATTTTTGCCTTAAACACATCCACACACACACACACACACACACACACACACACACACACACACATACTGCACAAAAAAAAAACCTCAAAGAGTAAACACCAAAGTATTCAAAATATTAATGTCTTGGTAGGAGAATTATAGGATTTTTTTCCCCACAAGTAATGTACATTTCTTATGTAATTACTATTTTTAATCCTATGTATCTATAAATTCTAAGTCTTTGCAGACAGTCTGTTTTCTTTTTTTTTATTATTATTATTATACCTTAAGTTCTAGGGTACATGTGCACAACGTGAAGGTTTGTTACATATGTATACATGTGCCATGTTGATGTGCTACACCCGTTAACTAGTCATTTACATTAGGTATATCTCCTAATGCTATCCCTCCCTGACATCCCCCACCCCACGCAGACCCCAGTTGGTGATGTTCCCCACCCTGTGTCCAAGTGTTCTTATTGTTCAATTCCCACCTATGAGTGAGAACATGTGGTGTTTGGCTTTCTGTCCTTGTGATATTTTGCTCAGAATGATGGTTTCTAGCTTCATCCATGTCCCTACAAAGGACATGAACTCATCCTTTTTTGTGGCTGCATAGTATTCCATGGTGTATATGTGCCACATTTTCTTAATACAGTCTATCATTGATGGACATTTGGGTTGGTTCCAAGTCTTTGCTATTGTGATTAGTGCCTCAATAAACATACATGTGCATGTGTCTTTATAGCAGCATGATTTATAATCCTTTGGGTATATGCCCAGTAATGGGATGGCTGGGTCAAATGGTATTTCTAGTTCTAGATCCTTGAGGAATTGCCACACTGTCTTCCACAATGGGTGAACTACTTTATAGTCCCACCAACAGTGTAAAAGTGCTCCTATTTCTCCACATCCTCTCCAGCACCTGTTGTTTCCTGACTTTTTAATGATCGCCATTCTAACTGCTGTGAGATATCTCATTGTGGTTTTGATTTGCATGTCTCTGATGGCCAGTGATGATGAGCATTATTTCATGTGTCTGTTGGTTGCATAAATGTCTTCTTTTGAAAAGTGTCTGTTCATACCCTTTGCCCACTTTTTGATGGGGTTGTTTGATTTTCTTCTTGTAAATGTGTTTAAGCTCTTTGTAGATTCTGGATATTAGCCCTTTGTCAGATGGGTAGATTGCAAAAATGTTCTCCCATTCTGTAGGTTGCCTGTTCACTCTGACAGTAGTTTCTTTTGCTGTGTAGAAGCTCTTTAGTTTAATTAGATCCCATTTGTCAATTTTGGCTTTTGTTGCCATTGCTTTTGGTGTTTTAGTCATGAAGTCCTTGCCCATGTCTATGTCCTGAATGGTATTGCCTAGGTTTTCTTCTAGGGTTTTTATGGTTTTAGGTCTAACATTTAAGTCTTCAATCCATCTTGAATTAATTTTTGTATAAGGTGTAAAGAAGGGATCCAGTTTCAGCTTTTTACATATGGCTAGCCAGTTTTCCCAGCACCATTTATTAAATGGGGAATCCTTTCCCCATTTCTTGTTTTTGTCACGCTTGTCAAAGATCAGATGGTTGCAGATGTGTGGTATTATTTCCGAGGGCTCTATTCTGTTCCACTGTTCTATATTTCTGTTTTGGTACCAGTACCATGCTGTTTTGGTTACTGTAGCCTTGTAGTTTAGTTTGAAGTCAGGTAGTGTGATGCCTCCAGCTTTGTTCTTTTGGCTTCAGTCTGTCTTGGCAATGTGGGCTCTTTTTTGGTTCCATATGAGCTTTAAAGTAGTTTTTTCCAATTCTGTGAAGGAAGTCATTGGTAGCTTAATGGGGATGGCATTGAATCTATAAATTACCTTGGGCAGTATGGCCATTTTCACAGTATTGATTTTTCCTATTCATGAGCATGGAATGTTTTTCCATTTGTTTGTGTCCTCTTTTATTTCATTGAGCAGTGGTTTGTAGTTCTCCTTGAAGAGGTCCTTCACATCCCTCGTAAGTTGGATTCCTACATATTTTATTCTCTTTGAACAATGGGAGTTCACTCATGATTTGGCTGTTTGTCTGTTATTGGTGTACAGGAATGCTTGTGATTTCTGCACATTGATTTTGTATCCTGAGACTTCGATGAAGCTGCTTATCAGCTTAAGGAGATTTTGGGCTGAGACAATGGGGTTTTCTAAATATACAATCATGTCATCTGCAAACAGAGACAATTTGATTTCCTCTTTTCCTGATTGAATGCCCTTTATTTCTTTCTCTTGCCTGATTGCCCTGGCCAGAACTTCCAACACTATGTTGAATAGGAGTGGTGAGACAGAGCATCCTGTCTTGTGCCAGTTTTCAAAGGGAATGCTTTCAGTTTTTGCCCATTCAGTATGATATTGGCTGTGGGTTTGTCATAAACAGCTCTTATCATTTTGAGATACGTCCCATCAATACCAAGTTTATTGAGCATTTTTTAGCATGAAGGGCTGTTGAATTTTGTCAAAGGCCTTTTCTGGATCTATTGAGATAATCATGTGGTTTTTGTCTTTGGTTCTGTTTATACGCTGGATTACAATTATTGATTTGCATATGTTCATCCCAGGGATGAAGCCCACTTGATCATGGTGGATAAGCTTTTTGATGTGCTGCTGAATTCAGTTTGCCAGTATTTTATTGAGGATCTTTGCATCGATGTTTATCAGGGATATTGGTCTAAAATTCTCTTTTTTTGTTGTGTCTCTGCCAGGCTTTGGTATCAGGATGATGTTGGCCTCATAAAATGAGTTAGGGAGGATTCCCTCTTTTTCTATTGATTGGAGTAGTTTCAGAAGGAATGGTACCAGCTCCTCCTTGTACCTCTGGTAGAATTCAGCTGTGAATCCATCTGGTCCTGGACTTTTTTTGGTTGGTAGACTATTAATTATTGCCTCAATTTCAGAAATTGTTATTGGTCTATCCAGGGATTCAACTTCTTCCTGGTTTAGACTTGGGAGGGTGTATGTGTCTAGGAATGTATCCATTTCTTCTACATTTTCTGTTTTATTTGCATAGAGGTGTTTATAGTATTCTCTGATGGTAGTTTGTATTTCTGTGGGATCAGTGGTGATATCCCCTTTATCATTTTTTATTGCGTCTATTTGATTCTTCTCTCTTTTTTTTTTTTTTTTTTTTTTTTTTTTTTTTTTTTTTTTTTTTGAGACGGAGTCTCGCTCTGTCACCCAGGCTGGAGTGCTGTGGCCAGATCTCAGCTCACTGCAAGCTCCGCCTCCCGGGTTCACGCCATTCTCCTGCCTCAGCCTCCCGAGTAGCTGGGACTACAGGCGCCGCCACCTCGCCCGGCTAGTTTTTTGTAGTTTTTAGTAGAGACGGGGTTTCACCGTGTTAGCCAGGATGGTCTCGATCTCCTGACCTCGTGATCCGCCCGTCTCGGCCTCCCAAAGTGCTGGGATTACAGGCTTGAGCCACCGCGCCCAGCCGATTCTTCTCTCATTTCTTCTTTATTAGTCTTGCTGGCGGTCTATCAATTTTGTTGATCTTTTCAAAAAACTAGCTCCTGGATTCGTTGATTTTTTGAAGGGTTTTTTGTGTCTCTATTTCCTTCAGTTCTGCTCTGATCTTAGTTATTTCTTGCCTTCTGCTAGCTTTTGAATGTGTTTGCTCTTGCTTCTCTAGTTCTTTTAATTGTGATGTCAGGGTGTCAATTTTAGATCTTTCCTGCTTTCTCTTGTGGGCATTTAGTGGTATAAATTTCCCTCAACACACTGCTTTTAACGTGTCCCAGAGATTCTGGTATGTTGTGTCTTTGTTCTCACTGGTTTCAAAGAACATCTGTCTTTGTTCTCATTGGTTTCAAAGAACATCTTTATTTCTGCCTTCATTTCATTATGTACCCAGTAGTCATTCAGGAGCAGGTTGTTGAGTTTCCATGCAGTTGAACGGTTTTGAGTGAGTTTCTTAATCCTGAGTTCTAGTTTGATTGCACTATGGTCTGGGAAACAGTTTGTTATAATTTCTGTTCTTTTACATTTGCTAAGGAGTGCTTTACTTCCAACTATGTAGTCAATTTTGGAAGAAGTGTGATGTGGTGCTAAGAAGAATGTATATTCTGTTGATTTGGAGTGGAGAGTTCTGTAGATGTCTATTAGGTCTGCTTGGTGCAGAGTTGAGTTCAATTCCTAGATATCCTTATTAACTGTCGAGACAGTCTGTTTTCAATATTAGACTAAAAACAGGATAAAAATGTATAAAACAGATTACATGTAAAACATTCGTGTAATCTTTGCAGAAAAGTTTCTTGAGAAGATTGAAACCATTATACTATCTATTGTTCATTTTGTAAAACCAATTCACTCATAAATAGCATAGATAAGAACACAGGCATTGAAGCCACAGTACTTAGGTTCAGAATGTGGTTCCACAACTTACTAGCTACATGACCCTTGATATACAATATCTGTCTACGTTTATATACTTGTGTTATGAGGTTGCCGTGAGAGTATTAGTTAACACATATAAAGTGCCTGAAGCAATGCTAGTACATAGTAAATGCTAAATAAATATTAGCTGCTAGTATTTGCTATTGTTACTTTATATCAGGAAAAAAAAACTTCATGATTAAGGAAGATCTTATGAATGACACATACAAATCTGGCATCATTCTTTTTTTTTTTTTTTTTTTTTTTGAGACGGAGTCTGGCTCTGTTGCCCAGGCTGGAGTGCGGTGGCCAGATCTCAGCTCACTGCAAGCTCCGCCTCCCAGGTTCATGCCATTCTCCTGCCTCAGCCTCCCAAGTAGCTGGGACTACAGGCGCCCGCCTCGTCACCCGGCTAGTTTTTTGTATTCTTTAGTAGAGACGGGGTTTCACCGTATTAGCCAGGGTGGTCTCGATCTCCTGACCTTGTGATCCGCCCGTCTCGGCCTCCCAAAGTGCTAGGATTACAGGCTTGAGCCACCGCGCCCGGCCCATCATTCTTATAGAACATCAAATACACAAAATTTCAGGTCTGAGATAGACTTGATGAGATTTTAACACAAAGTTACATCTGTGAATTAGGTCATGAAAACAACTGGGAACAAGAACTATTAAAATAATCATGCTTTTAATAGCAGATCAAATATATGTTCTATTGGTTAAAAACTATGAAAATGTTGCTTTTAACCAATGTATTCTAATATGGTTATCCCTTACAAAGTAAAAAAAAGAAAAATTCATATTACATTTA
Source organism: Rhinopithecus roxellana (assembly GCF_007565055.1). Classification (NCBI taxonomy): domain Eukaryota; kingdom Metazoa; phylum Chordata; class Mammalia; order Primates; family Cercopithecidae; genus Rhinopithecus; species Rhinopithecus roxellana. Next base: position 50,671,104 of record NC_044550.1, read on the forward strand.
CTAGATACAACTAAACCAGTGGTTTTCAGACTGCAGGCTATGACCCAAGGGTAGTAAAATCCATTGAGTAAGTTACATGTAGCATTTTTTGTTCAATAACATAGAACAACATCAAACAGAAAAGAAATCAGAGGGTATCACAGTAATTCATTTTTGCAGCAGTTAAAATATACATTTGTGTGTCTTGAAATGTGGTATACAACGTATCTCTTACTGTGTCAAAGTGTCAAAAAGTTGGGGAAACATTGTTCTTTCTATATCAATGTGTAACATTTCATACATTAATCTGGACAAAAGCTTAGGTTTATTTTGCTTTTATAAATTTTTTAATTCATATTACTAAAGTATACAATGAAGGGTAATATAATTAGCTGAAATTTTGTGGTCATTAAACATTTTTAAATGTTGCACAAGTATAAAATGGTAATGGGTTGTGGAGTTTTAGACAATAATCTTAAACTCAGTTAAAAGAAAAAAAAAAAATACTGGCCTGGTGCCATGGCTTACACCTGTAATCCCAGCACTTTGGGTGGCCAAAGTGGGCAGAGACTGCTCGAGCCCAGGAATTCAAGACCAGCCTGGGCAATGTGGTGAAACCCCGTCTTATTTAAAAAAGAAAGAAAGAAAAGAAAAAAGAAAAAAATACCTATTTCTGTCTGGCATTTGAAAAATAGGGAACTGAGACTATGGAATTTTCTTTATTAGGTGTTCTAATACCAGAAAAAGCAACGTGACGTGGTAAATAGATCACAGACATCAGAATCTGACAGCCCAAGGCAAGAATCCCCGGTCTGTATATTACTAGCTCTGTAGCCTTCAACAATTAACCTCTCAGCCTTGGTTTTCTTGTACTTCACAAGGTTTTAAGGGTGGATACACATTAAATACATAGAACTATACCTCGGATATTAGGTGGCATCTCTGACCACCTAATACCATAGCTGGAAAACTTACAAAAAGCCAAATTTCTTGCATGGACAAGGATAACCTCAAAGCCTATCTTGTGCACTAAGATATACTCATCTTCATCCAATCATACCTGGAAGATAAACCAGATAGAGCTTTCTTGAGAATCTCAGGGGTTCTATCTGAGGATGCTGGAATTTCTGGAATATCAGAATCTGTTCTGGAATCCAAATCTCCATATCTGTCATCAATATCTGTTTCCTAAAATTAAAAAGACAAATTACTTTGCAAAATCATGTTTAGAAAAGCACATGCTTGCCAATACATTCATTTATTGCTCAGGGTGTCACATCTCAGTTACATAATCTGAAACAAAGAAACAACTATTAATTTATCTTGAATATCTTAGCACTGCTATACTTCTTTGTTAGGAAAGTTTGATTATCTTTGCTAAAATCTACTATTAATAATATGAAGGATAACTTTAAACAAAAGAAGCTCCCATATTTTCTAAATCAGAAATATACCCCTAAAAGAGATACGTATTGTTTTGCCACTTACCTGGGAGATCCTGGTGTTAGTTCCATGTAGATTCTGATCGGCTGTTAAGAGTCCCTTTTTAAATTTGATTTCAATTAAAGCATCAACAATAAGAGTAATATCTTACATGAGCATAGCAGTTCACATATATTTTTAAACATTTCAACTTCCATCATTTTTATTAGATCCTCGAGAGAGAATCCCAATTGAAGCAGGTCAAATGGACCTCATCTCTATTTTACTGGTAGGTAAACTATGATCAACAGCATTTGGTGATGAGGTTTTTAAAGAAGTTATGTAAAACACAAACTGACTACTGAGTGCATGTACAGGAGCTACGTGAGGATGCTGGAGATGGCAGGGAGCTCTAGGCCTTTAGACAAAGGTGGTCACTGCAGAATTTCCAGGGATAGGGTGGTCAATGCAGTTTTCAAAACAGAAATGTCATCTAATGCTCAGTTTTAAAGTTGCTCATTCTGCCATAAGTCTCCACTGCCATGTTCTTTCCTCTTCTACAACCTCTCCCCTCTCAGGCCCTACCCTTTCCATCCTATCCTGGCAACCTTCAGTTATGAGTGGTAAACACACAGACACCTTGGGAGAATGGCTTACAGAGGAGGAAACTGGAGTGAGGGCGTTGACCTGGGATAGAGGAAAAAGAATATTCCCTGGAGGCAAATACAAATAGACAGAGCACTGAGCAGGATATAGAGCCTGAAATAATCCTAGGAATAAAAGCGCCCAACAATTCAGAATGTTGAGGATGTGCAATCCAAACTCAGCCCTTATTAGCTCCAAAACATCGGCAAATGTCATCACCCCTTTGAACTGTTTCTTCATCCCTAAAATGAAGCATTTAGTACAGTGCCAAGGACTTAGTAAATTCAAATAAGCAGTAAGATAATATTATGATTGAATAGAGTCTTCTAATTCCTCATTAGGAGGCTCACCAAATATAATGTTAGCCTTTGGGAGTATTTTCAGTTTTCATAAAGCACTAATAAACTTTAGTTTACTCACTTTTTAAGTATACAATTACGAAATTAAATGTGTCAATGTACCCTAAATGACAAACGAGAAATAGAAATGTCAGATTCCCACTGTGACACCAAGAGTTGGCCCCGAAGCTGCTTAAATACAGAGAGATGGTAACTAATAAACAACCAGACAGAACATCCCCTCAGAAAATGGCAGGCCACCTGCTGTCAGTTTGATAAGCTGCAGAGCTTGGACATCTGGAACAAGGGAAACACATCAGTTTTGTTTTGCTTTTTTTTCCCTTTTCCCTGCCATTTTCTTTTCATCTTTAATAACCCAGACTATTGACAGGGGTGGTGTGAGGGGTAGTGGGGATGGTGTGAGGGGTAGTGGGGATGGTGTGAGGGGTAGTGGGGATGGTGTGAGGGGTAGTGGGGGTGGTGTGAGGGGTAGTGGGGGTGGTGATTAATGGAAGTGGTTCTCTAGGGCAGTATCACTATCCTACAGAAAGAGCATGAGACTAGGAATCAGGAGCTACCAGCCCTAATTCTACCTCTCCCCTAACTAGCAGCAAGATAAACGGCAAATCACTTAATCTGAAGGAAACTCAGGCCTTGGTTTCCTTATTTATAAAACACTAAAACCATCCAGACTAGCATTCAAATTGTGCTCCTCAAAATACTAAAGTTCTCTGCAAGCCACTTTAAAGCCCACTTGGCAATAATGGTGACGTGCTGCAACCCTACCCTCCCCACCCTCAACAAGGCTGCCCTGCTTTTATTTACATTATTTAAGCTTCTGGTTTCTATTTTATACCCTTTAGAGAAACACAAAATAAAAACTTAAGTTGGACTAGGAGTCTATTTCATTCTAGTAATTAAAGAATACAAGATAATTTCCAAATAGTGGCATTTTGGAGCAATGTTACTCAATTATGAGAATGAGTAACAGGGGCCCTTGTTTTACTGTATTTAATGTATAGACTTTGTTACAAAGATGCCAGACTTGAAAAGGGAAATAAAAGTGTGAATGGAGGTCAGGGAAAAGAAGGAAGTACTATAATACTTTTAATGATCAAATAGAGCTATGCAGCATTGTGCACGTTGAATGAAGGTATTTTATTTTATTTATTTATTTATTTGAGATGGAGTCTCTCTCTGCCACCCAGACTGGAGTACAGTGGTACAATCTCAGCTCACTGCAGCCTCCACCTCCCAGGTTCCAGCGATTCTCCTGCCTTAGCCTCCCATGTAGCTGGGATTACAGGTAAGCCCCACCAGGCCCAGCTCATTTTTGTATTTTTAGTAGAGATGAGGTTTCGCCATGTTGGCCAGGCTAGTCTCGAACTCCTGACCTCAGGTGATCCACCCGCCTCGACCTCCCAAAGTGCTGGGATTACAGGGGTGAGCCACCATACCTGAAATGAAGGTATTTTAAATGTTTACAAGAACCTAAAAATTCGTAGCTGCTTCTTCTCAAGCTCATAATTTAAAGACAATGATCTTCAACTTTCTATCTTGGGCCTGTGTTCTCCCACCACCATGTGATCTCTCATGGACCCCGTACACCGATGACTCCCTGTAAACTTATGTCTCCAGCTTCCAACATGCCATCTCCAGCTGGTTTTCCACTGGCATCATCTGAAATTCAACACAGGCAATGGGTTTCTCTCTCTTCCACATCAAAATGCTGCCTCCTTCTATAATTCCTTCTTTGGAGAAGATACCACCACCAATCCAGTTAACCAATTACTCAGGTCAGAAACTTAGACATCACCTTAACACTTGACATCTGCCTCCTTTAACCAACACATTCAGTCGGCACCAAGTCTGTCATTTGTCTTTCCCTCCATTTCTTTTTCTTTTGCCTCTTTTTTTTTTTTTTTTTTTTTTTTTTTTTTTTTTTTTTTTTTTTTGAGACAAGGTCTTACTCTGTCACCCAGGCTGGAGTGCAGTGGCATGATCTTGGCTCATGGCAACCTCAGACTCCTGGGCTGAAGCCATCCTCCCACCTTAGCCTCCTGAGTAGCTGGGACTAAAGGCATGCACCACTACACCTGGCTAATGTTTTTGGCCTTTTTCATAGAAATGGTGTATCACCACATTTCCCAGGCTGGTCTTGAACTCCTGGGCTCAAGCAATCCATCTGCCTTGACCTCCCAAAGTGCTGGGATTACAGGTGTGAGCCACTGTGCCCAGCCTCCCTTCATTTCCATTCTCATTCACTGCTGCAAGCCTTGCTGAACATCACCTTCTTCTGTAAACATCTCAGAAGGCTTTTTTGGAGAAAATTTTCTAAAATTTCTATGAAAATGCAAAGAACATAGAAGAGCCAAACAAGTTTGGAAAAAAAATAAAGTTGAAGGACTTATATTACCTGTTTTCAAGAGCTCTTATAAAGGTACTGTAATCAAGACAATGTGGTACTGACATAACAGACAAAATGATCAATGGAAAAGAATAGTCCAGAAATAAATCTACATACATATGGTCAATGGATTAACAACAAAGTTGCAAAGGTAACTCAACAGACGGTACTGACACAATTTTAACAAAGAACCTTGATCCATACGTCACACCACAGATAAAAATTAAGTCAAAACAGATCACAGACATTTATATAAAGCTATAAATCTTCCATAAACTTTCTGGGACCTTGGTTAGGCAAAGATTTCTTAGTATGATAAAATTATTATCCACCAAAAAAATGATAAATATAACTTAATCAAAATTAGAATTTTCTTTTTTCAAAAGACACTGTTAGGAGAATGAGAAGACAAGTCACAGAATTAAAGACATTTTCAAATCACATATCTAATAAAGGACTTGTAATCTGGAATACATAACGAACTCTCAAAATTCAACAAAGAACAACTCAATAAATGAACAAAATATTTGGGCAGATATTTCAGGGGCAATACACAGATGGTAAATAAATACATGAAAATATGTTCAACATTATTAGTCATTAAGGGAATGCAAGTCAAAATCACAGTGTGATTCTACTATACATCTATTAGAATGGGTAAAATTTTAAAACTGAACACACCAAGTTTTGGAGAAAATGTGGAGGAACTGAAAGGCTTGCACACTGCTGGTGAGAATGTAAAATAGTACAACCACTTTGGAAAACAGTATCACAGTTTTTTAAAAAATTACATATACAACCAACAACTGAACCGGCCATTTCACTCCTAGGTATTCATCCAAGATAATGGAAGTATAGATACAAGCAAAGACTTGTGCACAATTGTTCATGGTAGCTTTACTTGCAATGGCTCCAAACTAGGGACAACTCAAATAGCCAACAGGGAAATTGACAAATTATGTTACTGCCACACAGTGGAATATTCTCTTGTGATAAAAATAAGTGAGCAATTGATACATGGATGAATCTCAAAATAATTATGCTGAGTAAAAGGTGCCAGACAAAATGTACATAAAATATGTATATATATGTATACATGTATATGTACATATATACACACATGTATTATATTATTCCATTTAAATAAAATTCTAGAAGATGCAAACTCATCTATGGTGCCAGAAAGCAGATTAGTAGGTGTCTAGGGATGAAAGAACTACAAAAAGTGGAAAAGTTTTACTGGTGATAGATTAGCTCATTATCTTGACTGTATGATGGCTTCATAGTCATAGGCATATATACATATATATATATATACGTCAAAATTTGCCAAACTATATTTGCTATGGACTGAATGTTTCTGTCCCTGCCAAAAAACAAATTATACAATGAAGTGCAACTTTCCAATGTAATGTTATCTGGAGGTAACCTGTGTAAGATTATGAAGTCAGTTAGGGTGGAGACTCATGAATGGGTTTAGTGCCCTTATGAAGAGGCACAAGAGATAATCTCTCTACCACGTGAGGACACAGCAAGGTGTCAGTTTGCAAAGGGCTCTCAGCAGGAACCAAATTGGCCAGCATGTTGATCTTGAACGTCCAGCCTCCAGATTTATAAGACATAAATTCCTGTTGTTTAGGCTATAGTATTTTCGTTATAACATCTTGAGCTAAGATAGCACTTTAAGTGTGTTCAATTTAGTGAATGTCATTTATAGTTCTTGGGGACTCTTAAAGAGCAGTCCAGGAAAGAGAACTGAGGTGCTTTCCAATACTGGGGACAGAAAGGACAAGAACAAGGACATGTGGCTCAGGGAACAAAGGATACAGTTCATCAAGAGGATGATTCCATCATTACACACTGTACACAGGCTTCAAGATATGACACTGTACTCCATAAATATGTACCACTATTATGTCAGTTAAAGTAAAAAATAGCTGGGTGCAGTGGCAAGCAGCTATTTCCAGCTATTCAGGAAGCTGAGGTAGGAGGGCCTCTCGAACCCAGAAGTCCTGGGCAACATAGCAAGATCCCACCTCAAAATAAATTAATTAAAATAAGAATCAAAATTTTAAAAATAGATGATGGCTCCAAAAGGAAGTCTCTAAACAAATGAAGGTAAAGTAGTGGTTTAAAAATAAAACAAAGGATAATATATTAAATCACTCACACTTTTGTCTCTTTCACTACTGGCCCCTTAAAAAGTGAGTTAGAAAACCAGGGTCAGCTCTTCCGTCAAGGGTCCCTTGATGTGCACAACGATCCTTGTAGCTCAGTTCAGCATTAAGATTTGCAATTAAGCCAAAGGAAACCCACAGAGACATAGAGCTCCACAACTGAAAGGAGGCAGCCTTTTAAAAATCTTGAAACTGAACAGTTTTACTTGAAAGAACATGAGGCTGTGTTCCCGATTTCAGCATTTTCTGTCTGTTTCTTCATGATTTTCACGTAAGCATGGATTTCTTCTCTTTCTCCCAGGAGTGGAAGTGAAGAAAAGGAACTGCTTTTTATCTGTGCTGGGGAGAAGGACTGATTTACTTCCTAGTGAGTCAGCAGTTTGGTGAACCAAGAGTGAAGAGGCTCAAGACCTCTATAAAGATAGAGAATGGTCAAGGGACTTGGTAACACTGTTTTGTTTGTTTCTTTCGAGACAGGGTCACCCAGGTTGGAGTGCAGTGCACTATCACGGCTCACTATAACCTCACCCTCCCAGGCTCAAGCGATCCTCTCACCTCAGCCACCCAAGTAGCTGAGACTACAGCTGGAGCCACCACACCCAGCTAATTTTTTGTTATTTTTTGTAGGGACAGGGTCTCCCTATGTTGCCCAGGCTGGTCTCAAGCGATCCTCCCACCTTGGCCTCCCAAAGTGCTGGGATTGCAGGTGTGAGCCATTGCTCCCATAACACTGTATTTTATAGACAGAAATCTGGTTATCTCATTCATCAGCTCTGTGGTCCTATCCTACACTAATTAATTGTAATTGATAAAACCTCCTTATTTGTTTAAATTTGAACTGCAAAGGGAAAAACTGGTCCCCAAATCTTTCTCTGCAGCCCTGTTCTATTCCCCACTGAAGGAAGGAGGTGACCGGTTGGTTCAGAGCGCCACCTTGGTAATCCAATCAGGAGTTACACTTTGTGGTGGATCTCAATGCCTGGATAAGAGAAAAACAAATGTGTCTCAGCATAACATAAAATGCCTGAGTAAAACCCAAATCTGATTACATCATCCACCTACCTCTTCATCACAGGGTATAAACCCAGCCTCCTCTTACTCTCCAGCCAGGGCTTTGGCCACACCCACCCAGCCACTCCAGGCTCTGCAGAACTAAAGTTTCTGCGCTCCCCAGAGTGTGAACAGTCTTAGCCTCTCAATATTGTGCTACAGTATTCCTCTATTTATAACTTACGCTCTTCCGCTTTGAGCCTGGCTTTGCCTGACTGGTGCCTATTTATCTCTAAGGTATCGACCTAGATGTAATTTCTAGAAAACTCTTCTTCAGGGAGCCTGTCATGGGCAAAATATACTTCCCTCCCCACTCCCCCCACCAAGATATTCACGTCTTAATCCCAGAACATGTGAAGATGTTGATACAATGCAATGGAAAATTAAGGAAGTGGACAGGATTAAATTTGCTAATCAACTGATCTTGAGGTGGTGAGCTTATCTTGGATTATACAGGTGAGTCTAATATAATCACAAGGGTCCTTATAAGTGGAAGACTGGAGGGTCAGAGTCAGAGAAGAGATGACAGAAGCAGAGGTACAGTGATGCTGGTTTTGAGCAAGGAGTAAGGGGCCACCAGCCAAGGTATGCAGTTAGCCTCTAGAAGCTAGAAAAGGCAAGGAAACAGATTTTCCCCTACAGCCTGCAGAAGGAACATGGTCCTACCAGGACATCTTCACTTTAACCTAGGGATAGCCATTTCGGAGTTCTGACCTCCAGAACCATAAGGTAAGGTTATATTGTTTTAAGACACTAAGTTTTTAGGGATTTGTTTTAGCAGCAATCAGAAGCTAATGGAGCTCCTCAGCCCATTTTGTGCGGCTCTTTGCACACCAACATTTGTATGACATGTTTTGATTGCCTGTTCACCCAGTAGTCTCACCCACCATGGCCATTCCTGCAACCAGGAGCTTGGTGAGTATGTGCTGAGGGAATTATGGCTGTCATCTCTCTATCCCCAAATGGAATCAGGCCAAGTCTTCCAAGCTACAGTATTGCTGCTCTGTTTTTTGCCATTCCTAAGATGCTATCTACAATATTCAAATCTTACTTAATTTTAAGGCCCATTTTAAGACTTTCCTAAATGTTTGGCTCCTTCTGATCTTTCTCCAGTGATATCCCATTCTATTATATATTAAGATCATACTACTTTGTATGGTTTCATGTATGTAAGTCTTAAATTCCAAATGAAGAATAAAGATCACTAGAAGAAAAAAAAAAATCCATGGAATTACACAAAAGAACGGAGAAAATTAAGAAGTTTCACTCAAAATCTGAATGATTACTGTCATCCCAAACTTGTTTTTTACCTGGGATCTTATTGATTGGTCCTCACAGGTATATCACTTTTTCAGGGCTAAGATAAATAATGCCTCCAGCTTTTCTGCCTTGCATTTATTTAGAGCAAAAAACAAGGACGGTTGGCCCCCTCACATTTGTGGGTTCCATATTCATGAATTTAACCCGCCTCAGATGAAAAATATTCAAAGGGAAAAAAAAGATAGTTGAATCTGTATTAAATATGTAGAGTTTTTTCTTGTCATTATTCTGTAAACAATACAGCATACTATATTGTACAACGACAGAATGCAACTATTTATGTAGAATTTACATTGTATTAGGTATTATAAATAATTGACAAATAAAAATAAAAGCCCAAGCCCCCCAACTGACTGAACAAACCCCTTCTTGGCCAAAGGGACACCAGAGAAACTTCAGAAACTGAGTTCCAGCCATGATGGCACAGGAGGTTGGACATGCCTCAGTATGCCCCTTCCTCATTAACCTTTAGCCAGAATTCTTTCTGAAGGAGTAAGCAGAAACCAGCTCTACAAAACAAGAAACAGAGTACCCTTTCTTTTATCACCTTTAGCCAATCATCTGAGGCTGCTACTGGACTCTTCCTCTTTGCAATTTTGATATGACAGCTTGCCAATTTCACAATGCATCCCTTTCCTAAAAACTGACCATCACCAGACTGATTTTGGCCACCTCTTGGATGATATGCATTGAGGGTTTTCATGTCCTATGCATCACCTTTGGGAGCACTTTGGGAGGCCAAGGCAGAAGGATTGCTTGAGCCAAGGAGTTTGAGACCAGCCTGGACAACATAGGGAGACCCCATCGCTACAAAAAAATTTAAAAATTATCTGGGCATGGTGGTGCATGCCTGTGGTCCCAGGTACTCGGGAGGCTGAGGTGGGAGGATCACTTGAGCTTGGGAAGTTGAGCCTGCAGTGAGCCATGACCCATAGATATGGAGAGCCAACTGTGTATATATGGCAAGATAAAGCAAACTTAGCAATCTCTTAATAACAGTTAAGTTCTAGGTATACTGATGATCATTGTCCTAACCTTTTAACATTTTTATATTATTAAAAAGTTACAATAAAAAGGTAGGGAAAACTTCAAAACTAATATTGAGACTCAGGACATACTACCCTAAAATATGACTATAGGGAACTACAATATGCCACCCCAAAATATACTTCTTTGTTATATTTCAAGATTATAATTCTGAGAAACTGCAGACACATTAGTAGCTCTGAAATGCTGTTATTTTGTAAAAGAAATTTATATCTATAAAGGAAATCTACATTAGTAAAGTATTTGTATAAGGAAGATGGCTACTCTGAGACAGCTTTTATTACCTGAGAGATTAACTGCATAACAAGACAGCCTTTATTCACCATGCATTTCCTCCCCTTACCCTCCCAGAACTTACGTGGCCAGAACCCCTTAGAAGCCTCAGCCCCTATTCCTTTCAGTATCTCAGGGTGCTATATAAAATTCAAAAATCTGACACTTCTTTCCTGTTTTGTTTTGAACATATGTAATTAAACAAGAGAAAAATGGTTTTTCTCTTAATTGTCTTATGTCAATTTAATTTGTAGCCCAGCCAAGAAACCTGGAAAGGTTTTCACTCCCCTACACTAAACAATATATTGATTGAGGTGAGAAAAGAAAAATAGCTCTGAGCTGACCAGCTATGTGAGGTATGTAAAATTTATCAGGCCCCAGAGTACGGGACTTCAGTCATACCCCCACACCCATGCCTGGGAGCAATTACTTAAAGGCATTTTGTTCCAGACTTGCTGCCTCACCCCTTATCTTCCTGCAATTTATGATACAAAGAACAATGTGTAGCCAATCAATAGTTTATTTTAATCTAAATTCTTATTAAACAACTTAGGAACTGCCTTTTCTTTTTTCCTTAAAAACCCACGTGTAGGCCAGCATAGTGGCTCATGCCTGTAACCCAGCACTTTGTGAGGCCGAGGCGGGTGGATCACTTGAGGTCAGGAGTTTGAGACCAGACTGGCCAACATGGTGAAACCCCGTCTCTACTAAAATACAAAAATTAGCCAGGCGTAGTGGAGCGCGCTTGTAATACCAGCTACTCAGGAGTCCGAGGCAGGGGAATCGCTTAAATCTGGGAGACAGAGGTTGCAGTGAGCCAAGATTGCGTCACTGCCCTCTAGCTTGGGCGACAGAGCAAGACTCTATCTAAAGGAGAAAAAACAACAACAACAACAACAAAAACCTTGTAACTGCTGCTAATCAGAGTGTATACTCAAGGCAACTTGAATCTAAGCTCCAGAATGGCCATCCTCAAGCTTTGGGATCAAATAATCATATATTCAAAACTCATTATATAGGGTGACAGAGGATGCAAACATATGTTGTAAACCTATGAAGACAAGGAAGGAATACCTCTGAGAAGATAAGCCACCCAGGTCACTAGCTGGTATTCTTATCTTCTTGTATACTTTGTATACCTTTTTGTATCAACTTCGTATTTGTTAAAAGCAGTATATAGTATTATAAATGAGACTACTACATGCAGCATTCCAGGGCACTATCTACATTGACTTCTATATGAATAGTGTCCCACAGAATTGTTTGGAGCCTCAACTCTGAGACGGTTCAAGTACAAGCACAGTATAAGTAGGTGAAAAAATAAAAAGCACACCCTTGAAAGATAAGTCTAATTTGGTTTCCCAAATCTGGATTTTTATATATTAAGATAAAATGTGAAGTTCCAGATGGGCTTAATAAATATTCATTGACCAACAGACAGCCCCACATTGTTTGTGAAATGACCTGCTTGGGACTGGAAGGTAGCAGTGAGCCAAAACTTAACTGTCAAGGTGTCTGATCCCACCTGGGCCACACAGGTGAGGCCACACAGGTGATGAAGTCAGATTGGCCACATCAGCCTTGCAGAAAGCTCTTAAATAGCTGGCCATGGTTTCCGGCAAATAAAGGGAACTGCAACCATAGCCAGGAAGCAAAAAAGCAACACTGCTTTCTTAGCTGCTAAGTTTGCAAAAAGCAGCTATAATTTCCATAGATATGAGCTCCTCATTCTGAACTGGACTCTTTTTTTCTCCCATCCTGTGCCTTTCAATTTCATATTTTAAAAGTGTAAAATCTTGGTAGTTCTGAGAAAGTCTTAAGCAAACAAACATTCAATGACATGTCCCGAAAAATATCTTTCACCTCTTTTTGAGGATAAGAAAACAAGTAAATACTTAGATAATAAACTTGGCGTATCTCAAGACGATCAAAAACCAATTGGTCAGCCAGGCACAGTGGCTCACGCCTGTAATCCTAGCACTTTGGGAGACTGAGACAGGTGGATTACTTGAGGTCAGAAGTTCAAGATCAGCCCAGCCAACATGGTGAAATCCCATCTCTACTAAAAAATACAAAAATTAGCTGGGCTTTGTGCTGCGTGCCTGTAATCCCAGCTACTTGAGAGGCTGAGGTGGGAGAATTGCTTGAAATGGGCGGGGGGAGCGGGGCGGGGAGCTTGTAGTGAGCCAAGATTGTGCCACTGCACTCCAGCCTGGGTGACAGAGTGAGACTCTGCCTCAAAAAAAAACAACAAACAAAACAAAAACAAAACAAAAAACAAAACAAAAACAAACAAAAAAAACAAACAAAACAACAAACAAAAACAAACAAAAAAAAATTGGTCATTAATGAAATTACTTCCTCTCCATTTCTAGAGTCGTTTCAAAATGTGATGTCATTCTCATTAAGTTCTGAAACATTTCTCAACCAAATAAAGTATAAACAGCTATAAAATGAAATAAAAACTAATGATTTCTTGTAATTGATCATAAGTAAGCGAGGAAATACTTGAAGTGCTGTTTTAAATCTAGGCGCCTGAAATCACCCAATTACAGGCTTTCAGCTAAAAATTTCTAATCCAATGCCAATATTTCACAGACTCAAACAGACCAAATTAGTCCAAAATCACACAAGGTAGTAACAGAGTAAGATTCTTTTTAAGGTTTTAGTTGATTTTATACATTTAGGACCACACATCTGAGTTCTCATTTACATTTTTAAATTAGAAAATGTAAGGTAAATCCTGGCTCTAAATACCATAATGCTGAGAGGGCATTTAGGCTGTCAAATTCCAATTTTCTCATATGTAAACTAAACCTGTCTCCCTTGCCTATACAATTGTTAAGAGACTAAAATTGATTTTAAGTATAAACAAGTATTTTGCAAATTATAAATTATTTTGCACTAAAAAATTAGTTTATATCATTATTCCATGCAGTGAAAGTCCATAATTCAAGAGACTAATATATTCTCAACAACAATTAGTTGTTGAGCAACAAACAAATCCTGACACCACCTATTTTCTCAAAGAGTATAAAAAAGCCACAAAAAAATAACATTCAAGCAGTGTCTTGCTTATAGTAGGCACTCAACAAGTATTTACTGAATGCACGGAACCAAACCAAGCCTTAAGAAATATGTTTATAATTCCCTAAATGACCTATGTTCTTTACACTGCACTCAAATCTGTATTTTTGGAAAAGACATCCCCAAATATAGAACAGTTAAAGGAAAACAAACACACCAAACCCCTGTATTTATCTGTGTTATCTGGGAAGAAACGTGAGAGCCTGTTTTACAAAAATGAAATTCATAAACACATAAAGAATACTCACACTACATGTATATATCTTAATTTTTCTTCATAATTTTCCAGAGCACATTAAATTGTCCCACTTTTCCCCAGTATATTTTGACAAACAAAATATTGTTCGCATTAAAGGGGAAAAGAAACTTTTATTTTGAAGAATATGAGTCTCATTAAATTATCAGGCCCAGAGAGGCATTTAAAATGTGTCAGCAGTCACGTCTCTCACCGTCTGAGCTAAACAACATAGCCACTTGCTATGTTGGCTCTGGACTGATATCAAGTAGCCATAAAATACCATATACTAGACACTGTAACTCATACCTTACATTTTAAAACTGAATAGCCAATCACTCATCAATATTATCTCTGTAAGGCAATGAGAATTCCTGTCAAACAACTTTGTACCAGCCCATTCCTTGCTCCCTTCTGCCTTTAAAAACTTGCTTATAAGAAAGGCCAACCAAGGCACTCACCCAGGCAACTTGGAAGTATGTCCCAGACAGTGTACTCACTTTGGCTCAAGTAAAGTCTTTAAAGTTGGCTCAAGTATTGTCTTTAAATTCTATGTTGCACCTCACCTTTTTCCTCAGGATCACAGCATCAAAAAAACCCACTGTGGTACACATCCAAAGCTTGATGTAGCTGATGACGTTCTACGGTAATCTCTCTCAAAATAACAAGAAAATGAATTGTTTAAAGATTATAAACAGCAAGTGAAAATTCATGTGGTAACCCTCAGATATTCTTTAGAAATCTCAAGTTAACTACCGTTCCTAACCTGCACATAGCTTACTATTACATTACCATGCCTTTAGATTCACTCTTTCATTAGTATACCTTGAGTATTCCTGGAAACTCTTGCCAGAAGTTCATGTTATTTACAAGAATTTCTAAAAGACACATCAACTCTCTGAAAGGAAGCATCAACGAATAGTTTAGTCCTAAGACTCTTGGAAAACTTTTGCCTCAAAATCCTTATCTGGCTTATCCACCAATCCCAGACTGTTATATTGTGACCCTTACCCAATCCTAATCAATTCCCCACATTGAAAGACCTGTCTTAGGCCAGGTGCGGTGGCTCACGCCTGTAATCCCAACACTTTGGGAGGCCGAGGCAGGCAGATCACAAGGTCAGGAGATTGAGATCATCCTGGCTAACATGGTGAAACTCCATCTCTAGTAAAAATACAAAAAAATTAGCCAGGCATGGTGGCGGGCGCCTGTAGTCCCAGCTACTTGGGAGGCTGAGGCAGGAGAATGGCATGACCCAGGAGGCAGAGCTTGCAGTGAGCCGAGATCGCGCCACTGCACTCCAGCCTGGGCAACAGCGTGAGACTCCGTCTCAAAAATAAAATAAAATAAAATAAAAAAGAAAAGACCTGCCTTAAATCAAACTTCCAATTCTCAAATAAGTTACACCTTGCTTCTCCCCTCTGAAACACTACTAAGACTCTGTGGGAGTGTTCCTCGCTGCAGTAAGCTAAAAACCTAGCTCTGTCTTATCACTTGGCTGGGGTGCTGATATTTTGGAAGCCAGCTTTTTTTTTTAAAATGTTATTAAATGAAATGAATATGCTGTGCATGATAAAAGCTGAACCATGGAAAATTACTTAGGTGGTAATACTGACTGATAATTCATCAACAATTAGGGAGTATCAGCCCAAATGGTAGTCCAGAAATCTAGATCTAAGCCATTAATATTTTATTAATGTTTTATTAATGGCTTAGATCTAGCTGAAAAACTATAGAAAACGTTCATTACACTTACAGGTGACATTAGCGCAACCTATAGTGAAGTGCACCAAAATGAAAAAGTAATTTACAAAAACACACTAAGGCTTTTACAAAAACAAAATAAAGCAGACAAAATGCAGTGCTGAATCCTGGATTGTATTCCAGGGCAGTAAATGGACAGTGGAACAACCACTGAACTTCTGAATAGTATCTGCAGTCTAAGATGATATTATAGCTATGTTAATTTCTTAAGTTTTGACCAATGTACCACGGTTATGCAAGATACAAACCTTAGGGGAAAGTTGGTGAAAAGTACACAGAAACCTTTGTAATGCTTCTGTAAATGAAACCAACCATCTTTACAAAAACTATAACAGTGAAAAAAAATCTGACCTAACCAACTCTACCTTGCCTTTAACCTTCAAGATGCCCATGGTCATTCCCAAGTGAGGACCAAGCTAACTTTGGAAGAAATTTAGTTTATAGGTTAAATGGTAATAGCTCTTCCCTAAACTAAACTGCCTTTATAAAACTAATAACAGGTCACAAGTTTAGGATTATGAGAGGGGACTGAATTTTGCTGTGATTACATGTAAACAATTATCAGCCACTGCTCTGGAAATCACAAGATTTGCAACTTCTACAATTACTTCTATACATAATATCACTATTAAATAAGCTAAGATATCGGCCTTTTAAAAGACAGACTACTTTCAGATTTTTATATTTCTGATGACTGGATAAGTCCCCCAAACCAGCAACTCCTGTGGCCCCCCACCCAGAACTGGGCTCAGTATACAAGGACCGTTTTCCATACCCCTGTAATTTGCCTCCCCAACCAATCAGCAGCATCCATTCTCTAACTGCTGCACATCAAACTATCTTTTAAAAAGCCTAGCCTCGGCCGGGCGCGGTGGCTCAAGTCTGTAATCCCAACACTTTGGGAGGCCGAGACGGGCAGATCACGAGGTCAGGAGATCGAGACCATCCTGGCTAACACGGTGAAACCCCGTCTCTACTAAAAAATACAAAAAACTAGCCGGGCGACGTGGCGGGCGCCTGTAGCCCCAGCTACTCAGGAGGCTGAGGCAGGAGAATGGCGGGAACCGGGGAGGCGGAGCTTGCAGTGAGCTGAGATCCGGCCACAGCACTCCAGCCTGGGCGACAGAGCGAGACTCCGTCTCAAAAAAAAATAAAAAAATAAAAAATAAATAAAAAGCCTAGCCTCCAAATTTTTAGGGAGGTTAATTTGAGTAATAATAAAACTCCGGCCTCCTGTTTAGCCAGTTCTGTGTGCATTAAACTGTTTTTTTCTATTGCAATTCTCCTGTGTTGATAAACCAGTTCTATCTGGGCAGCAAGCAAGAAAAACCTGTGGGGTGGTTACATAAATCAAAGTTGTTCCAAAATTAAAAGTTTATTTGAAAATAATAATGTATTTATGAAAGAAGCTGCACACATCTCAAATGGAGGACAGAAGTTAACTGATCTCTGGATTGTTTTCCCCTCATCTTCACAAATCAAAATCTCTAAGTAGCAGCCCCATGCACAAACACACAGGGACCTTAACCTGAAAGCACACTATTCCATGTGTGCTCCCCTTGACTGGCCACAGCTTCAATGTGCACCCTCTTTTCTCCCACTTCAGGGTCTAGCAAGTGAAGGAAATCAGAATATTTCACCCCAAATTATACTTCTTTGACATATTTTGAGATGGCTGTTCTGAGGGCCTGCAAACAAATAGCCCTGCAAAGCTGTCTGTTGTGAGGGAGATTTGCATCTGTAGAGAAAATCTGCATTGATGCAACCTGGACTTCTCTGAGGTTCTCTCTTGTCTGGATCTAGGAAAGATTAACTGAGAGTCTGACACCTTTAAAAGTCTGAAAGAAATATTCACCATCTATTCTCTCTGAGGGCTGCTCCCTATGAGGTTTCATCTACATGACAGGACCACCTTTGCCTCAAGATGGTATATAAGCTTCTGTGCCTCCTTCTGGGGTTCAGGTAATCACTCTGTCTCCCTCCTCCCATCCCACACATTAATAAATTTGTATGCCATTTCTCCAATTAATCTATCTGTTCTCAGTTTTTTCTCGCAAGTCTTCAGAGGGCAGAGGGGAAGTTCCCCCTTGGTCTCTACATAAGTCAGGTCTTAGCTCTTTCCCTTTCAATGCTCATTCCCACTCAACCCATCAGATCTTCACCAGCCCACTTCCCCGCTGAGCTGAATCTGTGGTCATTCACTTCAATCCTGGCTTCGCTGACTCTCTAATTCCCTACATCCTGGACCTCTGGCACTCCCCAGGCCTAAATCACTCCCATTGCTTTTCTTCTTCTCAGCTATTAAATGGGGATATTCCTAACACACAGTCACACAACACCAAATGCGACTGGAACACATTTGAACTGTCATTTTTGGGAAGTGTAATAGGAAATGACCAAAAGGTAACTATTATAGAACTATACAGAATTATCAAACTCAGTGAAGATTCAACTGAACACAAACTTGTTGTTTATAATTTAATTGTATATATACCAAACTATATATAAATATATACAAATATATATGAATTGAGTTAAACCAAGTTGTTTCTAAGATCCCTTGAAGCTCACTGGTTCTGAGTTCCTACCTTACTAACTGAAGGCATCGAACACTTGATCTTCTCCTTTCTGCTTTTCAAAATGTTCCTGTATCCACCCTTCATTCCGTCTTTCTTTTCTTAAGGAAGGGAACATGCATCCCTCTTTCCTTTCCTTGGATATCCCAATAATCCACAGTCTCTACCCCATGTTTGCTTTCTTTTTCCTAGGGCCTACCCATTGTCTTCAACATCTTTACTCATTTGACTTTCATACAAATATATATCTCCCCTCCTCTGAAAAGAAAAATCTTCATTAATCCTCCTGTCTCTCTAGCTGCCGTCCTGTATTCCTTTCACTGCCACTTTATAACAATAACTACCAACATTTCACCTCTCAATTTCCTCAACCTAAACCTGCTTCTACTTAGATCTTTTGCTGAACTCCATGTTCTGTCTCAGGCCTTATTCCTAAGTACTACTGATGATGTCCTCTAAGCCAGGGGTCCCGAACCCCCAGGCCACAGACCAGTACCGGCCTGTTAGGAGCTGGGCCTGTTGGGAACCCGGCTGCACAGCAGGAGGTGGGTGGCCGGTGAGCAAAGCTTCCTCTGTATTTACAGCCACACCCCATCACTCAAATTACAACCTGAGCGCTGCCTCCTGTCAGATCAACAGCAGCATTAGATCCTCACAGAAGCCTGAACCCTGTTGTGAACTGCACATGCAAGGGATCTAGGCTGCATGCTCCTTACGAGAATCTAATGCCTGATGATCTGTCACTGTCTCCCATCACCCCCAGGTGGGACTGTATAGTTGCAGGATAACAAGCTCAGGGCTCCCACAGATTCTATATTATGGTGAGTTGTATAATTATTTCATTATATATTACAATGTAATAATAATAGAAATAACGTGCACAATAAATGTAATGTATTTGAATCATCCTGAAACCATCCCCCCGACCCCATCCGTGGAAAAAAGTGTTTTCCACAAAACTGATCCCTGGTGCCAAAAAGGTTAGGGACTGCAGCTCTAAGCAATGCCTCCTCCTTTTGCTCTCAGGACCTTCATTATCTCTTCCTCTGTATCTCCAACCCTGTGCCTAGAATGCTGATTCAAGAAAAAACTCAACATGTCCTTTGCCTAGAACACCCAACCCAAATCCTTGTAAACCTAGTGAGTCCCAGGAATCTTTTCACTCCCAGTTCAATCCTTACCTACTGTTTACAGCTTTTCCGGCAGTCTCCAGGTAGAGGCCAAGCATGCCCTCTATGCTAACAATGAGCCTTGTACAGACTTTTAATAAATCTAACTCATATATGTCTCCTGCGGGGTGCCTTGAAGGGGTCCCTTGTCATTTTTCAAGTACCACTCCAACATTTAACACTTGGGAACATTCCCCTGCAGGTAAGAAGTATTTTTTTCACTTGCTAATTATCTGGAGTACAGAGCCTTCCCTCAGCACAAGTCACCAGTCCGGAACAAAGGGAGTGTCATGTTAATAACACCATTATTAAAAGACTACAAAATGGCAATGCATGGGAGTGTATTATAATAGCAGAATATAATGTACCTCCTTCACTTCTTTGACTAATTCCCCAAGAGTTTGGCCTTTACTGCAACAGAACAGAGAAGGCCCTTAATGAGTTTGAATTGACCAAATATTAACCAGCCTCCAGTGTCCAAAATGATTTTAAAATAGCCCTTGACCTGGAAATATAGGTGTATTCAAATACACACCCTGATAAAAAAGGACAGACAGGGATAGAGTTCAACATCTATAAGCTTGCCAAGTCAAAAGTTCCTTGTGATAAACTCTAAAAGTAGAGCAGTATTTTAGATAGGGTTTGAATATGTTCATCCTTGTCTAAGAAATCTTGACAAAACAGGTTACATATAGCAAAGTCTACTTTCAGAAAACAAAATCCAGCTGGACATGTGTTAATGAAAACCAACAGTACTGCACTGATAAATAAATAAATACGCAGCGAGGCAACCCAGTCACAGATAGCTAGAGACAACAGTTCTAATGAGTCAAAGCACACCACAGAAGTAATTTCCATTCCATTTTAAATACATTATGGTGTTTAAAAAAAAAAAAACTTATTTCCAAAGGTATTTTATGCATGGCTTCCTGAACATCTTTTATCTTAATAAAAGGTTGTTAGTTTTGTCGAGTTAAGGGAGTCAACGTAGAGAAGCTGGTATTTCCTTGATGCTAAACTATACCGGTGCTAAAAACAAAACAAAAAACAAATCCCAACTTAATTAATTCTACTTTGGGTCTAGTTTCCAAGGCAGTTTTCACAAAGATTATTCTCAGCCCACTGTTTCTAGTTTTGTAACTTCAACCTTCAGTAGCTGGAAATTGTTATATTTTGGGTAATTCCTTGACACATATGTTCTATTACAGACTCATTCTATTCTACTTACTATCAAGGGTAAGGGGAAAAAAGTGTCACTCCATTGATTCTAAAGTTTTAGTCCTAAGAATCACGTTTGTGTTTATTTCGTGATATCATGTGATATGTTCCTATTAGGGCTTTGTAATTTGGGTTACATCAATTTCATCAACATCAACTTTCAGGTGGAATCCTTCCCAAATCAGAACTGCCAGCCAGTCTCAGCAACCACATAAATCAGAAGAAAAGGAATCAGGAAACTTAGATTCTAGTTTCAAGAGGCACGAACTTGACCTTGGGCAATTCACCTCACTTCTGTAATTCAAATGGCAATGCCTGCTTCCAAAGTATGCTTCTAGAAACAGTTTACGTGTTTCGGGTTTCTCAAATAAAACGGAATTTTCTAAACAGACGGTTTGATACATCAGTCTATTCTCTGGCCCAATTTCCCAAACCATCCAGTCCATAAGGTCATAAAACTGCATTTCTTCACAAGTTCTTACTTGCACCACTGTATTACCAAACACGCCCGAATTCCTTTTCTAGCTTTAAACAGATGGTAATATCACATGTACTTATTCTTAAATGTGAAAGAAGAGTAATCTATAGAAAAGACAGTGAAAAGTCTTCATGAATTAACGTGTCGGGTTAAATGAAATCTACTGGTAGACAGAAGAATTGCACTGTCTGCCGTGTACTCAAAAGAAGCTGGAAGATTACTATTATGTCACATGCATGATACTCTCAAACCTCCAAAATCTATCATACTGAAAAAGGACGGAGAAAATAAAAGTGCAGATGGGATAGCGCGAGAAGCCAAGCCTCCCGCGTCAGGATCCAATGAAATGATATAGCTGACGGTGGCACGTCTCTATAGAGTCCTTACTAACTTTGTTCCCTCTACTGAGAAGAGGGGTGAGGTGGGAGCTACTAACTGCAGCTCCTAGGAGGGCAGGTTCCATCCTGATTCCAGCGTCGGCCCCAGATCCTGAAGAAAGGACCGGAAGGGGATGAAACTAAACTGTAAGCCGTGTTGAGTAGCCCATTTATCCCAGGCAGCGGCCGCGGTCATCCTGGGAACCGCACCGCCACTGGGATCCCGGGTCCCGACCCCCTCTGGGAAAGGAGGAAGCAGTGCCAGGCAGGGAGGAAGGTGCACGGGCAGCCTGCAGCCTCACCTGACGCTCGACGGGCCCCACCCTTGCTCTCAGGTGTCCCGCTTCCAACCAGGACCCAGCCAGGGCGCGGCGTCCACCTCTCGCGGCTCCACTTACTTTGTCGCTGGTGCTCTCGGTTTCGTGGTCGCCGCCGGCCGCCTCTCCCTCACGGGGTGGCGGCGACACCGCTTCCCCGGGGCTGGGGCAGCTTCCCCGGTACCTCAGCTCCAACATCTTCCGCTCCCGCGCTGCCGTGGCGGCCTCCTCAAGCACCCTTAAACCCGAGCTGCGCGCGGGGTTCTGCAGGCGGGGCGCCCCGCCACCTCGCAGCCGCGCCCTGGAGTCCCGCGGAGCCGCAGCCACTAACGCGGCCCCACCATAGAGCGGCCGCCGCGCCGGTCACCTCCAAAACGGCATCAACGAGAGAGCGCTCGAGGCCGCCTGCAGCGAGGGCGACTCCGGCGGAGGTCCCGGGCAGGCTCGGGGCGCCAGGCGCGAGCGGAGAAGGCGGAGACGCGGCCTCCGGTTGCCAGGTGCGCGTCTCCACGCAGAGGCCCAGGTGGGAGGAGGAGAAGGGGCGGGGAGAAAAGGAGGACACTTGACCCGCTTTAGCACTGCGCTGGGCTCCCGCCGCCACGCCAGCCCCTCCCGCCCAGCCCCCCCCGGAGCCGGACTCGGAGCCGGCGGGTCCCAGCCCCGCACACTTCTCCCTGCCCAGGCCTCTAGCACCGGGTCTCGCGCCGCAGGCCCCGCCCCTCTGCGCTGCACTGCGGTTCCCACAACCCCGCCTCTCCGCGAGGTGACGTCACGAGCCCGGCCCGCGGCCCCGCCCCCGCCTCTGCGTGCTGGCAGGTGGGGGCCTGAGAAAAGGTGGCAGCTGCTGGGCGGGAGGAGGCTGGAGGAGCTGGGAGGCGGAGGCGGGGCCAGCGCGGGCTGGAAGTGAGCGGTGAGAACTTGCAGACTTGTCCCTGGGCCGCTGCGAGGACTGGAGGAGCTACTCAAAGACGCCCGCTAAATGTTGACAGCGCTCAACACTGCTCCTTCAAACGCCACCCCGACCATGTCAGCTTGACACGCGCGGCGGGTCGGAGGCTCACCGGACCAGAAACTTGTCTGGCAGGACCGACTGGTTGGCCCCGCGGCATTCCCGCCCAGTGTCATCACCTTGAAAATAGGAGATGCTTTTGCCTCGCTGGGCGTCCAGAGGTGCGTCGGCCAACAGTTCTAATCACAACCGCAGCGCCATCTCCCAGAAACTCGGTACTGAATCTCACAAAGGTCACCACCTAGGATCCCAACACAGTGTGAGATGCTATGGGGCGCAGTTGCCCTCCAACTAGTCTCTGAGCAGTGGTGGACCTTGGGCTGCCAAAGAGGGAACAGGAAGGGCAAAAGATCCGCGTTAATTCTAGTCCTAATCCTGTTGAAAGGTGATTAGTTTTCTTGACATGTATCCGCCACCTGGTCATTACTGACAAGCTAACAAATAAAAAAAAAAAAAAAAGAGAGAGAGAGAGAAAAGAAAAAAGGCGGGCCTTCACACAGGACAAGGTTCAGGAACGCACCCTTATACAAAGAGATCAACTATATAAATTCCTCAAGGTCATTACTGACACGGTAAAAGTAAGTAAGGTGTTGAAAATTTACTAACAAATGAGCAAAACCAAAAGTCAAAGTAGGATGCATTGAAAAGCAGGACACAAAGACATCATTTTACCTCACCAAACTGATCTTTGAAGCTGTGCAGTTAGTTTGGGTTGCACGTTTTCAAAAGGATGTCAAGAAACCATAATTTGTTCCTTATGGGGAGGATAGCGGAAATTACAGAGAAGAGCTGAAAATAAGTCCCTACTGAACAGAGAACTATGGGGTGACTGCATTAATAAATTGTCCAATTGTTTGGAGGATCGGAAATGAAGGACTGCTTGATAGTGAAGAAGATAATCAAAATAATGACTGAAGAAGCTAGTGAAGCCAGTAGTAGGGTTTCCCTCTCTGGCTACCACCCTACCCTGCAAAAAGGATTAGAAGTGCTCCATTCTAACTCTCTGGAAGTCAAGAAGCCTGAGTTCTAGTGTTGCCAATGCCACTAATTGCATGGCCTGGTAAGTTATTAAGCCTCAGTGTCCTCAGCTATAAACGGATAGTAAGGATGGCCTCTGTGGTCCCTTTTAGCTTTTAGACGATCAGAATCAAGCCTTTGGTTTTCCCCATAGCCCAAGAAAAGGAGACCTAGTACACAAGGTACCTGAACAACTTCCTGTTTCCCCTTTCCCTAGTCCACTCATGGCCTCTTTGACTTTTTCCCTTTGCTGCAGGAGGAAAAAGAGAGTGAGGGGGTGACAAAGGGGAGCAGCAGAGGACAGTAGTGCATGACAGAAGAAACAGTATTCCCCAACCCAGGAAAAGTGGGACAAATGCAAAGACTACTGAAATAGAATGTGAGGTTCTACTTACCTCACCTTTCTTAAGCTCTGCTCTTTCTTGTATTGTAGCTAAGAGAGCAATTTCTTTCCATCTTCTTCATTATAGTTATTACCAGTAGTTGAGTGAACAGACTGAACCCAGACAGCAGGAACCGGCTTATTCATCTTTACAGGTCTAGCTCTTTCCACAGTGCCAAACACTACCCTTCTATAGGTAACAATGTTTGCTGAAGAAGTGAATGAAGAAATAATGGGATGGCAAAGGTACAGCCTAACAAGGAAATATATACACTCATGTGTTGTTTAACAGTGGGGATACATTCTTAGAAATGCATCATTGTGCAACATTACAGGGTGTACTAAACCTAGATGGCATAGCCTACTGCACACCCAGGCTGCATGGTAAAGCCTATTGCTTAGACAACTCTACACAACAGTAAATATTTGTGTATCTAAACATAGAAAAGGTACTATAAAAATATGGTATTGTAATCTTATAGGCTACAGTGGCATGTGTGGTCCATTGTTGACCGAAACATTGTTATGCAACCCATGAATGTATAGTATTTATGGTTTCTTCATTTAAAGTCTGTTTTAGACTTATATAGGTACTCACTTTTCTTCATTTTCACTTTATATGAGAGAGAAGTTGATTTTAATACTTATTAAGAGGGGTTGTAGTAATGACTTTATTTAAGATACAGTGCAATATACTCAACCACAACTGGCTTCCGGAACTCTGTGTTCTTAGACTTTTTCAATGTCTTTTTTCTTATTTTTCCTTTTTCTTTCTTTTTTATTTTTATCTTTCATTTTCATTCAGGGAACTTATGTGTTCTAAATTTATTGTATTTGTGTTTGGTGACACAAAATCTGGCATGTAATGGTTTCTAAGGCTTTACCTGTTAACTTTTCTTGAATTTATCCTGCTGAAGGGCTTCATAGAAACCCTAAGCACAGGCATAGGCCTAATCACATAGTACAACCCAGCCAGCACTTCTTGGATTGATTTTAAGGTTTTCCAGCCAGGCGTGGTGCCTCACATCTGTAATCCCAGCACTTTGGGAGGCCGATGCATGAATATCTCTTGAGCCCAGAAGTTCAAGACCAGCCTGGGCAACATATAGAGACCTCATCTGTACACAAAAATTTAAAAATTAGCTGGGCATGGTGGCGTGTGCCTGTACTCCCAGCTGCTTGGGAAGCTGAGGCAGGAGGACTGCTTGGGCCTGGGAGTTCGAGGCTGCTGTGACCCCTGTTCACTCTACTGCACTCTAGCCTGGGTGACAGAGTGAGATCCTGTCTCAAAAAAAAAAAAAAAAAAAAAAAAAATTAAAAAAATTGAAAATTTTCAACTTCTAACTCCTAATGAGGAATTTGCTAGAGAGATAAGAGAGAGAGTGCTAACATTATTGTTTATATGGTTTTTATTTTAGATTACTGTTTACCTTCTCTTTTGCTGGAAGTAATAAGAGCATAAGAGGCAGAGACGTTGCCTGAAGTAGTGAGAGTAGGAAATGAAGCAATTTGTTACTACTCTTCCCTGAATGTCCTCAGAATGTTCCCAGACTGATAAACATGCCTTCTGGGGTGGGAATGTGAATCTCAGCTGCTTTTCACATCAGAGGCTCAAAGGTGCCCTGCTGGAATGTCCCTGGCTTGCCAGGGGCGGAAGAAATCTTCCTCAGCCAAGCGTTTCCAGTTGCTTAGATACCCAAGTTACAGCTTTTGTCGCTTGACCTATCTTTCTCTGTTGCCCTCTGTCAGTTTTGTTTATAAGTTGGAGGTAGGAATTTCTGATTTAGGCCACCAGAGAAACATTTTATGGGACAATCTTGAAGTATAACTTATATTTACATTTTTATTTTTAATGGAATTGCATAGGAAAACAATGGTGTACTATCAAGTATTGT
Organism: Rhinopithecus roxellana; assembly: GCF_007565055.1. Taxonomy (NCBI): domain Eukaryota; kingdom Metazoa; phylum Chordata; class Mammalia; order Primates; family Cercopithecidae; genus Rhinopithecus; species Rhinopithecus roxellana. Next base: position 50,697,286 of record NC_044550.1, read on the forward strand.
AGTGAGAGAGTATCAGATGAGAGAGTGCTGTGGTGTAGTTAGAAGTATGGGGTTTATATACCAAGAACCTGGGTTTGAATCATAGCTTGAAGCTAGCTTGAATCATAGCTTGAATCTAGCTGTGACCTAATTTGCTTTAAGCAACATTTTCATCATACGCAGCTGAAGCTGTATCCTAACTGACATGTCCATTCAAAGCTTAAGTAATAATTCTTTACATAACACTTTACAAAGCACTTTCGCATACATTATTTCATTTGTTCTACTCAACAATCTATAAGCTAGGCATAATAAATATTACTCCTGTTTTATAAGAAAAAAAATCTGAGGCTCAGATGTAAAAGGTTAGAAAGGAAATTTGGGATTGAAAGCTAAGTTTTTATACTTTAAATTCTGCCTGGTTCATGATGTAGTACAAATATATAGCAGCAGAAACAAGCAACTTCTAAAGTTGGGGGTGGGGGATAGTTTGTTATAACAGGCACGTAAATTCTGAAGCTAGCCTGAGTTCAAATCCCAGCTCTGCCACCTACTGGCCTTAGGCAGTTAGCTTCAGTGTCCTCATGTGCAAAATGAGAATAAGGTAATATTTCCTCCTAAGATTCTTATGAAGACTAAATTGGTTAATATATGTAAAATACTTAGAATAGTGTCTGGCCATCGTGAAGCACTACACAAGTGTGACCTATTATTATCATTCATATTGTTGAAAGCTACGTTTCTTGAGGAGAACAATATTTGACTTCTAAACTCACTAAACTGCAACACCCCAGAGGACTGTGAAGAAGTAAGAATATGCTGATATTGCTTTGGTGAGGTAGGTAGAAATTATGAAATGGGGTAGGGAGACTTTGCAAACAAGTACAAAGAAATCAGCCTACCCAACAGTTAACCCAATTAGTTAATTTGTGCCTTGTCCTTCTGAGGTAGTACAATTAATGAATTTGGTTTTCCCCATTATTAACTGAAATCAATTGCTACTCATCTACCTTGTATATAATATGATGACTGTGGAATTCCTCCCATTTGTAGGTTCTTCACTGAATCCTAGTAGCTCTAAGCAAATTAAATTTGTTGATTTAATTTCTTTGTAGAGTAGGCAACATATTCTATAATTTTATAAATTGTGCCTTTAAAATGGGTATATGTGAGCTTTTTATACTGCATGGTTCAAGTATTCTGTTATTGTTGAATATGGCTATATAGAGAGAGAGAGAGAGAAAGAGAGAGGATAACATTTGGGGAAGTGGAAGAGATTGGTAACTGTCTTTAGAAGGGCCGGATCACTGATTTGCTTCAAACTATATCAGTTACCCCTCTTCAACAAATTGCAGAAATCCAGAGGTATCAGTTAAAGTATGTGGCAAAAGACACTGCTTCTGGTTGAGTTGGGCAGACAAGGAACTTATTGAAAGGATGTTAAGAAGTTCACAGAACTCTTGGAAGAACTGAAGAACCCAGCATAGAAAACTGGGAGAAACAAAGGATTTCAAGCAACAGCCAGGATTACAGTCAAAATTATTCCTAACACCTCAATTGAGGCCACCATTGCTAGATCCACTGGAACAGGATATGACAGCTTGCTCTGCCACTGAGGTAGGCACCAGTCACTGGATGCCACAGTTGCAATTGCTAATCCTTTCTTACTTAGGTTTTTACCTTCACAAACTCTTTTTTTATTATTAATAATAGTTTAATAGGAGGAATCATATTCTTGTAAAATGCAATAATAGCCTAAGATCTCTGTGAAAAGAGCCTTACTAATCAGATAAATAAAAGCTTCAGTTTATATCTTTTAGAAGATATAAGCATTATACTTCTCTTCTAAGACATCCTACTTATTTATGTTTTAACTCCTCTAAAATCACAGTGCATCTTACAGTTGATGAAATAAGAAAACATTAGGTCATAGTTTTATTGGCCATTTTATTTTTCTTCACAGTACATAAAATAATGGTGCATTTAAATCATGCATTTATAATGATTTAATTGAGTCTATGAAGTACAACACTTTAAAAATTATTGTTAGAAAGATCACATATCTTGGATTTTTCCAGATGGTCCCAATTATATGTACGTTTTTCTTTCAATGAAGAGTATTTATTAAATATGTAATTATATATATTTTTTATTTTGAAAACTTTTTCACATCTGTATATTCTCATAGCAAAAAAAGAATTTCCCAGACTATAAGAGGCCTCATTTTTAGTTTGAAAAATATAGTCAGTAATACGTTTTAAAAATTATTTCACTAGTGAATGTATTTTATTCCTGCAAATTACAAAAGACTTTTAAAGTTTACATACTTCTGGTAATACCTATTGTTTGTTGCAATTGTCTGTTTTCTCATAGTTTGATTTAGTAAAAAATATTTTTGTCATATTTTCAGAAATGTCATTGATTTGCCCCCCAAATTATACTAATATCCCAAATGATTATGGAGATTAATTTCCCCTTAACAACAATAATTTATGCATTCAATCATTTTGCATTTGATGCATTTTTATACATTTAACTGGGAGGAGTTGATGAATAGGAGTGGTGAAGACTGTGGCCTCCAGACAGTTGGGAAAATCCTAGAACAGGAAATCTGTTCGAGCATCTTTGGGTGGACTAGGACTGTTGTTAGGTTGTTAACCTAAGATGCTTAAGAAAGACCTAATACAGCAGTGGCATTCTTTTGTTTTATGTTTTTGTTAACAAACCTGGCTTCAGCAACATACCTTGCAGAGTGTAAGTTCTGTACTATTGCTTTTAGAGAACAAATGCCACAATGATTTACTTCAATTAGGTTTTGCCAAGTTATTTCCAGAATGTTCGAGGAAGAGATTAATGGTAGAATGAAAACATCTTACGCAAGGACACTTTGAGATTTCATAAGGCAAAGCTTTGCATTACCTTACTTACAAAGCAAATTTAGACAAATTTGGTGATCTTGTTAAGAGAATAAGTGAACAGTATCAATCTGTATATATGTAGATTAAACAAAATTTTTCAGAACTATGGAATCCTTGACAAATATTTATTAATTTTTTTTTTTTTTTTTTTTTTAAGAGACAGAGTGTCACTCTGTCACCCAGGCTGGAGTGCAATTGTGCAATCATAGCTCACTGCAACCGCAAACTCCTGGGATTAAGGGATCCTTCTACCCAAGCTCCCCTAGTAGCTAGGACTACAGGCAGGTACCACCATGCCAGGCTAACCTATTTATTTATTTGTAGACAGTCTTGCTATGTTGCTCAGGCTGGTCTTGAACTCCTGGTCTCAAGTGATCCTCCTGCCTTGGCCTCTCAAGGCACCAGGATTACAAGCTTGAGTCATCACCCCTAGCCCTGACAAATATTTAAAAAGCGATTCATAAATATTCCAAAACACCAAGAACACATATTATTGTTAACTTAGCAGTGTTGGGAAAAACTGATTTGGAAATGAGCAAAAGAAATTTCTGGCTATTCTTATAGTGGGCCTTAAGCATGCCTAGGGGGCTTGCTAGGCACTATTTGATTTCATAGGAGGATGCACCAATTTTTTTAAAGATGGGGTCTCACTATGTTGTTCAAGCTGTGGTACAGTGGCTGTTCACAGGCTCAGTCATAGGACACTACAGCCTTGAACTCCTCTTGGACTCAAGTGATCTTCCCACCTCAGCTTCTGGAGTAGCTGGACCACAGGTGTGCACCACCATGCCCAGCCAGGGGTACACCTTTGATTGTCTTTGATCAAATAGGCTATTTTGCAACTCTGTTGGAATAAAAAAAAGTGCTTTCTGGAAAGCTCATAACCATGTTCTTGTTCATAGCAATGTAAGTGAATTTTGTCTGATAGAGAATATAAATCATTTTAAGTCAAAACCCATTTGAACTAATTGTTAATATATCTCTAGTTCTCTCATTTGTAAATGCATTAAATAAAATCTTTGATATGTGTTCATTTTATATTTGTATAAGATTTGTGATTTTTGCACTTTTGGAAATGATACTTTAGCTATAGTAATAATACATGTTTGTTTTTATTGAATAAATATTCATCTACATACGTAACAAATGTTTATTGAGTACCTACAATGTCAGAACACAGTGCTAGGCACTAAATAGCATATATATATACATGTATGTATACACAAATGATACATAAATACACACTAGAGTTAAAAAGTTAAACAATACAGTATTATCTAGAACATATAACAACATAAAGTTGATTTTCCATCCTTCTGGAAACACTTCTTTCCCTAGAAGTGTTGTTAACTGCCTAGTAAGTGTTGTTAACTGTTTGCCAGAGTTTCTTACAGATCTGTTTCTTATGTAAGTATATATGCACATGTATATATTCTACATAATGTTCTGTGACATAATTTTTTATTTACTATTATGCCTTAAAACACTGTTTGTGTTTATAAGTACGTTCTAATTATTTAAAATCATTATATATATGCATGGTGTTACTGTACCATATTTTATTTAGCCATTTGTACAACAGACATTTAGGGATTTCCCCGATTTTGTAATTATTAAAATAACACTGCAGTAAATATCCTTGAACATATATTTATGAAACGTGCAATTCTATAGATACCTAAACATGGAGCAATAGATCAAAGAATATGTGCATTCAGTACTTGGATAAATTCTACAAGATTTCCCTCCCAGATGGCTGTACCGATTGTTATATGTTGATTAACTCAGATTCCTATTATAATGCCTTTGAGGATGATGTGGGGTTAGAGATAGAAATATGTTAGATAGAATAGGTTGTGCCACTAACTTGTCTAACTGGTGCGTGGGCTTGTCCTTTCTTTAATTCTAACACCAACTGCGAGAATTGCTTGTTTTAGAACTTCCATTCGAGAAAGCTGAGGCCAAATGCAGGAAATTGCAGTTTTCGCAGTTTTCTTTCATTTCCCCTCACCCGCCTACTCTGCTATCACACGGAGATCCAAGTTACATAGATCCTTCTCCTCTCCCAGCTCCATTACTTACCAAGAGCCATCTCAGACAGGCTGGGTTTTACTTTGTGTCTTCCTCCATTCAGGGTGCGGTAACAAAGTAACATAAACGGGGTGGCTTAAACAATGAATGCTTATTTCTCACAGTTCTGGACGCTGGGAAATCTGAGATCAATGTCCTGGCAGATCTAGTGTCTGGTGAGGGCCCGCTTCCTGGTTTGCAGATAGCTGTCTTCTCATTGTACCCTTACAGGATGGAGAACAGAGAAATAGAGAGACAGAAAGAGAGAGATAGAGAGAGAGAATGAGAAAGAGAGCATGCTCATGTCTGTTCTTCTAAGGGCACTCATCCTATCAGGAGGACTCCACTCCAATACACTGATTTCCTCCCAATGGCCCCATCTCCAAATACGATCACACTGGGAATTTTAGGGTTTCAATATGTGAATTTGGAGGTGACGCATTTAGTCCATAGTACTTTGTTTTAGAGTTATTTCTCCAGACATGAGTCTGACAGCACATACCCCTGCTGATGTGGAGGAAGAGTGGTAGACAGTTGTGGTCCCATACTTTGAAACCAAGGATGCAGCCCTGATGAATCACCTTTGAAGTCATTCTTTCCTTTTCTTGAAGAATAGTTCCTGTTTGCAGTCAAATCGCTCTATTGTAACTGTCCTGTAGAATTTAAGTCTGACAGCCTTTCTTCATTTTGTCCTGTCTCCATCTCCTTCAGTTCAACTGGTAGTATTTCTGCTAATATAATTCTATAACCTTTTTTATCAAGTGATAGTCTAGCCACACTCTTGGTGTCCTCTTCCAAACGTGCCTTCACATAATTTGCAATATGGACAGGCTGAAAATTTTCCAAATCTTTAAGCTCTGTTTCCTTTTTGCATAACAATTTCTTCTTCAATTCATTTCTCACTTCTTGCATTTTACTAAGCAAGAGGAACCAAGACACGCCTGTAGCACTTGGCTTAGAAATCTGCATAGCCAAATATCCAGTTTAGTCACTTGCAAGTTCTGCCTTTCACAAAACACTAGGACACAACTCAGACAGGTTCTTTGTCATTTTGTGACAAGAATCACCTTTCCTCCTGTTTCCAATAATTTAAGTTCCTCTTTCCATCTGAGATCTCCTCAGAATGGCCTTTAACACCTATATTTCTGCCAACAGTCCCTTCATGACTGTCTAGGATTTTTTTCTAGCATGCACCTCAAAACTCTTCTGACCTCTACCTGGTACCCAGTTTTAAAGCCTCTTCCACATTTTTAATTATAGTTTGCAACACCCCATTCTGTATACCAAAATCTGTATTAATTAGCTTGGGCTGCCATCACAAAATACATAGACCGATGGCATAAACAACAGAAACTTATTTTCTCACAGTTCTGAAGCTGAAAGTCAAGATCACAGTACCAGCACGACTGGTTTCTGTTGAGGGCCCTCTTCCTGGCTTGCAGACAGTTGCCTTCTTGCTATGTCCTCACATGGTAAAGAGAAAAGGAAAGCTATCCGGTGACTTTTCTTATAAGGACACTAATCCTATCAGATCATGGCCTTACCCTTATGACGACATGTAACTACAATTACTTGTCATTACAGAACAGAATATTTAAGAGGCTACAAGAATGAAATCGACATATATTGCTGAACACCTGCATGTGGGAAAGGGAGTGGTGGTGAGGAATTAAGAACCATAGGCACATTTTAGACTTGTGTGGCCGGGTGGTGTCGTTCCTGGAGACTGGGACTACAGGAGGAGAAACAGGGTTGAAGGAAGATGGAAGAGAAAAAATGAGGTGCCTAGTAAGTATTAGGCACTATTGGTCATTTTACATATGATATATTTAATCCCTACCACAGACATGTAAGGTTAATCTACTGATCATTTAGGTGAGGACAAAGAGAGAGTCACTTGCCCAAGTTCAAACAGGAATCAAGAATCAGTAGAGAAGTTACATCTGCCGCCCAGACCCTGCCCTCTCTGTTCCGCCCACTGGCTGGCTCTATGTCCATGCTCACACATGGATACTTCCAGGAGGCTGTGACACATCTCGGGCAGGTGGCAGCAGGAAGCCGAACTTGCTAGTTTTAAGAACTGGAGATATTGACTTGCAAACCATTAGTATAAATACAGTTATAGAAGAAGGGGTTAGAATAAGAAAGTAAGATAATTTCTTCATAATAAGCCAAAATGTAAGGGCCTCAATCATATCCTATCTCATATCAGAAACATCAGGATATTTTCCGCATTCTATGAAGCATTTTGATCAGTTGTAATCAGCAATTCGTATTTGGGCAATAAGCTAATTGATAATTTCCTACCAGATGGCTGCATTGGGTGTTTTATAAAGAGTAGCTAGAAATGTGGGATTACCTGTGAATTCCCAACTGTTTTCTGAACACAGTAGCTTCACTTATTCAGAGATGTAAAGATAAATATTTCAAAATTTATTTTTGCAATTCTCATAATTATTAAATATTGTTTTTATTCATAATTTTTAATAGTTTCATCTCTTTCACATTTTAGGAACTATTTCATGCATATTGTTTAAATGCATCATATTTGAATAACCGGGTATCCTAATGTGGAACCTGGGATATTTATTCATTTCACAACTATTCATTGAATTTCTGTTCTGTGCCACATACTATTCTAGGTGTGGATCTATGACAGCTAACCTGACAGACAAAATCTCTTACCCTTTGGAGCTTATATTCTTAGAAAGGTGGAGAGAGGAAAGACAGACAATAAACAAATGAAAATATAAAATGTTAGCTGGTAAGTTCTATGGAGAAATATAAAACTGCTAGATGGGAGGGTAGGGGATTATGATGGAGTGGTAGGGTGAAATGGGGGAGGGCAGGGGTATTCTATTTTATTTAGAGTGGTTAGAGGAGACCTCACTTGTCAGGTGCAATTTGAGCCCCAGACTGAAGGAAGTGAAGTAGTGAATCTCGCGAATAATCCAGGTAAAGAACATCAAGGTAGAGAGAACAACTGCAAAGGCTCTGAGGCATGAGTTTGCTAAACATCATCTGGAATCAAAAGGGAGGTCAGTGTAGCGAGGGCTGAATGAGTGAAAAGAAGATGATCAGGGGCTAGCCTGACTTGGAGTGTGTGTTGCTGGATCATGTAAGCCCTTGTAGAACTGGTTAAGGACTTACACTCTGAATGAGATAAGCACCCAGAGATAGGAAACCATCAGAAGGTTTTGGTTTGTTTTATTTTTTGTGGAGACAGGATCTCACTATGTTGCCCAGCCTGGTCTCAAACTCCTGGTCTCAAGTGATCCACCTTGGCCTCCCACAGTGCTGGGATTACAGGTGTGAGCCACTGCATCTGGCCCACTGGAAGATTTTAAGAAGAGGGATGGCATGATCACCTAAGTTGTGAAAGGATCGTCCTGGTGCCACGTGGAGCATTGACTGTAGGAGTTAAGATAGAATCAGAAAACCAGTTGGGAGGCTTCTGAGATGATGGTGGCTTGTGCCAGGTTGTTAATTAAGGAGGTAGTGAGAAAGCATCAAATTCTTTATGGTTTGAAGTTTGAGCCAACAGAATTTTCTTTTGGTTTGGAGGCAGGATGTGACAGAAAGACACCAAGGTTTTTGGTCTGAACAACTGGAAGGATGGGACGTCTGTTACAGAGATGGAGAAGACTATAGGGGCAGTGGGATGTAAGTTTGTGTGGTCTTAACTATGAGTCTACCTGTGAGCATATGGTTGTTAAGAAGTATAGACTATGAAATTAAGTCTTTGTATCCAGAAAGTAGGGTCTGGCTGTGAAATCTCTGGGCTTCTCACATGGGCTTAGGAGAAGCAGGGGACACCTCAGTATATACACAGCTGCAGTGGGCCCTCCAAAGAATAATGTGCTCATATACTTGTAGAAAACTTCCAAGGGATGTGTGGATTCTGAGCCTCCCCCTTTTAAATTTCAACTGTGGTGTTATATACATATAGTAAAGGTCACATATGTTAAGGGCAAAACTTAAATTTTTACATATGCATACACCCATGAAACCAGCATCCCAAATCAATGTTTAAAATATTTCCATTGCCCAGAAAAGTTCCCTCAGTGCCTTTGCCAGTCTATACTGGTTCCCCTCTTTCTGCAGAAGTGGCTACTATCCTAACTTCTGTCACCAAAGATTTCTTTACTTCTTAGACTTTATATAAACAGAATCATACAGTATGTGTTCATTTACGTCTGATTTATTTTAATCATCTTATCTATGAGTTTCATCCACGTGATGTGTGTAGCAATAGTTCCTTTTACATATTTTATATTTTTCAATGATGTATAAATTATATAAATAAACCAAAGTATACTTATTCATCCTGGTGTAAATGAACATTGGCATTGTTTCCAGTTTGGGGATATTATTCATAAAGCTACTGTAAGCATTCATAGACGTGTCTTCTGGTGGACTTGCACTCATTTTTCTTGCATATATACCTATGAATGAAATTTGCTGAGTAATTCTCTCTCTCTCTCTTTTTTTTTTTTTTTTTTTTTGAGACAGAATCTTGCTTTTGTTGCCCAGGCTACAGTACAATGGCACAATATCTGCTCACCACAACTTCTGCCTCCCGGGTTCAAGCGTTTCTCTGCCTCAGCCTCCCAAGTAGCTAGGATCACAAGTATGTGCCACCGCGCTCAGCTAATTTTGCATTTTTAATAGAGACAGGGTTTCGTCATGTTGGTCAGGCTGGTCTCGAACTCACGACCTCAGGTGATCCATCCACATCGGCATCCCAAAGTGCGGGGATTACAGGCATGAGCCACCACACCCAACGCAGTCATTCTCTTTTAAAATGTTTGTAACTTGACGTCATTCTTATTCAAATGAAACCTTTATTTTTTAAAAAAGTCCCCTATCAACAAGAACAAAACTCTGTACTTCAGCACTTTGTCACATCTCCTACAGACAAATCTGCTCCTCAAAGAATTTTTAATAATAGATGATTTAGTATTAATGTACACACTTTTATATAATTATTAATATCTACACTTTTATATTATAGGCCAGGCACCATGCCACATTCTTTACTTGAGCTCATGTAATCATCAGAAGAACTCTTTAACGTAGACACTATTATTTTCCCCGTTTTACAAACAAGGAAATGGAGGCATTAAGTTGAGGGATTTGCTTGCTGTCTTGCAGGTGCTAAATGGTACAGCCGGGATTCAGCCAGGTCCCATTCTTACTGCAAGAGTTTGTGGGAAGTACTTCTGTTTTCTCCCACAACTTACCTTCCGCTACCTGTTGCTACCATGTTCTCCTCAGCCTTGCCTTGCAGCATCTCCACCTCCCATCCTCCACCCACTTGACCCCATTTCTCTTCCTTTTTATGTGGTACAATTCAGCACATCCCAGCTGTCTCAATTGTGCTTCTTACTCTTACTATTTCAAATATGCAAAAGCCTTTTTCCTGAAGTTGACTATTCTCAGCAAGCAGATACCTCAATTACCAACCAACATCCACCTTCTTGAGAAGGGCAGATGGGGTGTTTGTATGGGAAAAGGGGAATACTTTGAAATAATATAAATTGTGTTTTCCTGTCAGATGTGTCTTTGAAAAGATGTTTGTTTTGTTTTTGTTTTCAACCGTTTTCTTTTCACTTCTCTTTCCCTGGTGTGTGGTAGGTGGTCTAGTATTTTGGTGATTGATGGGACACGAAGGATGATAGAAATAGATGTGGCAAAGATGACTCCAAGGCTTTGATCTCGAGGACTACTAGAGAATGACTGTGTTTGCCAACAGCAGGGAAATTGAAAAGAGCTGCTCATTCCTCCCAACCCCCAAAGGAATTAGCAGCTGTGGGAGCTGAGAATTTTTTCGGGACATGGAAGTTTGGAGAGGATAATGCAACACTGCAGTAAACACATTCAGGTCGTGGCAGTTGTGTGAGACTGTGGTACAAGTGGAGAAATGGAGATTGTAGATAGAAGACTTAGGAATTGCCAGCATGGGGCGGTGGGGGGGGTTGTTGAAGCAGCAACTGGAAAGTATTCTTCAAAGAATGAGGGTGAAAAGGGCTGACTGAGTGGGGCAAGGAGAACTGTGGGAATCCAGGAATGGTAATAAGGAAAAAAAAAAAAAAAGAGATAGAGAGGTAAGAAGATAATCTGAATGTTATAGCATTATGGAAGCCAAAGAAGAAAAATGTTCAATAACAGCAGCTAACACTTATAAGCCTTTAATAATGACATGCATTATTTCAGTTAAAATTCTCAAAAACCGTATGATCGAAATACTGTTATTTCACCTGTCCTCACTGATGGACATAGTTTATTGAGGTTAGATAATTTGTCTAGAGTCGTACAGCAAGTAATCATATCAAGATTAGGTGGACCATAGGATCACAGCCTGTAAGTACTCTATAGGATGCATTAGAGAAGCCAACGTTTAGATACAATGGCTGATAGTTATATAATCTTTATTGTGTCCCAGGCTCTGTTAGATGCTTTTTTATACTTACTGAATTCTGACACAATTTTCAGATCTGCTATCCCCAAACCAAGGTGTAAGAAGGTGTTGCATGACTCACCCAAGACCACACAGTTGTGAAATAATGCAATTGGAATTAGAACCCTGTCAGTTTGTTTCAGAATTTATACAAAAAAAAAAAAAAAAAACCAAAAATGTTTAAGAGGGGGAAAAAGTAATCTTTCCATTTTAGCAGTTAAAAAACATTCAGTCTTTTTGTTTCCTACAGTAGATCTCTTCAGTTTATTCCTCGTATCTAACTGAAATTTTCTATCTTTTGATCAGCATCTCCCCAACCACTATTCTCCATGACCCCAGCCACTGGTAACCATCATTCTACTCTCTGCTTTTATGAGTTCATTGTTTTTGTTGTTGCTGTTGATTTTGAGACAGAGTCTCTATATGTTGCCCAGGCTTGAGTGCAGTGGTGTGATCTTGACTCTCTGCAACCTCTGCCTCCTGGGTTCAAGCCAGTCTTGAACCTTCTTGTGCCTCAGTCTCCCCAGTAGCTGGGATTATAGGCATGAACCACCATGCCTACCTATTTTTTTTTTTTTTTGTATTTTTACTAGAGATGGGGTTTTGCTATGTTGCCCAGGCTAGTCTCAAACTCCTGGTCTCAAGTGATCTGCCCGCCTCAACCTCCCAAAGTGTTGGGATTATAGGCATGAGCCACTGCACCTGACCTTGTTTTTTTTTTAGATTCGCATATAAGTGAGATCACGCAGTGTTTGTCTTCCTTTGTGTGGTTCAGTTCGTTTAACATAATGTCCCTGTTTTTCCTGCAAATGCTAGAATTTCCCTCTGTATTAAGGCTAAATAGTATTCCATTATGTACACATATCACATTTCCTTTATCCATTCATCCATTGATTCCATATTTTGGCTATTGTGAATAGTACTGCAATAAACATAGTGCAGATGTCTCTTCAACAAACTGATTTCATTTCCTTTTTATATATACCTAGTAGTGGAATTGCTGGATCTGAAAGCCACTATCTTAACCTCTGTTAGATGTCTCTTATACTTTCTCTCTCTGCTCTGTGTCCACCTTGCAGTCTTAGTCTCTAAGAAAATCATATCCATTTCATGATTGCCTGCCATCTTCCCCCTGCCATCCCCAACTTTTTCTTCTCAACCATAGAAAAGAACTTGGAGTTTCTGAAGGGCCAGTAGTCTCAGTTGAGCAGATTTTAATTATAAGTGGAAAATCGCTGACTGCCCTAATGTGGCAAAGATGTTAATCATGTAGGTAAATTTTTCTTCTGTCCTTTCTCATTTCTTTTCTCTCTGATGAAAGCCAGGACAAATGTTATATATTTCTCGCTGCTTCTTAGGTGAGAAATGCCACCTATGAATGGTTAGGGGAGCAGTGGTTAAAATGGAAGTTTATGTGTTTATTATAACCAGAATGTAGACTTGCCAGGTGTAGCAGATAAAAATACAGGATGCCCAGTTGAAATTGAATTTCAGTAAAACCACGAATAATTTGTTTAGCATAAGTATGTCCTGTGTAGTATTTGGAACGTACTTATGTTATTAAGAAATTATCTTAGGCAGTTACAGAGGGTAAAAGAGTTCTCGGTGAAATTTTCCTTTAATAAAAAGCAGCCCCGAACCACTTCTTTTCTAACAGAAAGCAGCCTGAAAAGTCAAATTGCAAGCATAGGTATGCAAGCTAGAAGCTTGCATATGTAAATGTTGTCAGGTGTACCTGGAAGCCAGGTATATTCACTATGGCGATCCCTGCTCCCTTTTCTTTGTCACCACATGTGTGGGTGTGATGGCACCGGCCAGGTAAAGACACATATGCAGATGTCATGGTGACAGCCAGGTACAAGCCGCATTTGCTTAATAAAAGATCAGGATGGGAGGGCCAGTCTTCTGCAGGCTATGTAAATGGCACACCTGGTCAAACCAATCCCCTGGGCCTTATGTAAATCAATCAGCGCCTCCTCAAGCCTCTGTGTAAAATCAGTCAAATCTTGCCCCAACCTGGAAACTGTTTTGGGCAACCATTTTCTCAACATGAGGAAACTTTCTCTCTTTCTCCTCTTCTTTGTCTATTAAACTGTCTGCTCCTAAACCTACTCCTCGTGTGTGTCCGTGTCCTAAATTTTCCTGGCGCGAGACAACGAACCCCGGGTATTTACCCCAGACAATGGAGCCATTTCAAAATTTCACTGGACATCTTGTATTTTATCTGGCAACTCTACCAGACTGTGAATTCACATCAGCTTTTCTCTATTTGGTATTTAAATTAATTCAAGCTAGCAATTCATGGCACAAAATGAGAAATGGTACAGAATGTTGTCTCTGGAATTTTGGTCCATTTGAACTCTTCTGGAGATATTTATAAACTGTACTTTCTGAATATTCTGATACTATGAGCAGCAGGAGACAGGATGCGCACATTTTCCAGAGAATGGGATGTGCAGATGGATCTAACACTCAACAAAATTATATTTATGTTTGCTATGGTCTGAATGTTTATGAACTCATATATTGAAATCCTCACCCCCAAGGTAATGGTATTAGGAGATGGGACCATTGGGAGGTGATTAAGTTTTGGGGATGGAACCCTGGATAATGAGATTTGTGCTCATATAAAAGAGGCTCAAGGGATACTCTTTGCTCCTTCCAGCATGTGAGGACGGAGCAAGAAGGTGCCACCTAGAGCCAGAACACAGTTCCTCCCCAGATGTAGAATCTGCTTTGATCTTGAACTTCCCAGTCTCCAGAACTATGACAATGGATTTCTATTATAGGCTACTTAGTTTATGGTATTTTCTTATAACAGATTAAGTAGACTAAGACAGTGTTATGATTTGAGTTTGGGCGGCTCATGACTATCTGGTTTCACAGTGAATTTGAGTATTCACTGGCTATATCTATCTAACTAAAAATAAGGGTCAATTCTGTGATTTTTGTATTTATTTAAATCAGGCAAATAACTATTCAAAGTCTCCCCCAATGCCTCTCCTTTTTAGTTTTAAATATCTGATTTAGTCTTGACATAACCTACTTTTTTTTTGTTACTCACTTTTTCATTTTCTGCAGTACTCTACTAATTTCAGACCCCCTCCCCCTTTTTTTTTGAGACAGAGTCTAGCTGTGTCACCCAGGCTGGAGTGCAGTGTTGTGATCTTGGCTCACTGCAACCTATGCCTCACGGATTCAAGCAATTCTACTGCCTTAGCCTCCCGAGTAGCTGAGATTACAGGCACATGCCCCCATAACTAGCTAATTTTTCTATTTTTAGTAGAGACAGGGCTTCACAATGTTGACCAGGCTGGTCTCGAACTCCTGAGATCAACTAAGATGCCCCCCTTGGCTTCCCAAAGTGCTGGGATTACAAGTGTGAGCCACCATGCCCAGCCCAGACCCCTTTTCTTATGTATAAAAGCAATTAAAGATATCTGATTAGAAACAAACACTATTGCAATTGTGATGGGTAGAATTTGTATGCTGATGTGTGATTTTCCTAATGTGGCTTCTTTTGCTCTGATAGATATAATGTTTTTATACTTTTTGACAGTTAAGAGTACCTATTGTATCAGTAACAAGTCCAAAAGAGAAATAAAAGGAATTGATTCTTTGTCATTTATTTATTTAGACAACAAATATTTACTGTGAGCCTGGTGGATACAGCCGTGAAGAACAGCTAGTCTTTATTTGTGCTATCCTTTTTCCAGAGCTTTCCATGTCAGTCATTGAACCCTCACAACACTCTTATGAATGGGTACTTCAGTAATCATCATCTATTTTACAGATGAGGAACCAAAGCAAGGAGAGGTTGAATAACTTGCCCAAGGGCACTTTCTTAGAAAACGACAGCAGGATACATGCAGTTTAGTGTTAAAGCCCATTCTCTTAAAATTCACAGCTTCTAGGTGAATGAAACAGGCATGGTCCTTGCCCTTAGGTAGCTTACAATACTCTTAGGTGCTATTTGCTTTAGTAAAATATGCTATGTGCAAAACCCCAGACTGATTAATTCAAGGTAAATATACCTACTGATTTTCAAAGCATGTGAATATGTATTTGCACTTGTTAGTTTTTCATCTTATTATGGGGGAGTAATATTTTAAAAATCACAGCTATTAGTAAAATATTCAGTAATTTTGGTCTAGTCTAAAGTGCTTATGTTTGATTATGCGTATTTGTTAACTATGGACAAAAATCCAGAAAGACATTAAAATACAAATCAATCTGAGCTTTATATGAAACTATTCTTATTAATGTGACATCTATGCAGAAACATTTCATAAATACTTATGAGTTAAAAGGTTAACGTAATTTAGTAAACCATGACTAATCACCCATTCAGCCTGTTTTCCATGCTAAGAATTCTTAGAATTCAGATCTCCACTTCTCAGAAACCAATCAGTCTTACTTACCCCAAAGTCATTGAACTAGTGGGCTAGATATCTATCTTGAGGTACTGTGCACCATAACTATCTGGTTTATTTGTCTGCATAGAATAATTCACTTCATCCCTTTCAGAATAATAATATTTTTCAAATTTCCTTGCACATTTTGTATACAGACTTTTAAAGGATCTTTCCTATTTTTTTATTCATAGGTAGTATTTGAGTTTTCTCCTTCTCCACTTAAACTTTTAAAATAAAGTATTCTGAATTTTATGATAAACCCAATATGTTTTTAAAATCTTAATTCTCCATTTTCTGACTCCTCAATTCTGGCATGTTCTTTGTAGGGTGTATTCTATGTACTTATTCAAAATAAATATCAAGAAATCCAAGTTTGCCCAGATTAAAACACACACACACACACACACACACACACACACCCATTGCCCTATAAATGAATGATTCATCTATAGTATTACTTTAAAGAGCAAGTTTCTCCTGGCTTGTTTAAAATCTTGTCCTAAACACATGTACTTTATGATTTGTTTTTCTAAGACCACCAGAGCGGGCACAAAAGAACCAGCGACTAGGCAAGGGTAGGAGCAAAACTGCAAGTTTATTTTGGTCACCTAAGTTGTGGGGAAGAGGTCTGTCGGCCTCCAGCAAAGAAGGCCGACAGAGTCCCCCGGTGGGGCTCTCGGACGGAGTTCCTGCAGTCCTAACCTCCCCACAGGAGTGGAGGACTGAGGAAGGCCGCGCGTGGCGTCCCTCCGGAGCGGCATTTCTAGGAGTGGGAGGGCAATAGGCGGGGCGCGGGTGTGTCGGGGGGCGTTCCACAGGTGCGACCAGGTAAGTCTTGGTCTCTTTGGATTGACATCACCTGGCGCATGCCCAGTTGGTCTGCACCTTCCCGGGCGCCGGCTGCATTTTCGCACACGCGGGAAAAGTTGGTAAAGAAGAACCCGGAAGTGCACCATCTTGCCTCCGTTCGTCCAAACACTTTAAATAAGATGTTTATTTTTTTACCTCAATCTATCTGACCTAAGGAAAGTTAAACTTTCCAATAATTCTAGACTTTCCCTGGTCATCATCACCATGCATAGGAGGGCGTAGTGAAGATGGTAGAGGGAGGGAGGAAAAACCCAGAGGTGGGAAGCTTGACCTGACAACTTAAGCCATTTTGGAAAATTGGCTTCTAGCAGCTGACAGTGGTAAAGCTATGTAATCCAGTGGTTAGGGGCATGGGCTTCCCAGGCAGACAGCCCTGGCCGTCTGTTTTGCTTCTGACTGTTTTACTTCCCTGCCATGGGCTTTACGCAAGCGATTTAAGCTCTATAAACTTGGTTTTTTGTCTGTAAAGTTGAAGGAATAGTACTGTAGTCTTCATAGATTTCGTCTGAAGTTTGTAATATAACAAATAATTTCTATTTACACCAGTATTTAAGACTTATTATTCCAATTAACAATTTCATTCAGGTATTGCAGTTATTGAATACCATTGGCTGGCTCAATTGAGCAGGAAAGAAAAGATGTTATTTTAATTGTATCTAGTAAGATGGTATCACTTAAAGACATTATTCCTGTTTTCACAGGCTGCCCACAAAGTCATAAATAATTTGGTGCCCCCCCACAAAATCCTTAAGTACAAACAGGGTTTCTTTCAAGGAGAAAGTTAAAAGCAGATAATAAGAGCCTACCTTCTCTAAACTCATTTCAAAATGTTTGTTAGGAAAAGATTTCTTTGTTTTCTTCTTCTTGAGACTTGCATTCAAAAGAAAAGACTAATTTAGAGTATCAGCTACCTGCATAACAAAAATAAGTTGGAGTTCCATCTGTCATTACTCTGCTGACTTCATCTTCAGACTCATCCAGAAACAATCGTAAAGATCGATATCTAAACCCAAACCCAGAGTCCACAAATCAACATGTCTTGTGAATAGGGAGATGAAAGGAACAATGGCAGCCTAAGGGTTACTTATTTAATAGTTATCAGAATAATTAATTTTTTTTCCTGGCCAAAACTGAATTGTATGGGGTTTTGGTTGGTTTGTTTATTAATTGTTAGCCTTTGGGATGGTTATATTCTTTTTCCAGGATTTGGATTTCCATGAGATCTTGGGAAACTCTTACATAGTGTTGGGAACAAGCCCCCCGAAATCTGGCCATAAACTGGCCCCAAAACTGGCCATAAACAAAATCTCTGCAGCACTGTGACATGTTCATGATGGCCATAACACCCACGCTGGAAGGTTGTGGGTTTACGGGAATGAGGGCAAGGAACACTTGGCCTGCCCAGGGCAGAAAACTGCTTAAAGGCATTCTTAAGCCACAAACAATAGCATGAGTGATCTGTGCCTTAAGGACATGCTCCTGCTGCAGTTAACTAGCCCAATCTATTCCTTTAATTAGGCCCATCCCTTCATTTCCCATACGGGATACTTTTAGTTAATATCTATAGAAACAATGCTAATGACTGGTTTTCTGTGAATAAATATGTAGGTAAATCTCTGTTCAGGGCTCTCAGCTCTGAAGGCTATGAGACCCCTGATTTCCCACTTTACACCTCTATATTTCTGTGAGTGTGTCTTTAATTCCTCTAGCACCACTGGATTAGTGTCTCCCTGACAGAGCTGGTCTCAGTAAGTGGTGTCCATCGTGGGGGCTCGAATCCAGGTCAAAGGGTCACCGGAGTGATGGTTGGAGAACGTGGAACTAGCTGGAGGACACCTGAGTGCCCTTAAAGCAATCCCTGTGGTGAGTAAGAAGGGGAGCTCAGAAGTGTCAGGGTAACAATGGGATAAGTGTGGGGTCTGGTTTCTTTCACCTTGGAACTGTTTCACACTAACGAGGAGGAGGAAGGACAGTGTAATGAAGTAACAGAAGAGGTTACAGAGCAGGTTTATTTGCCAGCTAAATCTAAAGTGGCAAAGGAAGGAGAGGTTCATCCCTACCTTTCTGCATCCCCTCCTTATTATTTTGAAGAAAAAGACCCTCCAGATCTTTCTTTTCCAGAGGACACTGGGGGAAAAGTAGTTGCCCCAGTGACTGTTCAAGCAGCGCCTTGAGCAACCACTCTTGGTTCTATTCAGGCAGGAATTCAGCAAGCTAGATGAGAGGGTGATTTAGAGGCTTGGGAGTTCCCTGTTAGAATACACCCCCCAGATCAACAGGGAAATATTATAGCTACATTTGAGCCTTTTCCTTTTAAATTTGGGAAAGCACATTTAGTCAATTATATCAAGGCCTGTGATGGTATCGGAGGTAATCTGCATAAAGCTACTTTGTTGGCACAGGCAATGGCAGTACTGAGAGTGGATAAATGAAATATTCTGTCTCCTGAAGCTTGTTTTAACTGTGGGAAGCATGGTCATACTAAAAAAGAATGTAGAATAAAATCATTGAGTCAGGCTGCCAGATAGGGGGAAAAAGAAAACTACTGATCCTGAAATATGTCCAAAACGTAAAAAAGGAAAACACTGGGCTAATCAGTGTCACTCTAAGTTTGAGAAAGATGGGAACACGATTTTGGGAAATGCCATGAGGGGCCCGCCCCGCGCCCCATTCTAAACCAGGGCATTTCCGGCTCAGGCCATTCCTTCACCCCCATACAATGTCTGTTCCCTGCCACAGCTGGTAGTGCCACAGTAGATTTATGCTGCACAAAAGCTGTGAGCCTTCTGCCTGGGAAACGCCCGCAAAAGGTCCCAATAGGAGTCTGTGAACCCTTGCCAGCAGGGACAATAGGATTACTTTTAGGAAGGTCTAGTTTAAGTTTAAAAGGGTACAAATACATACAGGAGTCATTGATTCAGCTAGCAATGGGGAAATTCAAATTGTATCTACTTCTCTTCCCTGGAAAGCAGAGCCAGGAGACCGCATAGCACAGCTCCTTGTGCCATATGTGGGAATGGGAAAAAGTAAAATTAAAGGAACAGTAGGATTTGGAAGCACAAATAAACAAGGCAAAGCAACTTATTGGGTAAATCAAATTACTGATAAACATCCCACCTGTGAAATAACTATTCAGGGAAAGAAATTTAAAGGTTTGGTAGATACAGGAGCAGACATTTCAATCATTTCTTTACAGCACTGGCCATCCACATGGCCAATTTAATCCGCTCAATTTAACGTGGTTGGAGTTGGTAAAACTGCCGAAGTACATCAAAGTAGTTATATTTTGCATTGTGAAGGGCCCGATGGACAACCTGGGACTGTTCAACCAATTATAACTTCTGTACCTATAAATTTATAGGGAAGAGATTTATTACAACAATGGGGAGCACAATTCTAATTCCAGAACAATTATATAGCCCTCAAAGTCAACGTACAATGCATGAAATGGGGTATGTCCCTGGTATGGGACTAGAAAAAAAAATGCACGGTTTGAAAAACTACTTCAAGTGGAAAGACAAAGTTCCTGCCAAAGATGAGGATATAATTTTTGATGGCGGACATTGTTAAACCTCCAGAACCTATACCTTTAAAATGGTTTACCGATAAGCCAATCTGGATAGAACAATGGCCGCTAAGTAAAGAGAAACTGGAGTCTTTAGAGAAATTAGCTCCTGAACAATTAAAAAATGGCCACATAGTTCCAACATTTTCCCCTTGGAATTCTACAGTTTTCCTAATTAAGAAAAAATCAGGTAAATGGAGAATGTTAACTGACTTAAGAGCCATCAATTCAGTTGTAAACCTGTGAGAGCATTACAGCCAGAATTGCCTTCTCCTGCTATAATTTCAAAAACTTGGCCTTTAATGGTCATAGATTTAAAAGACTCTTGCTTTACTATCCCTTAGCTGAGCAAGACTGTGAATCGTTTGCATTTACAATTCCTGCAGTAAACAACCTGCAGCCTGCTAAGTGTTTTCATTGTTTCACAGATGGGTCTAGTAATGGTAACCTCCTTTTTTTTTTTTTTTTTTTTTTTTGTTGAGACGGAGTCTCGCTCTGTCGCCCAGGCTGGAGTGCAGTGGCCGGATCTCAGCTCACTGCAAGCTCCGCCTCCCGGGTTTACGCCATTCTCCTGCCTCAGCCTCCGGAGTAGCTGGGACTACAGGCGCCCGCCACCTCGCCCGGCTAGTTTTTTTTTTGTATTTTTAGTAGAGACAGGGTTTCACCATGTTAGCCAGGATGGTCTCGATCTCCTGACCTCGTGATCCGCCCGTCTCGGCCTCCCAAAGTGCTGGGATTACAGGCTTGAGCCACCGCGCCCGGCCAATGGTAACCTTCTTATTTTGGCTTAAAAGGTAAAGTTTTTCAGACGCCCTATACTTCAGCTCAAAAAGCAGAGCTTGTAGCTGTAATTGAGGTATTGACTGCTTTTGATATGCCTATTAATGTGATTTCTGATTCTTCATACATGGTTCATTCCACACAGTTAATTGAAAATCCTCAGTTATGACTTCATACAGATGAACAACTGATTACTTTATTTACCCAATTGCAAACAGCAGTTAGAAGTAGAATGCACCCTTTTTACATCACTCACATTAGGGCTCATACATCTCTTCCAGGACCTTTGACTGAAGGGACTCAACTCGCCTAGTTGCTAATGCAATATATAATGCTAGACACTTTCACAATTTAACCCATGTTAATGCCTCTGGTCTCAAACACAGATACAGCATTACCTGGAAAGAAGCTAAAGCTATTATCCAGTGATGCCCAACTTGCCAAATGGTACATTCCTCATCTTTTACAGGAGTTAATCCTTGAGGATTGGAACCTAACTCTCTTTGGCAAATGGATGTCACACGTATTCCCTCTTTTGGGAGACTAGCATACGTATATGTATGTGTGGACACCTTTTCTCACTTTATATGGGCTACATGCCAATCAAGAGAGTCTTCTGCCTGTGTTAAACATCACCTTTTGCAGTGTTTTGCGGTGATGGGCATTCCAGCTTCTATTAAAACAGATAATGCTCCAGGCTATACTAGCTGAGCTCTAGCTACATTTTTCTCTATGTGGAATATTAAACACATTACTGGTATCCCATACAATTCTCAAGAACAAGTCATAGTGGAAAGAATGAATCTCTCCCTAAAATAGCAGTTGCAAAAGGAGAAAGGGGGAGACAAAGAATATGGAACACCTCAGATACAACTGAATCTAGCATTATTAACTTTAAATTTTTTGAACCTGCCCAAAGGCTAGATGTTATCAGCAGCTGAACAGCATCTACAGAAACCAGCTGCAAAGACAGAAGCAGAACAATCGGTTTGGTGGAGAGATCCAATAACAAAAAGTTGGGAAATAGGTAAAATAATAACTTGGGGTAGAGGTTATGCTTCTGTTTCTCCAGGCCAAAATAAACAGCCGATTTGGGTACCATCAAGACACCTGAAACCTTATCGTGAGCCAGATGTCAAGGAAGAGATTCCAGGAAGATCCCGAGGACCCCCCTGTTGCAGCCATGTTGAGGCTGATGCTGAGGAGGACCCCAACTGTCACTAGCAACACCTGTTGAATATAGCCACCCACCTGGGGACAAATCAAGAAGCTGTCACAGATGGTGGAAGAAAACTTGAGGAAAGTGGGACAACCAGTCACAACGAGTAATTTAATGGTAGTTGTGATAGCAGTTATCACCACTGCTGTGAGTATTCCTTCAACAAGGGCTGACACAGAGAACAATTATACTTATTGGGTGTATTTATCAAACTTGGCTGGTAATAATGCCTGGATATAATCACTCTGACACAGTTACACGTGCTTTCTGATCTCAGTATTTACCATAATAAATCTGCTCCTATAATTGAGGCATACCACCCTAAAAAACCTATTTGTAAACAAAATTGAACCTGGCCAGAAAAAATGAACATACTTATTTGGGAAGATTGCATTGCAGAACAGGCGGAGTTGCTATGCAATGATTCCTATGGAATCACTATTGATTGGTCCTCTAAGGGGATGTTTAGCTTAAATTGCACCTTTCAGTCTGTGTGCCATGGCCACACTATGTTCAGCTGGTCTGAATAGAACAGTCAGATGGTAGAAATGGCAAGAAGTATGGCAAGAGTTCCTGTTATCGGGAACCATGGTGGTATAGTGGCAACTCAATCTCAAATGATATGGCCCGTTCTAGGAGCTTAACGTAAGGATTTATGGAAACTATTAAATGCTCTTAATAAGATCAAAATTTGGGAAAGAATGAAAAACATCTAGAAGGACACTCTACAAACTAGGTTTTGGATATAGCAAAATTAAAAGAACAAATATTTAAAACATCCCAGGCACACCTGACCTTAATGCCAGGAACTGGAGTGTTTAAAGGAGCTGCAGACAAGTTAGCAGCTAGTAACCCATTAAAATGAATGAAAACACTTGGAAGCTCTGTAATTTCAATGATGATTGTGCTTTTAATCTGTGTTGTTTGTCTTTGTATAGTCTGCAGATGTGGATCCTGACTCCTGCAAGAAGTAGCTCACCATGAAAAAGCTGCTTTTGCATTTATTGATTTGCAAATCAAAGAAGGGGGACATGTTGGGAACAAGACTCCCAAAATCTGACCATAAACTGACCCCAAAACTGGCCATAAACAAAATCTCTGCAGCACTGTGACATGTTCATGATGGCCATAACCCCCAAGTTGGAAGATTGTGGGTTTACAGGAATGAGGGCAAGGAACACCTGGCCCACCCAGGGCAGAAAACCACTTAAAGGCATTCTTAAGCCATAAACAATAGCATGAGCGATCTGTGCCTTAAGGACATTCCCCTGCTGAGTTAACTAGCCCAACCTATTCCTTTAATTAGGCCCATCCCTTCATTTCCCATAAGGGATACTTTTAGTTAAATGTCTATAGAAACAATACTAATGACTGGCTTGCTGTGAATAAATATGTGGGTAAATCTCTGTTCAGGGCTCTCAGCTCTGAAGGCTATGAGACCCCTGATTTCCCACTTCACACCTCTATATTTCTGTGTGTGTGTCTTTAATTCCTCTAGCGCCACTGGATTAGGGTCTCCCTGACCGAACTGGTCTCAGCAAGATATGAAAAATGAAAGATATGAAATATTGAGTATAAAAACAACACATAATGATTGGGAAAGTTTTGGAAAATATAGAAAAGCATTAAAAAAATAGATCACTCCAAGATCTCACAACCCCAAGTTTACCTTTGCTAATCTTCTGGCATACTTCCTTCTTGTCTTTTATAATGCATGTGGTATTATATCACAAATGTATATATACATATGATATAATATGAATATAAACATTATGTACTATATAATGCATAATATATTATTGCATAATATATAATATTAATATATATCAAATGTGTATATATTATATCCTAAATATTAATATTTATGGGTTATACACAATTAAAAAAATATGCATGTATACACTGTATCCATACACTGCATTTTAAGCTTTTTCTCCCCTTTTACTTAGCAGTATATCATAAGCATTTTCCCAAGCACAACGTTTTTTCTTTTTTCAAGACAGGTTCTTTTATTTCTTTCTTTCTCTTTCTCTCTTTCTTTCTTTCTTTCTTTCTTTCTTTCTTTCTTTCTTTCTTTCTTTCTTTCTTTCTTTCTTTCTTTCTTTCTTTCTTCTTCTTCCTTCCTTCCTTCCTTCCTTCCTTCCTTCCTTCCTTCCTTCCTTCCTCCCTCCCTCCCTCCCTCCCTCCCTCCCTCCCTCCCTCCCTCCCTCCCTCCCTCCTTCCTTCCTTCCTTCCTTCCTTCCTTCCTTCCTTCCTTCCTTCCTTCCTTCCTTTCTTTCCTTTCTTTCTTTTCTTTCTTTTCTTTCTTTAGGTTCACTTTCTGTTGCCCAGGCCAGTCTGCAGTTGTGTGATCACAGCTCACTGCAACATCGACCTTCCCAGTTCAAGTGATTCTCCCACCTCAGCCTTCTGTAGCTGGGACTACAGGCATGTACCACC
This sequence comes from Rhinopithecus roxellana, assembly GCF_007565055.1. Taxonomy (NCBI): domain Eukaryota; kingdom Metazoa; phylum Chordata; class Mammalia; order Primates; family Cercopithecidae; genus Rhinopithecus; species Rhinopithecus roxellana. The sequence continues at coordinate 50,722,001 of NC_044550.1, forward strand.
AAGCCCAGTTAATTAAAAAAAAATTTTTGTAGAGACCAGGTCTCCCTATTTTCCCTGTGTGGATCTCAAACTCCTGGCTCAATCAATCCTCCCACCTTAGCCTCCCAAAGTGCTGGGATTACAAGCACAACAGTCCCAAGTACAACATTTTAAGAACTGGATTACATGCATGAATTTTACCTTCCAGTTCTACTGGTGTGAACCATTCCCTCAAGCATCTGGCTTGCTGTGACAATGTCACGTCTGTGACTGTGCTGTGTGGAGTCTCGTGGTGTCAGTGTGATCCATCTGCTTGTTGCTGGTTTCCCAGCTCATCCATTTACATGGCCCATCCTAAGTGGACACTTAGCCTCACATAATCTGAAGCCTGGATAGTTTAGCCATTCAATCCTTGTTTACCAAGTGACTCCTGCCCCAACACTGGTTAGGGTGTACAGTACATTTGTGAAACCTTCTTGGAGGTGAGAGAAATAGAGGAAAGGAATGCCAGCCAAGCTCATTTTTTTTCATCATGCTAAGGTCCCACAGCCCAGAGTGTAGTTGCCAATTATGTTTATTCTGCCTTAATGCAAAGTAGACAACCAGTTCCATCACCTATTCCAGTCTTCCTCCATTTCCCTCAAACAACAGGCAATGCAAACCAAAGGAGAGTTTGGGGTTTTTCATCTGCATGGTCAGAGGAGGGGAATATTAGATACTACATGAAGTAGTACTTATTGAGAGGCTATTATTGGCCAGACACTACTCAGAGATTTACCTACATTTTCTTTTTAGCTTTACAATAGCAACATATATTGTCATTATTTTATTTGTGGCTAAGCTGAGTTTCTGAGAAGGTAAGGTTAAGAGAATCACCAAAGACTTAACTAGTAACCAACAAAATCAGAGTTTGAACAAGGTCTGTCTTATGCTAATGTTTTGTTCTTTCCACTATGACAATCTGAGTCCCTATATGCGGATGTATTTTTTTCTTTATTTTATGAACTAAAAATACATAAACAAAAAACAAACAACCCCCCTCCCCCCAAAGTATATAAGAATCTAAAGAATTCTCTTTAGCAGTGCTGTTTTTCTTTTTTTTTCTAACTTTTAAGTTCAGGGGTACAAGTGCAGGTTTGTTACATAGGTAAACTTGTGTCATGCGGGTTTGTTGTACAGATTATTTTATCACCCAGCTTTTAAGCCTAGTACTTATTAGTTATTTTCCATGATCCTCTCCCTCCTCCCACCCTCCATCCTACAGTAGGCCCCAGTGTCTGTTGTTTCCCCTCTATGTGTCCATGTGTTCTCATCATTTAGCTCACACTTATATGGGAGAATGTGCAATATTTGGTTTTCTGTTCCTCTGTTTGCTAAGGATAATTAATTCCAGTTCCACCCATATTCCTGAAGAAGACATGGTCTTGTTCTTTTTTAGGGCTGCATAGTATTACATGGTATATATGTACCACATTTTCTTTATCCAATCTGTCACTGGTGGGCATTTAGGTTGATTCTATGTCTTTGCTATTGTGAATAGTGCTGCAATGAACACAGATGTGCATGTTTCTTTATAATACAATGATTTATATCCCTTTGAGTATACACCCAGCAATGGGATTGCTGGGTCAAATGGTAGTTCTGTTTTTAGGTCTTTGAGGAATCACCATACTGTCTTCCACAGTGGTTAAACTAATTTACACTCCCACCAACAGTGAAAGCATTCATTTTTCTCTGCAACCTTGGCAGCACCTGTTATTTTCTGAGTTTTTAATAATAGCCATTCTGACTGGTGTGAGATAGTATCTCGTGGTTTTGATTTTTATTTCTGTAATAATAATGATGTTGAGCTTTTTTTCATATGCTTGTTGGCCACTGCATGTATGTCATCTTTTGAAAACTTTCTGTTTATGTCCTTCACCCACTTTTTAATGGAATTGCTTCTTTTTTTCTTGTAAATTTGTTTAAGTTCTTTGTAGATGCTGTGTATTAGACCTTTGTCAGATAAATACATTGCAAAATTTTCTTCCATTTGTAGGTTGTCTGTTTACTCTGTTGATAGTTTCTTTTGCTGTGCAGAAGCTCTTTAGTTTAATTAGATCCCACTTGCCAATTTTTGCTTTGTTGCAATTGCTTTTGGCATCTTTGTCATGAAATCTTTGCCCATTCCTATGACCAGAATGGTATTGCTGATATGGTTTGGCTGTATTCCCACCAAAATCTTACTTTGAATTTCTACATGTTCTGGGAGGGACCAAGTAGGAGATACTTGAATAATCATAGGATAGGTCTTTCCCATGCTGTTCTCGTGATAGTGAATATGTCTCATGAGATCTGATGGTTTTAAAAATGGGAGTTTCAAGATGGCTGAATAGGAACAGCTCCAGTCTGCAGCTCCCAGCAAGACCAATGTAGAAGGCAGGTAATTTCTGCATTTCCAACTGAGGTACCCTGTTCATCTCATTGGGACTGGTTAGACAATGGGTGGAGCCCATGGAGGGCCAGCAGAAGCAGGGTGGGGTGCCGCCTCACCCAGGAAGCACAAGGGGCCGGGGACTTCCCTCCACTAGCCAAGGGAAGCCATGAGGGACTGTGCCCTGAGGAACTGTGCTATGCGACCCAGACACCACACTTTGCCCATGGTCTTTGCAACCCGCAGACCAGGAGGTTCCCTCGGGTGTCTATACCACCAGGGCCCTGGGTTTCAAACACAAAACTGGGCAGCTATTTGGGCAGACCCTCAGCTAGCTGCAGGAGTTGGTTTTTTTTTTTTTTTTTTTTTTGTATCCCAGTGGCAACTGAAATGTCAGCAAGACAGAACCGTTCACTCCCCTGGAAAGGGGGCTGAAGCCAGGAAACCAAGTGGTCCTGTTCAGCGGGTTTTACCCCCATGGAGCCCAGCAAGCTAAGATCCACTGGCTTGAAATTCTTGCTGCCAGCTCACCAGCCTGAAGTTAACCTGGGATGCTCAAGTTTGGTAGGGGGACAGGTGTTCGCCATTACTGAGACTTGAGTAGGTGGTTTTCCCCTTAAGTGTAAAAAAAGCCGCCGAGAATTTCGAACTGGGTGGAGCCCACTGCAGCTCAGCAAAGCCACTGTAACCAGACTGCCTCTCTAGATTCCTCCTCTCTGGGCAGGGCATGTCTAAAAGAAAGGCAGCAGCCCCAGTCAGGGGCTTATAGACAAAAATGCCTCTGTCTCCCTGAGACAGAGCACTTGGGGGAAGGGATGGCTGTGGGCATAGCTTCAGCAGACTTAAACATTCCTGTCCACTGGCCTTGAAGAGAGCAGCGGATCTCCCAGGATAGTGTTCAAGCTCTGCTAAGGGACAGACTGCCTCCTCAAGTGGATCCCTGACTTCTATGCTTCCCAACTGGGGGACACTTCCCAGCAGGGGTCAACAGACACCTCTTACTGCCAGAAAGCTCTTGCTGGCATCTGGCAGATGCCCCTCTGGGACAAAGCTTCCAGAGGAAGGAACAAGGAGCAATATTTGCTCTTCTGCAGCCTCCACTGGTGATACCCAAGCAAACAGGTTCTGGAGTGGACCTCCAGCAAATTCCAGCAGACCTTCAGTAGAGGGGCCTGACTGTTAGAAGGAAAACTAACAGAAAGCAGTATAATGATCAACAAATAAGACGTCCGTGCAAAAACCCCATCCAAAGGTCATCAGCATCAAAGATCAAAGGTAGATAAATCCACAAAGATGAGGAAAAACCAGTGAAAAGGCTGAAATTTCCAAAAACTGGAATGCCTTTTCTTCTACAAAGAATCACAGCCCCTTGCCAGCAAGGGAACAAAACTGGATGGGGAATGAATTTGACGAATTGACAGAAGTAGGCTTCAGAAGGTGGTAATAACAAACTCTCCTGAGCTAAAGGAGCATGTTCTAACCCAATGCAAAGAAGCTAAGAACCTTGATAAAATGTTACAAAAACTGAAAACTAAAATAACCAGTTCAGAGAAGGACATAAATGACCTGATGGAGCTGAAAAACAAAGCATGAGAACTTCATGAAGCATACACAAGTATCAATAGCTGAATCGATCAAGCAGAAGAAAGGATACCAGAGATTGAAGATCAGCTTAATGAAATGCAGTGTGAAGACTTTTTTCTCATTAGAGAAAAAAGAATGAAAAGGAATGAACAAAGTCTCCAAGAAATATGGGACTATGTGAAAAGACCAAACCCACAATTGATTGGTGTACCTGAAAGTGATGGGAAGAATGGAGCCAATTTAGAAAACACTCTTCAAGATATTATCCAGGAGAACTTCCCCAACCTAGCAAGACAGGGCAACATTCAAATTCAGGAAATACAGAGAACGCCACAAAGATACACCTTGAGAAGTGCAACCCTAAGACACATAATCTTCAGATTCACCAAGGTCAAAATGAAGGGAAAAAATGTTAAGGGCAGTCAAAGAGGAAGGTCAGCTTAGCTACAAAGGGAAGCCCATCAGACTAACAGCAGATCTCTCTGCCAAAACCTTACAAGCCAGAAGAGAGTGGGGGTTAATATTAAACATTTTTAAAGAAAATAATTTTCAAGCAGAATTTTATATCCAGCTGAGCTAAGCTCCATAAGTGAAGGAGAAATCTTTATAGACAAGCAAATGCTGAGGGATTTATCACCACCAGGCCTGCCTTATAAGAGCTCCTGAAGGAAGCACTAAATATGGAAGGAAAAACCAGTACCAGCCACTGCAAAAACAAACAAAGATATAAAAACCAATGACACTATGAAGAAACCGTGTCAATTAATGTGCAACATAACCAGCTAACATCATGATGATGGGATCAAATTCACACATAACAATATTACCCTTAGATGTAAACAGGCTAAATGCCCCAATTAAAAGACACAGACTGGGAAATTGGATAAAGAGTTAAGACTCATCAGTGTGCTGTATTTAGGAGACCCATCTCATGTGCAAAGACACACCTACGCTCAAAAAGGGATGGAGGAATATTTGCCAAGCAAATGGAAAGCGAAAAGAAGCAGGGGTTGCAATCCTAGTCTCCAATAAAATAGATTTTAAATTAACAAAGATCACAAAAGACAAAGAAGGGCAACACGTAATGGTAAAGGGATCACTGCAACAAGAAGAGCTAACTATCCTAAATATATAGGCATCCAAAACAGGTGCACCCAGATTCATAAAGCAAGTTCTTAGAGACCTACAGAAACTTAGACTCCCACACAATAATAGTGGGAGACTTATCAACCCACTGTCAATATTAGACAGATCAATGATACAGAAAATTAACAAGGATAATCAGGATTTGAACTCAGCTCTGGACCAAGCAGACCTAATAGACATCTACAGAACTCTCCACCCCAAATCAACAGAATATACATTCTTCGCAGCACCATGTAGAGCTTATTCTAAAGTTGACTGCATAATTGGATGTAAAACACTCCTCAGCAAATGCAAAAGAATGGAAATCATAACAGTCTCTCAGACCACAATGCATTCAAAGTAGGCCTCAGGATTAAGAAACTCACTCAAACCACACAACTACATAGAAACTGAACAACCTGCTCCTGAATGAGTACTGGGTAAATAACAAAATTAAGGTAGAAATAAATAAGTTATTTGAAACCAATGAGAACAAAGACACAACATACCAGAATCTCTGGGACACAGCTAAAGCAGTGTTTAGAGGGAAATTTATAGCACTAAATGCCCACATGGGAAACTGGGAAAGATCTAAAATCAATATCCTAACATCACATTGAAAAGAACTAGAGAAGCAAGAGCAAACAAATTCAAAAGTTAGCAGAAGACAAGAAATAACTAAGATCAGAGCAGAACTGAAGGAGCTAAAGACAGAAAATCCCTTCAAAAAAATCAATAAATCCAGAAGCTGATTTTTGGAAAAGATTAACAAAATAGATAGTCCATTAGCCAGACTAATAAAGAAGAAAAGAGAATAATCAAATAGACACAATAAAAAATGATAAAGGAGATATCACCACTGATCCCACAGAAATACAAACTACCATCAGAGAACACTGTAAACACCTCTATGCAAATAAACTAGAAAATCTAGAAGATATGGATACAATCCTGGACAAATACACCCTCCCACGACTAAACCAGGAAGAAGTCAAAACCCTGAATAGACCAATAACAAGTTTTGAAATTGAGACAGTAATTAATAGCCTACCAACCAAAAAAGGCCCAGGACCAGACAGATTCACAGCCAAACTCTACCAGAGCTACAAAGAGGACCTGGTACCATTCCTCTGAAATGATTCAAAACAGCAGAAAAAGAGGGAATCCTCCTTAACTCATTTTATGAGGCCAGCATCATCCTGATACCAAAACCTGGCTGAGACACAACAACAAAGAAAACTTCAGGCCTATATCCCTGATGAACATTGATGCAAAAATCCTCAATAAAATACTGGCAAACCAAATCCAGCAGCACATCCAAAAGCTTCTTCACCACGATCAAGTCAGCTTCATCCCTGGGATATAAGGCTGGTTTCACATACACAAATCAATAAACGTAATCCATCACATAAATGGAAGCAATGACAAAAAACCATGTGGTTATCTCAATAGATTCGGAAAGTCAGCATTCCAGGACTGTTGGCCAAGCTGTGTCTCATAATAGCTCACTTGAATAGTCAGTAAGAACCCTGCCCATAAAGGATGTCCTGGTTCTGAAGAAAATATGAAGGCAAGGGCTTTACTTACTTCTTAAAGCTTGGTAAATGGTCATATATATTACTTTTGTGGTGTTTCAGTTTGTTTCTTCTAGAGCTTTTGTAAGTTATTAACTTTCTCAGTACAGAGGTCATGATATTTCTTATTTTTTACAAAGACATTTTCTTAGAGGGCATGGATAAAATTCAATTCGGTCGTTGGGGAAGATGGAGATATTATGGATTTAGGGAAAAATGATCCAAAAATATTTACTCAGAAGAAAAAGAAATCTAAAGATAAAATATAATAAAACAATTCATGTTGAACTAATTCACATGATTAGTTTAGGTGACTAATTATGGACTGAAGTTATTTCAACACTTCATTTTTGGCTATTATTGCATAATAAGGAAAATGGAGAGGCCTTTGGAGAGCTATTACAGTGAGTCCCTTGCTGACATTTAGTTCTAGTCTTTCTCATTTCCTTGAAATGAACCTGATTTGGTGAAATGGTTTGATAAGACAGATTTGCTTCTAAATAATCCAGTGCAGGGGGTGGAGGGAAATGAGTGGGTGTATAGATTAAACAAGATTGACCACATGTTGATAATTATTGAAATGGGCTTAATGGGTTCCTTCTGTTCTTTCTTCTTTTGTAATTTTGAAACATTTCATAATAAAAGTTTGAAAAGAGAAGTCGCTTTTAAAAATATATTTTATTATTTAGAGTAGTTTTAGGTACACCACAAAACTGAGCAGGAGGTACAGATTCCTACATACCCACTGCCCCCACACATGCACACCCTCCTCCACTGTTAACATCCTGCACCCGACTGGGACATTTGTCACAACTGATGAACCTGCATTGGGTACATAATTATCGACCAAACTCAGTAGTTTAAATTGAGGTTCACGCTTGGAGTTCTTTGTTATATGGATTGTGACAAATGTATAATGACAAGTATTCACCATTTAGTATCATATGCAACAGTTTCACTGCCCTTAAAATCCTTCTGCCTATTCATGCCTCCCTCCCCCTAAACCCTGATAGTCACTGATCTTTCACTGTTTCTATAGTTCTTCTTTTCCAGGATGTCATATAGTTAGAACTGCAAATCACTTTTTAAAATTTCTACTCAAAGTTAAAATCAGTATATTGCACATTACATCCATTATTTTTGTCCAAACAAAAAGAAAGTGAATATAATGAAATTTAAAATTTTAAACTTTTCCACAAAAGGATACATGGGAAATATGTAAAAAAAAAATCTCAGAGAGTGGTGCCTTCATCTCAGGAATGAATACAAATCAACCTCCTTTTTGTCTATTTGAATTGGCTTATTGTCTCTTTGTCTTCCAAGATGTCTCCTGGTTTTCTTAGATTCCTTTAGATTGAAGACTTGCATTGGACTTGTTTTCTTGTCTTGGCCTTAACCCTCTTCTTAAAGTCCCACTCCACGTGGGTGACCCAGGTAAGATCTTTGTTCATCTGTCCCTACAGTGGAACAGATATCAGCCTTAGAAATAAGCCAGGCCACACATTTCCTAGCTAAGAAAAGACCCCGTTTGTTATTTTCATGTTTGCAATGATGAATGATATAATAAAAAAATTTTTTTTTTTGAATGTTAACTTAAACTCCTTATCTAATTTAATCCTCACAACAGCCTTAACAAGGTAAGCATTAATATTATTTGTATTTTGTAGATAAGGACACTGAGGCAGCTAGTAATCCCTAGTGGGTCACATTTGCCCTGCTGGTATGAGATACATGAACCCTGGAATGGGAATTAGAAGGCCATGTTCCCCTTTTGCTGCTGCTGCAAAGCAGGTATGCTCATTCAAAAGGGAGCGCTTCAAAAGGAGACATGCCTAGGCTTCACTAAATCTCTTTTTGGGGCATTGATTTCAGTTAGCTTTTCAACTAAATGAAATGTGTTCAAATAGTGTAAAGTATATCTCTTTACCTTTTTTCTTTCATTCTTATATTCCTGTCTTAGTCCATTTTGTGTTGCTATAACAGAATACTTAAGATGGGGTAATGTATAAAGAAAAATGGTTTATTTGGCTTATAGTTCTGGTGACTGGAAATCCAGGATTAGGCAGCTGCATCTTGTGAGAGCCTCAGGCTGCTTCCACTCCTGGCAGAAAGTGGACGAAGTACGTGTGTACAAAGAAGTGACATGCGAGAAAGGAGGCAGGAGGCAAGAGAACAAAATCAAAGAAGCCAGACTCTTTTTAATAACCACCTTCTTGGGTAGTGCATTCTTGAGACAGAAAGAGCTAACTCGTTACTGAGCCATGCACCAAACCATTCAGGAGGGATTCACACCATGACTCACACACCTCCTGCTGAGAGACCCTGAGCCAGATCTACCCAGTTAAAATGCACCTAAATTCTGGGATAATTTGTGAGGTTTTTCTGTTTTTGTTTTTTGTGTTTTTGAGACAGTGTCTCACTCTGTTGGCCAGGCTGGAGTGCAGTAGCATGATCACAGCTCCCTCCTGGCCTCAAGTGATCCTTCCACCTTAGCCTTCCAACTAAGTAGAGGAACAGGCACAAGACATCACTTCTCGCTTATTGATTTGCTTGCTTGTTTGTTTGTTTGTTTATTTATTTATTGAGACAGCATCTGGCTTTGTCGCCCAGGCTGGAGTGCAGTGTGTGATCTTGGCTCACTGTAACCTCTGCCTCCCAGGATCGAGCCATCCTCCCACCTCCTGAGTAAGCCTATTTATTTTTATATTTCGTAGAGACAGGATCTTCCTATGTTGCCCTGGCTGGTCTCAAACTCTTAGCTGTAGAAATCCTCCTGCCTCAGCTTACCAAAGTGCTGTGGTTATAAGCATGAGCCACCATGCTCATTTGTTATGGATCAATAGGAAATTAATTTTACAAATGAGAAAACTGAGGTATGAAAAAGTTGAGTGAGTTGTCCAAGATCACTCAGTTAACAAGTGGTATTGCTGGGTAAAGATCATAATGTATTTTCTCTTCATTTTAACATCACTTATCAGTAGCACATTTTCTTGGTCACTTTTTGAAGACTTTTTCATGGGGATGGGGCTAATAATATAAAACAGATCCTTGTTACACTCTTTTTCTTTCTTGAGGTTGAGTCTCACTGTGTTGCTCAGGCTGGAGTACAGTGGCGCAATCTTGGCTCATTGCAACCTCTGCCTCCTGGGTTCAAGAGATTCTCCTGCCTCAGCCTCCTGAGTAGCTGGGACTATAGAAACCCGCCACCACGCCTGGCTAATTTTTGTACTTTTAGTAGAGAAACGGTTTCACCATATTGGCCAGGGTGGTCTCGAACTCCTGACCTTGTAATCTGCCCACCTCAGCCTCCCAAAGTGCTGGGATTACAGGCGTGAGCCATGGCGTCCGACCTTGTTATGCTTTTAATTAGTAAAGTTATTCATTGTTCATTGAGCAATGAGGAATTTGGGTTTCTAATATTTTTAGCCTTTATTCCAAAAGAATAATTACACAAGAATTGAAAAAAATGAAAGCAAATTTAAAATGACTTTCATATATTTGCGACATGTGTGGTACCTAATTGGGGAGTGAACACATGTTCTTAATGCAGTCCTGGTTTATGCCTGTTTTTTGGTGTAATTATGAATGGTACTCCCTTTTACACTCAAAAGTGGACTATAAATCATATGCTTACTGTGGGTAGACCAAGTGAACAAATTAGTAATTGCTTATTTCCTATAACATCAGCTCCCATTTCAACCAGAGCTACCTACTTGGCCCCTAAAGGCTTAAGCTCATTCATGGGCATTCTCAGATTGGTTCTGACCAGATCAGGCCATCCGTAGTGAGTTCTCGTGTAGAACACCTTTAGCTCAGAATCAAGCTACACCTTTGGGCTCATTCTCCTGCTGGTGGAAAAAGTGGGCTTTGCAGTCAAACAAATCTTCTCTTAAACCACAGCTCCATGACTTACCAGTCACAGGATTAGGCTAAGTTATTTACACCAGGCTTTCCGATAGCACTTTTGCTGTAATGGAAATGTTCTAGAACAGCACTATCCAATATGGCAGCCACTAATCATATGTGGCTACTGAGCCCTTGCAGTGGGGCTAGTGTGAATGATGAACTTGATTCTTGGTCTTATTTAATTTAATTAAAATTTAAAAATAAATCATCACATACGGCCAGTGGCTACCATAGTAGACAGTGCAGAATCTTTTTCAGCCTCAGCACACTCTCTTAAAAATAGAGGTAATAATACCTAGTTTCCAAGGTTGTAAAAGATTTCAGAAAATGTTTCACATATAATTGGCACTTAATTTTCATTATATTTATGTAGACTGCTAGATTCTGTTCTCCAACTGAGTTGACTAGCTCTTTGTCTCCTTACCTTGACATCTCCTTCTCTCTCACTGCCCTTATACACATCCCCAGCATTAGTGTTCTGGATTTTGACTATTCTAATAAGTGTGTAGGGCTATCTCGTTGTTGTTTAATTTCATTTAATTTAATGATTACATATGATGTGGAACATCTTTTTCATATGCTTATTTGCCATCTATAGCTCTTCTTCGGGAGGTGTCTGTTAAGGTCTTTGGCTCATTTTTTAAAAAATTATACTTTAAGTTCTGGGATTCATGTGCAGAATGTGCACATGAGATAATGTCTTTTGCAGGGATGGATGGAGCTCAAAGCCATTATCCTCAGGAAACTAATGCAGGAACAGAAAACAAAACACTGCATGTTCTCACTTATACATGGGAGCTGAATAATGAGAACACATGGACACAGAGAGGGAAACAACACACACTGGGGCCTATTGGTGTGGGGGCAGGGGAGGGAGAGCATCAGGATAGTATCTAGATGACGGGTTGATAGGTGCAGCAAACCACCTGTTTACCTATGTAACAAACCTGCACATCCTGCACCTGTGTCCCAGAGCTTACAACAAAATAAAAGAAAAAGAAAAATTTTTTAAAAAGACTATGTGCTCTGGAATCTGATAACCAATATGGATATAGAACCCAGCTATGGTACTTTGGGCATCTCTTGGAGAACATTCCAAGCCTCGTTTTTCTCATCAGTAAAATGGGTGTAACCATATTTTAATGTTTTATGTTGTTAGTTTTATATGTATTTATACTTTATTTAGCTGTCTAGTAAATTTTATTTTATTAACACCCTTTTGCAGGTTCTGCTGTTTACAAATAATACTTTTGTTTCCTTTATGAGGTCTCTATAGGTATTATTAAAGAGAAGATGAGAACCCTGAACTGAGAGGACCTCACAAGCCTATAGTGAAGGAAGACCCTGTTGCCAAGATGAGGTGAGACTGGTCTCTCCTTAATGAATGGTTAGCCTTCTAGGGAAGGTGCTAGAGATCCAGACCTGTTTGAAGAAATGCCAAGAGTTGGTAAAGCTGGAGGACACATGGCAAAGCACATTCATGGAGGACTACCAAGTGTTAAACTGAAGAAACTAAATCATCGGGATGTAGAGATGATGGTGATGTTGAGGAGCTTCCAAGGATGGGTATAAAATCAGAGGCTGACACACACAAATTCAGGAAACAAAACAGGAACAAGGTGGGAGAGATTGAGCTTTAGATGTGAGCAGGGCTGAGTCACCCAGAGCTCCCCTTATTACTGTGTGCTGGCTGTATGGCAGATGAGTGGTTTAGCTTGGGTGTAAGAACCTGTGTCCCAGCTGGAGGGTGCCTGAACTGATGTGATGTCTGTGTGGGTGTCTAATCCATGGCAGATACATCAGCTGCTTAGTCAGACATTTCTCCATTTGAAAGCTCTTTCTTTACACTTACCCCTTCCCACATTGCTATTTCCAGGTTTTAACCTGCAAACCCCTTACTGTTTGTATTAGTCAGAGTTATCCAGAGAAACAGAACAAATAGGGTATGTGTATGTGTGTGCATGCATGTGTGTGTATGTGTATGAGAGAGAGAGAGAGAAAGAGAGAGAAAGAGAGGGAGAGAGGAGACAGAAATTTTTAAATTTTTTTCTTCAACTTTTATTTTAGGTTCAGTGGTACATGTGCAGGATATGCAGGTTTGTTATATAGGTAAATGTGTGCCATGATGGTTTGCTGCACAGATCATCCCATTACTTATGTATTAAACCCAGCATCCATTAGCTATTCTTCCTGATTCTCTCCCTTTCCCCACAACCCCCTCCAATAGGCCCCAGTGTATGTTGTTCCCTTCCCTGTGTCCATGTGTTCTCATCATTCAGCTCCCACTTATAAGTGAGAACATGTGATATTTGGTTTTGCTGAGGATAATGGCTTCCAACTCCATCCATGTCCCTGCAAAGGACATGTTTTCATTCCTTTTTATGACTGCATAGTATTCTATGGTCAAAATGTACCATATTTTCTTTATCTAGTCAATCATTGATGGGCATTTAGGTTGATTCCATGTCTTTGCCATTGTGAATAGTGCTGCAATGAACATTGCAATGTATCTTTATAATAGAATGATTTATATTTCTTTGGATATATACCCAGTAATGGGATTGCTGGGTCGAATGGCAGTTCTGTTTTTAGGTCTTTGAGGAATCACCACACTGTCTTTCACAATGGTTGAACTGATTTACACTACCACCAACAGTGTGAAAGTGTTCCTTTTTCTCTGTAACTTTGCCAGCATCTGTTCTTTTTTGACTTTTTATAGTCATTCTGAATACTGTGAGATGTTATCTTTTTTTTTTTTTTTTTTTTTTTTTTTTTTTTGAGACAGAGTCTCGTTCTGTCATCCAGGCTGGAGTGCAGTGGCATGACCTTGGCTCACAGCAGCCTTCGCCTCCTGGGTTTCAGCGATTCTCCTGCCTCAGCCTTCCAGGTAGTTGGATTACAGGCATGTGCCACCACACCCAGCTAATTTTTGTATTTTTAATAGAGATGAGGTTTCACCATGTTGGCCAGGCTGGTCTCAAACTCCTGACCCCAAGTGATCTGCCTGCCTCAGCCTCCCAAAGTGCTAAGATTACAGGAGTGAGCCACTGTACCCAGCTTGTGAGATGGTATCTTATTGTAGTTTTGATTTTCATTTCTCTAATGATCAGTGAAGTTGAGCTTTATTTAATATATTTGCTGCTGCATGCGTGTCTTCTTTTGAGAAGTGTCTGTTCATGTTCTTTGCCCTCTTTTGGATAGGGTTGTTTTTTTTTCTTGTAAATTTCTTTGAGTTTCTTATAGATTTTGGTTATTAGACCTTTGTCAGATGGATAGATTGGAAACTTTTTCTCCCATTCCGTAGGTTGTCTGTTCCCTCTGATGATAGTTTCCTTTGCTGTGCAGAAGCCTTTTAGTTTAATTAGATTCCCTTTGTCAATTTTTGCTATTGTTGCAATTGCTTTTGGTGTTTTCTTTATGAAATCTTTGCCTGTGCCTATGTCTTGAATGGTATTGCCTAGATTTTCTTCTAGGGTTTTTATGGTTTTGAGTTTTAACTTTAAGTCTTTAATCCATCTTGAGTTAATTTTTATATAAGGTGTAAGGTAAGGGGTTCAGTTTCAATTTTGTGCATATGGCTAGCCAGCTCTCCCAGTACCATTTATTAATTAGGGAATCCCTTTCCTGTTGCTTGTTTTTATCAGGCTTATAGAAGATCAGATGGTTGTAGGTGTGCAGTCTTATTTCTGCGATGTCTATTCTGTTCCATTGGTCTATGTGTCTGTTCTTGTACCAGTATTATGCTGTTTTGGTTACTGTAGCCTTGTAGTGTAGTTTAAAGTTGGGTAGTGTGGTGCCTCCAGCTTTGTTCATTTTGCTTAGGATTGCCTTGGCTATATGGGCTCTTTTTTGGTTCATATGAAATTAGAATATTTTTTTCTAATACTCTGAAGAATATCAATGGTAGTTTAATGTGAATACCATAAAATCTATAAATTACCTTGGGCAATGTGGCCATTTTCACAATATTTATTCTTCCTATCATGAGGATGGAATGTTTTTCCGTTTGTTTGTGTCCTCTCTGATTTCTTTGAGCAGAGGTTTATAGTTATCCTTGAAGAGGTCCTTCACGTCCCTTGTTAGCTGTATTCCTAGGTATTTTATTCTGTTTGCAGCAATTGTGAATGAGAGTTTATTCCTGATTTGGTTCTCTGTTTGCCAGTTGTTGTTCCATGGAAATGCTAGTGATTTTTGCACATTGATTTTATATCCTGAGACTTTGCTCAAGTTATCAGTTTAAGAAGCTCTTTGGGCTGAGATGATGGGGTTTTCTAGATACAGGATCATGTCTTCTGCAAACAATTATATATATATAATATACAGCTTATATATATATACCTATATATACTATATATATAACTATATATATTTATATAGTTTTTTCAGATAGAGTCTCACTCTGTTGTCTAGGCTGGAGTGCCTATTTGAATGCCCTTAATTTCTTTCTTTTGCTTGATTGCCCTGGCCAGAACATCCAATACTATGTTGAATAGGAGTGGTGAGAGAGGGCATCCCTGTCTTGTGCTGTTTTTCAGGGGAAGTCTTCTAGCTTTTGTCCATTCAGTATGATATTGACTGTGGGTTTGTCATGCTCTTACTATTTTGAGGTGTGTTCCTTCAACACTTAGTTTATTGAGAGTTTTTAACATGAAGGAATGTTGAATTTTATTGTTGGGCTTTTCTGCATCTGTTGAGACAATGGTGGGGTTTTTGTGTTTAGTTCTGTTTATGTTATGAGTATGAATCACATTTGTGGATTTGTGTATGTTGAACCAAACTTGCATCCCAGGGATGAAGCCAATTTGATAATGGTGGATAAGCTTTTTGATGCGCTGCTGGATTCAACTATCCAGTGTTTTACTGAGGATTTTTACATTGATGTTCATCAAGAATATTGACTTGAAGTTTTCTTTTTTTGTTGTATCTCTGCCAGGTTTTAGATCAGGCTGATGCTGGCTTCATATAATGAGTTAGGGAAGAGTCCCTTCTTTTCAACTTTGTTTGGCATAGTTTCAGTAGAAATGGTACCAACTCTTCTTTGTAGTAGAATTCAGCTGTGAGTACATCTGGTCCTGGGTTTTTGTTTTTGTCTTTTTGGTTGGTAGACTACCTCCTTTCCAGAACTCATTATTTGTCTATTCAAGGATTCAGTTTCATCCTGGTTCAGTCTTAGGAGGATGTACGTGTCCAGGAATTTATCCATTTCTTCTAGATTTTCTAGTTCTTGTGCATAGAGGAGTTTATAGTATTGTCTAATGGTTGTTTGTATTTCTGTGGGGTCAGTGGTAATATCCTCCTTATCATTTCTGATTGTGTTTATTTGATTCTTCTCTCTTTTCTCATCAGTGCAGCCTACAGATCTGTCTTATTAATTTTTGGGAAAAAAAAACCCAACTCCTGGATTCGCTGATTTTTTTGTAGGGGTTTTCGTGTCTCTGTCTCCTTCAGTTCAGCTCTGATGTTGGTTATTTCTTGTCTTCTGCTAGCTTTGGGGTTTGTTTTCTCTTGGTTCTTTTGTTCTTTTAGTTATGATGTTAGGTTGTTAACTTGAGATCTTTCTAGCTTTTTGATATGGGCATTTAGTGCTGTAAATTTTCCTCTTAACACTGATTTAGCTGCATCCCAGAGACTCTGGCACATTGTCTTTGCTCTCATTAGTTTCAAAGAACTTCTTTATTTCTGCCTTAATTTTATTATTTACCTAGGTGTTGTTCAGGAGCAAGTTGTTCAATTTCCATGTAGTTGTGTGGTTTTGAGTTAGTTCCTTAAATTTGAGCTCTAATTTGATTGCACTGTGGTCTGAGAGACTGTCATGATTTCAGTTCTTTCGCATTTGCTGAGGAGTGTTTTACTTGTGAATATGTGATCAGTTTTGGATTAAGTGCTGTGTGACAATGAGAAGAATGTACATTCTGTTGTTGTAGGGTGGAGAGTTCTGTAGATAGCTATTAGGTCCACTTGATCCAGAGCTGAGTTTAGGTCCTGAATATCTTTGATAATTTTCTGTCTCAGTGATCTGTCCAATATTGTCAGTGGGATGTTAATGTCTCCCACTCTTATTGTGTGGGAGTCTAAGCTCTTTGTAGTCTCTAAGAACTTGCTTTATGAACCTGGGTGCTCCTATATTGGGTACATATATATCTAAGATAGTTAGCTCTTCTTGTTGAATTGATCCCTTTACCATTACGTAATGCCCTTCTTTTTTTTTTTTTTTTTTAATCTTTGTTGGTTTAAAGTTTATTTTGTCAGAAATTAGGATTGTGACGCTTGCTTTTTTCTGTTTTCCATTTGCTTGATAAATTTTCCTCCATCCCTTTACTTTGAGCCTATGTGTGTCTTTGCACTTGGGGTGGGTCTCTTGAGTCTTAGCTCTTTATCTAGCTTGCCATCTGTGCTTTAATTGGGGTATTTAGCCATTTACATTTAAGGTTAGTATTTTTATATGTGAATTTGATCCTGTCATCATGATGCTGGCTGGTTATTTTGCAGACTTGTTGATACAGTTGCTTCATGGTGTCACTGATCTGTGTGTTTCAGTGTGCTTTTGTAGTGGCTGGTACCAGTTTTTCCTTTGTATATTTAGTGCTTTCTTCAGGAGCTCTTGCATGGCAGGCCTGATGGTGATAAATTCCTTCAGCATTTGCTTGTCTGAAAAGGATTTTATTTCTCCTTTGCTTATGAAGCTTAGTTTGGCTGGATATGAAATTCTGGGTTTAAAATTATTTTCTTTAAGAATGTTGAATATTGACCTCCACTCTCTTTTGATTTGTAGGGTTTCTGCTGAGAGATCTGCTGTTAGTCTGATAGATTCCCTTTGTAGTTGACCTGGTCTTTCCCTCTGGCTGTCCTTAACATTTTTTCTTTCATTTTGACCTTGGCAAATCTGACAATTATGTGTCTTGGGGTTGATCTTTTTGTGGAGTATTTTACTGGGTGATATGATTTGGCTGTGTCCTCACCCAGATATCATCTTGAATTGTAGCTCTTATAATTCCCATGTGTCATGGGAGGGACACAGTGGGAGGCAACTGAATCATGGGGGCAGGTCTTTCACATGCTGTTCTCATGATAATGAATAAGTTTCAAGATATCCAAGATCTGATGGTTACATAAAGGGGAGTTCCCCTACACATGCTGTCTTGCCTGCTGCCATGTAAGATGTGACTTTGCCTCTCATTCATCTTCTGCTTTGATTGTGAGTCCTCCCTAACTACGTGGAACTGTGAGTCAATTAAACCCCTTTCATTATAAATTACCCAGTCTCAGATATGTCTTTATTAGCAGTATGAGAACAGACTAATACACTGGGGTTCTCTGCAGTTCCTGAATTTGAATGTTGGCCTGTCTTGCTAGGTTGGGATGTGCTCCTGGTTGATATCCTGATGTATGTCTTCTAACTTGGTTCCATTCTTCCCATCTCTTTCAGGTACTCCAATCACTTGTAGGTTTAGTTTTTCTACGTAATTCCATATTTCTGAGAGGATTTGTTCATTCTTTTTTGTTCTTTTTTCTCTATTCTTGTCTGCCTGTCTTATTTCAGAAAGATAGTCTTCAGGCTCTGAGACTTTTTCCTCTGCTTGGTCTATTCTACTATTGATACTTATGATTGCATTGTGAAGTTCTTGTATAATGTTTTTCAGCTCCATCAGGTCAGTTGTTTTTCTCTCTAAACTGGCTATTCTGGCTTTCAGCTCCTGTATTGTTTTATCATCATTCTTAGCTTCTTTGCATTGGGTTACAAAATACTTTAGCTCAGTGAAGTTTGTTATTACCCACCTTCTGAAGCTTACTTCTGTCAATTCAGCCATTTCAGCCTCAGCCCAGTTCTGTGCCCTTGCTGGAGAGGGGTTGTGGTCATTTGGAGGAGAAGAGGCACTCTGGCTTTCCGAGTTTTCAGCACTTTTGCATTAATTTTTTTCTCATCTTTGAGGTTGTTGACTTTTGAATGGGGATTTTGGGGAGTCCCTTTTGTTGATGTTGTTGTTGTTTTCTGTTTGTTTGTTTTTCTTTTAACAGTCAGGCTACTCTATCATAAGGCTGCTGTGGTTTGCTGGAGGTCCACTCCAGACCCTAGTTACCTCAGTTTTTCCCATACCTGGAGATATCACCAATGAAGACTGTGAAAGAGCAAAGACGGCAGTCTGCTCTTTTCTCTGGAAGTGTCATCCCAGGGGTGTACTGACCTGTTGCTGCCCAAACGTACCTGTAGGAGGTGGCTGGAGACCCCTGTTGGGAGGTCTCATCCAGTCAGGAGGAACAGGATCAGCAAGCAGCATAAAGCAGTCTGGTTGCTTTTTGGTATAGCAAGTGTGCTGTGTTAGGGGGTACCCTTCCTTCTCTGGCCCATTTGTATTCTCCAAAGCTGGCAGACTGGAATGGCTGAGTCAACCAAACTGCAGAGATGGCACCTGCCCATCCCCGCTGTGAACTCAGACCTGTCTCAGGCAGATTCCAGTCTGTTGCCATCAGCTGGCTGGAATTCTAAGCCAGTGGGACTTAACTTGTGGGGTGTCATGGTTGTGGGACATGCAGAACGAGGCTGCTTGGCTCCCTGGATTCAGCCCCCTTCCTAGAGATATGTATGAATGGATTTCCCACCTCACTGGGGATCCTGGGGCTGCAGCATATAAAACTGTGTGTGCCTGAGTGGCTGTTCTACCAAGACTCCACACAGTTCTGTGTATTGGACCCAAGGCCCAGTGGCGTGGGCCCATGAGAGGATCTCCTGATCCACAGATTGCAAAGATTCATGGGAGAAGCTTGGTTTCCCAGACTGTGTTGCACAATCACTCACTGCTTCCCTTGGTGTGGAAGGGAGTTCCTTTGGCTTTATGCTGCTCCTGGGTGGGCTGTTGTCCTCCCCAACCCCACCAGCTTTTTTTCATTGTTTGTAGTTTGAGTTGTTTGCCTAGTTAGTCCCAATGTAAGAACCTGGATATTTCAGTTGAAGGTGCTGAATTTACTCATCCCTTTTCATTCCTTTCCATGAGTGCCGACCGCAGCTGCTTCTAATTGACCATCTTGGATTTCCCACTTGAGAGATTTATTTCAAGGAATTAGCTTAGCTCATACAATTGTGGAGGAGACAGGCAAATCTGGAATCTGCAGGGCTGGCAGGCTGGTTGTAGATTCAGGGAAGAGGTGATGCTGCAGTATGAGTACAAAAGCAGTCTGCTGGCAGAATACCTTCTTTGGGGGAGTTCAATCTTGTTCTTTCTTGTTTTTTTTTTTTTTTTTTTTTTTGGTTGTTGGTTTTTTGGTTTTTTTTTTTTTTTTTTTTTTTTTTTTTTAGACAGGGTCTCGCTCTGTCACACAGGTTGGAGTGCAGTGGCGTGATCTCAGTTCACTGCAACCTCTGCCTCCTGGATTCAAGCAATTATCATGTCTCAGCTTCCTGGGTAACTGGGATTACAAGTGTGTACCACCTTGCCTGGCTAATTTTTTTGTATTTTTAGCAGAGACGAGGTTTCACCATGTTGGCCAGGCTGGTCTCGAAGTCCTGACCTCAAGTGATCTGCCTGCCTTGGCCTCCCAAAGTTCTGGGATCACAGGCATGAATCAGAGTGTCCGGCCAAGTTCAGTCTTCTTCTATTAAAGCCTTCAACTGATTGGATGAGGCACACCCACATTATGGAGGATAGTCTGCTTTGCTCAGTCTACTGCTGCAAATGTTAATCTCATCTAAAAGAAATCTTTACAGAAACATTTAGAATAATGTTTGACCATATATTTGGGTACTGTGGCTCAGCCAAGTGGACAGGTAAAATTAATCATCACTCTCCTCTTTCTTCTTCTTTCACCAAAAGCCTCCTAACATCTTCTACCAGTTTGCATATTAAAAAGAGAATTGGGTTAATTCTTGGAAACTTGAAACTCATCTTAGTGATGTGTATTAATTTTTACACTCTCATTATTGGACTTTCACATTAACATGGCCTAATTTCTACTACCAGGAATAAGATGTGTGTTGTGCTAATGGGAAATGATATATTTAGTGTTTTGTATGATCATTCTTTAGTGTCTGTGTCCCTTTTACTGGATGAGAGCCCACGTGGAGTGGCTAGATAATAGTGTCCTTTCTGCTTACTCCTGCATTAGGAATAAAAGAGAAAGAAAATATGTGTGTGCTCAGGAAAAAAAATCCATTATTTTAGATATTTATGATATTATAATCAATAAAATAACTTTAAAGTACCTTCTAGTTAGTAAGCTTTTCAGAGTATAAATTAATTCCACATCAGCTGAAACCAGTGGCTTTTCCCATGTTGGGTTCAACTGTAGTTATGCATGACATAAGTTTCTCCATCAAGTGTAATAACTAAGTTCTAATTTTGTTGGCCATTGTAATTAACACAATAACAAAACATAATTTAAAAAAGGGCTTTTTTTCAGACCTTAAATAAATATATTATGCTTAGCAGATAACATTTTTGAATTAGAGGAGTTTTAATTAATTCAATGCTTAAGTACCACAAGCAATTTAATTTTCACAACATGTTAAGTACCCATATTCAGTTTACAAAATACCATAATTGTGTGAATAGATCTTTTGATTCATTTGATTCATCATGACATTTCTCTTTGCTACATGGAAAAATATAACATTTTGAAGTCAATCTATGTTTGCTTCCAAGATTAAGAAAATGACAGATAATATAGATCCTTTAAACATGTGGAGTAAGTCTCCTATTTCTCCAAAAAAGAGACTTATGATATTTTGGTTTGCATGAGGAAGGAAACTGGCTGTTGGTACTAGGGTGAACCAGGGAATAGCCTGGTCTACTTCAGTTGAGGAACAGATATAAAGTCTCTTTGGTGCTCTGTTGGTTCCTTTAGCAATAAGAAGGGCAAGTGACCATGAAAATGACTATACTTCATTCTATTTTCCGTAGGGGTGATTTATGAACATAACCCATAATAGCATAAGCTGTTATGGAAGAGCTTACACTTGTGACAAAGAGAATTCAAAGCCATACAGTTTACAAAAAAATAAATACAAATAGCCCTAAACATCTAAAGAACATATGCAAATGAAGGCCATGCAAATTAAAATTATACTAGCATACCATATTTCACCCTGATAGGCAGAAACCCAAAGATGCAATAGTTCATTCTGTAGGGCAGACTTTGGAGAAACAGTCACTATTTTTTGTTGTTGCTGGGATTGCAAAATGGTATAACGTGTGGCAGGGACACTGACAATGTCTAGAAAACAGTGAAACGCATTTATCTTTGGTGTGAATTATTTTATTGTTGTCTCTTCCCATACCTCCTATCCATTTTTTTGCCCTTCTCCACATTGCTCTGGACCATGAGATACTAATATCCCTTTTGGAAGGCGTCACTCATGTTTCCTTGCAACTGCCTTAAACCACTGCAGAAAATGAGTAGTTTTTTTTTGTTTTGTTTTGTTTTTTTTTTTTGAGACGGAGTCTCGCTCTGTCACCCAGGCTGGAGTGCAGTGGCCAGATCTCAGCTCACTGCAAGCTCTGCCTCCCGGGTTTATGCCATTCTCCTGCCTCAGCCTCCTGAGTAGCTGGGACTACAGGCGCCCGCCACCGCGGCCCGGCTAGTTTTTTGTATTTCTTAGTAGAGACGGGGTTTCACCATGTTAGCCAGGATGGTCTTGATCTCCCGACCTCGTGATCCGCTGGTCTTGGCCTCCCTAAGTGCCAGGATTACAGGCTTGAGCCACCGCGCCCAGCCTAAATGAGTAGTTTAACAGACTACTTCAATTGGTGGTGCCATGGATAAACCCACTAGCCATTGTGGGATTCTAGCCTCTCTTATCTCTCATGAAACCTTCAAAGTTCTCACATGCTGAGGGGAAAAAGTTTCCTAGAGTTTTGAAATACAGGTCTTGAATTTCTGGTCTCCATCACAGACCAACTGCATCAGAATCTCAGGTGGGAGGGATAGCAATCTGTTGTTTTCAGACCCGCTAGGTTGGGTAACTACTGACCAAGATACAGCACAGTTTCTCAAGTTGCCCCATTTGTTCTAGATCACTGGGATGTTAATGTGTAGTCCTCTAAATTACTGACAACTAGAATAAGGAATAACAGCAACACAAAACTAATGCTTTAACAATAGCAAAACTTTGTGGTGTTTACTATGAGGCTGGTACTGCTGCAAACACTTCACTCATGCTAACCCATTGAAACTTCACAACTACCCAATAAAGTAGGTGCTTTTATTATTCCAACTTTTCAGATGCAGCAACTAAGACACAGAATGATTAAGTGACTTGTCCAAGATGCCACAGTTACTAGAGACAGCATTTAAACAAAGGAGGCCATCTGGCTCTGGAGTTTGTGTACTAAAATAAAACTCCTGTGGTCAAACATTTTTGGGAAATTCTGCTCTCTTTTTTGGATTTATAATGTAATAGTATATTGGTGCAAGCTTTGAGAGGTATCTATAAATAATCCCTCTTGTAAATAATTTTATTTCTCCTTCGCTTATGAAGCTTAGTTTGGTGGGATGTGAAATTACGGGTTGAAAATTATTTCCTTTAGAATGTTGAATATTGGCCCCCACTCTCTTCTGGCTTGTAGGGTTTCTGCAGAGAGATCCGCTGTTAGTCTGATGGGCTTCCCTTTGTGGGTAACCCGACCTTTCTCTCTGGCTGCACTTAACATTTTTTCCTTCATTTTAACCTTGGTGAATCTGACGATTATTTGTCTTCGGGTTGCTCTTCTCGAGGAGTACCTTTGTGGTGTTCTCTATTTCCTGAATTTGAATTGCTAGGTTAGGGAAGTTCTCCTGGATAATATCTTGAAGAGTGTTTCCAACTTGGTTCCATTCTCCCTGTCACTTTCAGGTACACCAATCAACTGTACATTTGGTCTTTTCACATAGTCCCGTATTTCTTGGAAGCTTTGTTTGTTCATTTTCATTCTTTTTTCTCTAATCTTATCTTCACGCTTTATTTCATTAAGTTGATCTTCAATCTTTGATATCCTTTCTTCCACTTGTTGGATTTGGCTATTGATACTGGTGTATGCTTCACGAAGTTCTTGTGCTGTGTTTTTCAGCTCCATCAGGTCATTTATGTCCTTCTCTAAACTGGTTATTCTAGTTAGCAATTCCTCTAACCTTTTCCCAAGGTTCTTAGCTTCCTAGGATTGGGTTAGAACATGCTCCTTTAGCTTGGAGAAGTTTGTTATTACCCACCTTCTGAAGCCTACTTCTGTCAGTTCATCAAACTCATTCTCCATCTAGTTTTGTGCCCTTGCTGGTGAGGAGTTGTGATCCTTTGAAGGAGAAGAGGCATTCTGGTTTTTGGAATTTTCAGCCTTTTCGTGCTGGTTTTTCCTCATGTTCATGGATTTAACTTCCTTTGGTCTTTGATGTTGGTCACCTTCAGAAGAGGTTTCTGTATGGACATCTTTTTTGTTGATGTTGTTACTATTCCTTTCTGTTCGTTAGTTTTCCTTCTAACAGTCAGACCCCTCTGGTGCAGGTCTGCTGGAGTTTGCTGGAGGTCCACTCCAGACCTTGTTTGCCTGGGTATCACCAGTAGAGGCTGCAGAACAGCAAATATTGCTGCCTGTTCCTTCCTCTGGAAGCTTCGTCCCAGAGAGGCACCTGCCAGATGCTAGCTGGAGCTCTCCTGTATGAGATATCTGTTGACTCCTGCTGGGAGGTGTCTCCTAGTCAGGAGGCATGGAAGTCAGGGATCCACTTGAGGAGGCAGTCTGTCCCTTAGCAGAGCTCGAGTGCTGTGCTGGAGGATCCCCTGCTCTCTTCAGAGCTAGCCAAGCAGAAACATTTAAGTCTGCTGAGGCTGTGCCCATAGCCACCCCATCCCCCAGGTGCTCTGTACCAGGGAAATGGGAGTTTTATCTAGGAGCCCCTGACTGGGTCTGCTGCCTTTATTTCAGAGATGCCCTGCCCAGAGAGGAGGCAAATAGAGTGGCAGTCTGGTCACAGTGGTTTTGCTGAGCTGTGGTGGGCTCCTTCCAGTTCAAACCTCTTGGAGGCTTTGTTTACACTGTGAGGGAAAACTGCCTACTCAAGCCTCAGTAATGGCAGACGCCCCTCCCTTCACCAAACTCTAGCCTCCCAGGTCTACTTCAGACTGCTACGCTGGCAGCAAGAATTTCAAGCCAGTGGATATTAGCTTACTGGGCTCCATGGGGGTGGGATCTGCTGAGCTAGACCACCTGGCTCCCTGGCTTCAGCCATCTTTCCAGGGGAGTGAATGGTTCTCTCTCGCTGGTGCTCCAGGTGCCATTGGGGTATGAAAAAAAACTCCTGCAGCTAGCTCAGTGTCTGCCCGAATGGCCACCCCGTTTTGTGCTTGAAACCCAGGGCCCTGCTGGCATAGGCACCCGAGGGAATCTCCTGGTTTGCAGGTTGTGAAGACCATGGGAAAAACGTAGTATCTGAGCTGGAATGCACCATTCTTCATGGAACAGTCCCTCATGGCTTCCCTTGACTAGGGGAGGGAGTTCCCTCACTCCTTGCACTTCCTGGGTGAGGTGACACCCCACCCTGCTTCGGCTTGCCCTCCATGGGCTGCACCCACTATCTAACGAGTCCCAAAGAGATGAGCCAGGTACCTCAGTTGGAAATGCAGAAATCACCTGCCTTCTGCATTGATCTTGCTGGGAGCTGCAGACCAGAGTTGTTTCTATTTGTCCATCTTGCAGCCCTTACTCAATTAATTTTAAGTCTCCTGCAATTATAACCAAATTTCCATTGAATAAATAGGCCAGAGACAGAATCCATATAATATAAAAGGTCTTGGTTTATGATAAACTATATACCATGAATAAATAGGTCACAGCTGAAAGACTGAGTGGTGGGAACCAAGAAGCAAGTACTCACCCTCTATAAGTCTTCACTGGTGCAGACCAAATGGCGGGCTCTGGAGAAGATTGACCTTAAGTTCATAGACACCACCTCCAAGTTTGGCCATGGCCACTTCCAGACCATAGAAAAGAAGAAAGCGTTCATGTGACCACCCAAGAAAGATCGAACTGCAAAAGAAGAAGGAGCTTAATGCCAGGAACACATTGTGCAGCTCGTGGGGTCTCAATAAAAGTTATTTTCCACTGAAAAAAAAAATAAAATGTTGTGTTGATCTAAAATGTGAAAGGAAAAAAAAAAGGCAAACGCAAATTACCAAAGTACCAATAATGCTCACCTAATTGCAGTTCTTCCTTTCCCTATGCAAATTATTAGGGACTTGCCTCTAAGGGCAAAGGAAAAGAGATGCAAACTCCCAGGGATGGTAGGAGACAAAGTGAAATACTTAAAATACTGAGAATTTTTTTAAGCTTTGTAGTTTTTCTTAAAAACTTCACATGCATTTTCTATTCTGTTACATTTATTTATTTATTTATTTACTTATGACAGAGTCTCTCTCTGTCTCCCAGGCTGGAGTACACTGGCATGATCTCAGCTCACTGTAACCTCCACCTCCCGGTGGAGCGATTCTCATGCCTCAGCCTCCCGAGTAGCTGGGATTAGCCGCCACCACGCCTGGCTAACTTTTCTATTTTTAGTAGAGATGGTGTTTCACTGTGTTGGCCAGGCTAGTCTCAAACTCCTGACCTCAAGTGATCCACCTGCCTCAGCCTCCCACAGTGCTGGGATTACAGGTTTGAGCCACCGCACCTGGCCTATTTATTTATTTTTTTAAGACAGAGTCTTGCTCTGCTGCCCAGGCTGGAGTGCAGTGGTGTAATTTTGGCTCACTGCAAACTCTGCCTCCCAGGTTCAAGTGATTCTCATACTTCAGCCTCCCCAGTAGCTGGCACTACAGGCGTGGGCCACCGCTTTTGTATTTTTTAGTAGAGACAAGATTTTGTCATGATGGCCAGGCTGGTCTCAAATTTCTGACCTCAAGTGATCTGCCTGCCTCGGCCTCCCAAAATGCTAGAATTACAGATGTGAGTCACTATGCCCAGCCTCTATTATTACATATCTATTTTTGAATATCAAAATGCATTAGTGTCCTTGAAGATGTGTCACTTTATCCATGACTCCTTGACTTCTTGGTATATACTCCCACACACTCCAAAGGAGCCCTTGAGAAGAATAATGCCCTGTTGCTTCACAGGGCTAACACAGAATCAGCTTTTTCCTTGCTGGGAATACTTTTCAGGTCTGCTGCCAGCTTCCCATGTGGGAAGCTCTCTCTGTCTCTCTCTCTATATATATACATATGTATGTATATATATACATACACATACACACACGTATATATGCACACACATATATATACTATATATACATTAATACATAAAATCATGCACCATAGAACAACATTTTGGGCCAGGCATGGTGGCTCACGCCTGTAATCCCAGCACTTTGGGAGGCCGTGGTGGGTGGATCATGAGGTCAGGAGATCCATACCATCCTCGCTAACACAGTGAAACCTCGTCTCTACTAAAAATACAAAAAAAAAAAAAAAAAAAAAAAAAAGAAAAAGAAAAATTAGCTGGGTGACAGAGTGAGACTCTGTCTCAAGAGAAAAAAAAAAAGAACAACATTTTGGTCAACAACCAACTGCATGAGTAATGTAGTCCCATAAGATTATACTGGAGTTGGAAAATTCCTATCATCTAGTGATATAGTAGCCTTCCTAATGTAGTGCAATGCATTACTCATGTTTGTGATGATGCTGGTGCAGATAAACCGACTGAGCTTCCAGTCATACAAAAGTCTGGCACATATAATTATGTACAGTACATCTTAATACTTGATAAGGATAATAAATGAGTGTCACTGGCTTATGTATTTACTATACTTCTTATTGTTATTCAGAGTGTGCTTTTTCTACTTATAAAAAAATGTTAACTGTAAAACATCTTCAGGCAGGTCTTTCAGGAAGTATTCCAAACAAGGGCATTGTTATCCTAGAAGATGACAGCTCCGTGCATGTTATTACCCCGAAATCCTTCCAGTGGGACAAGATATGGAAATGGAAGACCGTGATATTGATGATCCTGAGGCTGTGCAGGCCTAGGTAATGTCTGTGTTTGTGTGTCAGTTTTTAACAAAAATGTTGAAAAAAGTTAAAAAAAAATCTTTGAGTAATAAAGAGCTTATACAGTAGTCATATAAAGAAAGAAAATATTTTTGTACAGCTGTACAATGTGTTTGTGTTATAAGCTAAGTGCTAGTACAGAAGAGTCAAAAAGTTAAAAAAATTTAAAGTTTATAAAGTAAAAAGGTTACATAAGCTAAGGTTAATTTATTATTGAAGCAGAAAGATTTTAAAAATAAATTTATTGTTGCCTAAGCATACAGTGCTTATAAAATCTACAGTAGTGTACAATTACGTCCTAGGTCTTCACAATCACTCACCACTCACTCACTGGCTCACCCAGAGCAACTTCCAGTTCCACAAGTTCCATTCATGATAAGTGTCCTGTATAGATGTGCTATTTTTTATCTTTTATACTATACTTCTATGGTACCTTTTCTATGTTTAAATACATAAATACTTACCATTGCATTGCAGTTCCTTCCAGTGTTCAGTACAGTCACATGCTATACAGGTTAGTAGCCAGAAGTGATAGTCTATGCCATAGAGCCTAGGTGTGTGGTAGGCAGGCTTACCATTTAGGTTTATGTAAGTGCACTCTGTGATGTTTGCATAAGGACAAAATCACCTAATGACGCATTTCTCACAATGTATCCCTGTTGGTAAGTAACACCTGATGGTATATATAAAGCACAGTTACATGTTTATTTATTTTATTTTTTGTTGCTTATAAGTCTCAGGTGCAGAGTGTGGAGTTAATTATTCTCCTCAGTTCCTACTTGGTGAATGAGTCATTTATCCTTCAATTTTCATCTCAATACAGAGGCTTTACCTCTGTGTAGTCTAACTGGACAACCGTAGAGAACAGGACCTTGTCCCATCACTGCCCCATGGACATACCTAACGTGATATGTTACATTACTGTATCTCTTTAGGTCTTTACCTCTCAACTGAACCCTGAACTCCTGGAGAGTAGATGCTGTCTGGAAATCACCAGCATCTCACACAGCAATGATCGTTGAATAAATTCTTGTTAAATAATGACAGTTTTCCTTTTTGGATTGCTGGAATCTCTACTCCCATCACGACTGCTAAACCTTGGGCAGGAGACCTTGTATTCCCAGCCAGCTCTTCTTCCCGCCACGATCCATGAGTATTGGATGAAAGTAGCGAGGGTAGGGAAGAAACATGGGGATAGTAGTGTCTGAAAACTTCCTGCTAAAGCATTTCCTGTCCTGCTTCCTGACAGTTCCTTTTGCCCAATTAGAACTGAAAAGGGATATGGTACGTATATATCCCATATCAGTATGTCATCATATCTATATAGATATAGATATATCTCGATTCCCCCAAGTGCTAGGTAGTATGGCTATAATCCTGCCAAAATAGGCTTCCTCCAACCTTTGCTTCAAATCAAGGCAGCAGTCTTTGGAGCACACAAGTAGGTACTAGGGACAAGAGATGAAAAAGTTGGTCACAGTTGGTCCTGTACATGTCCTTACACTTCCTTCCAGTCTGAAATGTGAGTGTGAAAATACACCATTTTTTAGACAAAATGTTTATAATAGCTTCTTCTAGCCTATGCCTAACTCCTGTTTTTTCTTTCTCTTCTCCCCTACCTCTATCCATGAGAATTTGTAATAATAGCTAAATAGTTTTTTTTAATATTATAGCTTTTTTTTTTTAAGTGGAGAACCAAAACATAGGGGAAAAAGACCATTTTTTCCAAGGAGATGAAGAAGGAATAATAGTCGAAATAGAAGTATCAGTAAAATTTAGACCTTTGAAAGATGGGGAAGAGATGGTTTTAGAAAGAATAGGATGGTTATCTATTAAATGTTTCTGAGAAATCAAGTAATACATATTACAGAAAAGTATACATTCGATTTATCAACAGAGAGGTTATAGGTGACTGTGGCAAAAACTGTTTTGGTAGATGGGTTGAGGTCAAAGCTGGATTTCGGTGGTTCGATAGGAAAGTATGAAAGTGAAAGAAGAATTAGGGAGTAAATGTGGTAATAGGATAGTCAGTAGCCCAGCAGTGACCTTGAATTGACAGTGGCAGCAATCTGAATGGCTGTGTGTCTCCTACAGGAGGACTCAGTGGTAAGAGGGTCCTGTAGATTAGATGAAAAGCCTCAAACATCTCAGTAACCTCAAGGTAAACAATTATAATCACATAAGTTGTTTAGAGAATTTGACCCTTAAAATACCCAGGATCTTCAAAAATTGATTATGTTCCTTACATTTTGTTTGAAATATCAGAAATATGTTAAATATACTCATAAAGTTGGTCTGAAATTTTAATTTATTTCAGTATTGAAGGGTCTACTTATTTTTGTTTTGTGTTTTTTGTTTGTGTTTTAGAAAATTCACTTCTGTGAATTATCCTATTTCTCAGTAATGACATATGAGATGATAGCATATTGTAGTCATAAAAATCATGCAAACAGCAACATGACATACTATTATTATAGTAATAAAAATATTAGAAAGCACAATATGACACTCCTTAGAGAGTTTTCATCTCAGATGTTTTCTTAATTATTTATTTTATTAAACTTTTTTTTTCAAGATGAGGTCTCACCCTGTCACCCAGGCTGGAGTGCAGTGGTGCAATCTTGGCTCACTGCAACCTCTGCCTCCCAGGCTCAAGAGAGTCTCCCACCTCAGCTTCCTGAGTAGCTAGAACTACAGGCACACGCCACCATGCCTGAATAAGTTTTTGCATTTTTGGTAGAGATGGAATTTCACCATTTTGCCCAGGCTGGTCTGGAACTCCTGAGCTCAAGCAATCTGCCCGCCTCGAACTCCCAGAGTGCTGGGATTACAGGCATGAGCCATCACGCACAGCCTAAACTTCTAATCTTGAAAAACTTCCAGACCTCAGAAAAATTACAAGAATATAACAATTAACATGTAAATACCTTTCACCTAGATTTTTCCACATTTGCCACATCTCTTTCTCTTTTTATATCGTATGTAGTTCTAGTATATTAATACATATAATGTTTTTCACTCTTCTGTTTTTGGAAACTGGGTCTCACTGTGTTGCCCAGGTTGGAGTGCATTTGAACACACATAGCGCACTGCAGCCTTGACCTCCTGGGCTTAAGCAATCTTCCCACCTCAGATTCCTGAGTAACTAGGACTACAGGTGTGAATCACACCTGGCTAATATTTTTCTAATTTTTAAAATTTTAATCTTTTTTGTAGATACTTGGTCTCACTATGTTGTGCAGGCTGGCCTCAAACTCCTGGGCTCAAGTGATCCTCTCATCTTATCCTTCCAAAGGGCTGGGATTACAAGTGTGAGCCACTGCACTAAGCTTGTTTTTTATTCTTCTTGTCACTTTTTTTCCCCTCAACCAACTGAAAGAAGGTTACAGATACTACAGCATTTTATCCCTAACTACTTCAGTGTCTGTCTCCTGAGAACAAGGGCAATTTCTTATATAACCATGTTGCAATTATCAAATTCAGAAAATCGAATATGGATACAATACTATCTAATACAGTCCAAATTGAAATTTTGGCAGTTGTCCCAGAAATGTCTTTTACAAAAGCAATATGTTTCTTTGTAATCCAAAATCCAAGCTACAATTACGTACTCAATTTACTTTTTGTGCTTCTGTAGTTTTCTTTATTCTAGAACAGCTTCTCAGCTCTTCTTTGCTTTTCATGACTGTGACTTTTGAAGCATGCAGGCTGTTGTTTTGTAGAAGACTTTTTTTTTTAACTTTTATTTTAGGTTTGGGGGTACATGTGAAGTTTTAGGTAAACTCATGTCGTGTGGGTTTGTTGTACAGATTATTTTTATCACTCAGGTATTAAGCCTAGTACCCAATAACTATTTTGTCTTCTCCTTTCTCTCCTCCCACCCTCCACCTTCCACTGTCAGGTAGATCCCAGTGTTTGTTGTTCCCTTCTTTATGTTCATGGATTCTCATCATTTGGCTCCCACTTATAAGTGAGAACATGCGGTATTTGGTTTTCTGTTCCTGCATTAGTTTGCTAAAGATAATGGACTCTAGCTCCATTCATCTTCCTGCAAAAGACATGATCTCATCTTTTTTATGGCTGCATAGTATTCCACAGTGTATATAGATGACATTTTCTTTATTCAATCTGTCATCGATGGGCATTTAGGTTGATTTCATGTCTTTGTTATTGTGAATAGTGCTGCAATGAACATACATGTGCATGTATCTTTACGGCAGAATGATTTATATTCCTCTGTATGTATACCCAGTGATGGGATTGCTGGGTTGAATGGTAGTTCTGTTTTTAGCTCTTTGAGGAATCACCATACTGCTTTTCACAATGGTTGAACTAATTTACACTCCCACCAACAGTGAATAAGTGTTTCCTTTTTTCTACAAGCAACCTCATCAGCACCTGTTACTTTTTGACTTTTTTTTTTCTTGAGATAGAGTCTTACTCTGTCACCCAGCCTGGAGTACAGTGGTGTGATCGTGGCTCACTGCAACCCCTGCCTCCCAGGGTCAAGCGATTCTCCTGCCTCAGTCTCCCGAGTAGCTGGGATTGCAGGTGCCGCCACCATGCTTGGCTAATTTTTTTTTTTTTTTTTAGTAGAGATGGGGTTTCACCATCTTGGCCATACTGGTCTTGAACTCCTAACCTCGTGATCCACCTGCCTTGGCCTCCCAAAGTGCTGGCATTACAGGCGAGAGCCACTGCACCCAGCCTTGACTTTTAATTAATAGCCTTCTGACTGATGTGAGATGGTATCTCATTGTGGTTTTAATTTGCATTTCTCTAATGATCAATGATACTGGTCTGTTTTTCATATGTTTGTGGGCTGAATGTATGTCTTCTTTCTAAAAGTGTCTGTTCATGTCCCTTGTCCCCTTTTTAATGGGGTTTCTTGTTTTTCTTTTGTAAATTTGTTTAAGTTCCCTGCAGATGCTGGGTATCAGACCTTTGTCAGATGCGTATTTTGCAAAAATTTTCT
Organism: Rhinopithecus roxellana; assembly: GCF_007565055.1. Lineage (NCBI taxonomy): Eukaryota > Metazoa > Chordata > Mammalia > Primates > Cercopithecidae > Rhinopithecus > Rhinopithecus roxellana. The sequence continues at coordinate 50,754,559 of NC_044550.1, forward strand.
TCCATTCTATAGGTTGTCTGTTTACTCTGTTGATAGTTTCTTTTGTTGTGCAGAAGCTCTTTAGTTTAATTAGATCTCATTTGTCAATTTTTGCTTTTGTTGTCATTGCTTTTGGCATCTTTATCATGAAATCTTTGCCCATTCCTATGTCCAGAGTGGTATTGCCTTCCAGGGTCTTCCAGGGTTTTTTATAGTTTTGGGTTTCACATTTAAGTCTTTAATCCATCTTGAGTTGATTTTTATATATGGCATAAGGAAGGGGCCCAACTTCAATATTCTGCATAAGGGTCACCAGTTATCCCAGCACCATTTATTTAAAAGGGAGCCTTTTCCTCATTGCTTGTGTTTGTCAGCTTTTTTGAAAATCAGATGGTCATGGGTGGGCCTTATTTCTGTACTCTATTTTATTTCATGGGTCTGTGTGTCTGTTTCTGTACCAGTACTATGCTGTTTTGGTTACTGTAGCCCTGTAATATAGTTTGAAGTCAGGTAACATGATGCCTCCAGCTTTGCTCTCTTTGCTTAGGATTGCCTTGGCTACTCAGGTTCTTTTTTTAATTCATACGAAATAGTTTTTTCTAGTTCTGTGACAAATGTCATTGGTAGTTGAATAGGAATAGCACTGAATCTATAAATTACTTTGAACAGTATGGCCATTGTAATAATATTGATTCTTCCTATCCATGAGCATGGAATATTTTTCCATTTGTTTTTATCTTCTCTGATTTCTTTGAGCAGTGTTTTGTGATTCTTGTTGTAGCAATCTTTCATTTCCCTTGTTAGCTGTATTCCTAAGTATTTTATTCTTTTTGTGGCCGTTGTGAATGGGATTGCCTTTCTGATTTGGCTCTCAGCTTGGCTGTTGTTGGTATATAGGAATGCTAGTGATTTTTGTATATTGGTTTTGTATCCCAAAACTTTGCTGAAGTTGTTTATCAGCTGAAGAAGTTATTTGGCCAAGACTATGGGGTTTTCTAGATATACAATCATGTCATCTGCAAACAGGGATAGTTTGACTTCCTCTCTTTCTATTTGGGTGCCTTTTGTTTCTTTCTCTTGCCTGATTGCTCCAGCTAGGACTTCCAATGCTATGTTGAATAGGGGTGGTGAGAGAGGACATCTTTGTTTGTGCTGATTTTCAAGAGGAATGCTTCCAGCTCTTGCCCATTCAGTATGATGTTGAAAAGACATTTTATAGGTTTTTAAATTGGGAAGTGCATCAGTACAGGGTCAAAAAGCTGGGATTCTAATTGGTGAACCACCACAAATTAGCTGGCGGTCATTTGCCTTCATCAAATCAGTTTTCTTATCTTTAAAATAAAAATATTGTCTGTCCTGACTGTCTCAGAGTTCTTTGGAAGATAAAATGATAAAACAGATATGAAATTACTTTGAAATTGTAAAGCAGTTTACAAATGAAAGGCTTTACTTTAAGTTGTGAGTCGATGCTATAGATTTTAAAATGCTATCGGTTGTAAGTGCCATTCATTCTGATAGAATATCATTCTGTTTTCCTTTCTTTCTCTTCCTCCTTCCTCTTCTTTCTGTTTTTCTCTACACACACACACCCTTATCTCTAGTATTCCTAGAATGCAACATAACAACATATTGCCAAAAGCTAAGTAGCAGGAGGAAAAATTAACATGTGGAATGTTTCAATATTTTTAGCTGTATCATTAGTCATATTACCTAGTGCTTAATTGGTGACTGTGTTCTCAGGAGTGGTGGAAGTAAGATACAAAATCATAACACTGCAAAGGACCTTTAAAAAATTCTGAGGCCCAGTGCAGTGGCTCTCGTCTGTCATCCCAGCACTTCAGGAGGCCAAAGTGGGAGGATCACTTGAGCCCAAGAGTTCAAGACCAGTCTGGGCAACATAGGGAGACCCTGTCTCTATAAAAAATAAATTAGCTGGGTTTTGTTGCATGCAGCTGTAGTCCCAGCTACTTGGGAGGCTGAGGTGGGAGGATCAGTTGAGTCCAGAAGGTCAAGGCTGCAGTGAGCTGTGATCATGCCACTGCACTCCAGTCTGAGTGCAGTATAGGATCTTTGCATCCTACAGCCAAACTCACTCTGCACTCAGACTGGAGTGCAGTGGCGTGTTCACAACAACAATAAAACAACAACAACTAAAAGAAAAATTCTAGATCAGAGTGTTCACCCCCAGAGGTAATGAGTTGCCCCAGCCACACAGCTAATCCGCAGAATCAGGACGAGACATGCAGACTCTGTCTCCCGGTCCAGTGCCCTTTACCTCACCCCCATTTCCTGAGTTTATCCTACCCCAGGGACCCAGTCAATTCATTAAAAGAATGTAGTGTGTGGGGATAAATCTGGTGAGGGTCAGTTTGGTCATCTAAGCCTCGAAGCATTTGAAGGAAAGGGCGAATGAACAGGTCACGCGGAGTGAGAGGGTTGAGAATGGATGGCTGCCTCCAGGCCCCTCTCCTGCCACTCACCTAGGAGGCTGCACCGGGAGGCGGGTGGAGCTGCTTTGCGATGGGAAGAATTACTACTTTATATAGAAAACTTTATTTGGAAACACTTTTAAACTTGCATAAAAATTGAAAAAATAAAAATAGTACAGAAAACACTCAAATGTTCTTTACCCAAATCCACCTATTAGCAGTATGTCCCATGAATCTTATCATTTGCATGTTCTCCGTCTCTTAAATTGTGGTAAAATACAGTTACCATCTGAACTCCTTTTAAATTCAGTAGTATTAAGTACATTCACATTGTTATGCCACCATTGTCTATCCACAGAACTCTTTGCATCTTGCAAAATTGAAACTCCATACCCTTAAACCATACACACACACACACACACACACACACACACACACACATTTTTTTCTGAACCACTGATAGTAAATTACCTGATGATATCCCCCTAGATACTTCAGTGCATATTTTCTATTTTATTCTATGTTTTTTCAGATGGCGTCTTGCTCTGTTGCCCAGTCTGGAGTGCAGTGGTGTGACCATAGCTCACTGCAGTCTCAAACTCCTGGGCTTATGTGATCCTCCAACCTCAGCTTTGCCCAGGCTGATCTTCAACTCCTGGCTTCAAGTGATCCTCCCACCTTGGCCTCGCAAAGTGCTGGGATTATAGGGATGAGCCACCACTCCTGGCTTTCAGTGTATATTTTATAGGAATAGAGATATTATCTTAACCCCAGTGTGGTGATCAAGTTCAGTGAATTTATGATGATGCAGCAGTTTTGTATAATCTACTCTTCATATTTCAGTTTTGTCAGTTAACCTAACAGCTCTTTCTAGCATTTTTACCCCTCCAGTGTGTAATTAAACCTGGAAACAAATAATGCATTTAGTTGTCATGTTTGTTTAGCTCCTTTAATCTCGATTATTTCCATAGCTTTTCTTTGTCTTATGATTTTGACAGTTTCAAAGATTATACTTCCTCCTTTAACAAAGCAGAATATTCATCATTTGGGTTTTTCTGCTGTTTTCTTGTGGTTGCAGTCAGATTATGCATTCTTGGTAAGAACAATACATGTGTGACATGCTCATCTCGAGGCTTCACATCTGTAGACACACGATGCCTATCTGCTTCTTGTTAGTGATGTTACATGCGACCACCAGATCAAAGTGTTGTCTTACCTCTCCACTGTATAATTACCATTTTATTTTTCCCCCTTTCAACTAAGAAGTGGTAGGTGGGAAGATATCTTAAGATCATGCAAATATCTGATTCCTCGATTCCTCATCAGAATTTCTCTCTAGATTTGGAATCTATTAATGTTTCTTGCCTTATCCAATCTCACTATGATGATTGCAAATTGATTATTTTTAAATCCCTGCATTCCCTCCACATTTACCAGTCTGCCCTCAGAAAGAGCCCTCCCTGTCAGCAGGAGCCCTCCCTTCTTCTTATGTCTCTCTCTCTCTCTCACCTATCTATCTAATGTTAGTATGAACTTATGAGTTCTTAATTTTTCAATGATTTAAAATTAATCATGCTTGTGTTCAAATTGCTATAGGTTTGGCCAGGAGAAGTCTCTTCAATCTGGGCACCTGTGTCTTTGTGACTTGCCTCTTGTTTTTTTTTTTTTTTTTTTTTTGAGTACTTTCTCACTTTCTGACTTAAGCTGTTTTAGGCACATCTTGTATCCCTCTTACCTCAACTTTGGAATTGGTCACCACTACTTCTTAACTGGGTGGCAGCTACAGACAAAGGTGAGTATGCAGAAAGGAGGAATGGCAACACCAGGGCAGGAAGACTTTGGGCCTTTCTGTGATATAAGCAGGGTGGATAAATAATGCAATAATCTGGCAAACAGATTTTCTATTATAAAAAGCAAAAAAACAAAAAACAAATTTGGGACCTAAGTAATTTTGTGGCTTCCTCAACAGAATAGAATAGTGGCTTGGAGTGTGAACTCTGGAGTCAGACAACCTGAATCCAAATTTCAGCTCTGTCACTTGCTAGCTGTATGTCCTTAGGCCAGACTTAGTTTCTTTATCTGTAAAATGAAATTAATAATGGTATTAATATCCTAAAGTAATACAAGGATCACATTAAACAACCCATATAATTGCTAAGCAGAATATATAGCACATATGAACTGCTGAATGAATCACAGTTATTATTATCAATTGTATTTGCCGAATTCTTTGTTCTTTTTCATTATTTTCCATTTCATGTTAAATGAAAAACAAAATAACACCATTCTTTTCTAGTTGAAAACCATTCTGCTGATAGGGTTAATTCTCGTGAGTATATGTGGGGCTGAAATGACCATGTGATGACATGTTTTGTTTACAGTCATGATAGAAAATTTCTAGGTAACAATACCAAGTACTAAAATTAATAACCTTAAAACGTGTTCAGAAAACAATAGTGAGAATGATCACTAGGGGGAGCTATTATAACAAATTATGTGGTGCTCCTTTTCAATATACTGCATTTTTTGCAAACTTCATAGTTTATTCGTAATCTACCTTTGCTGTGAAGTGAAAATTGATAAGTATTATGGTGCACTTTCATGCATACTATAAATATGAAAGTTGACTGTTTGAAAAGATAAAGATTAACATAATCTGGTGAGAACAATCTGGTGCTTACTACATTTTGAAAACTGCACTGAAGTCTCATTCTGTCTTGGCCAAAAGGATTGCATAAAAATTGTAAGACACAACTAGTCAGTAGGGGTATATAGTGAATAAAGTTTATTAAACACATTAAATAGTGAAACAAGAACAAGCCATTTAAAATAGTTGACAACATTTTCTGAAGTGACTGTAGAAAGTGAAATAAAGAGAAATGAAATGTAAAAGCACAGTTGACCTTTGAATAACACAGGTTTAAATTGTGTGGGTTCACTTATACAAAGATTTTTTTCAACCAAAGGCAGATTCAAAATACAGTAATTGCTGGATGTGAAACCTGCACATATGGAGGGCTGACTTTTTCCGCAAATTCCGCGGGGCCCATTTTGTGACTTGCGTGTGCTAGGATTTTGGAATATGCAGGGGTCCTGGATACAATCCCCCACGTATATGGAGGGATGACTGCAGTTCTCCCAAATCTTGCTCCACCAGGAGGACGGGAGGCTTTTACAGAAAAGCAGTAGCTTTGAATCAGACGTAATCTAGCAATTTGGGTATGACGTAAGATTAGGGGAAAACATCTAGTCTGGTCGTAGGATAGTCTGGGTTTGGGAACCACCCTTCTTGCTGCGTGATGCCAGGCAAGTCGTTCAGCCTCTGTTGGCTCACCTCCGTTAGGAGGGGTTTGGAGTGCAAAGCCTCTTTTTAGTTCTGACACTCTGTGATGCTGACGGTAAAAAGCAGTAAATTGGTTTAAGGTAGCTATTTGCTTAACTTTTAGGTGTTCCTTGTTTGCTTCAGCCGAAGTTTTCCTAGCATCCAGAATCAGAGTTATAATTTATGTATGCAAAAATTTCTAACAAACATGTAACTGATTGCTTTTCGGTTTGGTTCTTTTTTTTTTAGGGGGTAAGGGAATAATCGCTTAGGACCGGACTGAGCTGAAGAATGTTTAGCCTGGTGGTGTTAGTGCAACTGGAAGAACAGATGAACTATAGTTTACAACACAAAACCAAGTCAACCAACAGAAGAAATACATATTTTAAGAAGATTTTATATTTTCAACTGAAAACGCTCATGTCAGTTGTGAATGTATTTGTAATTGGCAGCCCCAAATCACCTCCCTTTTTATTTTTGTTAGAGAAAGTGCACTTTAGCACTTGGAAGATTCATTTAAACCTATTAAATTATATTTTAAAATACACTATTCCCATTTCATTCAAAATTGGTTTTATACTATATATTATAATACTAAAGTGCTTCTGGTAATTTGCTTGTAAAACCAAAACTGTTTTAAATGTAAAACAGTTTTAATTTGTCCCTTTCAGAAATGATGTGTCTGTTTGTAGGACTTGTTAGTATTCTGATTCAAACAAAACTGCAGCACATGTAAAAACATATTTATAGAACATAAATAAGAAAATGTGAACCCTGAAGAATATTTGATGGAACGAATGGACTATTCTAATTTTACGTGTGAAAAAGATAATGTGATTTTTTTTAAAAAGAGTTCTTTTTTAGGCATGCACACTGAAATAATTATAGATGACATGATGTGATGCCTGTGCTTGGTTTCAAAATAGTCTGGTGCTTAGAGAGAGAGAAGTGGTTGGGGAGAGAGATGAAATAAGCGTAGCTATGAGTTGGTCATTGTGGAAGCTGGGTCCTATATATATATGGGGGTAAGGTCATATTCTATTCTACTTTTGCATAGGTTTGAAATTTTTCATAATAAAAAGTTAAAAACAAATCACACACCAAAAAAACTCCCAAACCCAACTGTCATTATTTAATAACTTTGAACTTGATATGGACCTAAGAAGGCATCTTTTACAAGAGAAATTTGCAGTTCCAAGTCTTTTTCTTGATGATTGGGTCTGAATGTGTTAATCAATGCTGCCCTGTCATAGCCTCTGACATAGAGAAAATGCTGAAATGTGATTTTTAAATCATAAAAATGTGCCCATAGTAATAGCTCCATCTTTTGCATAATATTTAAATCAATTCATTGATTTCCAGTTGCCTGATACTCTTATTTCAGTAACAAAATAAACGATACATGGTTCAGTAAAGTTGAATCCATTTGGGTTCATTTGTGCTCGAAGTCTGAGGCCAAGTAAGATCTGCTGCTTAGCTGCATGTCGGGGATAAGGCATCCGTTTCTTTGCAAGGCTTGGTTTCTTTTTTTTTTCTTTTATTGTACAGTTGCTAACTACGTTCATGAAAAGATAAATTAAGGACAAAATACATCTATATCCCTCTTTAGTTCTTTGTATATTTGCATATAGAGAATTACTAATATAGTCCATGTCTGTAAACATCTTAAAAATGTTTCCATTTGAAAAATCCAGAAAAATGATACTTTTTGACTTCACATTCCCCTTTTCCCTCTTTATTTTTCTGTTTTCTTTTAATAGCAAAATTCCTCAAAAGGGTTGTCTCTACTGGCTGTCTCCAGTTCCTTTTCTCATATTACTTCTTGAATTCTTTCTCATATTCTTTCTTTGACTCCATGCAGGCTTTTGCCACCACCACCATTACCCTGTTCTTGTCAAGGTTGTTAACGATGTTCTTTTTGCAAAATCCACGTGTCAATTCATCCACCTGACGTGATCGGTCAGCAGTATTTGACATGGTTGATCATCCCACGCTTTCTGATACACTTTTTCAGTTCACTCTCAGATCATGGCAGTCTCCTGGTTTTACTTCTTCTTCACTGGAAACTCCTTCTAGTGTTTTTTGCTGATTCTTCCTTATATTCCTGATTTAAGGCTCAGGTTTCAGTCTTTGAAATCCTTCTTTTCCCTATCTATGCTCAGTATCTTGCTAATACCATTTAATCTCAACCCAGCTCTAAATATTATATGAAAGTAGATGTTCTCAAATTTATACCCAGCCCAGACCTCTTCCTGTGAATTTCAGGCTCTTATATGAAATGACCTCCATGGCCTTTTGGATGTCAAAAAGGCATCTCAAAATTAACATGTCTAAAATTGAATTATTAATCTTCCTAACCACCCCAAACCTGGTTGGCCTCCCTGCAGTCCACCTCATCTAAGTGAATGGCTGCTGCAAAATTCCTGTTGGTCAGGCCAAATCCTTAAAGTCATCCTCCCTCCTTTTTATAACCCACATTCAACCTTTGCACAAATCCTGTTGTTTTTACCATCAAAATATATCTAGACTCTGTTTCTGTCTCCATTGTGATCACCCTACTTTATCTACTGTATTGTTTCAAAAGCCTCCCCCAGTTGGCCTTTCGTTCTTTCCTTCTTTTCTTTTCTTATTTCTTTCTGTCTTTTTTTTTTTTTTTTTTTCGAGACAGAGTTTTGCTCTTGTCGCCAAGGCTGGAGTGCAATGGCGTGATCTCAACTCACTGCAACCTCTGCCTCCCGGGTTCAAGCGAGTCTCTTGCCTCAGTCTCCTAAAGTAGCCAGGATTACAGTCACCTACCACCACACCCAGCTAATTTTTTTTTTGTAGTTTCAGCTGAGACAGGGTTTCACCATGTTGGCCAGGCTGGTCTTGAACTCCTGACCTCAGGTGATCCACCCGCCTCAGCCTCCCAGAGTGCTGGGATTACAGGCGTGAGCCACGGCACCCAGCCTGGTCTTTCTTTGTCTTTGCTGCTCAGCAGTCTATTCTCCATACAACAGCCAAAGTGGTTCTTTTAACATTTAACTCACACAATGCAGTCCTTTGCTCAAAACCTCCCCTGGTGAGATGGGAAGTCCCTGACTCCTGCCCACCACCTCTCCACACCATCCCTCCCTACTCATTTCCTACCTCTCTGCCCCTCCTTACCCTCCCCAGGTACCCTGGCTTCTTCGCTAGCCTGTGAACACACCAGACACACCAGGACCTTTGCACCTGATGTCTTCTCTGCCTTGAGCCGTCTTCTCCACAATAATTGCTTGAGGCCCTCACTTGAATGACATTGTAGTAGTAAACCCTTGCCTTCACTACATCATTTAAAATCGCCCCCTTCATGCTGTCACCAATGTCCAGCACCCTATCTCTCCTTCCTGCTTCTTTCCCTATAGTCATCTCACCTTTTGACATAATGTTTATCATCTCACTCCCTATTTCCCTACCCATCCATTAAAATACAAGTCTGATGTAGGCAGGGATTTTTGTTTGTATGCTTTTTGTTGTTGTTGTTGTTCTTTTCTTTTCTTTTCTTTTGTTTTTTCTTTTGCTGCATCCCCACTGCCTAGTTCAGAGCCTGACACTTAGTGGATATGTAAATCTTTATTGAATGAGTAATTGATTGCACAACTTAGTCACTGAGCACTTCAAATTCTTCTTGTATAAATATCATATTGCCAAGTAGTAATAAATAAAACATAAAACAGAGAAAGGTATAGAATTTTTATATGTAGAAGGGGCTTGGTAGTCACAGTTTGGTTGGAAGAGGTGTAAGAAACCCCATATTAAGTCTTCATTTTTATAGCAAGAACTATGATTTTACTTTGGTTGTATCTGGGCTGAATTGAGGGTGGGAATGATGAAAATGGGAGAGAGAAATAAAGTCACCTTACCAAGTTCCTCCTTGGCTGTGTCACTTCTACAAAACAATTGAGTTTATCAAAAAGCTTTTCCATATACATTATTATTATTATTTCTTGAGCCTCATAACAATCTTCATGGGTAGGCATTACTATTCACAGGTGACAGATGGGAATCTGGAGCTTGGAGAGGTTAAGGAGCTGTCCCAGGCTGTATAGCTACTTGGTTCCAGAGACAATAAGAAAGACATTTGCAATAGAGAACATCTATGTTCTTAGATGTGAGAATGCATTACTAAAATACCAAGATAAATGTGAAAGTACCTGTCAGATTCTCTGTACAGAATGGCATTCAATAAAAAGCCAGGTGACTTAAACCAACCTTCTCCTGATCTTTATGAGCACAACACATTGCATACACCATAAACTTTCATTTAGGGAAACATTCCCTTAGCAGAGCTCCAGCCATGGTCTAATTGCACATTTAATGCTCTACTTTTGCTTCCAAAAAAGTTGGAAGAAGGCAAGGCAGTAGGTGTGGCCTCTTCTGGGTTCCTGCACCTACTGCCTTGTGGGCAGATGGGAGGTCACACAAACTCCTTCCTGCTCCTTCTCATTCCCTTACTATCCTTTGTGGACAGAGCTGCTCTATTTTATACCTCTGCTGCTTTAATCAGACGGTAGAGTTTCCTTTTTTTTCAGCTGGTAGGCTTGCCTCTTGGCAACCCAGTATGACCCTTGTAGAAATAAGTCATGATCATTATAAGGGCCAATATAGGCTGAGGAATGAGTAAGATCTGCAGTAAGTGGAATATGAATTTAATGAGCTCATATTCATCCCCTCTCTCTCTCTGGAAGAATTAAGCAGCTCTCAAATATTTTGGTCTCAGGATATCTTTTCATTCTTAACAATTATTGAGGATCCCAAAAAGCTTTTGTTATGTGAGTTATATCTACCAGTATATACACTAGAAATTAAAACTGAGAGCTTAAAATTTTTTTGAAAAGTATTGATTTGTTTAAAAGTAACAGTAAAAAACCTATTACATGTTAACAAGGAAAGCATATTTTTATGAAGAATAACTATGATTTTTAAAAATATAGTGAGTGGTATTGTTGATGTTTTTGTAAATATCTTTAACATCTGGTTTTGTAGAAGACAGATTCTCATATCTGCTTTTGCATTTAATCTGTTGCAATATATTGCTGTTTTAGTTGAATCACATTAAGAAAATCTAGATTTACACAGATATGTAATTGGAAAAGGAAGCATATTTTCACAGCCTTTTTAGATAATTGTGTATATTCTTTGATGCTACATCAAAACTCAATAAGCATTCATTTCTAAAAGGTTAGTTACAATTTGGAATCTGAAGCCATATTTATGAAACTTTTGTGCTCTGTTACATTAAACCCACCTGTCTTGCATTTTGAATGAATCTTCTACCCACCTGTGATTTTGAACATCAGACAGTGGTCATTTCGAAAATGTTGGCTTATTAAGTTATGCAGATGTTTCAAATGTTGACACATTTCATTGTGAAATATTTCTACAAATCACATTTGTTAATAGCCTCACCTGTTATAGGCAGGATAATGGCTCCCCCAAGGATATACATATCATAATCCACAGAGTATGCGAATATGTTAGGTTCCATGACAAAGAGGAATTAAGGTTGCAGATGGAATTAAGTTTGCTAAGAGCTGACCTTGAATTAAGGAGATTATCCTGCATTATCCAGGGTGGCACAATGTAATTACAAGGATCTTTAAAAGTGGAAGAAGGAGTTGAAAGAAAGGCTCAGAAGAGGAAGATGTGATGTCAGAAGCAGAGTTCTGAGAGATGCTATGTTGCTGACTTTGAAGATGGAGGAAGAGGCCATGAGCCAAGGAATGCAAATGGCCTCCAGCAGCTAGAAAAAGGCAAGGAAACAGAGTCTCTCTTAGCACTGATTCTTTCCGGCCAAGAGGCACACAGTCCTGCTGACACCTTGATTTTAGTCCAGTGGGACCTGTTTCATACTTCGAACTTATACAACTAAGAGATAAATAATTTGTGTTGTTTTAAGCCATGGGGTATGGGGTAATTCATTCAGAGAAACAACTTTTCTGACCACCAATCTCATTCGAAAAGTTCTTAAACATTGGGAAGTGGTCAAGTTCATGATGGCAAATATGAGTATTCAAAAATTTTGCTTGAAACCTTACATGTCACCATTAGCAACACATATTGTCAGGTGCTTTTTAAAGTGAGAGGCTTACTTTGTTTATATTTAAGAAAATACCTGCTTAATACCCAAGTCTGCTTGTCATTTGTTCTTTCAAGTAAAAATGATATTTTTTGGAATAAGTGGCCAGTTCACTTGCAACTCAACCACAAATAAGCTTTATTAAAGGCAACCATCACACTTTAGTAAGCAACAGAAGTGTTTTGTTTTATAATATGTATACTTCCAATTTCATTATACCAAATACTAAAAAGATATTTACACAAGAGTCAGTATTTAATAAGAGTAATAATTTTTACTGCTTTATAAAGGACATTTTAAAGTAAAACTTTCATCTTTTTTTTTTTCTATAAGTATGTGGTGGTGAAGGACACAATGACTACTAGTACAGTTACTGCCGTTACCTAAGTTCACTTTAAGATAATAGCACTACCATTGCTTTTGTGCCATAAACGTATATGTCAGGACAGTGAAAAAGGAAAACAATGTCCTAGTATTATTATAAAAATAGTTTTGACCTTGGGACTCCCAAGTTTCCATGGACCACTTTTTGAAAACCATTGCTTTATTATGAATTGGAACATGCATGAGAATTAAAAATTATTATTTGTTAAATTAAATATTGTTTAAAAAATTGTTACTCTTAAATAGTTTGGAGGGCATTAAAATGCTGCTTACCTCTTAGCTTTCACACCTCCTATTTTTAGGTGATTTTCAGTCTTAAAATCATATCTCAAAAATCTATGGTAGGTACTCTCTGGTTTCCAGAAAGGAAAACAACAAACAAACAAACAAACACCTTTTCTGGCACCAAAAATATTTTGAGTAAATTTTAAAAATAAGCTGTGGTTAAAAAACAAAGTTGTAAGTCTTAAGTAGAACCGGCCCTGCCATCCTGAGTGAAGTTTAACTCTCCTTAAAACCAAATTTATGCATTTATTCAGCAAGTGTTTACTAAATGCACTAAGCACGATGCTTAGCATTGTAAGTGAGAAGGCAAATAAGATACTCTTCCTACCTTTAAGGAGTTTACATTCTAATGAGGAAGACCAGGAAGCTGACAATTTCAGTAACAAGAGGATAATACAATGTGGAAGATGAGCGCAGTGTGCTGTGGAAACCCGTAGAAGGGCACCCATTCAGACCGGTGAGCACATGGAGTGAGAGGTTCCAGAAGCCTTCCCCACAGCTGACAAGTGCACTGCGGCATGACTGGCGTTGGGGTAGGAGCTGTGTGTGTGAAGCTCAGGAAAGGTGGGGAGTGGATTCTAGTTTAGAGAGTAGCATGTGTCAAGACACAGCAGTGAGAGAGAGTTGCCATGTAACTGCTGGTAGAGAGCCAGCTGGGAGCATGAGCTTAGTGTGAGGATGGTGCAGGGTCAGTACGCCAGGTAAAAGGTGACCCTACAGACAAGCAGGAGCCACAGCAAGAGTGCATAGTCTTGTCCTCCATAGCAAGCAGTTGGACTTTGTGCCAAAGGCTTTAGGGGAACACTGTAAAATTTCTAGAGGAGAGGTCACCTAGGTCTGGGCCTTTGTGCCCCAGATCCTTTTGTAGCTCTTCCCCTGTACTGCTCTGTTTGGTTTCTGAAGGCTGCATTTCCCAGGTTCTGGTATCTACTGGCTTCTGGCTGTGTTTGGCCAAAGGGAGATATCACTGGGAAGTTGTATGGTGAGGGGAAGGCAGAAATCAAGGGGTGTCCCCCAACCAACCCACCCTGACTTTCCATGTCAGGCAGCAATACCAGTTGCAACTTTATCTCTCCTGGGGCCCTATCTCTGGATAGGTCAGATGTCATTCCCACTTCTTCTGGGTGATCCCAGACTCAAGCCTTCAGTAATAATCCCACCTCCCTTTGTTCCTCTACCCTTGGGCTGGTAGAGGCTCTGCTGCTGTTGTTATTTCCTGGGCTGCCTCTCTATCCTCTCTTTCACTTCCAAGCTCTTCCATCACCCGTGTAATCAATTTTCAGTATTTAGTTCCATTTGCTTTTCAGAGTCATTTGTTTCCTGGATGATTCCTGACTGATACAAAAATGATATAATCAATTAACATTTGGGAAAGATCACTCAAATTGCAGGGGAAATGGATCGCATGGAGGAAGATAGAAGCAGAGAGACCAGCTGGAGGTGATGCACTAACCTAAGCAAGGAGTAACAAGAGCTTGAATTAGGCAGTGTTCAGGGTTCAAAATGAAGTAAGTGAATCTGAGAAAAAGAAAGAAGGTGAAACCCATGGTAGTTTGTGATTGACTGTGAGAGAGGTGTTAGAGTTATATCCATGTCTCCAGCTTGGGCAAATGGGCAGATGATGAGGTCATTCCCTAAGGTGGGAGCTACTGGGGAAGGCAGGAAGATGATAGGTTCCATTTTGGACACGTAGAGTTTGAGGGGTCTGTGAGCTCAGGTACCAGAGAGGTGGAGGGTGGAGCTCAAAAAAGAGGTCTGGGCTGGAGAAGAATATGAGAGCATCATCACAATATCATTGGTGGTTAAAACCATAAAAGTAGCAGAGCTCATGCCAGGTAGTGGCTAGAATAAGGATAAAAAGAGGGGAGGGGAAAGAACAGATGGGAAGAAAGGCATTAGGGGGCTACAAAATTCTTTTAGTGGGCTACTTTCAGATTTACAAGAGTCCATAATTATTTCCCCAGTTGTTGATTCAGAGCTTTTACTTACCTCTGGTCGGAGAAGGCAGGTCAGAAAAATACTTTGGGAAAAATCTGGTTTGAATAAAAGACAAAGGTTAGAAGGTAGTTACAAAGACACTAACTCAGACATTTCAACCAAGAATTTACCACTTGAAGCTGCTGCTTCATCGAGCTCCCCAAATTAAATGAAAAATTTAGTAAATACTGTAAAAAGTCAGTTTTCCTAAATGCTAATAAATATGAACCAGTTTCAAATTATTATTTAGCATGGCGCTTTAGATGTTCACACAGGAAGATATTGCTCTGAGTTGGCAGGATCAGAAAATGATTTGTGGGCCAGGCGCGGTGGCTCATGCTTATAATCCCAACACTTTGGGAGGCTGAGGCGGGCGGATCTCCTAAGGTCAGGAGTTGGAGACCAGCCTGGCTGACCTGGTGAAGGCCCATCTCTACCAAAAATACAAAAATTAGCGGGGTGTAGTGGAGTGCGCCTGTAATCCCAGATACTCAGGAGGCTGAGGCAGGAGAATCATTTGGATCTGGCGAGTGGAGGTTGCAGTGAGCTGAGATCGCACCATTGCACTCCAGCAGCCTGGGTGACAGAGCAAGACTGTGTCTCAAAAAAAAAATTTTTTTTTTGAAGGTAAGGAGTGAGGGTGGGCTGGGATTTAGCTGGCAGGAGAGGCAGGTGATCTCACTTTGGAGGAGAGGTCACCATGAGGGTGAAGAAATGGGTCTATACCTGTTCAAGGGATGAATGGAAAACAATGGGAACAGTAGAGCACTTATGGTAGACAGTGAGGACACATATGGTAGCATGAGAATACAAAATGCCAGGCTGAATGACTGTCACCATGAGGAGGGGGAGTTTGACTTCTGTATATGACTCCTAGGGGTGGAAGATGAGAAGTGGGACAAAGTTACAGGCATCAGATTTTAGCTGTACCGGAGGTCCCCAGAGATGAAATCCCCTGCCTTGGGAGGTAGTAAGTTCTCTGTCACTGCAAGTGTTCAAGCACATGCTCAAAGAACAAAGGATATTGGAGAAGAAAAGTGGGACTAGATTCATTTTTTTCCCAAACTGCTCTTCAAGGTCCATTAATGAGTCATGAAATTAAATTAGTGCTCTATATTAGTTTGTTAGGTCTTACTCTGCTAGTCACAAACTGGGTGGCTTAAACAACAGGCGTGTATTGTCTCTCACAGTTCGGGAGGTTAGAAGTCTGAACTCAAGGTGTCTGCAAGGTTGCCTCTTTCTGAGGGCTGTGAGGGAAAGATCCATTCTAGACTTATCTCCTTGGCTTGCAGATGGTTGTCTTCTCCTATGTCTCTTCACAGCATCATCCTTCTTGCACACCACTGTGTTCAAATTTCACCTATTTATAAGGACACCAGTCATACTGGATTAGGGCCCACCCTAATGACCTCATTTTAACTTGATTAATTCTGAAAAAAGACAATCTCCAAATAATGCTACCTTCTAATGTATATGGTGTTAGGATTTCAACCTATAAGATTTGGGTGGGGACACAATTTAACCCATAGCATGTGACTTAACCAGAATTTTAGAAGGATGAAATAGGATATAGTAGAATAGAAAACACTAGAATACACCAGCACTATACTACGTCTCTGTGTATGCTGGGTTGCAAGGTAAAATATCTTCGTTAAAATTCCTAAAGCTGAGAATGTGGAGTTGGGATAAAGCGAAAGTTCAAAGGAAGATTCAAAGTGGGTTTGCCTCCCACTTATACATGGGGAAGATGCATCTGAGTGACTCCACCTTGTTCCCTCTGCTCAAGATCCCTCAGCTCTGTGGCTACAAGGCAGCCCTAGGGTTTTCTCGGTGGTTCATGTCTGCAGGTTCATTTTGGCTGTGTCCGGGCCTTCCTGATCCACGCTATTACGTTTGTCCTGCCTGCTTTTCTTTTCCTGCATGTTATGTACACTAGCCTTTATTAAATTTTATTACATGGGTTCAGGAACCTTGTTGTGCTTCTTTTTTCCTACAATGCTTTTACTCTTACTTAAAATTCCATTTGTAGAACTAATTTATTCTAAGCCTAACTTTATGACATTAAAGTGAGTAACATGATATGAACTACATCTTATCTTTGTTAAAGGCAAATACTAGTTAGAAAAATATGACTGTGTGGAAGCATACTGTATTTCAAGTAATTGTGGCATTAGTCAGGGACAGAAGTATAAATCACATCACTCTCTGCTTGGCAAGTCTGGTAAGTGCTCCAGGTAAAATTTCCAGTGAGAGTTCTTTACTTATTGACAGAAGAGGTAGGACTGGTCTTGGCTGTGTATTGTTTACGCCTGAATGATACTTCGCTTCATTCAGAATTTAATCAAATTTGTGACTTGGCATCTGTAGTCATCTGGGTGACTGTATTTTTTATGCGTTTGAATCAACCGGCAGGAAAATATATCTTTGTATATAACTGGCAGTTTTTCTTAACTATAGAAAGGGGCACCCATTGCGCCGCTTTGCCAGTCAGGCTTCTGAAGCAAAGGTCAGGACAAAGTGATATAAATGGGCCGTTCGCAGTAGGCTGCTACAGTCAACAGAATGGATTAATCTGTTCCTTTTTCTTACAAAAAAATTCTATGCATCATTATCAGTGTACTGTATAAACATAGTACTCAGAATCTCTCTTCTGCAAGTAAAGTATTTCGTGTCAATTAAGTATGGAGATTAAAGCAATGCAAGTCCATTATAGAGTTTTAATTTTATGTTGCATCTTCTTTTCTGTTAATTGAATCTCAGCTAAGAGTCAGAGTTTGCACATGAAAGGATATTAGGAATCTCTATCCTAAGTCACTATTTTTTTGTTTTGTTTTTGAGACTGAGTTTTGCTCTTGTTGCCCAGGCTGGAGTGCAATGGTGCGATCTTGGCTCACTGCAACCTCTGCCTTCCAGGTTCAAGCGATTCTCCTGCCTCAGCCTCCCAATGTAGCTCGGATTACAGGTGTGTGCCACCAAGCCCGGCTAATTTTTTGTATTTTAGTAGAAACAGGTTTCACCATGTTAGCCAGGCTGGTCTCGAACTCTGACCTCAGGTGATCCACCTGCCTCGGCTTCCCAAAGTACTGGGATTACAGATGTGAGCCACCGTGCCTGGCCCCTAAGTCATTATTATACTACTAAGCTCTTTAGGTAAAACCAATAGGTGCTTTTGCTGAGTGATGGGTTTAAATATAACTCCTTTGTCACCAATTCTGAATTTAGGAAATAGCTTTACTTTGTAATCTGTATGGATATAATAAAAGTAAGAAATACAAACTGTATTTTAACTGGTAGAAGAGATGGTTATAGCCATAAGCCACTTAAAAAAAATCTACCATAAGGGCAGACTGACATCAACACATTTTCTGCAAAGCCTGAGATAGGCTGATGTAGAGAGTCTTTCTTTAGCAAGCCCCTGTCTCCACCCTAAAAGGATAGGAACCGGGAAGTAGGCCAATAAGAAAAAGAATTCAAAGATCAACCTCTTTGCTTTCACAGCATTGACCACATTATTCACCATCCGTGAATCACACGAGAGTCCAGGTTCCGGCTCAGGAAAAGTGATGCCAGGGACACTGCTGGAGTTACAACCATCCAATCCTGTGAAAGTTTGTACAGGCAATTGGGTAGCTCCACACTGCTGCTAAGTACTTCTTTTATTCACCTTTTCTTAATCTAGTCACATATTTATCTTAACAACTTTCTTGAATTTTTCTCCCTTTTCATGTTACAAACTCTTTCCTGAATCTTTCCATTGAATGCATGTTTCCCGTTTACCTGATGAAGTGTCCTCATCCCCTCTGCTTTCCTACCCTAAGCATCTGTTTTTCTCTATACCTTGCCTCCATTCCTTCAACTCCAAGGAAAGACTTACCTTGCCACCTATTCTCATCCTCCTGGATATTCAATCATCCTCTCTTTCTCCAGCATCTTCACTGTTTTTGTCCTTATTTTCTTCCTTTTGGCTTTCTACAAAAATGCACAAGAATATCAGGTCTAGATGAAAACACACAAATGCACAGTCAAAAGTAAAGAGGCCCAACTTAGATGAAATTCTGTCTCACCCATAGCTTTCTCTCTGATCAGAAGTTTTCTTCTGAATGAACTCCCATCCATAGTTCTTGTTGACTAGGCCACCAGCACGGTGCTTACGAGTTAAGCATTGCCTTGCATTGCTAGTTATCTTCTTACCCGTAAGAATCAAGCTATTGGTAGGCTCCTTCAAGAAGGGACCTAATGGTTTTTGTTATAACTCTCACTACCTAGCTGATTTGAGATCAAGACTATATTGATGCTCTGGATTATGTGGACATAGCAAATAAAAAAAAACAGTTGCATTAAAAATATTAGAATAATTAAACAGAAGTAGATTTGTGATGTAGTGGCTAAACAAAAATGCCAGAGAACCTCATAAGG
Organism: Rhinopithecus roxellana; assembly: GCF_007565055.1. Lineage (NCBI taxonomy): Eukaryota > Metazoa > Chordata > Mammalia > Primates > Cercopithecidae > Rhinopithecus > Rhinopithecus roxellana. Next base: position 50,773,451 of record NC_044550.1, read on the forward strand.
AGCTTTCTACTGAAGATTCCCAGGTCCCTTCTCATACCAGGGCAGTTCTTTGTTCCCGTTTTTCCATAACTGCAGGCCCAAAGGAGTTAAGTTTATTTTCCTCTCTTCTTAGCAGTGGCCACTATCCATCCAATTTCTCAGTATCAGAGCCCCTCAAAGCTTGGGATGGACCTAAGCTACTTCCATTTTTTGAAAGCTCTTGGTATATTAATGGATAAATGAATTTCAAAATAAGATTATAAGAATTATTTAGCAATTTAGCACTTTTAATGTATGCATTGTTATTATTCATGGGATAATTACAGGATTTATTAAAAATACTAATGTAGATCTTACAAAGGCTATGTGGTTGGATCATGGGACATGGGATTAAAATCAAATAGTGATTGTCTTTTTCCTTCCACTGGTCAGTGTATGTGATTATATGTGATTATGTGCATATTCTTTCTTGGAGACAACTTCTAAAGCGTAAATTTGAGGCCCTTAGTGTGTGAAAGCTCAGGCCAAGTAGCCTCCCTGTACTGCGTTCTGCTTCCTTCAGTACAGACACAGGGAGATACAGACACACAGACACACAGACACATGGACACACATGCCAGGTGATAGGCTCTGCTTGGAGATAAGCTCTCCCCAAGACTGGCTCAAGTGGTAGGAAGTCTCACAGGTATCACCCCTTTTTGCTGTTCCTAAATGTAAGCATATAAAACTACTATGCTTTGAGGGAAAACAAAAAATGAGCATGCTTCTGTGAGTAACTTTGGGAAACTTGACAAAGGTTTTCTCTTTCTAGTTCCTTATATATACCTCCTAACTCCCTGAGCCGAAGTAACCTCTGAAGGCTCTGTGATTTTGTTCTCCCTCCTATTAACCTGAAGTAAAAGGTTATCAAAGCGACTCTGTTACTCTTACTCTACATTTTGTGAAGACCCCCTTGCCCCATCATGGTCCTTTCTCTCGGCCCTCAGAAGTTCAGTGTAGTCATGCAGTCCTAGGGCGCTCCTGTACCCTGCTAGCATCATTGAAGCCTACTCTTACTTAGGTAAGGAGCTGCTAAACTCATTACACTTTGACTCACATAATTGATAAGGCATATTACTCAGTCTTTCCAGGGACTTTCCGTTTTAACAGAAGACAAAGCCTTACTTTTAAGGAGAAATAATCTGTAAAGCACCATAGAGCTACGTAGAATGGAAACTACTGCTTTTGACTCTTTAGGCTTTTAAGCTTCTGACTTTTCTGCTGTAAGGAATTTTAAATTTTGTTATAGACAGAACTGGTTAGTAATAAGTAGGGTTTTGCTTCTTGTTCCACACCATTAATGTACAGAAATGATGAAACAGAGCAAATTCATCTATCAGCTATATAGAACAGCCTGTGAAATATATTTATTTATAACAGAATGACCATAGTAATTAAGCATTCTTTTATAGAATACCTACTCCTTCAGGAAAAAAAAAACCCACAGTAGTATCACTGCTCAGATTTTTATTGTAGTTTAGTATTATTGGCTTGCATTTTTGTAATTTTACAAGAAAATTTCCATTAAATATCTGATTCATTTTTTTGGCTCACAATAATGTCTAACAGCTATAACACCAGCACACCACTGTCTGCATTAGACAAATATAAGACCAAGTATGATTAACCTATAAACTATTTTTAATTACCTTTTACTGTTCTTTAAAATAGTATGTTTTTGTGGAAGCAGAAGCAGAATTGGAGTATCTTGATATTACAGAGCTTTATAGAGCAAGCATATGGACTTGGATAATTCATCATAATTTGCAAAGATTCTGCTCTACAGAATCTTGCAGCAACATCTCAATTTTGTTGCTCTGGTGAATGTCATAACGAGGACATTTACAGTGTGAATTCTGGAGAAGACCGAAACATTTCAAATCTTTATAGCATTTTAATGTTCTGTTGTCCTTTTTGATAATCAGATCTTGATTAAGGGGAAGAATTAATATCCAGTAGGACATCAACATTTCTTGGCTTGAATCCTCTGCATATCTTTTGTCTTTAGGACAGTTAAGGAATGGTTTATGGACTTTGTGACTCTGAAACAAAAAAAAAAGTATCTAAAATGCAAATTGTTATTTTCTACAAGCCAATTACATATTGTTTACAGTATGACACACGAGGTAAACCTAGAAGGAAAAATAATTAAAGTACTGTCATTTTTCCACATTGCCTTATTATTATGTTTTAATCTATTTTTACTTTTGTAGAGCAGTCATTCCCATGTCCTTCTCCTCTGAGGTCTAGTCCTTTAGTTACTGGCAATTTGCCACTCCCTCTCCTAGCAAGTTTCCTTAGGTGAAGACAATAGTGACTCCTTCTACCATATAGAACATTTCACACTTTATGGGGTGTTTACACTCATATTCTTGGTATTTTTTAAAAATAGTTTTATTGAGCCATATTTCATATGCCAAAAAAATCACCCATTCAAAGTACTCAGTTCATGGGTTTTTAGCATATTCAGAGTTGTGCAACCATCACCACAATCTGATTTTAGAACATTTTCAATCTCTCCCAAAGAATCCCCATTCTCATTAGCAGTTGCTCCCCATTTCTGCTCCCACACCACTCCGGCCCTGTCTCATCCCCAAGCAGCCACTAATCTATGTTCTATCTCTATGGATTTAGTTATTTTGGACATTTCACATAAATGAAATAATATACAGTCTTTTGTGACTGGCTTCCTCACTTAGAGTATTGTTTTCAAGGTTCATGCATGTTGTAGCATGGATGAGTAATTATGAACAATATTCCGTTGTGTGGATAGACCACATTTTATTTATTCATCAGCTGATGAACCTTTGGATTGCTTCTAATTTTTGCTATTATAAATAATGCTGCTATCAACATTAATGTAAAAGTTTTTATATAGACATATGTTTTCATCTATATAAGGATGAGGAAAATCAGACTATGAGTGCTAGAATCTAGGCTTTCTAACTCCTAATATGGCACTCTTTCTACTCACTATAGTTCAGAAATTTTAGAAATACAAATTATTTTTAAAAATCTAGTGTCACTCATTGTTTCTGTTTCTGGACTTGATTTGCATCCAATATGTGGGAACACATTTTGATTTTTTTCTCCAGATATTTTAAATACTTTTATATTTGCTCATATATCTCTTCATAACTCAAATTGCAGCTAGACAACGTTACCATCCTTTTAGCAGGTCTCTACAACCTGGTGACTTTAATATAATTTTTTAAAATAATAAATAATTATGAAGGAATTTTGTAGAGAGTTCTTGTGGAATGAGCCCCGCCCTTGTCATGGGCCTTAGAATGCTGAGCAAATGAATGCTGTGTGAATGACTTGGCTATAATAAATCAAAATAATGTAAACGATGTGAAATTAAAATTGAGTGCCTAAATGAGTGGCGACTACACTCATTCTGCACTACTCCAAGTACAGAAATAGTGTGCAGCTCTCAGGTAGAAACTTTCAAGAGAGCAAGTCCTCTGGAAGTCCAACCACAGCAGCTGGTTACCACTATTTTCATCTGTGCCCTTCTTCAGAGTCTGCAGCTCTTCCTCAGTGGTTTCCTCATTCTAGCCCCATAGTCTGGCTCATATCTGCCTTTAAATTACCTCTTTTTATGCACCATAAGAATGACCTAAATAAACTTCCTCTTTCACTCATCAGTATTTTGACGGGAAAAATTAGGTCCGTCACGGTTGAATAACCTGCTGGCCCAAGTCCACATAATTCTAGGACTCCTTAGCCCTAACACATGGTAATCTTAACCCAAGGAGGCAAAAAACCTGAGAACTGTGGCTGATTGCAAGATATGACATTTGCTTTCTAAGCAATCTGAACAATTTTGTTTGTCTTTGGCTTAGACTCCTGAGGTGGGACTCTCAAGTGTGGCTTAGGGAATTCCAAAACTCTGTTCTTACCCTTGTGGAGGTTATTGTCCTATTCTGCCAGTTTTGACACATTAATTCCATGTGTCTGAGATCTAACACATGGCCCATGGTGCTGGGAGGGATGCTTCTGGCTTCTCCCTTAGCCTGATCCTGTGGCATCTGCCTCCATTATGCCTGCATTCTCTTTTATTTTCCCTCCATCTGATTGAGGTGTGGGTGGTCAAGTACTACAAAATTGGATCCAGGAAATAGTGGGCTAACTCTTATGGAAAGAACTCAAATAGTTGGCACAACGAGGGAAATTTGAGGAAAGTGAATATTTTCAGGCAGAACTCATAGTTTCCATCTCTATGAAGCAGGGTCCTGTCCTCACCTCTCCATCTATGTCAAGAGCACAGATTAGGCACTCAGTAAATGCTAAAATGTATTTTCGTATCATCCCTTCTCTTGCCAATATCACATTAATGTATTTCTTGATTAACTGCTTTCTTTCTACCTACAATGCTCTTCACTAGAGCCAGAATTGTCTTTCTATCTTTATGCAGATACTCCTTCTTTTTTAAGACCTTTTCCAGCAGAGTTTTCTCTTCCAAGTCCTAACCTTTAACAACACTGTACAATTAGGAATTTGTAACATTTTGTTTATGCTTTTCAATCACAAACTCTTCTAAATGATGCCTAATGATATCCTGACATCTCATATATTGCACCTAGTTTCTCCAATGGCAATAGAACTGCTCATGGTCAAGAACTGTGCTTTCCATATCTGAAATGTCCACAATTGTACTGGGCACATGGAATGAAGTTAGTAAGTGCCAAACACTTTCATTTAAACCTAATTTATAATCTGGAGTTAAAGTTTAACTGTAACTACATCTGCTTTATATGCAGCACACATATTTTCATTATCAGTCACCCATGCAAGATCAGGATCAAAAAGAAAACGCATGTGGGGTGGTGTGGATTGGTAGATGTTAGGCATTGGCAGTGTGCCAGGTACTGAGCTGAGAACTGGGGATGCGAAGACGAATTAAGGTATGCTTCTGCTCCCAAGAATGTTATAGTCTGGCAAGGGAGACAAATGTGTAAGCAAATAAGTTCAATGTTGAAGAAATAGGGCATTCTGGATCTAGAACAGCACAAACAAAAGTGCGAAGAAGGGGCTGAGTGTGTGTGCACGTGTGTGTGTGTATGTAAAATTGATAGCAGTTTAGAGGAAGGAAAGAATGGGCCATATGAAGGCAATTGAAAGTTCAACATGGTGAAACCCCATCTCTACTAAAAAAAAAAATACAAAAAACGAGCCGGGCGAGGTGGCGGGCGCCTGTAGTCCCAGCTACTCGGGAGGCTGAGGCAGGAGAATGGCGTAAACCCGGGAGGCGGAGCTTGCAGTGAGCTGAGATCCGGCCACTGCAATCCAGCCCGGGCAACAGAGCGAGACTCCAGCTCAAAAAAAGAAGAAAAAAAAAAAAAAAAAAAAAAAAAAAAAAAAAAAAAAAAGAAAGTTCAACAAAAAATTGAAATGGACCGTCAGTGCTGTCTAATAGAATTTTCAGCAATAACAGAAATGTTCTATATCTGTGCCGTCCAACGTGGTAGCCACTAGTGACATGTAACTATTGAGCATTTGAAATGCGTCCAGTGTGACTGAGAAACTGTATTTTCATTGTCATTTTATTTTTAATTACTTTAAATTTATATAGTCACATGTGACTAGTGGCAATTATAATGCACAGTCCCGGACTAGATAGCCAAGCTAAATGTAATGGAGTTTTCTGGGTTATGTGATGAATGAAATCATTCATTCTACCTGCGTTGCCTATGCTCCAGACTGGTGGGTCTGGAAGAAAAAGATGTGCTATGGTGAATAACTTTGAGTTTTCTCACATCGTCTTTAAAACCCTAGTTTTTTCATTCTTAAAACGACAGTAATAATGTCCTCCTCACAGGTTTGGGGGAGGATTAAATAAGATACTGTATGTGAAAATGTTTTGTGAATTTAATATATGTAAAAACACTTCCTAAACTCTATAGTTCTAAAGGAGTTACTCTGAGTGGGGGTATTTGACAAATCTGTGGGTGCTTTCCCCTGGTCAGATTGGTTAGGAATGACACTGGAAATTAATTGACATAATAGGGTCCAAAGACGCTAAATGTCCTGCAGTGCATGGGACATTCCCACCAAAGCAAAATTTCCAAATCTCACAATGGGCGTTTATAGAAGTGACAAACCTACTTACTATTGTTGAGCCCAGAATTTGCCCTGTTTTATATATAAGCACAAAGTGTTTTATGTAGTTTCAATAAATTCTGAATTATCCAGGAGTGTAAATTAAGGGGAGAACACACTTTGTTTCATTTAAGAGTTATTCATTATTTCTGAAAATCAACAATCAAGAGTAGTGCCACTCATAAAATTTGAATCTCCCTAATCAGCCTGTATTTGTAGTTATTGCATTCACCATGACTCTATATATAGGTATATCTGATTATATCATTATGTCTTCAGTGTATGCAGTCTTTGTATTTACATATAGAAGTACTGTACATGTTATATTATAAATTATTTTCTTTTTACTTCTTTATGTCATAGTTAACACTCTATATTGATTTTTAAAAATTATATGTGTAGCTACATTCTATAACCTATGAATATCATTTAAGATAGTAAACGGGCCATTGCTAAATATTGTTTTGAAAAGGTAGCACTAATTCTGAGAGGGTTAGAACCACTATTCTAGAAACAATGCATTCCTTGTTATCACTATGTTATAATCTCTTAACTTTATCAGATGAACGCCCATTTCTGTGAAAAATACAAATTGGCACTCCTTGTTCACTAGTGCAATCGTTCCTAAGGTGGGACAACATTTCTGTGGTGAAGAGCATAAGTAACTGGCCCTCACAGCCACCTAGACAGCCTAGAAGGGGCACAAATCTCCCTTTATTATTCTGGTCCAAATGTGGGCAGATTTTCTTCTTACTTTCCAAGAACAATTTCTAGATCCCACTAGAATATTTAAACAAAGGCTTACTAATAGCACAGGGAAAATCAAAGTGAGAAAATGAGTGTCATGAAACTAGATAAACTAGCATATGCAATGTTCTCATCCGCAACTAGGGGTTCTTGGCAGGAATTCCTTCTTCCTACAACAAGTTTTGTCTCCACGCAATGCTGCTTACCTTACATTCAAAGCACCAAAAGGAGCTTGAAGTCCAAAATAAGGAGACTGGAAGTGGGATAAACTTTTCCTCATTTTAAATTGTGTAAGACCTTCTTTTCAAATGCCTCCTTCCTTCTCAAGGACCTGATCTTCCATTGATAATTAATATCAGGAAGGTCCATTTTCTTTGAGTAAACTTCGCCCTTGTATACACAGAGGCCTACAACCACTACAAGATCGCCTCTACGAGACAGCTCTATGGAAAGGTAATGCACTGAACTTAGCATCTTTTCAAAAGAGTGACTTGTAAGCATGACAAAGGCCAGTTTTAAAGAAAGAGTAATAAACCTGCCCAAGGACACAGGTAGGAAAGTGTACAGCATGAATAAGAGCTGGATTTGGTGAATCTTGGTGGGGGGATAAACAGCACATGCATTCTAATAGAACATCACTTCTGATTGGTTGACACTAGTGTCATACTGATTGTCAAATGGCTTTAGTATCGCTCCCATTTGTTCACTACTCCATGATACCTGAAGTACACTAAGTAACCGGGATTTTCTTGGTGGCAATGGGGATAACCTATATGCTAAGCAATTTGCAGGGTAAAAGGGTCAGGTTGACTGGTTTATTCTGAAGGCTACCTGGCCTTTGCACAGCATTTTAGTGCTTCATTGTAGACCACCTCTGAAAGAAATCCATGACCAACCACCCTGCTAGGTTCAGGGAACAAGGATATAAGGCTGAAGTGTGTGTATTGTATGTTAAAACCAAAAAGTAAAGTTAAAAAGTGATTTGCTATTTTTCCATTTAGTTATTTATTTAAAAAATTTTTACTTTTTTTTTTGAGACAGGGTCTTGCTCTGCTGCCCAGGTTGGAGTGCAGTCATGTGATCATAGCTCATCACAGCCTCAAACTCCTGGGCTCAAGTGATCCTCCCACCTCAGCCTCCCGAGTAGCTGGGATTACAGGTGTGCACCACACTAGCCCAACTAATTTTTAAAATTATTTGTAAAGATAGGGTCTCATCATTTTTCCCAGGCTGGTCTTGAACTCCTGGCCTCAGTGATCCTCCTGCTGTTGCCTCCCAGAGAGCTGGGCTCATGTGTGTGAGTCACCATGCCCAGGCAAAAAATAATTTAAATGCTGAAAACTGCTTTAAATAATAAAGTCTATTTATTTAAAAAATGATATTAAAATTATCTTGAAACTTAAATATTTGACGTGTCTAGACTAGGGCATGATATTATTTTCAGGAATTAAATTCTTATTTGAATAACTTTAAAAAGAATTCAATAAACTAAAATCTTTTAAATGATTTTATTATTTATGAAAATGTGAATTGTAGTTTCTTTTCTGGAATGGAATGTGCAAGGATTCACTTTATATTTATTTATCAATTTGTAATATTCTGACAGCTTTCATATGCATTAACTTTTTTTTAGTTATCAGAGGGGTGATAGAATCTAGTGATTAAAAGAATGGACTCTGCAGTCAGACTACCAGAAGGTTAAATCCCAGTTTCCCCACTTAGTAGCTGTGTGATCTTGAGCAAGTTACTTAACTTCTCTGTGCTTTAATTTTATTCCTTATAATGGTGACAATTATAGTACCTAATTCATAGAGTTGTTGGATTAATACTCTAAAATACTTGGAACACTAAACACTCAGTGTTGGGTATTTTTATTCTACTTGTATCATAACATTCTGAGAACTAATGGCAAAGTATTTGAGGATCTGGAGGGGTCAAATTGTAAGTGGAAGAATCAGGGCAGCAATCTTGGCATCAATCTTGGCATTGAAGTAATCTCTAAACAAGCTTATTGTTTGTTAGAGTGAGGTATTCACAAGCCCTTCAGGGAAGGTCCCTTTTCACCTCACAGGAGGCTAAATTCAGGACATTCCAAAGACAGATCTGTTCTTGTTTCAATTAAGTGAATAAAGCAGGTTATAAAAATGGGCCTCACGATGCAATATTATATGCTCCATATGATCTCAATCATTAAAACAAAGTATAGAATAAAGACCAGAAAGCAGATAACAAGCAAATATGCCAAAATATCAGAGTGTTTGCCACTGACGGTGGAATTGTAGGTTACTCTTTGCGCTTTTTTATAATTCTCTCTACTTTCCAAATGTTCTGCATTGAGCAAATATGCTGTTTTGATAATCAGAGAGGAAAAGCAGAAAACCAGAATAGTGTCAGTAACAGTTGAGATTTGTTCTGTCATACCGGAGTCAAATAATGGAGTCAAAGACAAGTAGGAGAGAAAGATTTAAAATATAAATCTTCATTTTAGAAGGGGTTTTCTACTTTAAGCAAGAGCTGCCATGTCCATAGTTTATGAATTTGGCATTCCAGATAAAAATTGAGCAGATATTAATCAAATATAATTGCAGTTCACAAAGGCAGACTGCCCCAGTGAGGAAATGAGGTATAGTAGTCAACAGAACCAGGCAGCCTTGTCTTCCCTAGGCAGAGTAAAACGCTAAGAAGTTTTTTCCACAAGAGGGCGATAACTGTTCAGAGTTTCATCAAACGGGCCTATGGCCGCACTGTAAGCCAAGCCGCGATGCAAACAAAATAACTTTTTTTCTCACCGAAGAATAAGGAGCTGCACACGCGAGGCGGCAGCCGGAAGGACCACCGCAAACACACTGAGGCACACTCAAGTCAGAAGCAACAATTTGCAGCGGAATATAAAGATGAACTAGCTTACAGAGTCGTTTAAAAATTTATGTTCAAAAAACGTTATTTATACAGACCTAAGTTTTTCGTGGCTGTTCACATCATATACTTTTTAATCTGGTGCACCAAACTGGATTAGCACTTTATTCTGTAAGAAAATTCTGGAAATCAACAGACCTTCCTATAAGCACCTTGATTCCATGCTAAAATATGAATGTACTTCAATCCAAGTGGGTTTCCTAAAAGGAAATGGTTCCCTGCAAAGAAAATGCTTGCGCACGCAGAGCCGGGGGAAATTTTAATTTTCAAATGAAAAGATATTTTCATTTGTATATGTATATATATAAAATCTTTGGTGGTGTGTGCTTTGCTAAATGTTCAAGGCCAGTTTTCTCTCTAGTAGTTCATTGGTGTTTTTTGCATTTACACTCATTCCAGGACTCGGGTTTTGGTACTGCAGATGTTTCTGGACTTCAGTATTTTCCATCTTCTTGGAGCGCACTTAACTCCCAGGTACGTATTCTGCGACTGTATGGAGAGGTGTAATGTTCTCTCTCACTGACTATCTCGCTGAGGGAGTTCCTGGACTTCGAGATATTTTTGGTGGTAGAACGGATGGGGCTGTCTACACTGGTCGCTTCCCCACTTGTTTGGTGTTGGCCTCCACTGGGAGAGCGCCGAACGCAAGATCCTATGGCGCTTTTCCACGCTGTCTTCTTCAATCCTTCCCAAATCTCCACCTTAAGCCCCAGGCAGCAGAAGTTGCGGCAAAGGTGCAGTTCCCACTCTGCAGCGTTTACAGGAAGCAAAGAAAGACAGACCGACACGTTCTCCCGCTCGCCCTGCTATCTTTCCTCAAGTGTAGGTTGGTTCAAATTTAGTGACATTCTTCTTTCTTCCTTGTATTCCTACCCAGCAATCAGTTCAATCCTTTTATAACATTTAGTTAAACCCATCTGTCTTACGGGTTCAGTACAAACAGGCCCTATTCGTCGGGTGAAATGGAGTTATTAAAGAAGTCATCCAGACACTTCAAGCAACTGCATTTTAGAGAGATTTTTGGACTGAAACACACACATAATTCCCGTCATTCCTCTCCCCATCCCTCACCCCATCCCCTTTTTTTGCAGAATAGAAATTGACTTTCAGCGGCTATACTTGAGTATCCCGACATTTGACGTTACTGTTTTTGGGGCAGAAGCGTTATCATCCCTCCCTTCAGAACGTTAGAACGTTTAGCTGACAGTTCATTTGCATTCATTCCCGTTAGTTACCTTGAATTTGGTGGCTGTTCTTTTAACTTAAAACAAGTATCAAAACGCGCTTGGCATTTCTGAGTCAAGGATTAGACTGTGGGTAGGGAGGTCAAGTGGACAGCACAGGCTAGGTAAGAATGCCAGCAGGCTAAAAACAGTAACCAGAAAACAAACGCCGTTGTTTCCAGCCTCAAAGTCGAGGAGCACAGAACCTTCCTCACCGCTACCCTTTTAACCCTTTTTGCAACCTCAGAATTTGCCAAACCGCTTTCATTTATTTTTCAATTAAAATGCAAATCATTTGCTTTCAAAGAGAGGCCCCCATCCCCATTAGATATACTGTGTAGAGATGCGTCGGGATCCTTGCGACCACGTGTTACACCTTCCGCTCCCGAGGGATACTTGAAAAAGTCCCACTTTATTAGGTCGTGGGCGGGAAGGCATGCTGGTTTCAGAGGATCCCAAAGAAAGAGCAAGTCCTGACTCTCAAAGGAATCTGAACGCAGTGCTTTGGACTGCCCCACCAGAAACAGGCCTCCCGCGTCAGCGTTAGCTTCTCCAGGACTCGGGTCCTGAAACTGGTTTCAACCCCACAGTTAGAGCGGAGGGCAGGGCGATCTTCCCCCGGGAGTGACAGGGGACGACAGCCCAACCTCTCCGAGGACACCGCTCCCAGCTGTAGGCACGCAGCAGATCCACTACAGCCAGTACCTGGCAGGAGGCACCGGCCTATCTGCCAGCGCTGCCCAGCGTGCGTCTGCAATACACGATGCCCCACGCGGGATCAAGCACCCAGGGCTCACCCCCTCACTACCAAGGATATCAAGGTACAGGGATCCGGATTTTTTTTATTGTAATAATTAAGAACAATGTTGCCATTTTAATTTGGCAATGCAAATGATACATAAAAGTGAACGATGGAGACATCCTTACACCAAGCGTTGCCACTATTTACTCAAGACAGTTCACCCGGAGTTGAATTGAGTTGAATCTCAGTCTCAATCTCTCCCCCTTCTCTCTTTGGCAACCCCGCCCCCAATAGTAGATACTAATATTCTCAGTAGGGAAATGTTCAACTCTCTTCCGACTCATAATATTTACATGAGATAAAAAGGGGATCACTCTTTAACATTGAAATATTTGGGAATGACTAACCTCTTTTCCTCCCAATTCCTACCTAGTCCTTCAGAATTCAGTGTCCTGGAGGATATGGGGAGGTCGCTGGAGGGCCAGGCGCAGAGTGGAGACTGAAGGTTGGGTGCCACCGCCAGGGTGGAGTGTCCGAAGGCGAGAAAGGTTTCGTTTGTAACGAAGCCAGAGACATAGGCTCCCCAGTTTCAAGGCTAGGACCGGCTATGCCTGCCACCATCCTCCCGCAGCCTCCTGGCCGAGGTGGCAGGGCGCTGGGGTTTAGACCCAAGCACTGGATCCCCGCGGGGAAATGCAGACGGTCCGCACAGCAGCTCTCTTCTGAAGCAAGAGTCTTGGCTTGACTCCTTAGCATTGTTCATTCTGACGAAGGACTTCACCTTCCCCCAGGTCAGATTCTAAAGTCCATGAAATAATAGATTTAAACCAGTCGTGAAGTTGGCGAAGAAAGATAAAGGAAGAGGAGGACCAAATAACATTGCTTCTATGTTAGAAGGAAATAAAGCTGGCAAATATACCCCTTCCTTCCCCCAGTTTCAAACTCAAGCTCAAGCTGACCCTTAAAAACTAGTGCTTAGAAAGCGAAGGTTATCGAAGCCGAGTACGCCCTCTTGGCTTTTCGTACTTGGACACAAATGAGCGCTTTGACACCGATGGCTAAACTCCATCCGTCGGTGGTGCTGATCAAGTTTTATTCCTGAGCCATTTATTGCGTTTATTTCTGCTTTCTGCGCATTAAAATTGCAATTAATGATCTCATCCAAATTTGCTGTAGCGACCACCTTCCAATGGTGTGTTACTTTAACATGCTGAATTTCCAAAATTGTCAAATGATTTTCCTTCTTCAGCCCGCGGTTCAACCCTGTCGGGAACGTAGAGACCAGTGAGAGATGGAAGAGATTGAGAGAGTAAAGGAAATCACCCTTCAACTCCTAAACTCTAGATAGACATCCTACCACCACTGCCCAGGAGCTGGGACATCTCCATCTCCTGTAGCAACTCTAGAATTGAGAGTAGGGGCCAGAGTTTTGGAGAGGGTTTTCAAAAGCTTACATTTCCCAGGACGTACCTAGATACTTCTGTAACTAAGGTTTCCGCCTGAATTTTGATGATTCTACCCCCATGTAAACCCAAAAGAAATAACAACAACAATCAAAGGGAGAAAAGTTAAGGAAAAAAACTCCCTTACTGTTCTCAGGTCTAAACATCACCTGTCAGATAAATATTCCTATTAAACGGATTCAGTTTTCAGCGAATTGAGTAACCCATAAATGATAATGAACGCGGTGGGAAGCGATGGGAGGGGGAAACTCGGGAATGAGAAAAAATAAAGTGGAGGAGAAAGAACAGAAAAGGAAAGCAGGAGGTGGAAAGATGGAAGAGGACGATCCTTCGGCCTACAAGGGGATTAAGGACATCTATAGGCTTAAGGAGCAACAAATTAATTTACACAATTCTGGGAGAGCCCAGATGGCCTTTAATTAATCCCTTCAAAAGAAGGAGCCAGGCCAGGGCTGCGCCGGCTGCCTGCTCCATTAGCTCCATTTTACAAGGGACCAGACTTAGTTCGAGGTGAGGCGCCCTCCACAGCTAGTGGGGGAAGGGGATAGGATGACGCGAGCGGGCTAGTGGGGAAGCAAGGGAAGAATATGAACTGCTTTTCCATAAAAGGGCTGAGTTTTCATTATTCCTCTCTTAAAAAAGTAATACCCTCTTCGTCTCTGCTTTCCCCTCCCCTTTCTCATTTTATTTAACACAATTAATTGAGGCGGCCACTGGCCCCACCGCGGAACCGCACCACTCGCCAGCTCCCGCCCCTCCTGGCCCCGCCCACAAAAGAATGAAGTAGGGAGCGGGAGGGGACTAGGCGGGCCCGGCCCTAGGTCGCCAGCCTCAGCCAATCAGAGGGCGCGGCGCCCCAAGTGGGCGTGCCCCAGGGGCGACGCGAGGGTCGAGGCGGTGCTCTATTGGACATGGTGGTTACGCCCCCGGTCTGCGCCCGGCTCCCCGGCCCCGGCCGCCTCTGAGTGACGTCCCTCAAAGTTCTCATTTTGGTCCCCCACTTACCCCTCCCTTTCGTCCCCCAGCTAAAGAGGGGTAGGGAGTGATGCAAATGTTTTATTACCTTTGAGAGCTTCATCCGAACTGTCAGGCCCGGAGGGAGAGAGGAAAGGAGAGAAAGAGCGGAGGAGCCGCGAAGAGGGTCAGTTTGGCCAGAGGACAGGACTTAGAAGAGCGAAGCCTGGGAAGCCGCGAAGAAAATGCCAGAGAGGAGAGTCAAAGGCGGAGAGTGAGAGGGAGAGAGGGCGCGGGGGTGGGGCGGGGGTCGCTAGGCCCGTTTACAGAGGTGGACTGACGAGCGGCGCCGAAACCCAGCGGTCAGACTTTTCACACTTAGTCTTTTTTCTGTGCTTTTTGCTCCCCCTTTTTCTTTTCAATATTGCAACACCAGTGCCCCGTGGCCCAGAGGGCAAGGCGGGTGGAGGTGAGGATCTGGGAGCCGCGGGGATCGGTGGCACTGCCCTTTCTGGCTCAGCAGCCCGGGGCAGCGCGAGTGGAGGAAGCCGGCCCAGAGGCTAGATCTCCCGCGGGCTAGATGCGCTTTCTCCCCGGGCACAGTGAGCGCCGAATGCGAATCAGCCGCGCGGCCGAAAGAGCAGCTCATCCCAGTAAGATCAGAGGAGCGCCACGGGCTGCACACGGCGTACTTTGAACCTCCCCAAAGAAAGCAAGCCACCCCCACCCTCCAACTTCAAAGTGGAGATTAGGCAACTAACTTTGCTACAAACTCTCCGGAGCCAGCCTGGGTTTTGTTTTGCTTATTTCTCGGGGGCAGAAGATGAGAAGTAGCGCCCTTTGAACAACTAGGGAAAGTGAAGAAGAGAGAAGAGCCGGGGATCGAATCTAGGACTCGCGGAACGAAAGGACTGTCTAGCCCGCCGGGACGCCTGCTTTTCTCGGCGAGCTGCCGCCTCCCGCGTGGAAGGTTTGGACATCTCTGCTGCGCAGCTAGAGGAGCAACTCCCGGCGGCGGCATTCTTGGCCCAGTTGGCAGCTCGCCTCCGGGCGCGCCGAGTGCCTCTCCGCTCGTGCCCTCGGCGCTTCCGGCTCCTCAGAGCCTCGCCAGGGGCACCAGCCAGAGTCCTCGCTGCAAGGCTACGGGCTCCGGCCTGGCCGTGGGATGTTAGCGGTGGGGGCAATGGAGGGCACCCGGCAGAGCGCATTCCTGCTCAGCAGCCCGCCCCTGGCCGCCCTGCACAGCATGGCCGAGATGAAGACCCCGCTGTACCCTGCCGCGTATCCCCCGCTGCCTACCGGCCCCCCCTCTTCCTCGTCCTCATCGTCGTCCTCCTCGTCGCCATCCCCGCCTCTGGGCACCCACAACCCAGGCGGCCTGAAGCCCCCGGCCACGGGGGGCCTCTCATCCCTTGGCAGCCCCCCGCAGCAGCTCTCGGCCGCCACCCCACATGGTATCAACGACATCCTGAGCCGGCCCTCCATGCCCGTGGCCTCGGGGGCCGCCCTGCCCTCCGCCTCGCCCTCCAGTTCCTCCTCCTCCTCTTCCTCGTCCGCCTCTGCCTCCTCCTCCTCTGCCGCCGCCGCAGCTGCTGCCGCGGCCGCAGCCGCCGCCTCATCCCCGGCGGGGCTGCTGGCTGGACTGCCCCGCTTTAGCAGCCTGAGCCCGCCGCCGCCGCCGCCCGGGCTCTACTTCAGCCCCAGCGCCGCGGCGGTGGCCGCCGTGGGCCGGTACCCCAAGCCGCTGGCTGAGCTGCCCGGCCGGACGCCCATCTTCTGGCCGGGAGTGATGCAGAGTCCGCCTTGGAGGGACGCACGCCTGGCCTGTACCCCTCGTGAGTACAACCACCCGCGCCCCGATGCCCGCCTGCCGTGCCTGTTCTGCCCACTCCCAGGTCGCGGCCCCTGGTGTGCATGCCGCTCGGTTCATCCTGTGGCCCGCCCCAATAGTTTGGCAGCGCCGGAATCACACCAGTTAGGTTGGGCCAGGGCTTCCAGAAAGGGATTCTCGCTTTCCTGAGCTCGCGTGGCTGCATCCAAGCGCCTCCGTCTCTCTAAGTCTTGAGTACGCCTGGGCTGAGCTGGTGTGTGTGTTCGTGTGGACCACAACGCGGTGCTGGACGTGTGTCTAGTCCGAGCCCCTGGCTGTTCCTGAAACGGCCTGCCAGGACCGCAGGCCTGGCCTGGGTTGGAGTGATGGGGAGGAGAGGCCCCTGCATCCCTACTTTCCCCTTTCCTGCCTGCCGTCCAGGGCCCCATTCCGCCTTTGCCAGCCTAACCCGCTGTCTCTCTTCGAAGCAGTGAGGCCCGGCAGCGGTGAGCCCTCCAACGCCCGGGAAGTGTGTGTATTTGCATGCAGGTCTCCTCCTGGGAGAGGAGACCTCTTCGCCCTCGCCGCCTGAGTACACTCGGCCTGGGTGAGCCCGTTGAAGACAGGCCAGCGTCCCCGGGGCAGGGCGAGCGCTTCCAGCCGCTCCCCAGCACTGGGCCCGCGCTTTCCCACCTGCCTCCACTCTAGGGGCTGGCACACTTTGCGTCCGGGCACATCTAGGGACATCGTGGAGCTCAACACCCTAACACAAGAAAGAGCCAGGGGAAGAGCGAGGTGAAGGGACACGGCCTGGGGAAAATGTACCATCCTGCAAAGACCTTGCTTGAGGCATACTGAGTTGCCCCAAGATCGCGCTAGTCTTCAGGGCAGTCGGCCGCAGCGCCGCGGAGGTTTCCAGCCTTCCAGGTGTACTTCGGTTCCCAGCCTGGGGTTCTTTTCTCGATTGGTTCTTCGCTTTTGAGCGAGTCTCGCAAGTTTCTTCCAAGTCTCCGGACCTCCTTAGTGCGGCTGAGCAGCGGTAACTGCAGGAAGTTGGGAAAGCCGAGTGGAGGTTCTCTTGGGAAGCCCGGGGACGGTGGCAACCGGGCCTAGCTGGGGTGCCAGGGAGACGCTATTGTATCGGTTTTGATGGCCGTATTAGGGGCCTCCAACAAAGGCTGGTCCTTTTCCCTCCTCCCCTCTCCCCCTTGGCTGCAGCGACGTTAGACTTGGGGGCGACTTAGCTCTCTTGTGTGCAAAAACAAGGACCCCTTTGTTGCCTGGACACAGGTTAAGGAAGCGTTGAAGGAAAAAAAAAAATCTAGTTATCCTCATGCAAAGGCTCCGGGGCCGAACGAGCACCGACTGGATTAGGAGGGGAGAGTGGCCTTTTTCCGGCACTCGTTAATTTAATGGGGCCTTGCGATTAGGCTCTGGCAAACTTTAGCAATAGGCTCCCTAGCTGTTTGACATCGGTGCTGAGCAGAAGGTATTTACTGCTGCGCCAAACACAAGGCTTTTAAAAAACAGGTGGATGTAAAAAGGCAAAAGGAGACGCGCCGTTAGGCTGGAAGCGCCACTACACTTCTGGTGTACGCCACAGACTGAGCTTTCTTTTCCCCCAAAACACTGTTTTTCGAGTTCGTTTTTTCCCCCAGTGCAGCCGCTTGTAACCGATGGTTTTCCCCCCTCTCTCGTTGTTTATTGGTTCTCACAGATCAAGGATCCATTTTGTTGGACAAAGACGGGAAGAGAAAACACACGAGACCCACTTTTTCCGGACAGCAGATCTTCGCCCTGGAGAAGACTTTCGAACAAACAAAATACTTGGCGGGGCCCGAGAGGGCTCGTTTGGCCTATTCGTTGGGGATGACGGAGAGTCAGGTCAAGGTGAGTGGACCTTGTACACCTAGAGGGATAGGTACCTCACCTGTCACGAGCGGGCGCGCGCACACACAAGGGCGCGCGCACACACACACACACACACACCCCAAACTGACAAACAGTCGCCTGGGAGGTGAGAGTCGGAGGAGCCTGGGGAGAAGTTGAGAGTAGTGAAGGAGGGTGGGGACTACACTGGGGTCTTGCAGGCAGGCAAACTCTTGATGAACAAAAGGAATCAAGCCCCAGCCTTTGAAATTAGGTTAATCTAGATAGCAGCATGTGCTGGGGGATTCACCATTATTAGAGAATAAAAGCATTAATGAAATATCAGCCCAGAGAATAGATCAGGCCAGTCAGACAGCTTCTATATATCCTATCTGTAGAGATATCCAAGTTTTTGTTTGTCAATTCAGGCTCCACTAGTTATATAATTTCCTAATGTAGATCAGTATTACAGGGCTACTCTATTAATTTGCAAGTAAAAATAAATAAATAAATCCACAGGATCTAACCACTTACCATAGATGAACCTGTTTTTTATCTTAGCTTAAGGCAATCGCTTTGGAATAGTAATTTTACAAATGAATTGACAAGATTATTACTAAATTGTAGGCTTGAATTTGGTTTAAAATAAGTTTATCAACAGATTTAAGATTTGCAGTATTCATGACAACAATTTATAATTAAAATATCACTTTCCTTATAATTGAGTTGTACAGTATATTTCCAGGGAAACAAATTTCAGAAATTTTTTTCCTAAAAAATAAAGGGATTGAACAAGCTGGGTAAATTCAATCTGATGGTTTCCTGTATTTCCAATAGTCTCTTTTGTCCTTCTTTTTCAGTT
Organism: Rhinopithecus roxellana; assembly: GCF_007565055.1. NCBI lineage: Eukaryota > Metazoa > Chordata > Mammalia > Primates > Cercopithecidae > Rhinopithecus > Rhinopithecus roxellana. The sequence continues at coordinate 50,792,160 of NC_044550.1, forward strand.
TGTTATGTTTGTTTCTTTGGGGTGTGAGTCTGTTTTCATTAGCTCTATTGTTGCTCCTTAAATTAAGTAGGAATAACATTAGCCATGTCTGCTGGCTAGTGTATTTCCCCCTGGACAGCCATCATAAAATACATTTCAGGAGTGATTCTGCATGTGGCCATTAGGATACCATCACAGTTAAAATTATTTTTGCTGTACAGAGCCTACTGCGATAATCTGGAGATCTTCCTTTTTCACCGTAAATATGTCTATATGGCTAGAAGTGAATTATTATAGCTGTATAAAGAAAATAAAGATCACTTTCTTAACAATTCTGATTCTCTAGATAAAATACATAATGGAAGACAGAATAAAGGGAGGATAATTCAGTATCTCTGGAAAATAGGTTGCTTCTTGCTGATGCTTTAGGTAAAATATATGTCAAGCATCACGAATAAGCTTAAAAATATGTGTATTAAATGTCTTGGGCAGGAACACAATTAAAATAACACTTGAAAGAATAGACATGCCAATTGTGGAAAATAATGTAATTGACAATATTTCCGTTTTAAAAATAACCAATGATAATTCTAGCCTTCGCTTTACTTTGGGCTTATGAAAAACATTAAAGGCGACTTGAAGTTTGTATTTTAACATATTTTTTTTTAAGTGCACCATACATCGAAAGTAAAAACAGGGAGGATATTTTTTATCTACCATGTTTGTACACATTCAGATCTGAGATTAAGTGAAACAAATGTTCAAAAGTGAAAAGGAGAACAGAAGTAATTGGGGCAAATGCTGTGCTTTCCCCCCCACAATCTACATCGAAAAGCAAGTACATGTCAGGTTGTTTGAAATTTCTTAATTTAAGAAAGTAAATAAGGAATAAAATCACAGCCACTGTGGGGCAACTTTATGAAGGGGGAAAAGTTTTCAACTTCAAACTAGAAGGCAGGAAAGTGAACCCACTTTTAGGGACACTCATTTTTAACTTTCCAAGTTTTGTTTTTACTTTTGAGAACTCGCTCGCTGACAACCTCAATAATCTTGTGTTACCATCGCTATGGCAACGGGGGTCAGTTTGTTAGTGCCAGCTACTGCGGGGGGGGCGGGGGGGGGCTTGAGGCGACGGAGACGGACTTTGACGGCCGAGACAAGGGAGGGTTGCAAGGGAGGGCAGCAAGCCTTCGGGGGGCCGCGGGAGGGCCATCGAGATGCGGGGGTGGTAGCATGGCCTGGATCTGCTAGTTCAATTCCTCTCCCTTGTCTCCCCTCTCCTCCCTTTTCTCCGCCTTCAGGTCTGGTTCCAGAACCGCCGGACCAAGTGGAGGAAGAAGCACGCGGCTGAGATGGCCACGGCCAAGAAGAAGCAGGACTCGGAGACCGAGCGCCTCAAGGGGGCCTCGGAGAACGAGGAAGAGGACGACGACTACAACAAGCCTCTGGATCCCAACTCGGACGACGAGAAAATCACGCAGCTGCTGAAGAAGCACAAGTCCAGCAGCGGCGGCGGCGGCGGCCTCCTACTGCACGCGTCCGAGCCGGAGAGCTCATCCTGAACACCGCCGCCCGCCGCACCTTCCCGGCTCTGGCCTCCACTTCTGGGGCCGCGAGGGGCGCTGGGACCGCGCACGCCGCTCCTGGCAGCCCCTCGGGGCCCGGAGGACCCGGCCCTGCCTGAGGGGACCCTTTGCTATTTTTGAGATGTACATATCTATTTTTTTAACCTTGAAGTTGTGGGAGGGGATGTGGGGGAGAGAGACTCCGGGGTTGACAAGGCAAGGAAGACCACCAAATGCACCGCGTAAATGACGCTACTGAAACCCGCAGCTAGGCGACGGTCCCAGCTCTATCCCCATTGGCGGGCAGCGGCCTCAGCGCCCGGGTCCCCCTCGCCCACAGCTTTTGCCCCCGCGGGCGGCGGGGTAGGGGGCGCCGAGAGGTGCTGCGGAAGGGTTCACGCCCACCGCGCGCGGGACCTCGGAGCCAAGCGGGCGGGCGCTGCCACCGATGGGAAGAGGGAGGTTTCTCCCCCCCCACACACTGCTGTGCGACTAAAGTAACCTGTTGAAGGCTCTTTGTAAATAAATCGTGAGTTACACTGACTAGAAGTTACTTTATTGTGAATATTTAAAATGTAAAATGATTTTTTGAATTTCGTATAAAAAGATGGACCTTCTTCCTTCTCCTCCTCCCCTTTGAAGAGCGACTCAAGCCACACCTTCCCTTTTATTTTGAACTTCATTTGAGAAGCGTAGAATAGAATGTCATCACCTTCTCCGGCCCCTCCTCTCGTTCCTCTTTCCTGTTCGGATTTGCAGAATCTCACCTTTCCCCTTCACCTCTTCTCTCCCTGCCCTGCCCTGCCCACCCCTTGGATCTGCACTGCGCTCCCGCATCCCCCGGACTTGAAGTGGAAGACGTGGGAACCAGGGAAGGCCTCTCACCTGCCTCCCTGTTCCTCTCTGAAATTGCACAGTCGTTTGTTGCTATTTATTAGTGATTTAAAGAAAGTATTGGGGAGGGAGGGGCTACAATAGCTTGTATTTAACTCCTTTCTGATAAAAATGCGTGTTAAAGTAGATGGTGGGAATTGTTACAACCGCTCTGGGTCTGAAACATAAAAATCCATTTAGTTGCTGTAATTGAATTTGAAGTGTTTTGTATCATAAGAATACTATAGAATATGTAAATTGTTTTCTTTTTTAAGCTAATAATGGCGATATATTAGCATCTTTAACATTTATTAATTTATATAAGGAATTCGGTTTGTAAAGAGAAGAAAATCCCCTTTGCAAGACCAGTTAAATGTAATGCACTTTCTGTTTCAAAGGATAAATCAAATTAAAAAAACAGTTTGAAGACGTCTGTTGCCTTGAATGAAAGGGTACAGATCATCTGATCTCATCAGAGATCTCAATAAAAGTCAAGACCACAAAGAAATGGTATATCAGTTTCTTGGGTGAAATAGCTGTTACTTAATTTTTTTTTTCCTTTGGAAGAGTGATGTCACATTTCTTGTTCTCCTGGATAGGAAAATAAAAGAAATGCAGTCCCACTCATGGTGATTCTTGAAGAGACTAGTCTAGCTAACTAGCTGCTTCTGATGTCTGTGTTGTCTAATTTCTTCGTGATCGCTTTTTCCTTTTCCAGGAAGTCCCTGGGGTTGGGGGACAGTTGGGAAGAGCTCATTTCCATATATCCAAGATAACTCCTCAGTCAGTCCCTATTCGATTAGCTTAGAGGAGGCAGCAGAGCTGGCTGGTTGAGTAGCGCTGCTATTTGATGCTAATATTTCTCCACCTGTAGTTGTAAGACTGCAGAAATTGTGGAAAGACAGAAGCCGTGATTTTACTAAACATTACTGTAGTAGGATGAATTTAAACAAAGCTTCCTTTAACTGGTGTAAAAATCTTTTAGGGTTAAGAAAGCAATGTCATAGCTTCTCCAGCTGAATTTGAAAAAAAAAAAAAAAGGGGGGGGGGGAAGGCCTGGGCAGTATCACTGTTTTGGGCTCTTTTTGTTTTTAGACACTTGGTTTCAGGCTCAGTGAAATATCATTACCTCCTTAGTGTTTTGGGTTAATGAGCTTGTGTTTAAAGAGAAAAAAAATCAATAGAGTTCAGTAGATTCTTCAGGCTAAAGAAAGTATAGGTCTGTTTTGTTCCCTTGAAAGTAAAAAATAGTTGAAAACTAAAATTTTCACAAATTCCACAAAATGAAATTGCCTGAAGAGAAATTATTGTAGAATGCAATGCTAATAGCACGGTTTAACAGAAGGGCTGAAAATCTGTCCTCTTTTTTGTTTTTTCTAGTTTATGAAGTTCTCAGGGAGTTTCAAACTCTTCTGAATTTCCATCTTCTTAGTATGAGTAAGGTATGTGTCCTTCAGAGGAGCAGCTATTTTGAAGGAGGCTTTGCTGTGCTGGGATAATTTCTATTTTAGCTATGAACAATACCTTCCTTTCTTTCTTTTTCCTTCTTTCATTTTCCTTCCTTTTTTCTTTCCTCCCCTTGTCCTTTCTTCCCTTCCCTTCCCCCTCTCCTTCCTTCCTTCCTTCCTTCCTTCTTTCCCTCCTTCCTTCCTTCCTTCCTTCCTTCTTTCCTTCTTTACCTCCTTCCTTCTTTCCTTCCTTCCCTCCTTCCTTCCTTCCTGCCTTCCTCTTCCTTTTTTCCTTTCTCTCTCCCTCTATATTTCTTTCCCTTTTTTTTAAAAGGACAGCGGTGGGTGGGTAGGGAGGACACATCACCTATTGTCCTGCAACTGTACTTTATCATTTAGTTTTTGAAAATGAGAACATTTTTTCTACTTTATTTCTTTTAGCCTTTACTCACCCCTCTTCTGCCTTGAAAACCCAAGCAACTTTTTATTTATTTATCTTTCTAAAAAAACACAAAAACTCACAATATAATTAGAATGTTATTTCCAGAATATAATAATAGTAGTAGCAGTAGCAGTAGCAGTAAAATAGTAGTACTAGTCACAGAAAACTTGGAACTAAGATTGAAGCTTTTTCTCAAAAAGTAAACAGGTTGATAGCATTTATTCCAAGTTAGAGGTGTGGGAAGAAAACTCTCACAAATCCCTTAGGAAGCGCTCCTCTGTGCTCTTCACCTTTCCATTTCTGAGCATCTGAGAAGGGTGAAAGCTGATGCCTGGATTCCACTCCACAGGCAAATCTGCAGAGGGCGGACGGGTCTTTGCGCTTGCCACCCTGAGTACTGATGTGCTCTGAGGTGTGTGGGTGGCAGCCAGAGTCATGATCTGGGGCCAGGCTGCACTGGCATTTGTTCCTTTTTCTACTTGACTGCAGCAGTGGCTTGAGGTTTCCAGTTAATTTACTTCCACGCAGGACTCCAGCTAGCCCCCAGTTGCAACTGGCCCCGTAAAACTGGGAACGAGAGAGAAGCGGGGCATCTTACCCCTAATTCCCTTGTTCTTGGTTGGTTTGATTTATTTCCATTTATGTGCAACAAGAACAGTTTTTCACAAGGGTTAGTGTGGTGGGGAAACTGAGGAGACACTCTACAGCTCAAGTAATAGTAAGAATCATTTTTCATTTTGGTTCAAAAATTTTATGGCATTAACAACCATAAAGCGCCTGATTAAGTCTGCCAACCAACCATTACAGCTAACGGGGTCATGCTTTAAAAATAAAAAAGTCACAGCACGTGGCCTGATGGACCACCGCATTTAAAAAGGCTTATGGAAAACAGACAAAAACAAGTGTGTGTGTGTGTGTGTGTGTGTGTGTGTGTGTGTGTGTGTGTGTGTTGAAAGAAAGGGTAAAACTGCTTTTTCATTTTTGTTGGTGTGTGTTTCTTTTCCTAAAAAGGAAAAGGCAGTGGGGCTGCATGGGAGATAAAGAGTGGAAGAGAAGGGCCCTAGACCTGTGTCTCACATGTTCCAGCAGCATTCGCTGCTTCTACTCAATTCTCTTTCTGGGCCCCAAAGTCCAGGCTCAATTCTTCCACTTGGTGAGTAATTTTCTCTTTGGTTCACATTCAGGATTCTGTAACTTCAAGCTCCATGCCTTTCTTCCCAGAAGTTGTGATGTGTTGAGTGGCTTTCCAAGCTTGTGAGCAGTTTAATCCACTATTTCTTTCCCTGTTTCGGAGACAGTGGGAAGAGGGGGAACTGAAAACCACTGATTCTCTTCTAGAAATTTCCTCATTGCTCAGTGGGTAAGCAATTTGGACTGCAGGCCGGCTTTTCTTGGAAATGCTTTACTAGGTAACAGAGACCAGGGTGCATTTGCAGCATCTTGGAGCCTAATATTGTGTATTAATAGATGAGTATGTTATTATACCAGCATCAACTTGACCACATTGCCCTGTCCTTTAAGTTGGTGATCAGCAGGGACACACACACACACACACACACACACACACACACGAGGTGAAATTCCACTAGGGAACTCCTAGCACTGAATAGTTTAAAGACACAGTGGCTCCTTTGTTAATCACTGACAATAGGATCTTGTAGTAACAACAAAGGTAAGTGGTAGATTTCTTCTGTAAACTCTACTTTATGTTAATTTGAACAAGTTTCTCTGCACCAAATTTCTTCCTTCTTGCCATACACATAGATACATGCAAAAAGTGCTCTTTCCTCCTCTTGTGACTTTTTTTTTTTCAACAGTTATTCAGGACAATTATTTTATTCCTTTTTTTTGACAGGAAAATGTGCATTTTTTTCTTCTATAGCATTTAGACTGTGAGTTTCAGGAAGAAGCATATTCTCCCTAATGTAGCCCCTTTTAAGATCTGTAGAAAACACAGCACTATAACCCTCTCTCCCAGCCTGTTAATGGAAAGTTTGAATGGGGAGTAATGACGGTTTGAGCAGGAAGACTAAGGAATAGGATATTTTCCTGAAATTGAGCCTTCAGTGTTTCAGAGATTGGCTTAGAGTTGTTCCACAAACTGAAAGTTTATCTGAGAGTGGGTTCACTTTCTAGTCTTCCCCTTTGATCCAACATCGGTCACCCAAAGATGAAAAGTTTAGATGTGCATCATTTGTTCTGATGCTCCAAAGCAGCCACTTTTATTGACTAACATACTTGAAGACTTTAAAGAGTAGAGCATAATGTCTGTGTGGTGTTTGCTATCTACTGGTGGGTGACCAGAATTCTGAAGTAGAAGTTTCATTCAGAGTTTCTATTTTAGTATACTTTGAATAAGGGCTAGTTTGGTTGAAGATATGTTTGAAAATGGATTGCCTCCTCATTGTCAGGAAAGAGTTTTTACTATGTAATTTAAATAAGTGCAAATTATTTTTTCAGAGGAGCCTTACCACCCTTCTGGTATAACATTTTGCCTATGTCTACCTCGGGAAAGCCAAAAGAAATTATGAGACATAATTATCCTATGTATTTACTTATTATAAGGGACAGATACATCAAAATCAGGAAATAAGCTGGTCTATAAATTTCTTTTACCTCTGTAACATATAATTTTATTTTTGGGGGGTTGAGTGGATAAATTATGAAAATACTGTCCATCATCAATAAATTGTTTGGGACAAATCTATGTGCACAGACCACAGAAAGTTAAGATTGCTGAAAATCCATTGACTTAGTTATTACCACATGGTCTAATCATCTTCAAACAAAGACATTCAACAAATGTTCATGCCTTTAATCTGAACTCCATACAGGAGTTCATGGTTTATAGTAATTTCTCTATTTATCATTTGCCAGCTTTGGTCCTTGCATTTTATGCTGTGGCTCAGCTCTTGAAAATAATTTTGGAAACTTTTTCCTTTTACCCTAGATTTTTCTTCCTTGTCTGTACTCTTTACTTGGTCTGCAAGGATTTGTCAGTTTTTATTCTCAAAACCAAATGGTCTCAAGTGAATGAGAGTGTATAAGGAATCTTTCATTCTTGCCACAAGATCACAATGATCAAGAGATCATATAGTGATTGAGAGCAGGTCTCCACAGGTAGATTAGGGATGATAATTGCACCTACTTCATAGAATTATTGGAGAATGAAATGAGTTAATATATATGAACAGTACCTGGCTCTTAGTAAGCTATGAAAGTTGTAGCCATCATTGTTGTCATCACCATCACCATCATACCAGCAGCAACAGCAGCAGTAGTAGCACCATCAAGAAAGGCCCCATCTCAGATTGCCTTTAACTCTAGCCCTGCTATCTTGTGCAACCAAGGAAAGATTATGAAAAGTGAAAGTGGAAAGAGAAGTTATGACAGCAAAGGAGGTTTTCTTCTATGTAAACCTTAAGCCTGACTACCTGAAGCGGTTTTTGAATATTTTAAAAATTATTTTTATTTCTCCCTTTGAAAGATGGATCCTAATTCCTGTGTTCCTGGGTATGGGTTAAATTCAAGGTCTTGCTTCTAGTGAATACAGTGTAGGTTACTCTCCTTGTTCTTTCTCTTGGATCATTTGATCTGAAGGAAGCCAGCTACATTGTTGCCCCCATATAGAGGTTCCTGTGGTGAGGAACTGAGGCATCTGAAAAATCAGTCCCAACTTGAAGAAGTGTAGGTGAAACCTGGAAGCAGATCCTGCAGTCCCAGGCAAGCCTTTACAGGATGGCAGCTCCAGGTCAACATCTTGACTGTAGGCTTATGCTAGGCCCTGAGGCAGAACCGCCCAGCTGAATCCACCAGGATTCCTGACCCTTAGAAACTGTGTCAGATCATGTTTATTGTTTTAAGCCATTAAATTTTGGGATAATTTGTTACATAGCACAGATAATCAATACCATATCTAATAGACCTATCTTTGTTCTCTGGATAAAGAGTAATCTATTGAAAGTAAAGATTCTTGAAGAAGGCATCTTTCATGATTACTTAAAGTCATTTGAAAATGCCACCAGATTGACACTATGTGGTATAAAAGGAAGCACCACCGTTAACTTCATCAGGGAGAGAAGACTTGAGCCCTAGTGCTGGTTTCTATTTTTTGCCAGTAACTTGATCCCAGACATTTCTTCCTCTATACAATTATGTCAATTAAACTTTCACAAAGTTGTTGTGAAACTCAAAAGCAAAAAGTTTTTATAAAGTGACATACAAATGTAAGAGCTGATGATTATATCCTGTAATATTGCTGTGTAGTTTGGCTAAATATGTCATAACTGGTGCTTCCCATGAAGAAATCTCAGACATGGACAGAACCTGGATCTGATTCACAAGCCAGTACTACTTATCTTCTCTCCACAAGACGCGGCCAGAGACACACTTCCAACATTATTCTGCCTGCTTGGATGATGGGAAATACAAACAACAAACAACAAACAAACAAAAAACCCAGAAACAAACAAAAACCTCAGGGAAAGAAAAGAGACACAAAGAAAAGAAGGGACACCGAGTTTCAAGTTAGGACTGAGCATTTGGAATTTGCCCCTTTTACCTTTCCTTTGAAAACTAGGGATATGACTTCCTTTTGAGAGAATCAAGGTTGCAAGAAGGCAGGAGATGGGGGAGTGGGTGAGAGGTGCTGAAGCTGCTGTTGATTTCCTGGGGCATAAGAAAGGGAGGGAGGCAGCAAGCCCTCAAAAGAATAGAGCAAGAGCCCTAGGAATCAGGGGAACCAGCTCTTGATTAAGAGGGAAAGCTCCCGTAGACCTTGCTTTTTGCAGTGTGAATTTGGGCCTTACTTGCCAACTGAAGTTGATGGGCAGAAGGTTCTTCCTCTTTGACCATCTACTCCACTTTTGCACACCTCTCCCAACACTACCGAAGCAGAGTGAAGCCAGGGGACCAGGGAAACAGTACAAACAGCAAATACAATCGAAAACTTGGGCTTTGGTACCTCTGATATAAAAAGCAATCTCACTGCCTGTCTAGGTCTTCTTGATAAACAGAATTCAAAGAGAAAAAAGGGACTGCAAAGGCCAATATGAAATCAGCACGTTGTCATTAACTTCCATTAGATAGAAAGTAAGGGACAAATGGATGACTCCAAGAGCCCTTGCTGTCAGCACACTTAAGGTGACTGTGTCAGCCAGGGACCCATGCTCTACCTGCAAGGGCCATGATGGTTTCCAAGTGAATAGTATCTATCTATCTATCTATCTATCTATCTATCTATCTATCTATCTATCTATCATCTGTAGCATAGTGTTGTGTTGTTTTGCCCAGGAGAAGAAAGTGCCTCAGAGAGACTTGATAGGCCAAAGTGGGTGACAATTTGGGCAGAGCTATAGCAGTAATACCTCTTGGAAAACTTTTAGACCTGGAATAGTCAGACTTTGAGGGCATAAGGTCATACACTGCTTGTTTCCTGTTGTATCCTCGGGACATTGTGCATGCTCAGGTACACACACACACACCCACCCCCCATAAAAAGTGATAGGAAACTTTGTATTCTCTTGATGGTTTTAAAGAAAATGATAGACCTTTAATGCAGCCCTCTCCCTTATTTTACTCCGGAGAGAAATGATCTTCAGGCCATCAGGAGTCTCTTCTTTGTTGTCATCGTCGTCTTCTTTTTTTGCCTAGGCTGGAGTGCAATGGCACGATCTCCACTCAGTGCAACCTCCACTGCCCAGGTTCAAGCGATTCTCCTGCCTCAGCCTCCTGAGTAGCTGGGATTACAGGCATGCACCACCACGCCCGGCTAATTTTGTATTTTTAGTAGAGATGGGGTTTCTCCATGTTGGTCAGGCTGGTCTCAAACTCCCGACCTTAGGTGATCCGCCTGTCTCGGCCTCCCAAAGTGCTGGGTTGACAGGCATGAGCCACTGCACCCTTCTACATCTGATTATCATGTAACAGTTTGACAAACTGCTAGAAAAAGTAGCATGCACAGCTTAAGTAGCAAATGGATGAGTTTCATGTCTCTCACAGACTCCATCAGAGGAGCTGCAATACCAAACTTAGATTTCCAATAGTAGTTTCTTTGAGACAAAAATTTGGGATAAATTAACACAACTAACTCCTAAATGTTTTAACTGGAGTTTCCTAGTGTTACAGGATTCTCTCTAATTAAGACTTGGAAGCATTTCTCGGTCACCTTCCATGTCTGCCTCATTCTATTCTCAGTGCCTGAAAACTCCAGATGCAGGGTGGAGACTTTTGCATCTTCAGAGACACTTCTTGGTGAACTGATCTTTGGAGGCTAAGTAAGGTTTCAGAGGCCTGCAGCAGAACCTTCTGCAGGTGGCAGTGGCTTCACTGGTGGTGTGGGCGATGAAGTCGACTTCCTCCTACCCTGTTGGCCAATGTTACAATTATGCTGTTTCTTTTAGTCCACTCTTTTCCCTTTCCCCCAGAAGAACAGGATATTTAGGAGCCCCTGTGCCCTAAAAAGTGTATGTGTTCTACCTTAATGGCCTCATCGTTCAATTCTTTTTCTTCAGTGCTTTTTCTGTCATGCTGCCTTACAGCAACAGACACCCTGCTGTCTAGGAGAGGCTAGGAAATGCCTTAGGTGTAGTCCTGTGCCTCTCAGAATCTGGTGTCCTCTACCCCATGACTGGGAATTGGATAGGAATGGGGAATCCTGTGGTGGTCCTCCGGGCTCAGTCACACAGCTGAACTCCTCGCTGTCTTATTTTATCTTCTCCTATCCAGCTGGACAGAAAACTTACCGTTTCCCATACCCTGCGTTTCTCGCTCAATGCGGGCACAAACCAGGCTCTCTGAAGAGCAGGGTTGGTATAAGAGCAGAGAATGAGGGAAATCTGCTTTTCCCAGGAGAAAAGGTCCTTATGTGGAGGAGAAAGACTTTCTGGACTGGGACCACTGTTCCTATGGGAAGAGTTTGGAATGTGCTCTGTGGTTCCACCTACAGGAAGGAGCTATATAATCTCTCCGAATGCCTGAAGAGGCTGTGCTGGGCCTGGGCCCCCCAGAACTTCCCCTTTAGGTGAGGAGATACCTGAAGGACCTAAAGGCTGGAGCTCCCAGGAACGACTCTGGTTTTAAAAGGCCCTGGAAAGAAAACATACAGAAGTTGTAGGGGTTAATATTCCCTTTCAATCACGACAAAGGTCAAAATGAGACAAATTGGAATTCGTCTTGATTAAATGAGGAGTCAAAAAATGCGATTTTGTCTCTGTTGTTCTCATCTGCTCCGAAAGAAGTCTCTCCCAACCCCGCAGGAGAATCCCATACAGAAGCTCAGGCTGGCCCTCTTTGCAAGCGCTGGGGCGTCGAGTCCAATGGGTGCAAGGGGGACGAGAGGGCAAGCGCGTGTCTATGGGGGCAGGTTTCATGGCTGGACTTGCTGCGTGGGTGATCCCAGGACTAAGGCAATTAGAACACTCGGGATTGGCTGCCTTCTGTAGTTTGCTTATGGACGGCTTTAAGCCCAGACGGCACCACGTCTGCGACACGACGCCTGTATCCATCGCGCAATCTGTAAAGCGCCGACTCTCGTGGAAAGGGCGCTGCAGGCCCCGGATCTTCCCAGAAGCTCCCCGCTCCCCTCCAAGGGCAGGAAAGGGCAGCTGTGGCCGCTGCCTTCGGTTGTCCAGCTGTCGCTGCCTTCAGTTGTCCACCTGTCCCTTCCTTTACACACCCTTCCTTGCGTGTTCTCTCCTCTGCGACCCTCCCACAGTTTGGACTGAGCTGAAATCCAGTCATGGCGCATCTCGGGGAACTAGTCTCCGCACGCCACCAGGTTCTTCATAATACATCTTGGGTCTACTTTCGGGGATGTCAAGGCCCAGGAAATTCAAGTGAGCTTGGGTGTGCCCGGCACTGTGTTTCCTTCTCTGGTCCAGTTTCTACCTTTAGGCAAATTCTTTTTTATTTTTATTTTTATTTTTAATTTTTTAATTATACTTTAAGTTCTAGGGTACACGTGCATAACGTGCAGGTTTGTTACATATGTATATTTGTGCCATGTTGGTGTGCTGCACCCATCAACTCGTCAGCACCCATCAATTCATCATTTATATCATGTATAACTCCCCAATGCAATCCCTCCCCCCTCCCCGCTCCCCATGATAGGCCCCAGTGTGTGATGTTCCCCTTCCCGAGTCCAAGTGATCTCATTGTTCAGTTCCCACCTATGAGTGAGAACATGCGGTGTTTGGTTTCCTGTTCTTGTGATAGTTTGCTAAGAATGATGGTTTCCAGCTGCATCCATGTCCCTACAAAGGACGCAAACTCATCCTTTTTTATGGCTGCATAGTATTCCATGGTGTATATGTGCCACATTTTCTTAATCCAGTCTGTCACAGATGGACATTTGGGTTGATTCCAAGTCTTTGCTATTGTGAATAGTGCTGCAATAAACATACGTGTGCATGTGTCTTTGTAGTAGAATAATTTATAATCCTTTGGATATATACCCAGTAGTGGGATGGCTGGGTCATATGGTACATCTAGTTCTAGATCCTTGAGGAATTGCCATACTGTTTTCCATAATGGTTGAACTAGTTTACAATCCCACCAACAGTGTAAAAGTGTTCCTATTTCTCCACATCCTCTCCAACAACTGTTGTTTCCTGATTTTTTAATGATTGCCATTCTAACTGGTGTGAGATGGTATCTCATTGTGGTTTTGATTTGCATTTCTCTGATGGCGAGTGATGATGAGCATTTTTTCATGTGTCTGTTGGCTGTATGAATGTCTGCTTTTGAGAAATGTCTGTTCATATCCTTTGCCCACTTTTTGATGGGGTTGTTTGTTTTTTTCTTGTATATTTGTTTGAGTTCTTTGTAGATTCTGGATATTAGCTCTTTGTCAGATGAGTAGATTGCAAAAATTTTCTCCCATTCTGTAGGTTGCCTGTTCACTCTGATGGTAGTTTCTTTTGCTGTGCAGAAGCTCTTTAGTTTAATTAGATCCCATTTGTCAATTTTGGCTTTTGCTGCCGTTGCTTTTGGTGTTTTAGACATGAAGTCCTTGCCCATGCATATGTCCTGAATGGTACTACCTAGATTTTCTTCTAGGGTTTTTATGGTATTAGGTCTAACATTTAAGTCTCTAATCCATCTTGAATTAATCTTCGTATAAGGAGTAAGGAAAGGATCCAGTTTCAGCTTTCTACTTATGGCTAGCCAATTTTCCCAGCACCATTTATTAAATAGGGAATCCTTTCCCCATTTCTTGTTTCTCTCAGGTTTGTCAAAGATCAGATGGCTGTAGATGTGTGGTATTATTTCTGAGGACTCTGTTCTGTTCCATTGGTCTATATCTCTGTTTTGGTACCAGTACCATGCTGTTTTGGTTACTGTAGCCTTGTAGTATAGTTTGAAGTCAGGTAGCGTGACGCCTCCAGCTTTGTCCTTTTGACTTAGGATTGTCTTGGCAATGCGGGCTCTTTTTTGGTTCCATATGAACTTTAAAGCAGTTTTTTCCAATTCTGTGAAGAAAGTCATTGGTAGCTTGATGGGGATGGCATTGAATCTATAAATAACCTTGGGCAGTATGGCCATTTTCACGATATTGATTCTTCCTATCCATGAGCATGGTATGTTCTTCCATTTGTTTGTGTCCTCTGATTTCACTGAGCAGTGGTTTGTAGTTCTCCTTGAAGAGGTCCTTTACATCCCTTGTAAGTTGGATTCCTAGGTATTTTATTCTCTTTGAAGCAATTGTGAATGGAGGTTCATTCCTGAATTGGCTCTCTGCTTGTCTGTTACTGGTGTATAAGAATGCTTGTGATTTTTGCACATTAATTTTGTATCCTGAGACTTTGCTGAAGTTTCTTATCAGCTTAAGGAGATTTTGGGCTGAGACGATGGGGTTTTCTAAATATACAATCATGTCATCTGCAAACAGGGACAATTTGACTTCTTCTTTTCCTAACTGAATACCCTTGATTTCTTTCTCTTGCCTGATTGCCCTAGCCAGAACTTCCAACACTATGTTGAATAGGAGTGGTGAGAGAGGGCATCCCTGTCTTGTACCAGTTTTCAAAGGGAATTTTTCCAGTTTTTGCCCATTCAGTATGATATTAGCTGTGGGTTTGTCATAAATAGCTCTTATTATTTTGAGGTACGTTCCATCAATACCGAATTTATTGAGCGTTTTTAGGACCAATATCCCTGATGAACATCGATGCAAAAATCCTCAATAAAATACTGGCAAACCGGATTCAGCAGCACATCAAAAAGCTTATCCACCATGATCAAGTGGGCTTCATCCCTGGGATGCAAGGCTGGTTCAACATTCGCAAATCAATAAACATAATCCAGCATATAAACAGAACCAAAGTCAAGAACCACATGATTATCTCAATAGATGCAGAAAAGGCTTTTGACAAAATTCAACAGCCCTTCATGCTAGGCAAATTCTTTACTGAGCCCGACCGAACGAAGTCTGTTTGGGATTTAGGACGTTGGTCGCCACACCTGGCCCAGTTCCCTCGTGCTGGGGACAGGCTCCGGGCCCGGGGGCCCTGCAGCCTCAGCCTGGGGTGCTGGACACCCGCGGGCCTCGGTGTCTGTGCGCTCCACCCACTGCTGCTACCAGTGGGCGGCCAGCTGGACTCCCTCCCGCAGGACAAGTTCCCGGGAGGTCCCGCCGAGACCGGTGGTACCATCATCCCTGGGTATCGCCGTCCCCAGAGCATTGCCAGAGGCATGGCTTTGCAGAGAACGAAACTGGGGTGTCCAGGGTGGAGCCCAGCACAGCACGCTCTCCCTACTTTCCCTACCTCCGGTGTTTTCAGCGCAAGCTTCGGAGACCCAGACTGAGCTTCCCACGCCGGCACGCCCCCAGTGGGTCCGGCCTGCAATTCTGCGCTACGGATCCTGGAAGCAGCGGTGCCCGGCTCTCCCCAGCGGTGCCTGTTGCGCCCTCTGCAGGCCGGGCAGGCTCTCCAACGCTGACGCGCACCCGAGGTAGAGTACCGAACGCTGTCGCCATTCTCCCCAGGGCCCGGGGTAAATTTGCACCTCTGATGTGGCCAACGCCCTGCGCCTCCGCTGACCCAGGGGAAGGGCCTGGTGCACTGGGCGTCCCCTGGATCGCGGAGGTACAGCGCGGGGACAGCGGATGCCAGAGCGTCGCTGGGGAAGGCTGGGCCTTGCAATTCGCATACCGGTACGGACCCTCTTCCCCCAGCTCCCGGGATAGAGACATCCCGGCACACTGTGCTAGTTTCCGGGGGGTAGTTTTCAGTCTTCTCTCTTCTTTGCTTCGTTATTACTTTGAAACCGAAAAGGCAACCACATCTATGCTGAATTTTTTTTTTTGACGGAGTTTCGCTCTTGTCGCCCAGGCTGGAGTGCAGTGGCGCGATCTCGGCTCACTGCAACCTCTGCCTCCCGGGTTCAAGTGATTCTCCTGCCTCAGCCTCCTGAGTAGCTAGGGTTACAGGCTCCCGCCACCAAGCCCGGCTATTTTAGTTAGTTAGTTTGTTTGTTTTTAGTAGAGACGGGGTTTCGCCATGTTGGGCAGACTGGTCTCGAACTCCTGACCTCAGGTGATCCTCCCACCTCGGTCTTCCAGAGTGCTGGGATTACAGGCGTCAGCCAGCGAGCCCGGCTGGACTTGACGATTTAAAAAATGTAATGAATGACACAATTAGAGACTTGTGTACACACGCGTGTTCATATGTTCACATTTACCCACACACCTTGATTTGTCCCCTGCCCCAGTCTCCCTGCGTTCCTGGCTCTCCACCCTACCCCACAGCTCCCACCAGGTATGTTCTAGAACAGATACAGGTTGCTAGCACCGCCCACTAGCTGTCCCCAACATCAGTTACAAATCTCCCCGAGGGACAAAAACATCTGTTCAGGCAGAGACCGGGAAGTCAAGACTGCGGGTGCCGCACTGCGGGGATGCACAAATCCGGAGCCGCCTCAGAGAGAGCCCCTTGCTCCCTCCCGCTTTAGTCGGCAGTGGCAAAAGCTTTTCGAGATAGCAGGTACTCTTGCAGAATGGCACTGTGAGGCCGCCCGAAACGCACACAGCAAGGGCGTCCCGCGGTTCCCCCCACTCCCACTCCACCCGCCCCCGACCTTTGATCTGTTGCTGCTCCCCCGGCTCGGGGAGGAAACTTTCTCCTCCATTCCCTTTTTCTTTGCGAGAAAGCGGTTTGCATCTGCGCTGTTGTCCCGCAGCGCGCCTGCCGGGAGCAGGCCGGGGGGCGCCGAGGGGGCTCGAGTCTCTGTCTCCGAAATCCCGCAAGCGAGGGCGTTTGGATAATCTCCCCAAGACAGAGAAAGGGGAGGCAGAGCCGCCTTCAGTTACAAATAATTTTGTATTGTTTATGTTTTGCTAGGTAGTACATGCACATGGAGAAAAGAAATTCAAGCAAGACAAAAGAGTGCACATGCAAGCTGGTATTTCAATACATCCTCTTGGGTGCTTAATTCATCTAAGTAGCGTGTGAGCTCTTGGATTTCTGTGTGCAGGGAGGTTCTTATAGATCTTCGTACTCCCAGACCCAGACAGACAGTTTCCTGAATCCTCCGCATCACTGACGATTTCTAACTTGGTGGTTTCTCATCGCACCTCCTCAGCAGTTAGCCCTGCGGTTTCCGGCGAGAGCGGCGGCCTTCCCTGCCCGGTTCGAGGCGAGTGTAACCAGCTCTCTGTGACTTCCGAAGTGAGGGCTCCTGGTATCAAACACTCATTATTGACTACCTTGAGATCTAATGTGGGTGGAGGTATATGGGGGGGGGGGGGTCTCATTTTTCTTTTCATTTCCCGATTCCATTCACAGTTAACGTTACTGATGGTTAATAAAATGTAGCTTGTGACTGTAATATCGGGACGGAGCGGTCCCAATAAATGTCACAAGACATAAGACAAAAAAGTATCTTGCGACTGTACTCGGGACCGCATTGCTCCCAATTTTGGCTATAGATGCACTAAAATAACGTGTTAACACACACCAAAGTGCATCCTTATAATAACCTCCTCAATCATTTATTAAAAGTCGTGTCAAGCAGGCCCGTATAATTCATCTCTATGCAAATACATCAATGTCAGGCCATTAGTGTATTGCTCAGGTTTTTATTAAAGTGCATTCTTTTTAATTCAGCCCCGTAAAATACGAGCCCCATTGCTCAAGAATTATAGCAACTATTAGAGTAACATATGGGCAACATGCACTCAGAAAATAAAAACCAACAGATAAAGTGGCAGGGTCACATCGCTGGAGCAAACACTTAACAAAATGGCAGTGGGGTAATAGATTTTTCTCCCAAGGCCTTTGGCGAAAGGATGTCATGGGCATCAACACCTAAGGAAAGGCAGAGCCTGGAAGTTACCCTGCAAGGAAAGGTAGAGCCTCGAAGTTACTCTAAACTGTCTCAAATCCAGAACCAGCCCGATTGGCATCTCTGGAGTTAGGAGAGGGGAAGCTTCCTGAGCTCCTCCACATTCGGCTACCATCTTTCTATAAAAGGATTTCAGCATACCCCAGAGAAAGGGGTTCTGCTTTTCCTAAAGCAAGAATCGCTTGAGAGATTTCGAGGTAGGGTTTATGGCCCAAACGCTCCTCCCTCTCTCGTCTCCACTCCCCCACTTCCTTCCTCATCTTGGCCACTCTCATTTCATACTCGCCTCACTGGGAGCCCCACCCACCTCTAGTATTTTCTGGGATCACTCTTCCCTCCCTGCCTCTGCAGGAAGGTTGAGAAGGCCCGCGGATGTGTAGGCAAATTTCCCTCTCATATGTGGAAGCCTGTGTAAAAACTTCCCATTGAAATCAATCCGTAGCTAAAAATAAAACGATTTTAGCTCTCGACTCAGAAGAAACTTAAATGCGCTCTGCCTGCACCCCTCACCTGGCACTGGCACTTGGGGCCGCCCAAGTTTCCCAGGTTAGAATGCATTGCTATAAATTTTGCCAAACCAGGGAGAGCTCTAGCCTGATCTGAGAGAGATTTTGCTATTTTAGTTACTGAAGACAGAGTGGTGGCCGATGGGTGGTGCCCTGCAGCCCTTCAGCAGATGCCTAGGCTTGAGATGGAATGGGGAAGAGGGACAGAGAGAGAGAGAGAGAGAGAGAGAGAGAGAGAGAGAGACCACGCATGAGCAAACTGGTTTGCAACAGCAACTGACAAATCCACTGGAGAAGTCAGCAGCATCAAATTCAGTTTTTTATTTTTAATTGCCATTAGAACAATCAATTTTCAGAGGCTGGAAAACGAGCCTCAAATCCAGAACATAATACAGCCTAGACAGAAAAAGAGAGAGAAAAGTGGAAAAAACTCCTAAGAACAATCTCCCAGATTTAATGAGAGAGTCGCCCACATCCTCATCACCCCAGGATGGTAATTGAGCAGATCTATTAACTTGTTACACTAGATTTGTTTAAAGAGACTATTACACAGTCATTTAATCAATTTGTTACACTGGAGGTCCTGACTTATGAGACACTTGCCTTATGATTCCTTAATGACTGAATTAATTTGTTTTAATAAAACCAACATTGTGTACAAGTACATTTCTAGAAATGTAATTTTGGAGACAGAACAGTCCAATGCTTCATCTGATTAGGTCCTTTCTATGGTTTATCAAAGTCTGTAGTTTCTGACATAGCTGCTTGTATGGAGTATTTTTCTTTTTTATAGTGCCATTAATTTAATATGGATCATTAGTTCTTTATACACATGCATGTTCTGACAAATGTACCCAATGAATAATGCAGCTAATGTGCTTAGGCCCAAATGCATCACATCATAAACAGAGACCTCTGCAAAAATAACGACAATGAAATGAAACACTACCTCCGGTCACCATGGTCATCATCAGGGTAGCATACCAAGTTATATTTAAGTCTCGTTTTGTAGAGCAAGACATGTTTGACCCTAGGATTATATCAACATAACCAACTGGGTCTAACTATGTAGTGAACACAAATAGATTTATGGTGAATTAAGGTTGTCTTGAGAGCAGATGCAGGACAAGAAAATCGGTTTTGCTCTTGATGGAAGCTGACGTGTGTGGAATAAAATGTAAATAAACAGAAAGTCCCCAAGAAAAGTGACTTGATGTTATTGATTATGTAAAATAATTAGGACATTACAAATGATAATGCACTACAAATTGTTGGCACGTATAGCTTGATTTTTTTTTTCAGAAGAAACAGTGTAGGCTCTGAAACACCACTTGAAGGATGGGCCATGATGTGGGGCAATAAAAAATTAATAATGGAGTGATTGGAATGATCAGCTTCTAACCAATAACTGATATAAATGATAACTGAATGAGCCCACTACAGAGGTAAACATTTGAACTTAGAGGAATATAAGGAGGAGTGATGGCCCTACATGATCACTAGAGGCATAAAGTGGCTCTGCATAATGTAGGTAACTATGCACAGAAGCCAAATATTGACTAAATAGCTCAACAATTATTACAGGGGAGAGGGAGATGCTGGATATATTTTCAATAAGGAGGTGCCCTTATAAATCTTCCTTAACAATGCTGGGCAGGCAGGCATTTGAACTTGATTTCATTTTGAATAAAGATTCCAGACTGCACACATATCAGTATATTTGAATGCTTTCATGCTTTCCTTTTGCTGTCTCTTTCAAACAGAATTGAAGGTGAAAGTTGATGAACAGAATTTGTAAATAAAAAGAGATGGCTACTTGTGCTATATCACAAGTAATAATTCTTACGTAGCAATGAAACTCAACTTACAGTTATATGAATAGAAAGAAATCTGCTAAATTAATAGTCTGAAAAAAGCTCACCAAAATTTCAATAAGAGGCACAAAAATCAGATGTAGTTGTCTTTATTGGTTATGGCTAAAACAATGTAATGTTATTCTTAGTTGGGATTCTCTTTTGAAACCGATCTTCTAAACATGGTTCCGTTGATAAAATAGGCTGAGTCATTCACCCTAAAGTTTGTGGATAATGTGAAAGATGCCCATTAGAGTTTTGGTTTTTGAAGCATAAATATTTGTAAAAAAGAAAGAGTTTTAGAAATCATATAGTTCTCAGTTCTGACATTTTCACAAGCCACATTTATCTTTTCCATTTCACTATAGCTCAGTGATTTCTCTGCCTGAGACAGGAATGTTTATGATGATAAATCAGTGTTGTTTAATTAGATTCATCTTTACTTCATTTTAATGTTAGTTGGAAATGTATTTCTTTAGTTTATAAAAATGAATAATTTAATCACTTCCTGGTATAAAATAAGTGATGTGAGACTAAAAATCAATGCTGGATCCTTTTTGGGATTTTTTGATTGATTCTATATTCCTTATGTAATACCTTACCTTCTTGCTTTGACAAACGAATTTTATGCATTTCTTTCTATTTGTAAGCAGCTAGTGCAAAGCGTATTTGTTATTTATTACAAAGTAAATTATTTTGACCTTTAGCTCATTTCACCAGATGTTATTTCTGACCATCCCAAAAAGCCTGTTTAAAGTCAACAACATTAAGCATTTGAGGTCATAAGACCAATTCAAGGTCATTTTAGTCCTGGCAAAAGGTTAATTAGATCACTGCATTAAAACAGGAATAGACTTTTACTCAACCTCATCTAAATAAGCATAGACAAGCTTACCTTACCTTTCAAAGTTTCCTTAGAGATTCTAGCTCATTTCTTAGAATGGCAAAAATAACTCTTTATAAATATAATTTTTAAATTATCCTTTACCAATTTTAATAATATTTGTCATTTGTTGGGAGCTTACTTTGTACCAGGCCACTATGTAATGTATTTTTCATCATCTCATATAATCCTCTCAATAACCCTATGAAGTAGTTATTATTATTATGATCCTCATTTTAGAGATGAGGCTATCGGGGCTCAAAGAGGGGACCGAGATTAACAGAGGTATTAATCTGGATGCAAACTCAGGCTCTAAGCTGTTGCACCATGCTTCTCCATAAATCATATTACGCACCATTTTAAAACTACAAACTCTTTTTTACCTTAACTTGCATCTGTTGCCTTTTATATAGTTTAACATGATAGAATCAGGGGGCCTAAGAAATGTATATAGCTATTCTGGTTCTAAGAACAATGACATTTTGTACTTACCTCACACCACTCTTTAATAAACAAGTATTGAGTATGATGATAAATCAGTGTTTTTAAAATAAAACTATCCCATAGTGTGTATGACAGTAAACATAACTGAATGTAAATGGCATGCCTGATCTCCACAATTAGGAAGTTCTCTTTTTGGCGATTAGGTGAGATGTAAGAACAGATCACAGGTTGCATATTTGTGCTTGGGAAAAATAACTTACTAAACAGTTTCTTTTGGTTCCTGAAGAAAACAATTTGTACTCTTACTAAGGGACAGTTTCTTATGGGACTCTGTCATTCCTGGAGAGAAACTTCTTTCCTAGTAAATTGACCATTAGATTGTAACGACATCATATGAGCTCATGTGGGTGCTTGCAAACAAAATCCTGGTAAGGTAGCTTTGAGTGCAATTTCGGAATTGTTAGAAATTGTCAGATAAGCATCCTACTTTAGAGTTATTGTTTCCTGGTGACTGGGAGGATTTGTTATTCAGACTCCAAACCTCAGCACTAGACAGTTTTCTGTTTGCTTCATCTGGTTGTTAACTTGTTTACTCTGTGTAGGCTGAAGTAACTCTTTTGAAGGAAAAAAATACATATTCTGCTGGAGTCTTTCTTTATCTAGATTATTTTTCTGGTTGGCCTCTGAACTGCAACTTTCTGAGACTCCTGCAGGTCACAGATTTCAGGAAAATCTTCTCATAAGCCTATTTCTACTTTCAATATGCACAATATTAATTATATACTGTGGAAGATTCTTCAGTGGAATGAATCCGGGCTCAGAGGGGAATGGATATTCTCTGTCTTGCTTTCCAAAGAGCCTGTCCTTCTTTGGGTTCCTGTGAGGCTGAACACCCTTTGGGACAGGGTTAAAGACAGAACATTTAAGAGGAGACAAGCAAGGTCAATTGATAAGTAACTTAACGTCAGGGCCTGTGTAGCATTTTCTTTTTTTCTTTTTGAGTGACAAAATTAATATAATGAATATTCCCATCATTTAGATTCTGGAATTATGGTATTCAACATAAAATTTAATTCTCATATACTAAATATGATAAAACTTAGAAACCTAGAATTCATTCTACAAGGTGCCATATAAAAGTTATTGTCGGCCAGGCGCGGTGGCTCACGCCTGTAATACTAGCACTTTGGGAGGCTGAGGCGGGTGGATTACCTGAGCTCAGGAGTTTGAGACCAGCCTGGGTAACACAGTAAAACCCCGTCTCTACTAAAATACAAAAACTTAGCCAGATGTGGCAGCGTGCGGCTGTAATCCCAGCTACTCGGGAGGCTGAGACAGGAGAATCGCTTGAACCTGAGAGGCGGAGGTTACAGTGGGCTGAGATAGTGCCATTGCACTCTAGCCTGGGGGACAGAGTGAGACTCCATCTAAAACAAAACAAAGCAAAACAACCACAACAAAATGTTATTGTCTCCCAGTCACTGTTGACCGCTAAAAATTTCAACTCCAACCTGACTGACCATGGAGGCAACAATTCCTGTTTCCAAGTTCCATGTGTTCAGACTCCATATAAGCAGTTCTTGGCCAGTTACTTTTCAGTTCTTGATCACTATTGGCAGACTGGATGCCCTGCTTTAGGTGAGCACTAAGGCAAGATGTTCCACCTGGGAGATCTGATTACAAAATTACAGGGTGGAACTTTTCCGTAAGAGGGAAGCTGGATTTCCTGCCTAGGTTTTCTTCTGATTTGACTTTGGGACCTAGAGGTCTAGGTCTACTCCTTTGCTTTTCCAGTAGGGCTCTTACAAGGTGCCACTTCCCTTACACTCTTTAGATTGTACTGAGGCTTCAGATTACACAAGAAAATGTAGCACCCTCTGGTTTTATATTTAACGACGTAACGTAACTAAATTAAATGAGAGAATACGTAATGTGCTAATGCCTGGCAGGCAGTAAGTGCACAATAATCAGTTGCTGTTATTATTATTGATGTTATGATTATTAGACTATTGCTCTTATTGTTAATAATGCTATGTTGTAGTAATCATAACAACAATGGTATTCTTGATCCTAATCAACTTCGACTCTTGGGAACAACTTATGGTTTATTAAGTGCCTTGCTCTGAGTACAGTGGAATGGCTGACATTTTATTTTTGGTACTCCACAGAAGCAAGAGTCAGTTTGAAGATGGGTCTCCCCCCACTCCTTTTATAGGATGGCAATAAACATGGCTGTATCTCATTAAATTTAATGAGTCTTCATAAAATAACCATTACATTCTGAAGGTAATGAAAGAATAGCTTTGATGGTTAGTAAATAAACTACCAAGGGCAGTTTCATTACATTCTAGAGCTGCACAGGGTGCAGAGGACATTAGGAAGGGGCTGGGACATTTTTTTGTGGTAAGGCCAAGCCAGGGTGTGCCCACCTTCACTGTATGAAAGCTCATGGGGTAACGATCTTCATTTTGGCCGGGGTGTTTCTAGCTGTGCCTTGGTTGTGAGATGTGATTAAATTGATTGGCTTAAAAACCTGCTAAAGGATTTTACGTATATCATGTCACTGATATTGAATTTGAATACTATTGGAGTAGGTCAGACCAAATAATTTATCTTATAAACATAGAGGTAGAGCAGATTGAATAGCATATGCAAATTTATGTAAATAACCCTACAAATTCAGACTCTTCTCATCCAAGAGCTCTGGTAGTTTCTAAACAGGGTGGTAACATTATAAATCTGGAGTATTAACTTGTGGTCCGTAGCCCAGTGGGGTTCTGAATTTATGTGCAAAATCGCTTGCATGTATATTTTTCTAGAGAGAGTCCATAGCTTTCGTTAGGTTCTCAAAGAGGTTTACTAAAAGAAGAGTCTAAGAACCATAATATAGAACAGAATAGACTAAATGATCATATTAAATGAAATAGCATTTACACTTTCTGCTTTTCAGAGCATATTACTTTTCCAGAGTAAAAATATGCCACTTATTTTATGATCCAGCTAGAACTAAAAGTTCTTGACTTTTTGATAGATACACAAATTAAAAGAAATTCTTCTCTTTTATGTACCTGAGAATTCTACATTGCTTTTCCTTCCCACACTAGTATTTTGCCTTCAGCAGTTTTTGGAATTTTAATTTTCAATCTTTATTTTTTGAAGTCATTTTTGACACCAAGCCACTGAAGGTCTTGGTCAAATAAAGTGTGTCTGAAGAAAGACAAAAAAGGAACAAAGAAAAATAAATCTATATAAATGATCCTTTTTGGTGCTGTTTTTCTCTTCCTAATATCTTTCATCTAGATTATATGCTGTCTGAATTAATCTCATTACAATCCAAATATTTCTGATTGACAATTGCAGCCGGAACACTTACATTATCTCTGTGAGATAGGTAGCACGCGTATAAGACAGTTTTACAGCTTTACAAAATGAGATCCAAAGAAATGTAGAGATGTGTTTAGGATCACAGAGGCCAGCTCTCCATTGGCAAAGCAAAGGCAGAACTCAGAGTTTTATAACTGGAAGGGAACTTTGGTATTACTGCATCATATCTTACCAAACTGAAAAAAAAAAAAAAAAGACTTTGAGCTAGAAGTTAAGTCTCCTAAATCCCAACTTAGAGCTAATTTATGACACTATATTACCTAAGGCATTTGGGTGTGTGTTTGTGATCAAAGTAAGCACAAAACTCACAATGTATACTAACTCAAAGGTAATATCTAGTTTGACTGTTTCATTTCTCTCCTATGATTGTGTCTATCTATCTACTCACATATACACATACGTGCACTCACAAATATAAGTATGTAGAAGGTACAAGTCAGAACATGTACAGTGCTATTTATAAACAGAATGAATTATTTACTTTTCTAGATCTCAATAAACTTTTTATGAGCAAAATCTTCTCAGTTTAGCTGTGCCTAATCACCCTCAGAATGAAGACATTCTGGGTAAGGGATACTCTGAAAGTGTCACTGGAGTTAGTAAAAATATTTTTTGTTGTATTGAAAATTACAAACTGAATGGACACATCAGAAAAATGGGAGCTCTGTATAAATAGCCTAATCATTTCACCATATTTGGATATTTAACATACTAAGTGAGTGGGTGCCTAGCCTCACATTACTTGAGATAATGTTTATGAAAAGCATTTAGGGGCTTTAAAAAAACACAAAAGGTTATTATTATTTATTATTTTAATTAATTATTACATCATTTTCAATTAATTTTAATTACTAGTTAATATTTGTTATTATTTATTATATATTAATATGTTGTTAATGTTAATATATTAATAATACTCATACATTATTAATATTTAACACACTAAAAGAGTGGGTGCCTAGCCTCATATTACTTGAGATGTTTATAAAAAGCATTAGGGGCTTTTAAAAAAATATATAAGTTTATTATTACTCACTTATCTGAAGAAATAGTCCTTCTCTTTTGATTAAACAAATGTAAAAGAAACCCAAGTATCTTTTCTTATAAGGTGCTTGTAAAACATAGTGAGAATATCAGCGGCCTTCTCTCAGTTTATGTAACCAACAGCATCCTCATCCCTTAGGGATCAGATAGGATTCTAAATCATTGAACCTATGGATTATTATTCCCCATATGTTCTTATGCCTTGTATAAGTCCTAGTGAGAACTGCTTGCAAGTGGGAGGCAGAGCAGTTTTTAAATTATAGGAGGATTTGCGCAGCTGAGGCATCACATTAGGTACTCTGGACGCCATTTGGAAAAAATGATCAGACTGCTCATTGTGGCTTGGGCCTGCTTAATGAAGCTGTTAAAGACTTTTTCAGTTAATCTTTAATCTTTTGGCCTCTACTGAAGTTTCCTACCTGTTGAAGAGGCTACTCCCTTCAAACAGTGCATGCATGAACTCTTAAATAGGCTTGAATTCGTGGGACAGGCTCAGAGTCCAGGGATATAACTTGACGACTGAAGTCCTCAGTTCCTAGAACCCTAAGGTGATATCTTAGGGATCAAAGAAAAAAGCTAAGTGCTTCTAAAGAAGATTTCTGCCTTGCCAGTAAATTTTCTCCCCAGTATTTTCATTTTTTAAAATTTGTTTTCTATCTGTGGAAGGAGGCACAGAGTTGTGAGCCCATTCACAAATAGAGACTCACATTAACACCAAAAAACAAAAACATGGAAAGCAGTGAAAGACCTTAATAGTGAACTGTTGCATGTATGTGTGTGTGTGCTGCAAACTATTACTTACCTATAAAATAATTATCATTATTTTTTTGTAGCATGGTTGTAATTTTTGTCGCATTATAAATATCACAGGTTCATTTTTTTCTACTACCACAGCAGTTTCTGAAGATATGTAAACCCATAGTGTTATTACTCTCTAATCTAGTTGAGGTGATGAAATAGTGCCAAAACTCTCATTGCAATTTCATTAGCATATTCATGAGTCGCACTTTCGCAGTGTTGCAGAAACAACACAAATTGGTTTGTGGATTGTGAACTCCCCCTTCTTCTCCTCTCCAGAAGCACAGACTGTAGATTAGCAAATCAAGTTGGCCCACAAACTTTTGAGCGCTAAATTGCATAAGTTTCTGGTCTGCCTTTCATTTCCATATTTTATGATTCTTCTTTTATCTAATGTCATGTGAATGGACATACCATTCAATATAAGAGTAAGAATGGGGTTTGAATGGCTTGGAGAAATGGAAGTTCTGGAAAAGTCAGACTAAATTGTCCTACTAGAAGAGAACATTTCTTTTGTGTTGCTGTTGTTTCTTTTCTTTTTTTGAATGGAAGGTTAAGAGGGCATGTGTAGTTTGGCTGAAACTGGCTAGCAGTTTCCTAAGCCAGGTTCCTTTCCTCTTTGGGACATAGCTAGATCACATTTTCCAGCCTCCTTTGCCTTTAGATTTATACTACTATAGTACTGAGTTCAAGCCAACAGGGTGTGGGCAGAAGAGGATAGCACAGTATCACTTTAGAAGGCTTAGGACCTGACCCGTGAACTATTTGTGATGTGCCACTCCTCCCCTTGCTCCATCTGCTGGCTGGATGTTGACTCTCAGGGTAGCTTCGGGAGTCTGCTGTTGAAGACTGCAGAGCCTTCATCAACCTGGGTCCCTGAATGACTGTGTGGGGTTCCTGTTCTTCATTCCTCCCTGAACTTTAAATGAGAAATAAGCATCTTTTGTGATAATGCACTTAGGGTTCAGATTTCATCTGGCAAAGTAGCTAGCATTGTCTTAACTAATTCAATTGTATCTCCATTATCCAGATTTTGTGCTGTTTAAAAAACTTGATACTTATTATTTAAAGTTTTATTTGACATGAAAAATGGAACTCTGAGGATCAAACATATGGTTATTTCTGTTGTTTGCTGTATTCTTTTTCTTTAGTTCTGTTTTTTTGTTTGTTTGTTTGTTTGTTTTGTTTTGTTTTGTTTTGTTTTGTTTTTTGAGATGGAGTTTCGCTCTTGTTGCCCAGGCTGGAGTGCAATGGTGCGATCTGAGCTCACCACAACCTCCGCCTTCCAGGTTCAAGCCTCAAGTTCAAGATTCTCCTGCCTCAGCCTCCTGAGTAGTTGGGATTACAGGTATGCACCACCACGCCTGGCTAATTTTTAAAAATATTTTCAGTAGAGATGGGGTTTCTCCATGTTGGTCAGGCTGGTCTCGAACTCCTGACTTCAGGTGATCCGTCCACCTCGGCCTCCCAAAGTGCTGGGATTACAGGCGTGAGCCACTGCGCCCGGCTCCTTAGCTCTGTCTTTTAACATCTTTTTGCTCCATTTTTACTAATTACGTGCCCTAAAAGGACATTATGTAATTAAAGAAACCCATGTCTTTAATTCCTCACCATAAATTAAGCATTCAGGGAAATGACTTTGGATATGTCCAACCAGTAGTACTAGATAGAACACTAGAGCCCATCTTTTAGTTAACCAAAACAAAAAACTAGAAAGTCAGCTTCACTCACCACCCAACATATTTTTAGAAGTTAAACACTGGGAATATTGATAATTTTTAAAGCTTATGTAGCACTTTTGGTTTTTCAAAGTATATATGGTCAAATGCATGTTTGCTCAGTGCTTTGAAAGATTTATATATATTTTTGTAAAGAAGAAACATGTATTTTTAAATGAAAAATCTGTTATCATAGTGACAAAAATAAAATCACACACTGCTAACACACTGAAAGATCTATCTTACTCCTAACCTTAGTAGGCAGTTAAGGAAAGTTACTCAAGGTGACTGCCTCTGCTTAGCTGGTATTGCTTTTGATTTATATGTTATATTGCTGTGGTATTTTCAAAAAGTGTGAAGCCATCAAACTTTGTGTGGGTAGTTAAAGATGGGACACTGAGGCAAATAAGAAAATTATTCTTGAAACTACAAGAGTAGATAGTCAGTGTAAGGGCTGGTATTGAAGCACATAAAATAGCCAATTCTGGACTATTTCTAGCTTATTTGAGAGGCTTACCATGTAGAAATCAAAATGAAATTTAAATATGTTATAAAATTTCTTTGGTACCCCACACATGAATCCGTTATATTTAGAGTTCAGAGCTGTTTTGAACAGACGACAGGCAATGTATGAAGTAAGCCCATGTTTATATACATTTGAATTATAAATAAGTTTAATTTAATTTATCCATGGAAAGATTGCCATTGTTCACATGATATAATGCAACATAACTGATTTAATTAGAGTCTGTTTTCTGGACTTGCAATCTCTTTATATTGGAGGGATTGCTTTTTCCATGGTAGAAAACTATCAATAGGTAACACAATTTAAGAGACAACTGCAGAATACATTCTCTTTGCTTTTTTTCAGGCTTCAATCCATTGCTCAATTTAAGTATGGAAATACTGCTTGTCAAAGACTTCTTGACACATGAATTTTACAACAAAATGTCAGCACACTTACTGCTTGGATTTCTAACTCATTTATTGTACAATAGACAGCTAATCCAATCTACTGCGGCAAACATGCTTTGCGCACTTATGCTGGGGTACAGCACAGTAGTTTTCTTTAAACTGAAGGGTTTTCTGAGTTTTTATTTTCCTTCCTTGGGCACAAAAAAGTAGACAAGATCTATCCTACTTGATAAAAATAACAGTGTTGAGACCATAGTGTGGAAGAGTAAGGTTTGCAGAGCTGAGAAGTTTTTGTTGCCACTGGGACCAGCAAAACAGTGCCTTCTGAACCTTAAGGGAAGAATCTAGGGAAGCATGGTGTGTGAACTCAGGATGATTGATAAGGAAATGTCTGCTAAACTCTTGGAGAAAGATGCTTTAAAGGGGAAGAAATTATTTAACTTGACTCTGTTGCATGATTTGTGAGCCAAATTAAAATGGAGGAGAAAGATGTATTTAGAATTTACATTTTAGGAAGATGAAAAACAGAGTGAAAGGAACACTTTTCCCTCTTATTATTATTTTTAATTGTAAGGAGAGCATATTTATTGTGACAGACTTATTCTCATTCCCCAGGGATAACCACTGGGAACTGGCTAGTGTCTATAGCCTGCCAGACCTTCCTCTTGCATATTTAAACACATCAATTAAAAAAAATAAAGGACTATCTTGGACACATGTTCTATTACCAGCTTTAAAAAATTTCACCAATGTATTATGACTTTCTTTGTTGCTACAATATAGTGTATGAGGCAGGCAGAATTCTAAGAATGACCCCAGTGATACTTGTTCTTGTATAATTCCCTTCCCTTTAAGCATGGGTGGAACCTCTGCATAGGATGAGGTATCATTCCCTTGGTTGTATATCAAAAGGAAGATTATCCAGTTGTCCTTTAAGCATAGAGTTTTTCTCTCACTGATGAGCAGAAGAAGTCAGAGAGATTGGAAGCATGAGGGGGATTTGATATAAGGGAAATTCTGTTGCCTCTCTATTATGAACTGCTTATAGAGCAGGCCCCATCCGAAGGGATGTGGGTAGCCTATAGGAGTTGAGAGCAGTATGGTTGATAACCAGTAAGGATGTGGGAACATGAGTTCTACACTCAGTCATAATGAACTAAAATATGCCAACAACTTGAACTTGGAATGAGCTTGGAAGGAACTTCCAGAGGAAAATACAGCCCAGCCAACACCTTCATTTCACCCTGGGAGACTTCAAATACTGTGCCAGACTTCACACCTACAATGGTGTTGTTTTGAGCCACTATGTTTGTGGTAATTTTGTTGCACAGCAATAGAACACTAATGCAGTACAAGTGACAATTCTTTTCAGATTCTTCATCTGCACTAATTTCAAGAAGATAAAAAGCCTAACGAAATGAATTTCAGAATTACAGAACTGTGGTATTCATTCAACAATATTTATTGAGTAATATAATGTGTCAATCATTGGTTTAAGTGCTGAGAATATATATTGCAAACATAGCAGTCAAAAATGTAGGCAGCCAAATCTCTTTAAAGGGGAATAAGGGAATTGCTAAGTGCAATAATAACCGATGTATGTTTAACACTTTACTTATTACAAAATATTTTTTGCCTACATGTTCTTATTCTCTTTCCCAGTAACATTTTCACTGTGAGGCAAATATTATTAATTATTCTCTTTTTACAAGCATGCAAAACAATGCCTCTACCCTAGAGATAAGGGACTCCACAAACTCACTCAGCTACTAATGGAAAAGCTGGGACTCTTCTCTTTATGTTATACCACTTAGCCCTAGACAGCAGTATTTTAAGGAGTGTTTGTCATGTGCCTGGCATTTTGTGGACTTTACATGGATTATATGATTTAATATGCATGACCAGTTTGTAAGGTTGATACTACATTTATCCTCATTGTGTAGACAATGAATCTGAGAGTTATCAAAGCTAAACAACTTTTCTATGCCAAAACCAAGCTCCAAACCCTGGTAGCCTGACTCCAGGATCCATATTCTTCATCACTAAGCTAACTGCCTTCTCAAACCAATGCTACTATGCTGGCCTTCCAGTACATACACCTTTATGCTCTGCTGCACGTCCCTTTAGGGCTATGTATGTCCTTATAATATTAGCATTTTTGCTAATGTTTCCTGTTTTCCTATATAGGCTATTTTTTTCCACTAATGAAATGTAGAGTCATAGGTAAACAGAAAATTATAGTTTACATTCTTTATAGTTTTCATTGAGAATATGATAACATAAGGAACACAATAATAGGGCCAAACATAGTCTACTCATTAGACTTTCATCTTTAACAATGCCACCAAGAAAGTTTCAAAGGGTAGAATTATGTATGCCTTCAGTGCAACTCTCTGTTGTCTTAGCGGCTTAGTTGAATGGTTGTCCATGTATACACACTTCTCTCAGAGAGATTATATACCCTGAAGAGAAGGTCCATATTTTAAACATTTCTCTCATATCTAGTACTGTTCCGGATAAAATAGCAGGTACATTTCATTAAATTAATATTGTATTGAAATTACCAATTCTACACACATTTTTTTTCCCTCAGCTTGTTTTATTTTTTGAAAGTAAGATTTCCACCTTAGCTTTTTTTCTTCTTTTGCTCTATTAAAAACTCTTTCCGACTTCAATTGGTTCTCTCGTGTTCTGGGTGTGATTAATGAGTCCATGTTCAAGCTGTCCATTCCATTTAAAATGATAATAACTTTGATTGTATCCCCTTCACCCTTTGTCACTAAAACAAAACAGTCTCACTTAAAAAAGTTTAACCTCAAAGACTACAACATCAACCATCCCGTTCGCTATTATTGAACTAATCTGCCTCTAGGACTCTTTCTTTGTGTTGTGGGGATAAGAATTTTGTGCATAATTTATTATTTGGTAGAAAAGTAACACCCTGCTTTCTAATTTTATTTTCCATGCCCCTTGGGTTGATGTTTAATATTTTTCTACTCTTGATTGAAGCAGCACCCTGAGAAAGGCTCACAGTGACTTGTAGATACATCTCCTGGGCAGTGACTCTCTGCTTTTTATTTATTTTTTATTATTTTTCTAAACAGAGTTTCACTCTTGTTGCCCAGGCTGCAGTGCAATGGAGTGATCTTGGCTCACCGCAACCTCCGCCTCCAGGGTTCAAGCGATTCTCCTGCCTCAGCCTCCTAAGTAGCTGGGATTACAGGCATGTACCACCACACTTGGCTAAGTTTGTAGTTTTAGTAGAGGCAGGGTTTCTCCATGTTGGTCAGGCTGGTCTCGAACCCCCGACCTCAGGTGATCCACCTGCCCGGCCTCCCAAAGTGCTGGGATTGCAGGCATGAGACACCATGCCCGGCCCTCTGCTTTCTGATGAACTAACCATTTTATCATTATGAAATGATCTTTCATATCTCTATTGATACTTTTTGTTTTGAAGTCTACTTTAGCTGATATTGATATTCCAGGCTCTTTATACTTGCATGGTATATATATTTTCTTTTCTTCTTTTTTTTTTTTTTGTCAGAGTCTTGCTCTGTTGCCTAGGCTGGAGTACAGTGGCATGATCTCGGCTCACTGCAACTTCCACCTCCTAGGTTTAAGCAGTTTTCCTGCCTCAGCCTCCTGAGTAGCTGGGATTACAGGCATGTGTCACCATGCCTGGCTATTTTTTGTATTTTTAGTAAAGATGGGATTTCATCATGTTGGCCAGGCTGGTTTCGAACTCCTGACCTCAAGTGATCTGCCTGCCTTGGCCTCCCAAAGTGTTAGGATTACAGGCGTGAGCCACTGCGCTCAATTTATTTTCTATCCCTTTGCTTTCAATCTTATCTATGTCTTCGTATTTAAGTTTCTTGTAGATAGCGTATAGTTAGACCTTGCTTTTTGAATATCCATTCTGACAATATTTGCTTTTTAACTGGAATGTTTAGTGCATTAACTTTAATGTCACTATTGATATGACTGGATTTACACTTACCATTTTATTTGACTTCTTTTTATCCTCCTTTAAACAAATATTTTCTTATTTTTTTCTTTCTTCAACTCTATGACCACAGAATATCCTCTTTTTGGGTGTGTGTTTCTCCATTCCATCTTTTCTGTCTTCTTTTTGAACAAAAAATAATTAAAATGCTTTTTAGAGTTTTATTTAAATTTACCTATTGGCTTATTAACTATACATCTTTTCATTATTTTTTAGTAAGTTTTCTAGGGATTTTATGATACATCCTTATCCTTTCAGTCTAGTTAGAATTGTTACTGTACTAGTTCTTATAAAATATAAAAGGTTTTTAGCAGTAGAGGACCAAATACTGCTTCATTTTCATATTACAGTTGTATTATGTCTTACATATCACATTATAAAACCCATAATACAGTATTATAATTTTTGCTTTAAACCATCATATGTATTAAAAAAATTAAGAGAAAAAATATGTCTCAGTGTGGTTTTCTTTGTATTAATGCTACTTAGGTTTTGGTGAGCTTTTTCAGGCATTATTCATTTATATATATATATTTTTTTCACCCCATTCTTTCTCTTATCTCTTTCTGAGATTCCAAATATATAGACAATAAACTTATTGCATACCACAGACCCCCGAAACTATGTTAAAGCTTTTTCAATCTTTGTTCTCTCTGCAATTCAGATTGTATGATTTCTATTTATGTAAGTATGCTGATTCTTCTATTATCTACATTGTACTATTAATATGCACCAATGAATTTCTTATTTCAGATATTGTATTTTCCAATGACAGAATTTCCATGTGTTTTTTATAGTTTCTGTTTCTTTGCTGAGATATTCTGTTTTAATTCAGTGTGAACATATTTTCCTTTACATCTTTGTGTATACTTGTAAAACTGCTTTAAAACCTCTGCTAATTCCAACACCTGGGAAACTATGATTAGTTTTCTCTAATTGCACTTTCTCTTAAGAATTCATCATTTATTTATTTATTTTTGTATGCTGAGTAATTTTAGGCTGTATTCTAAACATTGTAAATAATGTGTTGTAGAAACTCTGGATTTTGTTTTACTCTTCTGGAAAGTATTTAGTTTTTTTCAGGCATTTTACTTGGCTGAACTTAGACTTCGATTTGTGTTTTCCCTCTGGTGGATGGCAGCTTAGTTTTCATTTAATTTTCCTAGTCTTCACTGGGCTGTTCGGGATCTATCTAAGACATGCATGGCTCAGGTGTTAGCCAGAGATTTGGCAATGTTTATACCAGAATTTGAATTCTGGGGTTCCTATTATTAACTCTAATTTCTCTGGGATTTCTGCCATCAATTTCCAGTAGCTGTTGATTATTGTGATTTACATAGTCTGCTTCCTCAGGCCAGTATGACTGGGGGTTTTTCATTAGAGTTTTGAAAGTTCTGTTTAGTGAAGACTGGGCTGTCCCTCAAGCTAAAAACAATAAAAAATGGTAGTACAGAAGCAGAAAATCAAATATTGCACGTTCTCACTCATAAGTGGAAGCTAAACAAATGGTACATGTGGAGTTAAAGATGGAGAAAATAGACTCTGGGGACTCCAAAGTGGGAGTGGGAGGGGAGTAAGGGGTGAAAAAACTACCTACCAGATACAATGTCCAATATTTGGGTGATGGGTACACTAGAAGCCCAACCCCCACCATTATGCATTAATATCCATGTAACAAACAAACACATTCACTCCTTAAATCACCAAAAAAACTAAAAAAAAGAAAAAAAAATCCCCAAATGGGAAATTTATCCAGTGCCCTTCCCTTCTTCCAATCGACTTCCTTCCTGTTCTTGCTTGTTTTTGTTCACTCTTCAGTGCCTTGAGGTAATTGTTTTTAAAATTACTTTCTTCATAATTTATAGGTATTATTTATGAAGATTTTTTCTGGTAATAGCTGGAAGTTTGCTATGATAATCCATTCCAGAAGTGGAAATCATTAATAATTATCTGTCTAAAGCAAAAAAAGTAATCACTTATTGTAGAATTCATAACATTGAATTAAAATCTCAACAGCAGAATAAAGGAGAGAGTAGAGGAATTGTAAGATTCTTTCATTACATGTAAAGTGTAAAATTATTTGAAAGACGACGATGATAAGTTATTGACGCATATTGTAAGTTAGAGAGAAATGACTAAAATGATAAAACTAACAAGCCAATGGTTGAGATAAAATAAAATCCCCCCAAATATTCAATTTATCCACAATAAAACAAGAAGAAGGAAGAAAAGATGGGATAGACAGAATAAAAATAGTAAGAGAGTTGACTTAAACCCAGCTATTGATAATCAACTTAAATGTAAATGGTTGAAATATTTCAATTGAATGGCAGAGGTTACCAGGTTGGAAAAAAAATCAAGATTCAATTTATATGGTATCTACATATAATATAGTTT
Organism: Rhinopithecus roxellana; assembly: GCF_007565055.1. Taxonomy (NCBI): domain Eukaryota; kingdom Metazoa; phylum Chordata; class Mammalia; order Primates; family Cercopithecidae; genus Rhinopithecus; species Rhinopithecus roxellana. The sequence continues at coordinate 50,827,756 of NC_044550.1, forward strand.
ATTAAATATAAAGACTCAAAAAAAAAAAAAAAAGGATACAACCTAATACTAGTCATCGAAAAGCTGAGAAGACTATGCTAACAACAAATAAAGAAGACATCAGGACAAAGATTATTATCTGAAACAAAGAAAGGTATTTTACAATGATAAAAGGGCTAGTTCATCAAGAAGACATAGCAAATATTCATCTAAGTACAGAACTAAAAGGCGAAATAGGTCATCTATATTATAGTTGATGGAGGTAGACAGAAAATCTGTGATGTTAGAGAGGAATTGGACAATACTATTAACCAACAATATCAACTAACATAATTGGTATTTATTGAATATTACACCCACTTATGGGATACGCAAATATTGATTCCATTTATAATATAGGAAAAATTGTGGTGACAAAAAGCAGATCAGTGGTTGTTTAGGCTGACCGTAGGTAGACTTAAGGGAAAATTTTGGAGTCATGGAAAATGTTATATTATGGTGATGGTTAAATGAATGTACGCATTGTTGAAACTCATTAAACTGTACCCTTAAAATGGGTACATTTTGTCAATTATAGCTCAATAAAGATGATTTAAACACTTTTATAGAGCCTCTAAAAATATAAACAAAATAAAACATGGTAAGTATTAAAAGAATAGAGGCAGAAGAGATCTTGTTTGTTTGACTGGGTCATGGAATGCTGTGGGGTATGCATGAGATGGGGAAGATGATAATAACCATAGTTAGGCTTAACAGCATGATCAAAGGCCTGCAGTCAAGAAAGTACAGGACATAATCAAGGAGCAGTTTTGTCTTGGCCAGAGTAGAGGGTGAGGGACAGTGAGAAGTGGAAGATGGTTTGATAGCTGATTGAGAAAGTTTTTATACTCTATAAGTGCTGACATGTTTGTAGATACAGGGAAGATACCAAGAGGAGTTTCAAATGTAAGGAGTAAGAGTGGCTGATGGAGGAGATTTCTGTAGATGGAGTGAGGGAACAGGGTCTTGAGATAGGAAAAGAAGTAGACTTGTCAGGATGCTCTCTCTCCACTTCCTCAGCTTAGCAGGGAAGAGGGAAAGAAATGGAAGAGGGAAAGGAAGGAAGCTGAAGAGATTATGTGAAAAGGTCTCTAGCTTCTGTGTAAATTCAGTCATTTGCTACAGCTGAGTAGGCTAGAATGTGTCTAGGGCTTTTAGGGTAAACATGATTCAGAACAAGTGTGTTAGGAATGAACACAAAATGAGTTAATATTGTATTTCCCCAACTTGTTTCACAGAATACTAGATGTGGGTTTTCTGTGAAAAAGTGACTCTTTAGATAAAACTTTTGAGAAATCGTGCATATGTAATCCCCATCTGGAAACCCACAATGCCTACCAGGCTCCACTAAGTTCTGCAAAAAAGAACTTGTTTAACTGAATTTAAACCAGTGTTTTCCAAACTAGTCTGGAACCTTGGGATCCTTCACTCACACCAACGTTCTGAGAATGTCTTACAGAAGCAACTTTGCAAAGCATGCATTTAAATATTGTTGAGTTGTATAGAGGGCCCACCAAAGTTAGACAAGGTGTATTTGTAACAGGTCCTGCCAGTGTCATTTCCTCATGTCCCCAGCAATACTCTGTCACCCAGGAGTTAAAAAGAGGGAACTGTGGGATGGTTTAGGGTAAGGAGTTCCCAAGGTAGGAGTGCTTGGCTGTAAAGTGAGAATGTCGGTAGCTCTTAGTGTCCATGAGACTGAAACTGGGCAGAGAGATGAGAGAACTTGGAATAAAAACGGGAACTAGGAAAACAGGGTAGTTGGTGGCCTTTTTGAAGGTGGAGAGCAAGTTGGTAGAAAGGAGAGAGTGAAGGGTAAAAGGGGGCGAACAGAGAAGAAATTTTGAGAGTTTGAGATTGTAGTGACTCTGTGAGCTCCATTTTTCAGATTTCACTGGGATTTGTAAAAATGTAGATGTTGCTAATTTGGAATACACAATCAAAAACCATTTCTACTATCATTTTCATAGAGATGACTAGAAGTTTGCTGCAGAGACAGTAGATTGGGTGTGTTTTCAATGTGTGTTCATTTTTATCATATCTTTAGCAAAGGGAAGACCAAACGACATCTAGTCTAAGAAGGCTGACAGCCAACCTTAAATTATTTTGCAATGTAAGATCTTTGTATCTAGAGATTGAGGACAATTGCTCGTTGCTCATATTGATTTATATCAGGCAGTGCAGTGAACATACAATTAATAGTTGACTTCATTGGCAGCCAGCTGTTAGTGCCATAATTTACTATGAGAATGGTTTGGTCCAGAGATGAACAAGAATTATACTGGGAACTGTATTTTTTAGCATTTTAAAGGTCAAACTCAACTCTTATTAATTTAGTCAGAGGTTTAGGTTGATTAAAAAAAAAGATTTTTGCTGATGCAGAGTCTCTCATATGCTAATGTGAGGCTAAGCGGAGGAAAAGTCTCTTTTATGCCCTGATTTAAAGTTTTCCTTGATTTTAATGGCTAATGAAAGCCAAATTTGGACTGGGCACAAAATATCTTAAGATACTCTCAGAGAAGCTTTCAGAATTTCGGAGAGTCAGAAATCAGAAGATAGCAGTCGTTGGGCAGTAATAAATATTTTTTGCTTCTTGGAAGAAATACTTTAAGCTACCTCAAAGAGATGATTATAGCATAGGTATGGCTCAACTTAAAAATAATAAGCAGAGATTTTGTTCTGTCACCATCTTAGTATTTTTTGTTTAATCTTTATTGTGTGTCTCTTACGTGCCAAGCCACCATGCCAAGGGCTCTACCTGAATACTCCCTGTCAATTTTTAAAACAATTCTGTGGAGTGTTCTTCTTCTCACCTCTGTTTTGGATGGGAGGAAACTGAAACTCCTGGAAGACAAGGTGGAACAGCTCATGGATGGGAGCGCACAAATTAGAATCTAGGCAACCTCACTCTAGTATCTGTGCTCTGAAACATCAAAACATCACACCAGGCTGATCTTCTGAATGCAGAGCCTTGCACATAAGGAAGTGGGACGTGGGTGTTTACCAAGTACAGTCTTTCTCCACCCTTTAGGAATCTTAAGACCTAAGCATAGCTCAGAGGATAAAAAGCTCTGGAGTCAGATGACTCGGGTTAAAACCCCAGTTTTCCCATTTCCTGGCTTTTTTTTTTGTTTTTTTTTGAGATGGAGTCTCGCTCTGTCCCCCAGGCTGGAGTGCAGTGGTGCGATCTCGGCTCACTGCAAGCTCCGCCTCCTGGGTTTACGTCATTCTCCTGCGTCAGCCTCCCGAGTAGCTGAGACCACAGGCGCCCGCCACTGCGCCAGGCTAATTTTTTTTTTTTGTATTTTTAGTAGAGACGGGGTTTCACCGTGGTCTCGATCTCCTGACCTTATGATCTGCCCGCCTCGGCCTCCCAAAGTGCTGGGATTACAGGCGTGAGCCACCGTGCCCGGCCCATTTCCTGGCTTTTGTTTAACTTCTCTCAGGCTTAGTTTACTCAGTTATAAAACAGGCATTATAACAATAAAAATCTGCCTTATAGGTTTTTAAAAAGATTAAACGAGGTGATGTAGGTAAAGTGCTTAACAATAAGCCTGGCACATAGTGAATTCTTGGTAAATTTGTATCACAATTTTTTATAATTTTTATGAATGCTTACCCATGACACACATAAGAAAAAACACCAGAGATGCAGCCTCATGGTAAGTTCTTTCAAAGCCAGGACTGGTAGGACGTTTAAAGAGGGCTCACTCATTGTACCATTTTTTGGGGTATTTTATTGTATAAAAGTACAATATGGCTTCTACTGGGACAATGTGAGCATCAGAATGATAGCAATGGCTTTCAAAACATTGAATAAAACAGGAATTTATAATACTACACTGATATAAATAAATGGGAAAAAAGGAAAAACAATTACAGTAGAATGCCAACTAATACATAGAGGAGAAATAATGGAGTTAGAAAATTACCTTTTAGCAAACGTCTTGGTAGTATGGATTTATGAAAAGATCATCAATAAATGTTAACACTAATGGGTAAAAGTTTATCAAGAACAGGACATTTACATAGTTCCAAAGCATCTTTCTAAGAAATACATATTAAACAAATGAGAAATAGGAATTTGATATTGGAGAAACCAAGTGATTAAAGTTAATGTCATAGTAGTGAGTGCAGACCAACATCATATATTTCTTAATATGATGTACTGAGGTGGATATAGCACCACATCTGTGTCAATACTGCCAAAAATGCATGGTCTTAATCTGATAGTAAGGAAACACCAGACAAAACCAAATCTGATAGTAGGGAAACATCAGAGGGGCCTTCCTCAAACAGTTTGATGTGTCTCTTAAAAATAGTCAAGATAATGAAAGAAAAATATAAACCGAGGAACAGAATCAGATTAAGTAAGATTCAAGAGATGTGGCAACTAAATGCAACATATGATAAAGGTCAGAGGTTATTTTCCTAGAAAGAGCATTATCTATAATTGACAAATATGGGGAAATGTGAATAGGTTCTGCAGGTTAGATAACAGTATTGCACCAGTGTTACTTTCTGCATTTTGATAATTGATTATGGTAGAAAATGTCTTCGATCTTGAGAAACATATACTGATATATTTAGTGGCAAAAAGGCGTTATATCTGCGACTTACTATCTAATGGTTCAGAAGAAATTTCATTCTCTTTCTCTCTCTCTACTTCTCTCTCTCTCTCTCTCTCTCTCTCTCTCTCTCACACACACACACACACACTCACAGAGAGAAAAAGAATGGTAAAGCAAATGTTATAATATATTAACAATTGGTGATTATGGGTGAAGAGTGTATGGAAGCTCTCTGTACTATTCCTGAGCATTTTCTGTAAGCTTGAAATTATTTCAAAATAAAAAGTTAAAGTCGCTTCAAAAAGTAAGGTATGGGAAATGAGTTATATAAGATAGTTTCCTTCAGTCAGCAAAACCAGATTGACAGAGTCAACTTTTGTTAATTGAAACTTCCAAATTTCCCTAATATATATATTTTTTGTTTTGGTACATTGTATTTTTCTGATTTCCTTTTCTTTACTAGATAAGAATTCATAGTCACTACTTCAGTTCCCTCCAACTAAATAATTTTTTTTTCTGTGGACATTTTGCTATGGATTATGTTAGACTTTTCAGATGGTTAAGTTCATTTTCCATGTGAAGACACGAAGGCTGCTTTGGTCATGTTAAACTTAAAAAAAATTGTACACTTGCAGGAGATTGAATAACTATTCCCATTTCGTCACTTCTCAATGCATCCACAGTCTTTGCCATGTGACTTTTGAGCACTTCCCAGTAGAAATTAAGTGTACTTCCCTGCTTCTCGGCTCTGGTCTTGACCATGTGATTTACCTTTGGTCAATGGGATGTTAGCAGATGAAATGCAAACAGAAGCTTGAAATGCCTCCATATATCTTGAGGTCAGGGATATTCTGGGAGCACCTTCCTGGATTTAGAAGTTCATGTTCTTTTTCATAAAGAAACTGCCTCTGCAGAGAGGTCTGGATTCTTTTAATTTTTAAATTTTATTTATTTATTTATTTATTTATTTATTTATTTTTAATTTTACTTTAAGTTCTGGGCTACATGTGCAGAACGTACAGATTTGTTCCATAGGCACACATGTGCCGTGGTGGTTTGCTGCACCTATTCAACCTGTCATCTGGGTTTTAAGCCCCGCATACATTAGGTATCTGTCCTAATGGAGAGGCCTGGATTCTAAGATCAAAATTCTTCTGAAAGCATCTCTCCTTGAATATTCCCAAAACACTCTTAAGAAAGACAATAAGTTCCTAAGATGTAAAATTTAAGTTTTGAATTACCTGTGTCTTCTTTTTGCCACATTTGAATAAACATATTTTCCCTCCTGAAGTTTGAATGTCTCCAATTTAAAAAGGGAAACCTATGACTTCTATTAGAAAGAACCTTTGAATTTTACCCATTTGTTCAACAAACATTCACTGGATATAATAGTGAACAGACAAGTAAAGTCAGTGATTACAGGGTGATGGGTGCTGTGGAAGAAGTTCATGCACAGGGTAGAAACCATAGACGATTCTACAGATGGGAGGAGAGAAGGGGACCTAGGAGGTGTGAGTAAGGCTGGAGATGTGGGTACAGACTGATCAGATTTCCTGGTAGCAAGAAGAGCATATAACATCATAAAACTGGCGATTTCACTGCACTGAATTACTGCCAAACAGGTATGTTCTGTGGTTCTACCCTTCCTTTTCTCCATTTTGGCTTTGAAGATTATTTACAAGAGAAACTACTCGTGGGAGGCTGAAGGTCCAATCTCTCAAGTTGGAGTTGTGTGTATATCTGTTCTGATTTTGTTTTTGGAAAAGAGTGGTAGTTATAGTGAAGACAATTTAAATGGTATTCTGTTTCTTGTTGGATTGGAGGGTGCCACATTAAGGTAACAAAAGATCAGAGCTTTGAAAATTGTACTACATTTTAAAGAGACAAAGTATTTTCATTGAGTAGATGGGAAAATCGGGAAAATTGCTGACAATGGAGTGATCCACACTGCAGCTAAAAACAGCTGTAACTAAGAGCATAACAACAGCCTGGCTTAGCAACGACAGAGTGGGCCAAGAAAAATACCACAATTCTCTTTCTTGGTCTTCCAAGTGTACAAGGAATTGGTGAAAGAAGGTGGATGCATGTAAAAAGGAAAATTCTGTTTTTACACATCCAGAAATAATTATGATAGGCAAAAGTAAGGTATTTTAACTTCCATTAGTTTTAAATGTTAATCCCCTTTCTCATTCCACTTTGACCTCCTTGCCATTATACTTGCTCTCAGACATTTTTGATAATTGTCTAAGGGGAAGTTGACTTGGGGAATCATTTAGTTACAGTTTAGTAGGACATATGTCAAGATTGGGAATAAATTTCATGTACAGTTAAGTTATTCCTCGCGGACTCAATGTAGGAAAGTCTTCCAGGAATATTCTTACTGCCTATTGCAGTGATGTAGTTTGTGATGGGAAGGTGTAAGGCCAGAGATTATATGTCAGTATGAACATGGCCTGTAGCACCTACCTCTGGAAATACGTGAGTAGTAGAGGAGAAAGAAAGACTGAAATGTACAGGGCTACAAACCAGCTGATGGAAAATACTCCCAAATCATCAGTCACAAAAAGTTTTAAGTGGGTAATTTGGTTTTCATCAATGCCTAATCAAACTGGATGTTGTCTCTTACCAGAAATATATTCAATAATAAAAAGCTTACAATTATAAACTCACCGTGATCTTTTCTCTTTTTTGGTAAAAATTGTGCAAAATGGAATTTCTCAGAATTCCTGTGTTACGCAGGCATGAACTGTAGCAGAACTCCAAACAGCAGGTACCTCTGTGTTTGAAGTAGCATGTTTGATGCATTCCCATTGATTGGATCATGATTTAGCATATGTCACGCATCTTGTACCAACATTGTCTGTTGTTTCCAGATTACATGGCACACAAAATTGCCATCACTAAAATAGCTTGATACTCTCTAAATATTGTCTCAATAAATTCATATAGAGGTCCAGCACATTTTATTAGTGTTATTCCTAGGTATTTTTTACTTTAGGTTGCTGTGTATGTTGTCTTTTTTTGCATTGTATTTTCAGCTACTTTTATTGATGTGTGGACAATACTAATTTGTGTGTGTGTGTGATGTTATCTAGATACTTTACTAAACCCCCATACTAACATATCATTTTTCAGTTTATTTTCTTCGGTTTTGTAAGTATTCATACTATTGCTATTTGTAAATAGCAATAATTTTGCTTCTTCCCTTTCCATTTTCAAATAATTATGGCATTTATTTCTCTTTTACAAACAGCTCAAACAACTGTTTTTACAAACAGTTGGATGGGGAGGAGGGACAAATGATAAAAGGAGCACAAATGTAGCTAAGCGTCTAGTGGTATAATTCTGCCAAGGTGCCCTTAGAGTTTCAGGTGCCCACATGCTGGATCTCTCAAGAGGTGCATTTCTGGGATTTTTGAAACTTCTTTGTGGGGATCTGCCCATTTCTCTGATCTAAATCGTGTGCTTTTAGGCATACCTCTTGTGACCTTCCCTTCAACTCCTGCTTCCAAGTTCAAATCCAGCAGTTGCTTACTTCTGGGATCTGCTCATCTGGGAGGCCATGCTTGACCCAGCTACCTTTCATGGCATCTCCTTGGCTCATGGGAACCCTTCTCTCTTTGCCATGTAAAACTCCAAGAGTGTGGTGTGCCCAAATGCTGCTTTTTCCTCTTTCCTTGACATAGTTGGCAAACGCAGATTGCTTTCTGCCTTGCACATTCACCAGGCTAGAGGCAGATACTAATCTCGATATTCATAATCCCCCAAACTCTAGGAGACATGCTGATTTCTCCTTAGAACTTTTCCACATGGTCCTGTGGCAGCTCTGGGCCCCCAAATTTTGTAGCCATATAAACATCCATCCGGCTAGTAGGTCGTTCTAAGGAAAGGTGTTGATAGTGCTGGAGCAGCCTTTAGTAAGGCTGGTCTTGATGGGATTATGTCCTCGTTCAGATCGGAAAGGCACTTATTTTGCCTATTGTTTGTAGCTTTGCGGCTTCAGGTACAATCTTATGAGTACAGGAACTGACCTATTTAATGCTCCCTTACATACAAATATACACTCATTTTTATTCCATTATTGGCAGCTTGTGAGTCTAAAGGTTGAATCTGTTTATAGGAAACTTAGAATAGTATCTAACTTAAAAGTAAGGTTATGCTGGGCATGGTGGCTCACACCTGTAATCCCAGAACTTTGGGAAGATGAGGCAGTAGGATCACTAGAGCCCAGGTGTTGGAGACTAGCCTGAGCAGCATAGAAAGATTCCATCTCTACAAAAAGTAAAAAAAAAAAAAAAAAAAATTATCTAGGCATGCTAGTGCATGCCCATGGTCCCAGCTACTCAGGAGGCTGAGGTGGGAGGCTAACTTAAGCCCAGAAGATTCAGGCAGCTGTGAGTAGTGATTGTGCCACTGCACTACAGCCTGGGCGACAGAGTGAGATCCTATCTCAAAAAACAAACAACTCCCCCCAACCCCCAAACCAAAGAAACTGACATTATGCTTTGGAATTTGATAATTGTAAGTGACATGTCTGAAGACTTTTGGACCCTTTGAACTTTCGATTATATTTCCCTCTTTTTATTAAGTGATCCCTTAAGGAGTGTCAGTTCTGAAATGAGAGATTCTATAAATGTGAAAACAAGTAGAGAAAAAAGAAAGTCCCTGGTGGGTCTCCTGGCCTTCACAAACTAAATGAATTGCTGCCACCTTATAGCCTTGACATGTTTGATTTAATTGCTTCCTTTAGCAAAGTTTTAAATCATTACATGTCTTAGCCTTTGACTAAAAAATTAGTCAAAACCACAAATATTAAAATGACTAATGCCAGAGCAAATTTTATTTAATACACCTATTTTTCATTTATTTACTTTGTTTTATAAAGATATGGAAAACATTTGACCTACATTTGTAGTTCCTCTCTAAAAGAGAGTAGTAGTGTACCATTTGTTGAAACAATGTATGTTAATTTACAGTGTTTAGAATAATAGATGTTTATCAAAATTAAACTACACTCCTCTTCAAATAATACTATGTTTTACTTAATATGAATTGGTCGAAGATTAATATGTGAGAGAAATGTGAATAATTCTGAAAGGCTGTTAGCAATGAATCCAAAGAAATGTTAGACAGGATAGTCTTATGAAGGATAAATATAAATATTTGTATTTAGCTTTATAATATTTCCCAAATCATATTACATTTTCATGGGCTCTATGGGATTTGCCACTCCTGGGGGGCTTCAGGCTGCAGATTTCATATATGTATACATACATAAAATGTTTAATACTATTGTTTTTAATTTTTATTTTTAATGTTTGTGGATACATAGTAGGTATATATATTTATGAGGCACATGGGATATTTTGATAAGGGCATGCAATGCATAATATGCAGGGTAAACAGGGTATCCATCTCCTCAAGCATTTATCCTTTGTGTTACAAACAATTCAATTGCACTCTTTAAGTTATTTTACAATGTACAATTAAATCTTTTTTTACTATAGTCACCCTGTTGTGCTAGCAAATACTAGGTCTTATTTATTCTTTTTAACTACTTTTTAACTTTTTAACCATTATTTACTATTGTTTTCTAAAGTAGCTCAAAAGTCAATTGTTTTCCTCATGAGTATGTTGCCCATGGATAACTCCTGACAGTCAGTGAGACGAGAGCTCTAAATAAAACAGAAAATAAATAAAGATCTTATGAATCAGAGCTAATATATGTGGAGGGTTTGATTCTCTAGGCCCCTTATTCAATAAATTCAATAAATGGCATATTTATTAAGTGCCTATAATTATCAATATTTTTTCTCAATTCCTGGGAAAAACATAGATATGATCTTTACTCACTGCTAGGATGATCATATTTGATAATTTGGAAGGAAGCCTTTTCAGCTTTACATGTTGATTTTTCAAAATTATCCACTTAATACAGTTTTCACTGGCCTGACTGACGTTCCCAGTTCTTCCTGCAAAAAGAGAGAATAACCATTTCCTCCTTCAGTAATTCTCCCTTTTTTTTTTGATATTGCTTCTTTAGCCCTCAAATTTATTGCCTTTCAAATATTTCTAAATTAACAAGTGAAAACAGCAAACTTGGGACTTTAGTTTTAACCTGTTGGCCATGAATTCTAACCACTAGGAGGAGCTCCATATTCCCAACATTTTTACACACACACACAAACACACACACACACAGACACACACACACGCACCTATGTCAAAATGTACACAATTGGCTATAATTTTTAGTAGGAAGGATAAAAGTATCATAAATAAAATAAAAGGCAGGATGTACATTCTCCTCGGATCTTTCTTTGTGCTGTCTTTTCTCCAAGATGCATGAAACTTATGGGTTAAAATAGAGCTTCTAAGTATCTTCCACTTGGGGGATGCCTCCATTTTTGGAAGGCTAGGCGAGGTCAGGGTACGGGGCAGAGAGCAGAGAGAGAGAAACCTTGAGAAGAAACTTAGGCGTTCTTGACGCAATGCCTTGCGAAGACGGAATGGAGCTCATCTTCCCCCAGTGTTGCATCTGTTTGGCCAAAGTCAGATATGTGGGTGTAGGTGAAATTGGATGGTTCTTTGTTCTGCTTCTAGTATAAGTCTTAAGTTGAAGTGGTAGAATGAATCCTTCAGACTTCTACATGGCCCAGCCCAGTTCATCACAGTAGGAGGCCCAAAAGCTCTGGTCCAATGCTCTCGCTAGTAACAACATGTATATATTTTGATTGTCTTTGAGTCTGACATATCTCCTCAGCCTACTGCAGTGGGAGACAGCTGTTAAGTCCTGAAATATTCCATTCTTGCTGTATTTCCCCTCATTAAGAGACTCAAATAACACTTCTTCTGCATTTGATTGAGCATAATATTCAATCATCCAGGTGTATATGCATAGATTGTCTATGTTGATAATGTGACATCAAGACTTCCAAAGGATAAAAAGTGCCTCTTAATAATAAATACCTGATAAACAAATATAGTAACTATTAAGCCCTTTGGCTTTCTTCTTTATCCAGTTGCAAAGGCAAAAATATGTGCTACAAATAATTCAGACAATTTAGAAATGTTTTAAAAAAGTAAATGACCTTCAAAATTTTAAAATTTCACATTCAGAAATAACTATTGCTCACAATGTATCAAACTGTGAATATATCAAATTGTGAATAATAGTTAATAATACATGCAATATGCTAATAGGTAATATTAATGTATTTGTTAGTAGTATATATAAAATACATTAACAACTGATTTACACAAACATTTGAGAAATATATTTTGAACATCTTTTCAGTGCACAAGGAACTACATCATTATTTCTAACAACTACAGAGTATTCTGTTATGTGTAATTAATTTCCTATTTTTTTTACGCATTTTATTATGAATTTTGCTGCACTACATTTTATTGCATATATTTTTATGTTTGCACATCTTTCAAGTATATCTATATGGTCAACTATTAGAAGTAAAATCAGGCCAGGCATGGTGGCTTATACCTGGAATCCCAGTACTTTGGGAGGCCGAGGTGGGCGGATCACAAGGTCAGGAGATCGAGACCATCCTGGCTAACATGGTGAGACCCAGTCTCTACTAAAAAAACACAAAAAATTAGCTGGGCGTGGTGGTGGTCGCCTGTAGTCCCAGCTACTTGGGAGGCTGAGGCAGGAGAATGGCATGAACCCGGGAGGTGGAGCTTGCAGTGAGCTAAGATCATGCCACTACACTCCAGCCTGGGTGACAGAGCGAGAATCCATCTCAAAAAAAAAAAAAAAAAAAAAAAAAAAGTTGTAAAATCACTGGGCCAAAAGGTTAGCACATTTAAAATTTTAATAGAATTTATCAAATTTCTTTATTAAATGTAAAGGTGTGTACTTCTCATAACATGTAAACATTTCTTCACATTCTTGGACATATTTAGGCTTTAAAATCTTTTGAAATGTTTAAAATAAAAATTTTATTATTAGCTTTAATTTGTATTTTAGCTAAGTTTGAGCCAGGTTAATTGACTATTTGTAGTTCTTCTTCAGTGATTTCCTGGTCATTCTCTTTGTCCATTTTTTCCATTTTGTTTTACCTATTTTTGTTGTTTTGTAATAACCCATTTGTGTAGTAGAAAGTTTACTCATTGACATATGTATTAAATGTATATATTTACTATTTGTTTAACTTTTACTTTATTTTGTCATCATCCTTGTTGTTATTTTGCTCTCAATTTTAAAAGTTTATTCTCTTCATAAATCTGTCAGTCTTTTTTCATTTTCATGATAAATATATCAGCCTTTTATTTTTAGTTTTCATAAAATGTGTAAAAAAGGTTTTCCTCAGCCTGAGATTATAAAAAAAAAGTTCACTCATTTTATTTGAGTATTTTTATGCCTGCATTTTTTACATTTTGATCTTTAACTTGGTCTGGACAGTAAGTTCTAGGAGGGTAATTGTTTGCCTCCATATCTTCAGGGCCTAGCTATCAGGTGATGCATGAGTGCATTTAGCAGACAAAGTTAAATTGTCTTTGGAAAATGAACTACATAGGAGCATGAAAAGTTTAGAGGAATTCTGTTTCTATATTTCTGCAAAAAATGTTTGACATGACAAAAAAGTGGACTCTAGGAGTGTGGAAGGTAGAATAAACTATTGGTAGTTTGGGGAGGAGGAACATGATCACAAACACTTTGTACTTCACCAGTCAAGAACTGTCTACAAGCTCTAATGTCTTATGATTTCTTAATCACAGTGTCAAAAATTCATTCTGGTAAGTTCCTCAGCAGTCACATAAATGGTGAAGATAACACCACCAGTTTGAAACTAGGACTGCTATTCTTATTTCCAAAATTTATGGCTCCTTTTTTGGATGAGCATTGATGTAAAACATTTGTGTAGAGAAATAAGAAGCAAAAGCTAAAATGTAACCACTCCCTCCTTAGTCCTTCATCTTGGAGATTGGGTCACTTCTGTGGTGGGAGTTAGGATGTTTCCTTCTTTGGATGTTTACTTCCAGTAATTTAGGTGTATTTGATTGTCTTAAAGGGGAAAATCAGGCCATTCAGTGTCCCAGTGAGACTTGGAGATTGGTGTTCTGCCATACAAACTGGTTTTAGGACCTGGGATATTGCTCAGGAATAGAAGTCAAGGCATAGTTGTTAATTTTGTTTCCTCTTCCATCTGTACTCAAATTGTGGAAGGACCCAAGACCTGACAATAGACGCTATGCAGCTATAGTTGGCCTGAACAAAGAAGAGAGCTTTACTTTCCTCCCTGTTCTCCCCAGTTTTGCTGGCATTCCAGGAGTTGCATAATTATCTTCTTCACTTACATTTAATCTTTTCTGTTGTTTTTGTTATAGATTCCATGGTGTTTATTCCCCCAATTTTTCAAAGAAGTAAACATCTCAATATTTCTTGTGTTTCAGCCTGTGTTGCTCTCAGAAGTACCATAGAATACTTTCTGGAGGTGAGGTATATCTGGATTACATGGAGGAAAAGAGCAAATTGTCATTTAGATATGCAACTGTGAAATAGGCAGTAAAGTATGAATATTTTGTTCAGGGTTAAAAGGTTGACAGTGTGTTATACAATGATTTTCAAAAGTGCACAGTCTGTCCAGAATTCTCTCACTTATTCCTTCTGGTGGGTCTATACAAGATTGTAGGCTCCCTGAAGGTCTTAGCAAGTGAATCACTAGCTATTTTGCAGGCATTATGGAGACCCCTGAAGTGAAGGGGTGTAGAGTCACCAACGTAAGCCAATTGTAATCAATGTTTTGTAATTAATGCAGGGACATGTTTCTCTATTCTATTTAGTATTGATGGGGGATCATGCTTAGTACATGGAGAGATGGATGAACCTATTTAGTTGGTTCTCCTGGAGGTATCATAGATATTTCTAATTTCTAGTTATGCCCTTGGCTTTACAAAGCTGTATATCCTTGTAGGCTTTACTGTGAGGTGACATGAAATGACAGCAAAATTCATCACCTTGCTAGACAGCAGTGCCATTATCTTATGGCAGTAACTAAGCGTTACACTTAGTCTCTTAATTTCCTGCATATTTCTTATATTGTGAATCACCAACTTATATTGGCTCTACTTCCAAAACATACATGGAATCTACCTACTTATTTCTACCCCACTGCCATCACCTTAGTTCAAAACTCCATCCTGTCTCACCTGGACATTGCCACAGCCTCTGTTTTGTCTTCCTAATTTCATACTCAATCCTTTACAATCCCTTCTGTACACAGCTGTTGTCATGAGTGGTCTTTTAAAAACCTAAAGCAGACCACATCATCCTCCTGCTTAAAACCTCCAATGACTTTTTATTGTTCTTTGAATAAAACTAAACCCTGTACATTGGCTTCTAGGTCCCAGATGATCTGGCTCCAGTATCCCTCTGTAATCTCACTTGATACTTCCTTCTGCCTTTCTCACAGCACCCCAGCCACACTGACCTCTGTGCTGGCCCTCTGACCCAACAGGCCCTTTTGTGCCACAAGGCTTATCCCCTCAGCCTGCAATGCACTCCCCCAGCTCTTTGTGTGCTAGTGTATCCTCATGCTTCACTTTTAGCTCAATGATGCCTACTCAGAGAAGTTTTCTCTGACCACTAAATGTAAATTGACCTCCCCTAGTGACTACTGCATCACCTTATTTCCTTCATACAACCCTATTTCCTTTGTATGCATATCCTAAAGTTTTATTTAATTGCTTATTTTCTCCTCTACTGGAATATAAACTCATGAGGGCAGGAACTTGTCTGTCTTACTCATGCACTGTCCCTAATGCTTAGTAAAGTGTGTGGCACATAGTAAGTGCTCAATGATTGAATCAATGAATGAGTTCAAATGTGTTTTATTTCATCAGTGAAATTTGCCAAATGAACAAGTAAAAGCACTAATAAATGATACTTAGCTGGACTTGATGAGGAAGTGATGTGGAGGAGTGGAAAGACTTGTAGATAAAGACTCAGGAGATCTCATTTTTAGTCTCGACTCCATCACTAATAAGCATTATGACCTCTCTGAGCTCTATTTTCTGCATCTGCAAAATAGTTTCTGGGGTAACTTTTGCAAAGTAGATACCATTAGAATTTTATGGCAGCCAGTTTGTGATCCTTAGATCGGGTGTTCTTGTTTTTTTTTTTTTTTTTTTTTTTTTTTTGAGATGGAGTCTGGCTCTGTTGCCCAGGCTGGAGTGCAGTGGCCGGCTCTCAGCTCACTGCAAGCTCCGCCTCCTGGGTTCACGCCATTCTCCTGTCTCAGCCTCCCGAGTAGCTGGGACTACAGGCGCACGCCTCGTCGCCCAGCTAGTTTTTTGTATTTTTTAGTAGAGACGGGGTTTCACTGTGTTAGCCAGGATGGTCTCGATCTCCTGACCTCGTGATCCGCCTGTCTCGGCCTCCCAAAGTGCTGGGATTACAGGCTTGAGCCACCGCGCCCGGCCCAAGCAATCATGCTTAATCTTGGAGAAATGGAGGTCCAGAAAGGATGGTTAAAAAAAGAAGTAGAGGAAGGTGAAGTAAGGCCTGAGCGGGGCATGAGGTCTTCTTACATAGTATGCTTGGAATTTCTGGGTGATAGTGAAAGAGGTTCTCTGTTTGCATGCACCCTTCAAATGCATATACACCCTTCTGAACCGTCTGGTGGCCACTTTACCTGTTATGTATTTATTCCAGTGTGGTTTTGCTTCCTCAACTGGTTGATGCATACCCACCTAACTCTAGGCTTGTTCTGACATAGATGTCAAATTCATGTTGAACTGCAGACAAGATAAAAGTCTCTGAGAGGGACCAAAGCTAAAATAACATTTATTGGGTCCTTTGGAGGTAAGATAGCCACGTTAAATAACTCTATTTATTTAAGAAAAAAACTTGGCACCAATTAGAATGCCTGTTATTATACAAAGAGAGCTAAAAGAAAATAACAAGTGTTGGTGAGGATGTGGAGAAATTGGAACCCTTGTGCACTGCTGGTGGGAGTGTAAAATGGTGCAGCCACTGTGGAAAAAGGTATAGTGGTTCCTTAAATAATCAAACATGGAAATTGCCATATGATCCAGCAATTCCGCTTCTGGGTGTATACTCAAAAGAGTCGAAAGCAGGAATTTGAATGGATATTTGTATTTACCCAACTTCATATCAGCCTTCTCACAATAGCCAAAAGGAGAAAGCAACCCAATCGTCCACTAACAGATGCATGGATAAACAAAATGTAGTATACAATGGAACATTATTAAGCCTTAAAAAGAAATTAAATTCTACAGCTGCAACAACATGGATGAGACTTGAAAACATATTAAATAAAATAAGCCAGTCACAAGAGGATAAATACTCTATGATTCCACTTACATGAGTTACTTAGAGGAGTGAAATTCACAGAGGCAGAAAATAGAAGATGGGTACCTGGGGTTAGGGGGTGGGGTATGGGGAGTTGTTGTTTAATGGGTACAGAGTTTCAGTTTGGGAAGACAAAAAGTTTTGGAGGTGGATGGTGGTGATGGTTACACAACAATGTGAATACTTAACACCACAGCATTGTACACTTAAGAAAAGCTACAATGGTAATTTATGTGTATTTTATCACATTAAAAAATTAAAAAAAAACAGAAATAACTAAAAGGAGCTTGTATAGAGGGGCTATTTATCTCTCTCTCCCTTTTAGGCTCAACATCTGATTACCTTCATAGTGGCAAGGACTAGTGTACTTACTAGCAGGGTAATGGTAAGGTACAGTGAGAGATACTTTGAGAATGGGCGTTATTTAATTTTGTGTCTGCATAGTGATCTTCCTCCAGGCATTCAATTGCCATTTATATTATGGCAAAAATGGCCTCATAGTGTACTCAGAATTCATCATAATACTCAAGCCCTTCGTCATATTCATCACCCTGGCTCTGACAAAATCTACCTTTACAATATTATTAGAGAAAGGAGTGATTTTTACATCTTTTGTTTCTTTTTTTTTCCCTCTTCCATTTGCCAACAAAAGAGTTGTCAAAAGTAATGTTTATAATAATTTAACGGATTATTTGCTTATTAGATATTAATTATTCTGCTGTGCCTAGGGTCCATGTTGGTGCTTTGCTGCTAGAACAGTGATTCTGATCTCAATTAGATTATGTCTCTCTCCTTTACCTCCCCATAAATCATTCCGGCAAACTGAAATTAACAGCTACTGGAGCGCATTAATAATCTGCCTCACACATTGGAAAATGCATTAGCCGGAACCCTCCCATCACTCTGTTAAGCACATCATTTTGTTTATGAAATATAAACATTTCATGGAAGAGCTCTCCCACATTTCTCTGGGCCTGTGACAGCTAAAATGATTGCACACAATTGCCAGTCAGTCATGCGCCCAAATAAAGTTTGTTTAAAGTCATGGTTCTGTGACTGCCCCATTTTCTCAGGCATTTAAAAACCTACATTTAAAATTAAAAAAATTCCCTGTGGTCATGAAAATAATAATAATATCTTTAAAATGATACTTCACATATGTACAGTCCTTTGCATAGTTTACAAAGTGCTTTCACTTTGGTTAGGCTTGTGAGAGAGAGTTTTGTTATTATTATTCACATTTTGTTTCCCCCCATAGGGAAACTAAGGCTGAGAGGTGATTTGATCAAGGTCATACAGCAAGTGGTGGAAGGAAGACTAGAGTTCAGGATTTGCCTGTAAGTGGTATGTTCTCTTCAACGCTCTACATTCTCTACTGTAAACCACACTCTTGGTATATGTATGCACATTCCGTTTCTGTATGTTAAATGCTTAAGACAGTCAAGTGTCCTTCCTAGAGAGATAACTGCTATGCCTTTATTCTTACAGATCAGAGAGCAAAACCAAGAAAAGTCAGGGCTAAATGGATCATTTTCATTATTTTAATTCATTGTGCCTACTCATTGTGTCAATTATATTGTGCTGCACAATTTAGTGATGATGTACACAGGCAGAGTAAAGTGGAGATTTGACACATTATCAACAGCATCTTTTATTCCTGGATAGATAGCCTTTCTGCATGATGCAAGCACTCAAACACTTCTTCTTCCTCAACAGCAAATATCTTGGTCTTAATTTACTTTGGTGGCAGAAAAAGTCAGATGGCAGCAAAGCTGATCTGTGTTTTTTGTTGTAATGCCTAAGCAGTCTTTACCCTGAAGTTAAACTGATTACTACTCTTCTAGTATCTAAAATCACCAGAAATATTGACTGTAGCATGTTTTGGCTGAGGTAATTGTGGCAGATAAACAACAGCGTCAGCCGTCTAAGGGAAGAAACAAAAATATAGATTTGTTGGAATTTGTAAAAGATTTATTGACAACCTAAACTTTAGAGATATTTGCATGTAAAGCCTCATTGTTATCATTTTTTATTGTTTTTATCCTCCTGATTGGTCTTGAAAATGTCACTTTCTAACTGTGTGGTTAACTTTTCTAAAATTTTAATTTATTTATCTAAAAAGTAAGAATACACACACATACCCTGCCTATTTCAGACTTATTATGAAGATCAAATGGGGAAATGTATGGGAAAATTCATTGAAACCAGAAAATTATTCAGAATTATATATCGATTTTACCAATTACGTTGTGGTCAAGCAGTTGAAAAGATTCTTGAGAGGTGTGTGTTTTTTTTTTCTAAGGAGTTCAGAGAGCTGAAAACAACACAAGACGTCTTGACTGATATTTGACTGATGACTACAGGCACTTTTTTCCTGTGTCCCCACTCTCCTAAAGACTTACTCAGTTTTCTGTTGAGACAAGAACTGAAAAGTTTTATTTGGCTTTTACTTTTATAGTTTTATGAGTATATTTTAATAGCTAGCAATACATATGATTAAGGCTGAATACTAATTTTAAAACATCAAAATTTGTTCATTTTAGACCATAAGAACTTTGAGAACATAGCTGGTACCTTTGTGATCACAGTTTCTCTCTCAGTGTTTGTTCTGCAGTAGGCAGGTAATGAATATTTGTTACATGAACCAAAAACTGTCATACGTTTCAATCATGCTTCCATTGCACCAAACATTTTTCTGTCCTCCTCATTTATGATGCTTTCAACTTAGGCTTCAGGGTCATAAGAAAGAGAGAGAGAGAGAGAGAGAGAGAAAGAGAGAGAGAGAGAGAGAGAGAGAGAGAGAGAGAGAGAGAGAGAGAGAGAGAGAGAGAGAGAGAAACACCCCAGTCTCATCAGTCTATATTCAAACCAAAACTCATATGTCAACCTCACTCACAAGTTTCGTCTGGTAACGTCTTTGTTTGTTTCAAATAAGTTTCCTCCCAAAAGAATGTGGATTTGTTATAATGATGACATTCAAGTGGCTGTGCAAAAGCTTTGTGATCACACCTTGCATTTATATCTTGTAAATATGTCTTTTTACAAGTATATTACATAAGAATTTTCATCAAGGGAAAGAAATACTATGCAGCTAAGAGTCACAATGAATTGAACTTTATTTTTTTCAATGAACCTGCTTAGACTTGATTGAAATCTGTGTGTTTGGAAATACATTTTGGAGCATGTGGAATATTATTGCATCTTTGTCTGAAACTATAATGGTGCATTCCGTGAATGCTAATTAAGCATTATCCTGTTGTTAATTATTTTCTTTTATGTCTCTGGACCCTGTAAAGAATCACCATAATGTTTTCTAGAAGTCTTCAGTGGCAAGGGATTTAAGGTCTTTCAGCCAATATTAATTTGGAAGTAAATAATTACTTTTAGAATGATACATGAAATTAAGTAGTTTTTGCACAATCTATGCTACTCTTCAAGCAATCTTTAATGAGTGCAATATAATAAAGCAATAATTGAATTGGTAATATATTTGTCATTCCTGTTAAAAGCCATTTCCTCAGTCCAGCAATAGGAGAGGAACATTTGGCAAGGAGGTATTAAGTATGCGTGATACATACCATATTGCACAGTACTGCCGAGTAGCTTTTGGGGAAGCAGCTTCTATGCATGTGTAATAACCGATCTTTAAATGTCAAAGTTGCAGCCATTTTAAGAAAGAAATCCATATTTTGGACCAAGTGTCTTTTCAGATAACCAAGCTATTTGAAAGCTTTCCTAGGAGTTAAAAAAAATAGAGGGAAAAAACCAGATCCCTATAAACTTTGATTTATTGATTTTTGCATTTCCATAACTTGATAATGACCAAGTCAAACCTCCCAGAAAACTGAAAGCAAAATTGTGCTTTGAGCTGAGACCTGGTGATTCTTGCCTCACTCTGAAGGAAATCTTCAGTTTAGTTATAAATCCCTGAAAATCAGGTTTTATAATGGAAATGCTGAGAGGCTGTCTGCCATTTTAACAGCTAGAGCTAAGACTGCTTTGAAAGGGTGTATATGCATATGATATGCATATATCAGGAGATTATACCTATCTTAAGGGTGATAAAACATGAAAGCACTCATAAAACTTAGTTTCACATATTGTACATTGAATAAACGTGACTTGTTCCTCTTTGGTTTTCTCTTTAGATCCACTTACCACCAGAGAGGAAACAAATACTATGCTCTTTTTTTGCACCCCGGAGTAAAACTCGATGCAGCCCAGTGCCAGCTCTCCTGGCTTATTTTGTTTCATGAAACACTTCACTAGATCCCCAGCAAAATCTGCATGGACTAGGACCCAGCTTTTTTTATCTTTGTTTTATTGAACAATAATTGCTTGGCATTTTATGAATGAAATCTTGCATAGTTTTTATTAGTGTACATTCAGGGCAAACCCATATACAATACGGCTCATATGTGTGGCAGATTTATGTGCACTACATTTAAAGAGGAGGGCAGTCCAGTGACAGAGGCTATTGACTCTGTGTGGCCAGGAAACTTCACATGGGAAGAGCATTTGACTTTCAAATGGATCACCTCTCATTGCCCCACAACATGACTACTGTTTCCTTCTATTTTCAAATTTTATTTAGTATTATAGAAAAAAGATTCACTGTATTTTGGAATAAAAAAGAATTAAGAACCTAGTCAAGAAGTGGTTCTCTTCTATAAAGATGGGCAATGAAAAAAAGAAAAACCTTATTGATTCTTATTTCTAGTGCATCCCCTGTCCTTTTCAGGAGAGGCAATAAATCTTTGCTCCCCAAATGAACAGCAAAGGGGAAAAAAATAATGTTAGGAGTGCCTACACCTTGTCAAATCAAATGTTAGTGAATCATGTCTTTGGAGGAAATGGTTTGCTGGAGAAGAGTTTTTTCTTTCTCTCTCTCTTTCTGTTTCTATCTTTCTTGCTGCAAGGGGCTGCAGGATGACAATCATCATTGTCATGTTGCTCATGAACACTGTATTTCACCCCCTCCTTGTTCTCCAACATAGAGACAGACAATGCTTGGGGATTACTGACAAGTGAGTTCTTGGAGGAGTTAGGGATAGACACAGTGAATATGCCTGCCCTGTGATATCAGCTGTGTACCACATGTCTTCATGTCTTCAAAATCTACTTGCAGCTAGAATCTTGTGCTTTCTGAGAAGAAAACAAAGCCGTAATGGTAATTGATATTTTTACCCCTTCATTACTTCATGAGCATTATCTTCATTAACTCACTAACAGAACCCATTACTTTGAATGATCAAGGTATAGGGGCTTATATGCTTTGAAATTCAATTTTTCCATTTCCTTGCAATGCAGACAGCCTATTTTATTTTTTCATAAAGGAAAGGATGCCCGAAAGTGAATGATGGATGAATCTTAAATGGTTGGTGTCCAGTTTGAAAAAGCACCTGGAGGTTGGGCTGCTTCGCTGCATTTATACAGATCTTTATTATTACTTAACATTCATACAGCATTTGGTATTTGCAAAGGGTTTCGCACTCATTTTTATAAGCTATTCTTCATACCAGTCCTGAGAGGCAGGTTCATTTTCCTCAATATGTGGTTGAGAAGACTTGGCAGAGGGATATTTCACATCTTGTCTTGAGGCCCCTGAAATTCTAAACACTGCAGCTGGGATTAGAGTACCCCAAGTCATGTATTACTAGGATGTATTGGCGAGTGTTTATTTTCATAGCTGAATTTACTTATAAAGAACATTTTAAGTTTACTAAGGCACAGTTGCTATGAAAGGCTGATAAAGTGAATATTACGCTATGACAAAGAAAGGCATTACTTATCTGGAATATTTAATGATCTCAGATACTTAATACTATGCAGGGTGTTTTTGAGAAAGAATACTGGGAGACGGTCTGACAAATAGGTTTTAAAGGATATCACACTTCTCTGTCTCCCTTTTCTTCACCTCCCCTCTTTTTTTCTCTGCTTCTTACTCGCTCATCCCTTACCTTGTGGTCTGAGTCAAATTATTAATTCCTCATTTGTGAAATGTTGCTGTGATGTCCTCCCCGAGATGGTGCTTGCAAAATGCCTGGTAGATTTGTTGGTACACAGTAAATCAGCATATCTAAATAAATTGGTGATATTGTATGTGTTATGATCAATGTTTTTGTTGTTGTTTGTTGACATCTCTGGTCCAAAATGGGCTTTAAGCAACTCTATGTACCCGAGATTTACATAGAATAAGGCAGAGGACTAGATATTAATTCCAATGGCTTAGTTATGTTAGACTGATTGGTTTATCAGCCTTTCTTCTCTGGAAGCCATGCCTTAGTAAAATTAAAATGTTCTTTATAAGTAAATTCAGCTATGAAAATAAGCACTTGCCAATATGCCTTAATTATACATGGCTTAGAGTACTTTATTCCCTGTTGCGGGCATATATGTCTTGATGGTTTCGGTATATTCTATTTCAGTTATCTGGATGACTTAGGCAAAATCACGTTAAAAGTTTATCTTAATTTATTTTGGGGGTGGAACTGATTTGCTAGAGAGAGAAAAGCTGAATTGCCTTTGGTGTGACAGAGTAATGAACAAAGTCTGGATGTGAGGCAAGCATCTTAGCATCTTATATGTGTGGCTTCTAACACATCCAGTGCTTTTTTGTCTATACATTTAGCATAAATTTTATCAAGTGGCCATTGATCAGTTCTTACTTTTCCTTCTCCCAATCCTCACTGTAGCAGGAAGAAGTTGAGAAATGACCTACAATTTATGATGCTTTATCAATGTTTTTACTCACCATGGGGAAAAGTGTGGGGAACATATTTCATGATGAAGTGGGTTTCTAGTTAACAGGACAAAATGAAAGCAAAGCCATAGATCAGTGTAATATGTCAAATATGGAAAGGATTCAATTTATTGTAAATAATACCCAAGTTGCAAAAGGAATACAGCAACAGAAATCAGTGTATTCTATATGTGAAAAAAGGGAAAATTACAAGTAAAAGGTAATAGGCTCCATTTATCCCTTGACAGAAATTCATATTGTTTGTGCCTATCCCCTCCAGGTGATCAAGGACTCTATCTATCTTTGGGATTTTGTAAGTGGGGGCAAACATGTTAGACTTCCCGTGGCAAAGGTATAATAACCAGCAGCTTTAAATTCAAAACATTTTGCTGCTGATATATGAAGGTACATCAGGCGATATTGTATCGCTTAAGAAGTGTTTCTCAAAGTGGTTTCAAGTCTGTGCACTGGAGCCATCCAAGGTGCTTATTTAAAAAATAAAAAAGTTTCCTGATTCATCAATAGAATTATGAAATCCAAACCTATGAGGTTTGGGAACTGAAAATCTACATTGTAAACATCCTAGGTACTTCTGATCTAGGGTTTCCAGATTTAGCGAACAAAACAAAACACATAAAAAAGCAAGCAACAAACAAAAAACCCCAGGACACTCAGTTAAATCTGAATTTCAAATAAACAACATTTTAAAAGTATAAGTATATCCTATGCAATATTCGAACATACTTATACTAAAAAACCATTTGTTGTTTACCTGAAATTCAAGTTGAACTGAGCATTCTGTCTTTTATCTGACAGTCTATTTTATACACGTTGAAGTTTAAGAAACACTGACTTAAGGGATATAGTCAAGCACTCTGAACCAGCGCAAAACTCTGGCCCTAGCTAAAACTTTTTAGGAGATGAGAGGTGGCAGTATTTTTGCTGCTCTGGCTCTGAATGACTGAAAAGAGCTTTGTAAATTACTAAGATTGCAAATGTGGGCGAAAAAATCCACCCTGTTTTACAAGGTGTTTTCCCAAAGGAAAAACAACTTCAGGAAATCTGAGTGTTATCTGCACCCACACTGTTATCGTTTTAAAGCTTGTTTTTTTAGGGGGATGATGAAGGAAGGGGACAAACAGGCATGTCCTAGATGAACCTTTTCATTCATTTTTGGGAATCGATAATGGATTTCTAAATATTGGACCACACAATTTTCTATCTCTTTGTTCAGTTCTACACACTTTAGGAAAGCAAAGATAACTACTTGGTAAATTTAGGCTATCTCTTTGAAAGTAAAGCTTTTTGGAATTCTTTGCACAAGTTCTAGTGTCTTTTAGAGGAGAATCAGGTTGAATCGTTTTTATATTGTAATAGTGCAAAGACTCTTTCAGGCCAGAAGACATGCAGAATTATGAGAAAGTGATACCCTGAGATATCTATGGCCATGGGATGTGCTTTATTTTCAAGGGGCTGCTGAAGTGTGTCTCTGTAGGAATGAGAGCATCTTTTCACCATACATGCTATATGTATGTGCTTAAAAACACACTGTGTTAACATATTGGAGGGTCTGGTAAAGTCTGATCCGTTGTGAGCCCAAGAGCATTGATAGAAAGAACACGCTTTCTTTCAACTTCATTTTACTGTAGTCTCTTTCCAGCAGAAGTTAAGGGCTTTCATTGATTTTGACTGTCTGGGAGCATATTTCTAACTTACATCTCCTGAGTTTATAATTCACTGCAAAGCAGCAGATAAAGTGGAAGCAAACAGAGCCTGCTGGAGAAACCCTCAGCATTAATAATATACTGTTTACCTTAATGAAAGCATTATCAGAGAGAGGAGGACTAGACTCTTGTTATTGTTAAACAGAAGTGGTCTGAAACCTAAAGGAATAGTTGCTGCTGCATGTTCTGTCTGAAGCTTTCCTAAATAATTTCAATTCTATTGACTTTTTTGGCCTTTTAACCAAGCCATCAACTTTCTAGACAGCTTTTCCTCCATTTCTAAAAATCCATAGCCTGTGGAAAGAGCGAGTGGTTCAAGATATTTTATAAACCTTACTTCATTAATCCTTATCATAGCCTTGAGAGTCAAAATGTCTGTAAGTCCTAATGGCCCCCAATGTTCATATATAAAGGACGAGGTACAAAGAAGTTATAAACTACTTCAAAGCAGAGAGTTTTCTGAGAAACTAACACTCTTTATATGTTTATCTGTGATTATTAATTATAAGCATTGGGTGACTCTAGTACTAGGTGACCTATGAACAAAATAAGACTGCTCTTTCCATGAGAGAATGTATTACGAGATTTCTTTAGAATCCATATCCCTGTCATATTAGGCTGATGCACAAAAACCAAGGTCCTCTCTCAATATTGTCTGAGTACTTTGAGTTTCTTAGACATAGGCAATACACCAATATAAGATGTTTATGCAGGAACTTCAGTGCAACAAATGCTTGTAGGCACCAATCTGCTGTCTGAATCTTTCTTGGTTTCATCCAAGGGGTTTTAGTACCTGAATGATCAATCAGTATGCAATCTTTTCTATTAGATGGATCCACTGGTAGCATGGCAAATGTTGCCCAGGTTGGAACAAATATCATTCCTGCATAATACTTTTGCCAAATCTCAGACCTTGGGTCCATACTCAGCCTTTTACCCCTTCATCTAGTATTTTTAATTAATTACTCATTTTTATCTCTTGATTTGAAGATTGTAAATAAAACAGATTGGATGTTGGAACTGGGGAAAGGACTGGAAACAGAAAAGGATGTATGAACCTACTTGAATAAAGTGGGGCATGGAGACCTATATTCCTGGAGGTTTCTGCAGTGCACTTGTCTCACAGCCAGGAATAGTTTAGGTGGAGATATATGTGTTGGCAATATAGGACTTTTACTATTTACTGCTAAAATAAGAAGGGTTAATAGTTGAGTTGCAGAGAAGGTCACTAACTATAAGCTGAGTCTTCTGAACTCTGCTATGTTTATTGTCTAAGGAAGAGACCTGTGTCTATTAGACTCCTTTCAGGGGAATGTGACAGGCTGGATTAGATGGGTTTGAGAGAGAGGTCTAGATACAGAGAAATGGAGAAGGCAGGTTGTGTGCAGCCCCAGCTAGATTTATTTTAGCTCTTATAAATAAAAACATGAGTAGAGCCTCTCCACAGAATTATTTACAGAAGTATTTTAAGCTATGGGCCCTTTCCAGGCTAAGCACTGAATGCTAAAGTTTATGATGTAGAATGACTTTGGCTACTGTGGCCCCAATTTGGACAAATCTGTCATTAACACTGGCGTGGCAGTTATTTTACTGGGGGTGACAGATTGTGAGGTAGGGAGAGTAATTCAGACTATTACCCAGGTGAAGGCATGAAAGCTCAGTGATATATGAAGACCACTTAAATTCATTGTATCTTGTACATCACATCTTTGATAGATTATAGCTGTGGCATTAAAATGGAAATGGTTTCTCTGAGGCCTGACAGGGGCTGGGGTGACCTGTGACCCCCCTCTGAGGAATGTGACTGACCGAATTATCAGTTAAGAGAAAAATCTACAGGGAATAGACTCACAGTGATGGCGAATCCACCATGCATATATATCTATATTTTTTAAACCTTTGGTTTGATTGAAAGCTTCGGTACTCAAACCCTTTTTCCACCTCCTTGCCTGTGCCATCCTCTGACACTCCCTCCCCAGCCCATCCTACCTTCCTCAGCTCAGATATCGCATCGGCAAGGCCCCTCATATTGATGGAAAAATTGTTATTAGAGGTAGTAGGCCTCCTGCACACTGCCTACTGATTTAATTTGGAAAACATTTAATTTTATGAAGCGGTAAATGATGGTGCCACGCTCCCCTGTGTTAGGGAGCAGCTGGTTCTTTACCTACTCACCCGCCCAAGTCCCAGGTGTCCTCCTGGCAACCATGTGCTCCCTTCCCCTTTGCTTAACAAGTTATTTCAATTTCTAAACGAAGGCTGAACAAGAGAAAGACAACATGCAAATTGAGATCCCAGCCGCCATTCACACGTGAAAAAGTTCCCCTGGAATTCCCTCAACTCAGCCCCCCAGCCCCCCTGCATCTGTCATGAAAAAAACAGAGCCCTTGTTCTCCTCAGATTGTTTTCACCAATGACCTGACACCACCATCTATAATTAATTACATCATTTACATTAGACTATTGACTAAACAAATACATAAATCATAGGCAGAGTCAATAGGTGCAGACATATTTAATCATGTTCTAAATAATGATTACTGCTCCCATAATGCAATAATTATTTTCAGCAGCTGACTTGAATTAATCTTCTGTCAGTGTGCCATCTGAAAAAAAAAGAGACGAAGATGAAGAAGGCAGCACCGATGATGGAGGAGCTGTTCTTTTTCTCTCTCAGTTTCCCTTCTTTTCATTCTTTCCCGCAGGCTCCCTCAGTTCCCCCTCTCCCCTCTCGTGACCCCTTCTCTACTTCTCATTGTCTTTTCCTCCACTTTTCATGTTCTTCTTTGTCTTCCACCTGTATTCATGCCTGTCTCATACTTGTTCTTTTTGCCACCTGTGTCTGTTTCTTTCTCTATCTCTCAACGTGTAACTTCCCATTTTTCTTCCGAGCTAGACGGTACTCCGGTGCTCTAGGGGATGCAGTTAGTCTCTCTTTGCAGCCTGCACCCTGTGCCCCAAGCCTCCACCCCACCCTGCCCTCACTTCATTTCTAAATCTATATGGACAGTTTAAATGTTAAAGATTCAAAGAAGCAGATTTCTTTTTTCTTTTTCTTTTTTTTTTTTGAGACGGAGTCTCGCTCTGTCGCCCAGGCTGGAGTGCAGTGGCCGGATCTCAGCTCACTGCAAGCTCCGCCTCCCGGGTTTACGCCATTCTCCTGCCTCAGCCTCCGAGTAGCTGGGACTACAGGCGCCCGCCACCTCGCCCGGCTAACTTTTTTTTTTTTATTTTTTAGTAGAGACGGGGTTTCACCGTATTAGCCACGATCTCCTGACCTCGTGATCCGCCCGTCTCGGCCTCCCAAAGTGCTGGGATTACAGGCTTGAGCCACCGCGCCCGGCCTGCAGATTTCTTGATAACTTGCCCAGATTAGATTTTCTTTCTCTTCTGTTTGACAGCTTTTCCTAAATCATTTTCCACTTTGGAATGGCAAATTGATTAAGAAGGTGGAGTAGTTAGAATATGGGGGTACTCTACAAGTGCAATACTCATAATTTTTAGACCAGTTTTTGTCATCAGAGAGAAGAGAATGAATCAGTGTTTATAGATGTAGATTTTTTTTTCTTAACTTAGAAATGGAATCTTCTCTTTGAAATGTTTTGATTATGACTAAGCATACCATAGTTGGGTGCTTTGCAAATAATATCATGCCTGCTATTCTCCTTCACATCTGGCTATCAATAGGGAAGGCCAATTATTAAGAAGTCACAGCTTGAAGGAAAGACATCGTGCTATAATTTCTTTAAATACCAGTAATTTGAAGTATTAATTTTAAGAGACATTGTTAAAGATAAATACAGAATAAAATTTTATACACCATCTTGTCCTTAGCACCATCCTTTGGCTTTTTGGTAAGTTTAATGTTACAATAGGAGGAATATTCATTTTGGGTCAAATAATACAAAAGGCTTGGAAATGCTTGCTCTCTGTAGCTACTTTTAATGTTCTTTCGGGAAAGCTTTTCTGCAATGACCTTTTTAATTAATGCTTGTCCTCAGGGATTTGTGGCAAAAAATTACTGGATCACATACCCATGAAATGGGGATACATTTCCTAACCTCTTTTCTCTATTCTCATCCAAAAGGGTAAGCCATTTGTGATCCTGTGAACACTCACCCTACGATGGCTCATGTGATGTGTCTTGTTGACCAGCCCCTTTTATCCTTTAAGCAATGACATACTTTCTGTTTGTTTACACACACTCGCTAATTCAAGTGCCATGTAATAGGACTGTGATTAGAATTTGTCCTGATTAGCAGTATAAGAGAAGACTGCCTTGGCAAGGAATATTTAGAATCACAGGTAATAGAATATTCATTCATTCAAAAACATTTACCAAGTGCTTATCTGTCAGGTACTGTGCCAGGTACTGGTTATCTAGGATAATCATCAATTCATAGTTATTATTAAAGCTTCCTTTCTAAATTCCTGGCTAAATTGCATACAGGTGGCTTTAAACAAACAATTATTTTTAGAATAGTACATGACACAATTGTAGTTACTGAATATGCCAGCTAGCGTAAACTTTTTTGGTGTCAAAATGAGCCAGGTATGTTCCAAACAGTTCAACAAGAGTGTGAGACTAATGTGAAACTCAGTGAAAAATATCTGAAAAGGATAATTATGGGGCTAGATTTTTCCCTATTTGCCTGTTATTCTCCAATGAAAAAGTCAAAGAGGGTCAAAAGTTGGGTAAAAAGGAGGTAGTTAAACAAGTGACCTACTACAGAAAAAGAAGGAGAGAGTGTTTATAGGAAGAATAAGTCTCACTGTCTGCAGACCAAAAACACAATGCATTGTGAAAATCTTGCCTTTAACAGATTTAGACCCCCAAATGCAAATACTATTTTGTAATTTCTTCAGGGAACAAGGTAAATAATATATATAACTTACATGAATTACTTGTAATCTTAAGATGTCTTTTATACTGTTTATTTATTAAAAACAAAAATATTTTAGTAAGAAAAGTAACACTTGGAAAGCAAGATGTGGTTTCCTTATGTGAAAAAATGGGGAAAATCTGCTTCACAGGGATGTTGTGAAGTTTAAATGGCAACATATTTCTGAACATGCATTGTATTTGGCAATAGGCCTTGTCCATTCTAAGTTGTCATCAAATTAGCTTTGATACTGTTATTACAGAATGGTTAAGTGCAGGGTCTTAGGGCAATTGTAATTGAAGGATAGATAGGTTCTATAGTTTTGAGTAGAATAAACCTTTGTATAGTTCCGATCCACCCTCAAGATATTTTTTCACACATACAACTCTGCTGTTAGTGACTGGGTCTTTGGTTAGCTACTAAACTCATTCATTCAGAAAGCCATGCATATTCTACGTGTTAAGGAACGTCACATTCCAGGAATGGAGACAAATGCACAGTTTTCATGCAATTATGAAATATAATGTAATATAATATAATATTCAATAATCCTTTGTTTCTGAAATGAATGGTATTTACTGTCTCTATAGTGGTACTGTATAGTGGCTTGGATTGAGTACACTGTTAAAATAGATTTACTTATTTATTTAAATTAAAAAAATAGATTTAGGAGGTAAAGTACAGTTTTCTCACATGGATATATTGTGTAGTGGTTAAGTCTGGGCTTTTAGTGTACCCACCTCCCAAATAGAATACATTGCATTCATTAAGTAATTTCTCATCCCTCCTACACTTAGGAGTCTCCAATGTCCACTACTCCACACGTTATGTCTGTGTGTAGACGTTATTCAGCTCCTGCTTGTAAGTGAGAGCATGTGGTGTTTGACTTTCTGTTTCTGAGTTATTTTGTTTAAGATAATGGCCTCTAGTTCCATCCGCATTGCTGCAAAAGCCATCAATTCTTTGCCTAGTCCAATGTCCTGAAGAGTTTTTCCTAGGTTTTCTTCTAGGATTTTAATAGTTTCAGATCTTATATTTAAATCTTTAATTCACTTTGAGCTAATTTTTGTATATGATAAGAAATATAAATCCAGTTTCACTCTTTTGCATGTGGTTCTCTGATTACTCCAGCATCATTTATTGAATAGTATCCTTTTCCCAGTATATATCTTTGTTGACTTTGTTGAAGATGAGTTGGTTGTAAGTATTTGGCTTTATTTTTGGTTTCTCTATTCTGTTCCATTGCTCTATGCTTTTCACATTTTTTAAAAATTTTAATATGGTTTTGTGGAACGGGTGATATTTGGTTACCTGAATAAGTTCTTTAGTGGCGATTTCTGAGATTTTGGTGCACCCATCACCAAGCAGTGTACACTGTACCCAACGTATAGTGTTTTATCCCTCACCCCCTCCCACCCTTTCCTCTGACTTCCCAAATTCCATTTTACCATGTGTTTAGTTTTATACCAATGCCATGTTGTTTTGGCTACTATAGCTTTGAATTATAATTTGAAGTTAGATAACATTGATGCCTCTAACTTTGTTCTTTCTGCTTAGGATTGCTTTGGCTATTTGGGTTCTTTTTTGGTTCTATATAAATTTTAGGATTATTTTCTCTAGTTTGGTGAAGAATGACATTGGTAATTTGACAGGAATTGCATTGAATTTATAAATTGCTTTGGACAGTATGATCATTTTAATAATATTGATTTATTCAATCCATGAACATAGGATGTTTTCCCATTTGTTTGTGTCATCTACTATTTATTTCATCAGTGTTTTGCAGTTCTTGTTGTAGAGGTCTTTCACTTACTTGATTAAATGTATTCATAGGTTTTTTTTTCTTTTTGTAGCTATTGTAAATGGAATTGAGGTCTTCATTTGGTTCACAGCTTGGGTGTTATTGGTATATAGAACTGCTACTGATTTTTGTGCAATGATTTTGTATCCTGAAACTTTACTGAAGTTATTTATCAAATCTTGGAGTCTTTTGGAGTAGACTTCAGCGTTTTCTAGGTATAAGAACATATCGTCAGTGAACAGAGATATTTTGACCTCCTCTTTTCCAATTTAGATACCTTTTATTTCCTTCTTTGCCTCACTGCTCTGGCTAGAGCTTCCAGTATGTACCATGTTGAACACAAGGGGTGGAAGTGGACATCTTTGTCTTATTCCAGTTTTTGGGGAGAATGCTTTCAACTTTTCCCCATTCAGTATGATGTTGGCTGTGGGTTTGTCATATATGGCTATTACAATTTCGAGGTATGTTCCTTCAATGCCTAGTTTGTTGACGGTTTTTATCATGAATGGATGCTGAATTGGTTTTTATCATGAATGGATGCAAATGTTTTCTCTGCATCTGTTGAGACAATCATATGTAAACCTGATTTAGAGTCAGTACAGAGATAGATATAAACCAATTTTCTAAATAAACATGGCTGTCACTTTCTCTATTTGGTCTGTGACTCTGGTTTTCTCTTTTTCTCTCTCTCTCTCTATATATATTTTCATATATATATATATGCCCTATGTATATATATGCCCTCCACATAGCTTGGGGAAGCCTGTTCTTTGTTGCAGTATAATCAGTGACATATCATTTCTATGTTTGAGCATCTTGTTAAATGCAGCGAAGTTTGGGGGAGGTTCTAATAAACACTTCTTTTGAGGCTCATGGTGAAGAATTTGTAGTAATTCATAGCCTAGCACATCAAAGAGCTTATATAAAAATGGAGGAATTGTGCATTTTGGCTACCGTTTTGAAATATTTATAAAGATAAATGAAAAAGGAATCCACCTTTCCATCAGGGCCCGTGTTATTGCCTGGTTAATATTACATGATGAGTGAGCTATAAATAAACAATAAATAGAAATAAAAATAATTATTGATATGAATAATAAATGAATAAAGCATAAGTTTAAGGCTCAGATGGAATGGAACTTGATATGAAATTTAATTGAGTTTGATTTTGAGTTTAAGAAGTCTTTCAGAACCAGTAGTTCAGATTTTAGTTTTTTTTTTTTTAAATTTCCTTTTAATTTTAAATGAACGTGCTATGGCTCCTAGTTGCTCAGTTCAGTCAACCAAAGATAACTATTACTGTAATTCCAAATAGCTACCTAGGGAAAAAATCTGGCATGAGGATGGGTTTAGACGAGGGGGATGAGATGTCCAGATGTTTCCACTTTGTAAAATATCATCCCCTGCTCAAACATTTTTATTTGTCTTTTAAGAAGTCTTTTGGGAACTGCACATTATTCCTTTTTCTCAAGGATATAGTAGGAGGGATTTTTTTTTTTTCTTTTTCAGTCTTGGAAGCAGCCTGATTGGGCGAAGGCTTCCAGATCATTAACCAAATGGACCGTCAGAATCAAGCTTTCTAGAAGAAGCTGTTTGGGGAAAAAAGAAAATTTCTGGTACTCTACCTAGTACTCATTTACTTAATTTACTGTACTCATCAAACTTAGCTACCAGTTTGATGAGGCAGGCTGTAAGAGTTAACATCCCTGTTTCAGCAGTGAAACTCTGGGAGACTAATGGATAATTGCTCCAGGTCATAAAAGGCTTTTAGTTGGGTGAATAGTCTCCTGAACCCATGCTCAGAGGCTATTCTGAAAGAAGTAAGACTGGTGGTTAAAGCAGAAACCAAATCCTGTGGGGAGTTACAAGTTTTGTGATTAGTAAACATATGGTAAGCAAAGATAGAATTCTATTCTTTCATTTCTTTTATTCCACACATTCTAACCACCTCCCTCTTCTGCTTTTTCCCATGATTTTTTTAGGGTGTATTCTGCCTCCAGCTTGGATGCTCACTGATCTCATGTTCAGAGCTTGGCATGGATTCTGGTACATGGAAGGTACTCAACAAATATTTATTTATTTCATGATTAATGAATGGTAGACATGATGCCTCTGATTGTAGGTTCAGGAGCCATATTACCTGGGTTCAAATCCTAGTGCTATCATTTTGTTGCGTTGTGTCCTTGCACAAAGTTTCCTCTGGTGCCCTATTTTCCTTATGTATAAAAAGGGAATAATAAGATGCCTGAACTCAGAGAATGGTTTTGAGGGTTAATTGATATAATGTAGCAATAATGATTTTTAAAATGATGGTGATGATGATACTCCTAATAGTTGAACAAGACCTAATAGTTAAAGGACCTTGTTAAAAATAATGATTTTTAATGGTGGAATTTTGGGAGTTGTGAAATATTTTTTGGTTGGGCAGGAAAATCTACTGACTCCCTCTAGTCAATCATATAGGACTTACTTAAACTATAGTTTTAGAAAACTTGTTGTTTCTCTTGTTGGAAAGCTGTCACCCATTTATTTAAGGCATGTTTATTGAGTGGCTATTATAATATTTAACACCCATTGGCTACTTACTGTGCACTGGACTGTTTCTGTGTGCTTTACATGTTTTAGATCAATTTAATGTTCTCAACAACCTTATAAGGCAAGTACCATTATTACAAAGAAATAGAAATAGAGAGGTTAAGTAACTTGTCCAAGCCTACACAGCTATTATATGGTAGGTCTAGAATTCACACCTAGGCAACCCAGCTCCAGAATCAGTGCTTTTAACCCCCTCCCCCAAGCACTATCTTAGATGATGGGATACAGAGAAGAAGTAAGACCATGTCCCAGCTCTCAAGGAACATAGAGGAAGAAGTAGGGCAGATAATTTTATACACACACACATACATACATATATGTGCATATATAGAATTATACATGATATTAGTTTTTAAAGTTATTGCAGTTTTTGCCATTTTTAGGGCAAAAAGATTATAAAGCTAATTTCTGTGTGAGATTTGTAAGATAAATTCTATAGCAATATTATATGGGAAGTGTTAATAAGAAAGTAGTATATATAAGGATTTATTGAGCTATAATAAGCAACAATAAGCTGCACATATTTAAAATGTACAACTTAATTGGTGTTGACATATATATTCACTCATGAAACCATCATCATGATCCAGATAGTGAACATAGGGATATATATTCATCACAACCAGAAGTTCCTTGTGCTCTTTTAAATCCCTCCATTCCTGTACCACATAAATTGGCAACTGTTCTGTGAGTACTTGAAAAGACCTGAGTGCATTATGTTACTTGGCTATTGTTGAGTGGATTGTTTTATAATTGTCAGTTAGGTCAAGTTGGTTGATAATGTTGTTTGGTGGTCTGTATTCTCACTTATTTTCTGTCCACTAGATTGATCAATTATTGGCAGAGGGGTTTTGATATCTTCAAGTATAATTGTGGATTTGTTTATTTATTTTTATAGTTCTATCAGTTTTTGCTTCATACATTTTGAAGCTATATTATTGGGTGCATAAACATTTAGGATTGCTATGTGCTCTCGATGACCTCTTTATTATGATATAGATGTCTTTATTTCTGCTAATACTATTTTTGTCTGAAATCTAGTGTATCTGATATTAATATAGCCAATACAACTTCTTTTGATTAGTATAAGCATGGTATATGTTTTTCTTTTAAACTATTTGTATCTTTAAAGTTTGTTTCTTATAGGTGGGATATAGTTGGGTGTTGCCCTTTTTAAAAGAAGTTCAATTTGATAATGTCTGCAGTCTTTAGACCATTTACATTTAATGCGATTATTGACATAGTTAGATTTGAGTCTATCATCTCACTGTGTTTTTTGTATTCTGCTCTTTGCTCCTTTTTGTTCTTCTTTTGAACTACTTTTGGATTGAGTTTTTTAAATGATTCCATTTTATCTCCTTTATTGGTTTATTAGGTGTAATTCTTTGTTTTATAATATTAATGGTTGCTTCAGGATTTGTGGTATATGTCTTTCTTTTATCACAGTCCATCTTTATATTATACCACTTCACATATAGTATAAGAATCTTATGATAGTACTTCCATTTCTCCCCTTGTTTATGCTATTGTTGCTAGACCTTTTACTCATACATATATTGTAAACCCCATAACACATTGCTATTATGTTTGTTTAAACAACTGTCTTTTAAAGAGATTTATATAATAAGAAAAATGTTTTATATATCTACACATGTAGTTAAAATTTATGGTGTACTTTATTCCTTTGTGTAGATCCATATTTCTAACTGGATCATTTTCTTTCTATCTGAAGGACTTTGCTTAACATCTCTTTTATTGTGACTTTGCTAATGATGTTTTCTTCAGCGTTTGTATGTACGAAACATGTTTCACCTTCATTTTTGAAATATATATGTTTTTTGCTGGGAATAGAATTCTAGATTAAAAACTTTTCTTTTTTCTCCTTTCAGTGCTGTACAGATATTGCTGTCTTCTTCATTGTATTGTTTCTGGAAAAAAATCACTGTCACCTTTATCTTTGTTCCTCTGAATGTAAGGTGACATATTTTCCTCTGGATGCCTTTAAGACTCTTTATGACAAGTTTTGCATAACTTAACTATGACATGAGTTGGTATTTTCTTCATGTTTCATGTGCTAGGGAGTTCATTGAGCTTCTTGTATCTATGGGTTTACAAATTTCACCAAATTTGGAAAAAATTAAGCTATTATTTATTTAAATTATTTTTTGTTCTCCTTCTCCTCTTCTGGGGCCTTGAATAACACATATGTTAAACTGCTTGAAGTTATTTCACAGTTCACTGACAGCCTTTCATTTTTAAGAATTCTTTTTCTCTTTTTATTTCTTTCT
Source organism: Rhinopithecus roxellana (assembly GCF_007565055.1). Lineage (NCBI taxonomy): Eukaryota > Metazoa > Chordata > Mammalia > Primates > Cercopithecidae > Rhinopithecus > Rhinopithecus roxellana. The sequence goes on from NC_044550.1 coordinate 50,864,712, forward strand.
GAGTAATCAATGTTGCTATGTCTTTAAATTCACCAATATTTTCTTCAGTAGTGTCTAATCTACTGTTAATTCCATCTATGATATGTTTATCTCATACACTGTAGTTTTAATCTCCAGAAGCTGAACTTGGGTCTTTAAAAAATATCTCATTTGTGTCTACTTAGATTTTGGATATATGAAATATAATTATAAAAATTGTTTTAATTCCCTCATCTGTAAATTCTAAGATCTGTGTCGGTTCTGAGTTTGTTTCAATTGATTAATTTTTCTCTTCATTATAAGTCATGTTTGTCTGCTTCTTTGTAGGCCTGGTTACCTTTGGTTGGATGACAGGTATAAACACATTGTTGAACTTTATTCTGAGACACAGTTTAGATCTCTTTGAGTCTTGTCTTCATGATTTGTTAGGAGGAACAGAGTCATGCCTAGTCTGGGGCTAATTATTCCTCACTACTCAGGTAAGATACTTCTGAGTACTCTACCTAATGCAGGAATTTTTAGGTTTTCTGTTCTGGCTGGTGAAGACAAACACTATTCCTGGCACTATGTGGACACTGGCCACTGTTCCCTCTAATAGTAAACAAGATAGACACAGTATCTTCCCTCATAGTCTATTGGGAGTTAATTAATGCTGAGTGATAACAGAACTATGAGAGTATATTGGAGGAAAACTTAACTATATTAGAAAGATCAGATACATTTTTTCAGAGGAAATTATGCCTAAATGAAGTTGAAATCTAAGTAGGTGCTATTCGAAGAACAGAAAGAAGTGCATTCCAGTAAAAGGAAACAACACACGTGATTGTCTGAGATAAGATAGATAGAGCAAAGCCAGGTTGGTTTGAAAATTTAAAATTAATACTTAATGGCTGTACTGTACTGAAGAGTATGAAGGATAATGGCAGGAGGGTGTCATTGCAATGGCTGTTACAAGCAACATAGCATTAACAATACAGGCTCTAGAATCAGACAACCTGAGTTCAAATTGCGTCTCTGCCATTTATTAGCCTTAATTTCCCAATCTTTATAATGGGGAAGATAAAAATATTGACTATTTTACTAGGATTAGGTTGGGTTGCATATAATAAAAAATCTAAAAGATCAGTAGCTTAAGAAAGGTGGAACCTTACATTTTCTGTCTGTAAGAAGTGTCATCAGAACATTTTAGGCTCCTTCTGTCTTTCTCTTCTATCTTCCTAATGCCAGGTCCAAGATGGCTGCTGGAACTTCAGCCATCATATCTACTCTTCAGACAGAAGGAAGGAGGAGGTGGGGAAGGGCAAAAGCAATGGTAACTTTCTTTAAGGAACAATCTCTGAAATTCCAAACAATACTTCTGCATAAATCTCATTGGTTAGAAATTTTTTATATGGCCATTCCCACTTGTGAAGGAAGCTGAGCAATGTAGTCCTTTAAAGTTAGCAATATTGCCATCATAAATAAACTTAGGGTTCTAATGCTGAGGAAAAAAGGGAGAATGGCTATTGTGGGTGAGCAAGAAATAATTCCTTCCATACCCATTTCATAGTTTTAATATAAGGATTAAAATAAAAATGCACATAAAATACTTGGCATAGGGTCTAGCATGTATTAATTGCTCAGAAAATGTTATGTTATCAGAGATGATTCCAAACAACCATTTTGCCGAAACATTGTATAAAAGGGCATTGGTGCTAAACTGAAGGATCTCTTCCCTACACTTTCATGAACTGTTTTCTTCCCCTCTCTGCTGTAGTATAGGTGGGTGTCTGTGACACCAAGCATATGACTAACAGCACAAGAACAAATAAATAAGTTTCCTTCACACTGTAGTGGGGTAATATAGCCCACATCTAATTGCCCTTTTTTGAGCTCAAGAGTTATTAATCTTTGTTAGAAAGACATGCTAATTGTGCCTGATCAACCTGACAAAATAAGCAAATCATAAAGCCAACCAAGTAGAAACCAAACAGAAAGAAAATGATTTTTTTTTTTTGGTCAGAAGGCCACCATATTTACTCACGATGTGAAGTAAACAGTCATTTATTGACCCAAGTTCCTTCATTTATATCCTATCTGTGGCTATTTGCTTTAAGAGTTTGGCTTTCATTAGTAGGTAGAGAAAGCTGCTCACCTCTACCCTCATATGCTGGCATCAGCATCATCATCATGTCACCAACATTACCTTCCCTGTCATCATGATTACCCCCAGTGCAGGGACATTTTTGCTCATCTAGAATTAACTCAGCAGGAGATGGTAAACACAGAAGGAGCCCAGGGACACACTTTCTGTTGGTCTGCCTGACTGTGAATAGATCTAGCTAGAGAGTTAACTATACACTAAGAAATAAAGCTATCACCATTTGGAAAAGTAAGGCTGGGAGGCAAGCCCATTAAAAACACAGGAGCCTTGACTTATCACTACATGTGACCATGTGCTTTTAAATGTCCACAGCTTCTATAAAAATTCCATCTTCCTCACATGTGGTCAACTTGACTGACTGCAGTGAAAACTGGCAAGGTTCTGACCCTTCCCATTTATCTCAGCCAGAGCCAGATAACCTTGCCCTGTAGTCCAAAAATACCCTGCCCTTCCCAGTATTCTTTTTATCTCTCTGGCTGTCATGACAAAGATGAGCCTGGGCCTTGAAAACGATGTGTAGACTTGGAAAACTGGGCATTCCCACCCTTGGAACCCAAACACACTGAACGTTTGTTTTCAAGAATTGTGACCACAGCCCAGGACCTTAGTGAGAAGGGGTGAGGTGAGGACACTTGCAGGTTTGCTCAGGTTTCTGCTGCCCCAAATGGTAGCTGCTCCTCAGGGCTGCAGAGTGCTCCAGCAGTCTGGCTTTCTACTCTCAGTGGCTTGTCCGTCCTGGAATACTGCTTGTTGGAGTAACAGAATTAGGAGTCAGAAGACTTTGTTCTAGTCCTACTTTGTCAACAAATTCTGTCAGCCTGGAGAAATCCACTCAGATTTTTGGTGTTTCTACTTGTTCATCTGTAAAATGACACAATCAATAGATCATTTTCTGAAATCGTCCAACTCTTACATGAGTGATTCTTTTCTCTTGCTATAAATGCCTTAAATATTCAACGTAATTTCTCAAATTTTGCTACTTCTTCTGGTGATTGTCTTTATTTAGTATCTTTCTGTATTGCCTCTCCTATCTCCATCTGGGATGCCAAGCACATGAACTCTGAAATAGGTGATAATTCAATGTATGAGCACCCCCCATATCTTGTGTGCCTTCCACTAGCTGCCCAGAGTTTCATTAGTTCCTAGGGTTGATCTGAGATAAACAAGATGATGTTTTTGGCCTAAAGTTGGTTAGGGCTACTGGTATGTTCCCGGCAGTTTACAGAATTATAGAAACAGAAAAGCTTTTCAGTATGGTCTTAGGAAAAACATTCCAGGAAACGTGAAGCAAGCAGAAAGAAATATACGTGCCTGCCCTTAAGTGAGGCTTGGGACTAATCACTCAGACTATCCTTTCAGTGAGACTGGGGAAGGACATTCCATACTTTGCTTAGTATAAAATGAGATTTAGGCTTTTGGAGAGATTGTGCTTGTTTGGCCAACCCAAGTTCAGCACTAATTGGGTTCTGGAAAGCATTATTGACCTGCCTGATTTGGAGTATGTCTCCTGAATTTTGTAACTCTGGTCAGAGCTAACACAAGCTTGAAGTGAGTTGCATTTGGCCTGAAACTAGTACAGTAGATGGAGCCCAGATGTTTTAAACTGTCCATAAGCAGATTGTTATTATGAATGAACTTTGCTAATTATCACCTTTACTGTATTTAAAAATGACCTTTTGAAGTGATCCTTCAGAAGTGTGATCCATACCAATGTGAGCAAGTCTTTGACTTGATTAGATCCCAGTACCTTTACCTTGATGAAATTGCAACTGATTAACATTCTCAAATGAGATGGAGCTATAAATGTAAGTGGGTTTTAATACAATCATTTTTGAGAAAATGTCAAACTGCATTGCACACCTCTTTCTCCCGCCTCCTCCTTTAATGGCAGAGTTCAGTAAAGGACTGAGCCAGATTAATGAGCGAGGGACAGAGGGGATTTTGGAGCCAAGACAAAGACCACATAGCACATCAGTCTCTAATTTAATAATCTCAGTAGGCTATTCAGTGAGCTAGTATCACTGCACTTCCCCGATGATATTTATGTACCTGTGGAAGGAAAAACGAGGGAGAAACTAGGACTGTGTTTATAGACATAAGGGAGACAGGAAGAGAGCAAAATTGTCAGCCTGAGAAGTCTGTGACCTGGAACAAAAAAGCATAATTGGCTAAGTAAATTCACATAATTAAATTAAATATGAATAGCCACTGATTGAGAATTGCACCATGGACAGAATACGCTTGCTGTTAAGGACCCACGATTTATTTACACCTTAAACACCGTGTTTCCTTTCTGCTCTAAAGTAGTCAAATTGCCTTCTTCCTGGTGAAATTTATTGCCATTTAAACATGCCAAAAGGCCATTCTGGCAGTCATTACAATAATCTATCATTTCTGCAACTGCTGGTATCCTGTTCTGTGGTCAAATTCAATCTGAGAAGGGTCAACAGAATTTTTTCCACCAAATGCTTCCCTCTTGACTATCATCAATTTACTTTTGTCAACAAAAAGGGCATTACTAGGGAATGAAATAGAAGATCCCCTTAAGACCTCTGGCAAACAGCATGAGCTGCCCTGCCCCACGGTATCTCTTCAGCCTGTGAGTCTGCCTTTGTGCATGTGACTGTGTGCACAGTGGGGCCATGTCATGCAGAAGCATGGGCAGGAACCCTGCCACCTGCCTGTTTTTCTCTCCAGTGACAAAACAACAACAACAACAAAAACAAAAACAAAAAAAAAAAACAAAAGGCACACTGATAGTAGCTTACACTCTAGTTTCTGGTGTCCAGTGGGACTGACATTTTCTTTGAAGGAGAACTTCTTGGGTTAAGAGATTAATTGTTGCTACTGTTTGTTGCATTGCTATTCTCTTCTCTTCCTTTCTGCATCCCCTCATACCTCTTTTTTTTTAAAAAAATATTTTATTCTATGAGATTTCTTATTCAACTTTCAGATCACACAATTCCAACTGCTGTTCACAGCAGGAGAAGCTTGCTCTGTAGCACAGAAAGAAAAGAAAATGTCCTTTGGCATTGAAAGGTAAGCTTTCAAATTATCTCTGCTCAGGAAAAATGATGCAGAAAATTAAAGGAAAAAAATACAGTTAATTCAGGTTTCCACCAGTATGTTTTTGGACAAACTTAGAAAACCGTGGTATTTCTTTTCATGGGAGTGAGGAGAGGGACTTGAATAGCTGGAACCTTTTCTGTATCATCTCTCTTGGTTAATATTTGAGGACACAGCTTCCATTCCCAGGTTTCTACTTTTGCGGTCAGTTGTTGCCTCGTCTGTGGATAGGAAGCAGCAATAAGGCAAAAGAAGGTATTTCCTCTACATTACAACTAAAAAATGGTGACTGCATCACCCCTCGGCCCATCACCTGTTCACAGGTGACGTTTTGTTGTTCACCGGTGATGTTTTTGGTTTTGTTGACATAGGCTGTCAATAGATTATAATTTATAATCAACAGATTTAATTGTGAATGGTCAGACTGCAAACTTGAGAATTATACAGTGTTTCTGGTGGATTTTTTGGGGAAAGGAGTGAAAATAAGAATTACATTTCTTTCTAGGCTTTATAATTTTATTTTTATAGTTAATGTCTGATTCACCTAGAATACATTATGGTTTAAGTTGTAAGGTTTCTAGTTAATAAGCAAGTTGTCCTAAATGCTTTTTGTTGCTAAAAATTAAGTTTTCATTATATATAAAGACTTCAATGAGCAGACGGCTATTCTTCTTTGGCTTTTGGACACCTATTTTGGTATTAGTCACCATTTGTTAGGTTTTAGTTTGTATGTAGTTTGGGTCTACTTTTGGCTGAGTATTGTGTGGGCAAATTCATAAATTGGGTTTATCTAGGTGTGCCCAAGTAAAGTCTAGTTTTAAGCTAAGTGAAACAAAAAAATTATGAATAGTCTGTAGATTGGAGTAAATTAAACTTAATGAGGCAATTTACAATAGCATCTCATACAAATTTACAGATATTTATGCATGTTTGGATGCTCTTATATTTTAAAACAATGATGCCAATCTCCCAGCTTTATAGAAAGCATTTTTTTCCTATTGCAAAAAAGATACATATTTATTGTAGAAAAAAATAGAAAATACAAAGAAGAAAAAAATTAGTAATCCTACAACATAGAGCTAATCATTATAATAACATCTAGGTGTACGTAATTCTATTGTATTACATATATTTTGTATTTTTATACATATGAAAAAAGAAAACTATAGGTGTAGACTTTGGGTTTTATACAAGATGTTTGTAGGATGATTCATGATTAGCAAGCACCTGCAGGCAACTTGAATAACTGTCAAGGTAAACTGTAGTTCTTTCATACAATGGAATGTTATACAGCAGCAAAAATGAATAAACTAAATAAAGCTGCACACAAAAAATATGTAAATTTTACCAATATAATTTGCAGCAAAAACCAAACCCCCAAAGATTACATATAGCACGATTCCCTTTCTATCATGGTTAAAAACAAAAAATATATGTACCTACTGTTTAAAAATAGAAATAGAGGTATAGTAATAGAAATTGGAGGGTCCACTACAAAGGTGGGAGTCGCAGTGGAGTAGTTGCCTGATGTCTAGATTTCGGGAATCAAGGTCCAAAAACTGCATACACGACTTTTCGGTTCCAATTCTCACCTCTGCTTCCAGGCTTTTGGTATCTCAGTTTTGGCACTGTTGACATACTGGACCAGATAATTCTTTGTTGTAGGGTACCCTCCTGTGCACTGTAGAATGTTTAGCACAGTTGTGGCCTAGATTCAGTAGCAACCTCCCCACAAGTTTTGACAAGTACGAATGTCTCTAGACATTGCCCAATGCCTCTTGGTGGGCAAAATTGACCCCCATTTAGAACCACTATGTTAGGAAAATATAGATTGATTGTTATTGACTCAAAAAGAACATAAATGGTACAGTGGATCTTGTTTGAAAAATTCGGTCTTTAAAACGTAGAAAATTTGATGTCTTTAAATCTCCACTTGGGATTATTCATACTACCAAATACTACAAAATTTAGCTCCCATGTGGTTGACTTTGGTGTTAGGGAAGCCCACTGAAATAACATAGCACAGCCCACTGAAATGACCTGCAACAGAAGTAGATTTCGCTGTTTTATTAAAAAGTCCTTTGTAAAACTCACTGACATATTTTTGTTGGCTCCTACAGAACTCTATTCTGCAACATCATTGATTCTCTAAGCGGTATAGGAACTTCTGGTAGTGAACCCATCCTGCTGGGTGACCTCAGGGAAGCCACTGCGCTTCATCAATCCCACATGAGAGAAAAAAGAGCAGCCATAACAATTAAACTGGCTAGCCTGGAAGGCCTCCCAAAGAAAGGTCTGTGTGAGGACAAACTTGTAATATTTATTGTGATTGTCAGCACCCCTGGTGCCTTTTGAAGAATTCTGTCTGATTTACCAATCAGGCAGCTGCCCCATGGATATGCATGAAGTGAGACGCAAGGACTGGGGGTGGGGTGGGGATGGCGAGCGTGACCAGGTTGACGGCAGTGCTCCAAAGGTGACCTCATATTTGCCACCAGATGTTCAAACCATTTCTAAATATTGTACAGTCTTGGTGTGCCATTTTCTTTTCTTGCTAAACTTTGGGAAGCAAGAAAGACTTCAGAATTTTAATGCTCACTTTAGCCTGTGAAAGACATGGTAATGTTCAAAAGCAGCCTGACCTTTTCATTGTTCATTGCTGATTGGTTGACTGACCATTCCTATTCTCTATTCCAACTGCTTCAGCAACCTCCATGTCTCCTTCCCTCTTAGTACCAGGTACATAATTCTACTGAGGTCCTGGCTTTTTTCTAGCACGTTTATTTGCCAAGATCTTGTTCATCTTACTGTAGTTCAGGATTTTTTTTTTCAAGATGGGAACTAAATGATGGAATGAAAGCTTAGCAGAAAAATCAAAATCAATGAATGCCAGTGTCAAGAATTGCCCTTTCAGCAACCAAAAGGAACTGTGTGACTGTGTGATAGTCTAGCTTATATCAGAAATTGAGCATTGTCCTTACCTTCAAATAGTACGGGCCATTAAAGTGTCTTTGAGGAAGAACACCTTGATTCCGAATAATTCCAGACAAAAGGGGGTATATAGAATAAAAACAATATCTCCTTCAAATATTTTTAAGCATTTCCTTTGCTGTTATCATCAGTAGCTCTGGCTATATACCTAGTTACTTAAGAAATTCTTTTAGTCTCCATTTATCCAAATAATTTCCTTGATGATTAGATTTCCTATCTATCCTGGCTAGAAATTCCCACCATTAGAATCATTCTTACACCTTAAGATAGGAATATTTACCCTAGATGCCATTACTGGAATATACATGTGTTGTCAGGAAAGGGTAGAAGAATTAGGGAGGAGAGAAAGACAAATAGTCTTCCATGAAAACAACTTCAAAAAATTAGCATTAAGTAGTTGACCCAACTAACCATTTCAACATTGAAAGCAGAGAATAAGGTCTGGGGTATAGGATAGAGGAAAAACAAACTTTAAATAAACCTTCCTTGTCTGGTGTTAACTCTAAGAAGATGATATTGAATCCATTGGCTATAGAGGGCTTTGTCCATTCTCAAACCATCTGTATTTCTTGGCTATAGAATAAGACACACTCATGAAAAGAAGCTGGGGTATTGAATCCATCACTGAAGTAGTGACAACACTGTCAGCTTTAACTAGACAGAGGAAGCAATCTTTTGGTATGATCTTCACCACTTACAGATAAAGTAATCACTGAACACATGTTAGATGACACAAAGATGTCTGTTCAATGACACTTTCCTGAAAATGACGAGCAGAGGCTCACCAGGCAATATGAAACACATGAAACAATAAGAATGGAGGCTTTTCTTCCCCCATGTTAGGTACTCTATCCTGACACTTCACAAGTAGACACATCTCTAAAGGGATTAACTAAGAAATAATTGCATGCAGCTTGCACCCTGCTGAGCTATCTTATGCATACTTATCAAGGATCCTTTTGAAGTGGGCAGAGATCTACTAGGTGCTTTACAAGCAATTAAAGTCATAAGAAGTCCATTTGGAATGACATTAAAAAAAAGAAAATAGAGTTAGTCTATTTTTCTTTTTGCATTTTAGATGGAATAAAGATTGCTTTAGACTGTGAGTTCTGAGGAGGCAGGGACGGACTGAGTCTGCCCTCTTCATGCTGTCTTCCCAGCACTTAGCATGTGCATATGAAAATTTGTAGGATGAGTGAATTAATGAAGGAATACTTGCATTATATGCAAGCAGAGAGTACTCATTATTATTATTTTTTCTTTCTTGAGACAGACAGAGTCTCACTCTGTAATATAGGCTGGAGTGTAGTGGCACAATCTCAGCTCATTGCAGCCTCTGCCTCCCAGGTTTAAGTGATTCTTGTGCCTCAACCGGTGAGCAGCTGGTATTACAGGTATGCGCCTCCATGCCTGGCTAATTTTTGTATTTTTGGTAGAGATGGGGTTTCACAATGTTAGGCAGGCTGGTCTTGAATTCCTAGCCTCAACTGATCTGTCCGCTTCAGCCTCCCAAAGCGCCGGGATTATAGGCATGAGTCACCATGCCCAGCCTATATCAGTTTTTATATGCAATATTATTGATAAAGGGAAAGACAGTCAAGATGTGAATTTCTCTATAATATTATAATTGCTAATGCTTAATATTTACTATGTTACAAGTACTGTTTTATATGTATGAACACATTTAATCTTTCAACAACTGTATGCATAGGCACTATTTTAATACCATTTACATATAAGAGAGTTGAAGCTTAGAGAGGTAACTTGCCCAAGACTATGCAGGTGGAACCAGAGTTTGTATTCAGGTCTAACCAATTTAGAGAATCCACCACACTTTTTGAGTGAAATTTAGTAGCTTACTAAATTAGTTCTAGATCTCAGGATTCCACTGATCTAGTGAGGTGCAAACCATTCTTGAAATTTCATCACATCCTATCTTCTTCTTCTTTCCTTTCTTCTTATTTTATTCCTCTTTCCCCTTTTTCTTACCTTCTTGCCTTCCTCCACCCCACAGTGGCAGACCTGATTGGGTTCCATCACTCATTGTCTTTTCCTGTTTCTCTTAGCCTGTTTCTTCATCTGTGAAATGCAGAAGTATTTCAGAGGGTTATTGTGATGATGAAATGACATGATATATTAAGTGCTACCATAATACTTGCTCACATTGGAAACATTCAGAAAAATATTTAGTTCTTCCCTTTCTCCTCGATGTTCTTTCTTGGAAAATGATGATCAAGCCATGATGTCAGAGAGTAGGGCAACAAGAAGGAATATAAGATGAAACAAGAAGTCTGGGTGTAGTTCCACCCGGACAAACCTTGTGTATTCAGTGCCATGAGGTTGCTTTCTTTTGAGGAGTCTAAAATCGCTTTGCATTCAGGAAGGAGCATCTTTTTTGATCAAGCTCCACACGATGTCCCATTTTAGTTTCTCAATAGGAGTCACTAAGTGAACCAGTGGCACATCCTCAAGTCTCTGGGTGGATTTTGAAATTTGTATTCTTCGGATCATTGTTTGAGGTACCTCATCTACAACTCAGAAGGATCCTCTGGACCTGTGCCTAGTCTATGGGTTTTAATACTCTTGGAAGGAACCATCTAGTTTATGGTAGTGTTAACCAGTAACTTGGCCCTTTTCTCCTGGACTTAAGGGCTGGTCTTAAGGCACCTGAAAACAGAGAAGCCAAATGAATAAGATATTTCTCACAATTACATCAGCTTTGGCTGTGTTTGGTTTTCAAGGAGTTGCAAACATCAGCATTTGCAGGAGCAAATTCAAACTTTAGGGGGCCTAAAGCTTATATAATTCAGTGGGTATTCTTGAAAATAATATTTCAAAGTATCCCTTGAACATATTGGTAGGGGCCCTGGCAAGGCTTCGGAAGAGGCCCATGCTATTGAGAGACTGCAAATAAACTTTATGAGTTGCATGTTAAATCCACCTATGGTCATGTCACTCCTTAAATCAAGTAAAACCTTGTTGGACCCTCTGCCAGGACCTCAGTGGGTTCATTTTATTGGGGGCTCATGCTCACTTGTATAAAAAAATCTGTTCTTTCCCTTTGCTTTTTGACTGTTTAAAGGCAGTCTGTTTTTCTTGTCTTGAAATTATCAAAAGATTTCAAGTATCACTATAAAGGGAGCCTTGGCAGGCAGATTATAATGATTGATTAAAAACAATAGCTAATATTGTAAAGCATTTACCATATGTTAGACTCTGGGATAAACACTGTATATGTAGCATCCTACTTAATTCTTTTCTATTTCTAAAAAGTAACTTTCTCAAGCCCAGTAGAGAGAAGAAATGGGGTTCAAACTTAGGCCCATATGATTAAATTAGAATTCAAGTTGTTAACCACTTTGCTATAAACTGATTAAACCAGCAGTTGGTGACCCGAGTTGTTCTATGTGCAACAGAAAAGCAGTAGGCAATTTGGGATCCACTTCTCCTTCACCTCATTCTCCTTTTCTCCTCTTCTTTAACTGTGTATCCATTAGCAAATGACTGAATTCTTCTACACCTCAGGTGCCTCAGTTGTAAAGTGGGACAATAGTACATTATCTGCTTGAAAGTTGCTGGTTAGATCATATGCCCCTGGTCCTTCTAGGTTTAAGCTCTGTAATTACTCAATTACTGCTCAAGTTCCTAAACACCTGTCTCAGTATTTGCCTGAATTCAGATCTTAAATAAATAACTGATATCCAAATGTGGCCCCAGAGTTTAGGAGGGAGCCAGTCATCAAACAGAGGTCTCTAGTGGAATGAGCCGGTGTTGAGACTTTGAAAAACAAAGATCAGTCTGAAGAAGTTCAAAGAGAGGAAGAAAAAGGTATGTTCCTGGTTAAATGCACCCATGTTGAACTGAAGACTCAGAAAAGTTCTTTCATTTTATTTTATGTTGGACTGACTTTTAAGAAAACAATCTTGGAAGTGTTTATTTTATAACTCTAACAGCGTCCAAGAAAATGGGAACAGCCAAACTCTGGAAAAGCACAGTTGTGAATAGAACTCATTTTCAGTAAGTGGAAAGACTTTTCCTGTCCTGGACCTACATGACCATAATGATACTTCCCCCACTCCACAGCCCCCAAAAGGAGGACAGAAGACACTGGAGAGGGCTTCCTGAGCGAAGAAGTTTGGTCTTTGATGCTCTTCTTAAAGAGCTTCTTAAAGAGCTTCCATTTGGAAGCTCATCCCCAAATGCACAATGGTAAAGGAAGTCATATTTGTTCTTTTGATTAGACTGCAGATAGATTATGATCTAGTAATTTTGGCAATAGGATGTTATCTGAAACAGACCAGACTGGACTACAATTTATATTTTCCAGCACTGATGATATACGTGTGGACAGTATTTCTGCTTTTTTCCTGTGAGTTCTGTGGTATTTAAGCAGTTCTAACAAAACAGACATTTCTTAGACCTTTGCTTGTACTATTTGGATTTGTCCAGGATAATTTTAGTACAATGGCCATTGTGCATGTGTGCATGTGTGTTTGTGCACGTGCCTGTGAGTGCTGCTGTTATCTGAAAAGCACAGAGCAGAGATAGAAATGAGTAAAGGGATAATACCACCAGTTCTTACTACATACATGCACCCTGTGATTTCAACCCTTTTTAATACTTTACCAAAATACTATATTGAAGGGCAAATCCTATTTTTGTTAATCTGTAACAAAAATGTGTTACATTTTTGATGAAGTCTGGATGTGGATACTTAAAAACATTTATCATTGTTTAGGGTCTTTTCCTCCAGACTTGTGTCCAGCTTGTTAAAGAGTGACAACGTTGTAATGCAAAATAACATCGGATGACAAAATTCCAAAGACAGGGTATAGTCTAGGTTCTGGTACCACCTACTCACATGACTTTAAGTAAGTCTTTCAGTATTGCAGAATCTGTTTCCCCTAGCAAATTGGAAATGATTATAACCCCTTGCCTCTCCCATAGGCTGAAGTGATGACCAAATGTGACCAAATGAATGAGTGTATTTGTGGAATTTAAGTACTATGAAAATGGAAGATGTCATTCACGTTTTAGATTGCAGGTTTTTTTTTTTTTTTTTTTTTTTTTTAGCTCGAAAATGTAGAAGATGTAAAGAACATAATCAGGTGGCAAGAAATGATTAAATTTATCCCTGCAGCAAGAATAGACAGACCATTTCTCTAGTTTTCTAGTCAGACTGTGCACAGGCATATGATTATGATATCTGTTCTGTAGATAAGAACAGCCACTTGAAGACATATAGAGGGTCCATAAGGAGGTATAAGATTTAGCTGGAATATTGAGTTTTGTCGAATAGTAAAGCAATCCTTCCAAATATAGATGGCTAATAGATGAGGTTTAATGCAGTATATAGATGCTTTCAACCTGGTTACACATCAAAATGTGTGGCACTTTCTAAAACTACACATTCATGGATCCCTCTCCTGGAGATTTTTGATGTAGAGGTTTGGGTATTTGTACAGTTGAGAGCCATGGCTGTGTCTTTATAGTTACTGACTAAAGTCATTACTGTGGAATGCAGTGAGGTTAATGTTTCTGTTGGTTGTAGCTGGATTTTGCCAGTGTCACCCACATTGCATGAGTCTTCATTAACACTGAGGTCTTCACTCTTACATTCTTTTCAGCTTGCATACCATCTGGTTAATCTGCCTTTCCTCCTGAGCTTCCAGTTTCTGCTCTAAGCTTGCAACCTTCTTGGCATTCCTTTTAATCCACCCACTGATGATTGAGGCCATTGCAGGCTCTATCAACCAGAAGTGCCTCCTTTATAAGTGATCTCTCTTAAAACCAGCTCAAATCTCAGCCTTCCATGACACCTTTCCAAACCAGGTAAAAGAGAAACATGGATGCTTGCCACCTTACTTCTGTAGATTTTATGGATAAGGATTAGTATGATGAAAGCAATATTTTAGAAAGATTAAGCTGGAATTTGGGTGCAGAGTGGCTATCAGGGAGCTAAGAATGAGAGTAAGAACATCAGCTGGAATTTTATTGCTTTGGTCTAGAGGGATGATGGGAGAATGATGTAATTTCCTAGTTGACTGAAGTGGGGATGGTAGTGGGAGTGAGGAGTGTGGAGGATGGAATTGGTCTGGGGAGAGCAGTGAGTCCGGTTTTAAACATCCAAGGAATTGAGTGACAATAGGACTTTTTGTAAGATAGTAGCCCACGAATGCAAATTTCACTAGTAAACAGTGTAGCAGGAAGCCCCTGAACAAGGGAACAGAAATGCTTGCGGTGTTGATTCCAATTCTCACTAGTTGTGTGCCCTTGGGCTCCTCACTTACGATTTCTCTGCTTCCATCTCTTTCTCTGAGGATCGTAACTCCTGCTGTAATTACCACACATGCCAGAATATGTGGATAACATAGTCATCACATTTCTGGTTTCCTTATGTGATAAGGTATTTGGATAGACTCCACTAGAAGAAGAAAGGCCATCTGTAAATGTGGCCTTGGGAAAAGACACCATAAGCACTGCGGCTTCTTCCTACCTCTGGGTTATGCATGTTGCTCTTGGACTTTAAAGGCCTGGTCTTTGCAGTCCAATTGCACTGGGTTTGTTAATAAATGACATCCAGGGAACAGCTCTGGCATCAGGATTTGTCTATTCAGGCGGGGCTTCCTGGAGTGAGGCAGCATGCTGCCTCAACAGAGAACTCTGTTTATCACTTTGGAGATGCAATAAAAATAACAAATGTCCAGAGTAAACCTAATTCACTATGCTACTTAGTATTTGAAATACATAAATATGTCAAGCAAAAGACCTCTAATAGACCCTTTTATCCTGGTAATAGTGTACATATAATTTTCCTCTCATTAGTACAAAAACTACCTAGGGAACTCTCGGCCCATCCTTCATCCATTTAATCTGCATTAGCTTACTTTTACCTTGTGTTTAATCTGCTTTCCCTCAAGGTATTTTGAATAAATCAATAGGAATACATGATTGTTTAATGATTTTTAGAAGAGCTCCCTTCGACCACAGCTGCATGATTTAGAATGACTAATTCCACTTTTTACAATTGATCCTTCCCTGTGTGGACCATCCATTTCTGCCAGGCCATTGTGAGAGAATTCTACAGCAGACTGCTCCCTATTCCCGGGGCTCCTGGCAGGCGGCTGGTTTGTTGGCTGGCAGGGCCCCTCCCTCATCATCATCTGATTAAGCATCACATCAAGGCTCACTCTCAGCCGCTGCTCAGCTGCTGCTTCTAGGCAATTTTCTGGCAGCTCAAATGTGTCCAATTTCAAAATCTCCCCCCAATTTCTCTATTGGCTGTACATGCCTGAGAACTGGACTGTCCTTCAAGTATGCTCAGACTTTCCTGAGTATTCTGATGACAGAATGGGTAGAGCTGTAACAAAGTAGCAGCAATTCATTTTGCTAGAGGCTGAGGATGCTGTCTAGGTTGTGTGTGTGTGTGTGTGTGTGAGAGAGAGAGAGAGAGAGAGAGAGAAACAGAGAGAGAGAGAGAGATAGAGAGAGAAAGGGAGATCTTGGTATGCCTACTCTATATAGTTACTCTGAGAACTCTGAATTGGGACTGACAGATGCTAATCTCAGCCTGGGTCAGTTGTATGAATGCTCTGAGTAAGGAGCTGTGGATGATGATGTAAGGAGCATGGAGATGCAGAGAAAGTTGATCAGTAAAGAAGGATGAAGCAGAGAGAAGCAGGGGTGGAGACTGTAATGCCCTATAGGAGAGAGAACCTGAGAGTGGTAGCCGCCTTCTTGCCAGCATTCCAGGCTCTGCGTCCAGTCCTCTGAGACCTGACCACATTCTCTCCCTGGGGCTCTCTGACTCTGTTTTCTTATAATAAATCCTCCTTTTTTGCTTAAGCAACTTTGGTGTTTCTATTACTTTAACCCAAGGAACTTTGATCACAAGAGAATAATGTTGATTTAATTCTATGATGGAATGAGACTTAAAGTGATCATATTAGCCTAGATTCCTATTCCCAGTAGATTCATGAGGATATTCTTGGAGACTTCAAGGTTCACATAAAAATAGGTAAACAAACTTTATTCACAGTTTCCTGAAGTGATGCCCCATGTTAGAGTGAAAGTGAATGTGAAAGGGTTCATTCTCTCTATATTGTTTATTATATAGAAAATAATATTTAATATGTATTTTATTATCAGACAATGCTGCATTTTAGCATGCATCTTGGCATTGAATGCCAGTTTATTCTTCCTCTTCAATCTATTATTATACTTCCCTGAGTCTGTTTTCTGATTTAGTATATATAAAATGGGAATAATTTCTTCTTCTCAGGGTTGTGAGAATTAAATGCACAACACATGTTAAGTCCCTGGTTCGTAGCTGATGTTCATTTCAGCACAGTGAACATTTATTGAGTGCCTGCGATATGTCACAATAATAATAACTAAAACTTAAGTAGCCTTCAGTCTGTGCCAGGTACTACTCTATCCCCTTTGTATATTGACTTATTTTATTCTCACACCAACCCCACGAGGTATGTAGCACGACTGTGTGTGTCCAATCCTCTGCCCTCTGCACTCACCCTTCTTACCCCCACTACCCTTACCACTTCCCATCTCTAGCACCTGGCTTCTCTGTCTGACTGCTGGATCCTGCTGAGCTTGCAGGTGGAGAGAGCAGGAGCAGAACTCAGACTCAAACCTAGGCAACCTAGCACGAGAGCGATGTGCCACACACTGTGCTATACAGGCATAACTTGTTTTATTGAACTTCACTTTATCATGCTTCACAGCTGTGGTGCTTTTTACAAATTTAGCAATAAAGTATTTTAAAATGAAGGTATGCACATTGTTTTTTAGACATCATGATATTTCACACTTAACAGACTATAGTATATTGTCAACATAACTTTACAGACACTGGGAAACCAAAAAAATTGTGTGACTTGTTTTATTACGATATTCATTTTATTGTGGTGGTCTGGAACCAAATCCGCGATATCTTTGAGGTGTGCCTGTACTGCCTTTTCAAGATTAAGCAGGACACAAGGAAGTCAAATCCAAACCAGAAATGTGTGCCTTCTTTCTTGGTTGCTGGGATTAGGGAAAATGGAATTGTGCACAATAGTATTTCAAAGCTTAGGTCTAAAAGTCTACTCCTTCATTTCTTGTAAGTGAAAAGTAATGATCAGAGATGGAAAGACTTGAATAAGGTCACAGTATTTGCTGCAGATTAGAAATGGGATTAGATATAAACTAATTTTGCATATTTTTGGGGCAGTTTTATTTTATTTATCTATTTATTGAGACAACGTCTTGCTCTGTTGCCCAAGCTGGAGTGTAGTGGTGCAATCACAGCTCACTGCAACCTTGAACTCCTGGGCTCAAGTGATCTTCCTGCCTCATCAAACTGAGTAGCTGGGATTACAGACATGCACCAATACACTCAGCTGATTTTTAAATTTTTTGTAGAGACAGGGTCTTGCTATATTGCCCAGGCTGGTCTTGAACTCCTGGCCTCAGGTGATCCTCCCA
Organism: Rhinopithecus roxellana; assembly: GCF_007565055.1. Taxonomy (NCBI): domain Eukaryota; kingdom Metazoa; phylum Chordata; class Mammalia; order Primates; family Cercopithecidae; genus Rhinopithecus; species Rhinopithecus roxellana. The sequence goes on from NC_044550.1 coordinate 50,882,374, forward strand.
TGTTGGCCTCCTAAAGTGCTGGGATTACAGGAGCCAGCCACAGTGACTGGGGACAGTTTTAAAACTTCAAAATTTGCATGCTATCTTTTGTGTCATACCTGACATTGTAGTAAGATTAGTTGTTAAGGTTATTAAAATTGCAAGAATTTGGGCACAGGAATCAGCTATGTTTCAGAACTGTAACTGCTGTGGCCAAATGAGTAAGGCTGGTGATGGCAGAGGACTTGGCAAATCAGCTGGACAGGATTCTTTTCCGTAGCTCCAGTGATGTCCAGTCCCTGACTGCATCAAGCTGTAGTCAGTGTAGGACTCAGATGTACTTTTAAAAAATGTAGGGATGAATTACATTCTCATTTAAGATTATTTTAAATATCTTCTGGGAAGAATAAGTGACAAGAGTGAATCTCCATTGGAGAAAACAGAAAGAAATTCAGTTAGTATTTTTAAAGTCACCCTATACACATAGACAGACATTAACCTATTAACCTAAGGGAGATTGCCCAATGAACACTTCACTTGCAACTCTTGGCACCTGAGGCTGATAGTGCTGTGTCCCCTGTTCCAACACCTTTTCATTAGGCCGTAAATACTTTAGTGACCAGTTGTGCTCTGTGTTCATGCTTTTAGTCTTCAGTTGTTTAGTCCGCAAAAGAATTCCAAACACTCTTCTGTCTCAGTAACTTCCAGCCTTTCTGCAATAAAGAAATTCAGTTAATATTTTTAAAGTCACCCTATTTACACGGACAGATGACCACAACAATGTGGTAGTACTTGTTTAAGCATTTTCCCAGCACTCTCTCATTCCATTCTCTGAACCACTTTATAAGGTGGGTACTATGACCAGCTACATTTTGGAGATGAGGAAGATGAGGACGTTGAGGAATATAGAGGTCTTCCAGATTATAAGTGACAGAGTTGTGATTCAAACACAGGCAACTTAACTAAACAACTGTGGGTAACCTCACATCTTACACATATTCATCTACTTGAGGCAGTTTCAAAGTTCCTGTGTTCCACAATCATGAGAAGGGACATGGGCTAGACTCCTTCTTTACACACTGCGTTTCATTTAATCTGCCCCAATTCTGCAAGTTACTTCCTGCACATTTTGTAGATGAAAACACAGGAGCTTGAGCAGACAGTGCTTGCCCAGAGCCCCCGCAGCTGGTAGGATCCAAACTGCAGTTAACCCAGATTTTCCTGACTCCAGAATTGGCATCTTCAGCCCCTCTGTAGCACTGCCTTTCTCCATGGCTCTCTCTGTTCATATATTTTTAGGAGGGCTTGGATAAATTGTTGATTAAATAGAGGAACACAGTACTTCGTTATACTTCATTTAAACTTAGTATGGGAAGGCTTTGTAAAATGAAGTGGGCGGTGGGGCCTGGGGTGGCACACATTGTGAACTTTACTTTTCTCCTCAACATTGGTAATAGCATAAGAAGATACAGAATAAAAGGAAGGTAGCTTTGAAGAAGTTTGCTGAGCTGGGAGGAAGAGAGTGAGTGGGGAGCCTTGTTTGGCCAATCAAGCTAGGGGAATTTGAACCCACAAGGGGAGACCATGGTTGAACCTTTAGTGTTTATGAATCTGAAGGATACTTCTCTTTCCTGTGGGTTTCAGAAAGGGCTTGACTTATTCTAGAAGGATTTTGTTCAGTAGAGTTGGGAAAGGCCTGCGTTATTTGTAGCCCAGAGATGCTATGTGTTTTAAAATTTCTTTGCACCTCTACAGCCTTGAACTTCAGTGTAGAAAACGCTGGGCTCAGGATCAATCAGAATTTGAAGGCTAGAAATTACTGAGATAGAACAGTGTTTGGAATTCTTCTGGGGACTAAAGAACTGAAATTCTGCTGCCTCTTGCCTCAGGCAGTTCTGCTGTCTCCTCAGGCTCGTGTACCACTGTAACTTAGGAAGTTACTGTCCTGCTGCCTGACTTTCTAGCTAGAAGAAGTCTTAGCTGAAAGTCAGGTGACCACTTTTGGTCACGATTGTAACCTGTGATAGCTTGTATATTCATAATGACTTTGTTAAGGGAAACTTATCTCTAGACCTGTGAGTTAATGGTTTTGGTTGGTTGGTTTGTTTTTTAAAGTAGTGGTTTGGAGCCAGGTCCTCTTATTCTATTAGAATGGATGAAGTGCATATTTTTATAAAATGGATCTCTTCATACTCACAAAATCCAGAAATAGAATCCAAATGACTCAGACAGACAAATATTATTTAGTAATTCTTTAAAGTACAGGAACCATACCATTAAACCTCCTGGCTGCCTATTTCATAGGTAGAAATCTTGCCAGATGCTCTCTAAAGCTAGCATATTGAGTCAATGTTTCAGGCTGAGCAAGATCTCAGGGTCCACCCATGTGGCATTTTACAAAAATAGATAATGAAAAGAGGGAATCAGCCAATAAAGATAAAATTGAGCAGAGAAATGAAAAGTGGTCATCTGAGACATAAAATTCAAACCAAACTTAAGTGGAGTTTTAGAAGAAGTAACTGACTGAGAGACTGTTCACACTGTTAGTGTTCAGGGGACTCTCAGTGTGCAGCCAGAGGTCCACAGAGGTTGGCATTTGATGTGTGTAATGGGGCATTATTTTTAGAAGCCATTTGATTATTATAATATACCAGGCATTTATCAGATTGACAAGTACTGGGACAGTCAACAAAAGTAAAAATTTTGAAATGTCATTTGAATGTTTGAGGCCTCTAAAAGTATAGAACAGTCAACAAGAAGTAAAAAGTTGGAAATGATCATTTGAATGTTTGCAGCCTCTAAAATTATGTGATTAATTCACATCCTAAAATCCTACTTTGTGAAATAATTTATGGTCTGAATAAACACAACTATAAATCACCCTTTTCATGTCTGATGGGTGGATAGAGTATAATTTCTTTTTCACTCTTTGGGTGGGGGTGAGAGTGAGGTTCAATGAGAGAAGAGTTTAGTTTTGTATTTTTGACTTTACATTTGGAAATGACGTTTCCTTGGACTTGAAGTGAGTATGTGTGATAAATATGTGGCATTGTTAATAGACTGTGTAAAAATATTCTTGTGCATAGAACCATGCATGGATGATCATATATGTATATACATTTCTACATGAGATTGTTAATGGACTGTTTTAAACTTTTACATGTTTGGAGCATCGCTTAAAATGTTTGCAATTTGGTAGCTGATCAAAGCCTTGAAGGCTTTGTGTAAGTCAATAGAGCTGGCATGACCAGTGGAGAATCTGAGGCCAAGGGAGGTTTTGTTTGAAGAATGGCACTGTTGCGGGGCTTGCCAGCCAGACTGTGAAGAATGCACTTCTGTTTTTGCCTCCCTACTGTACCTTCTTTTATCCTCTGCCTGTCCTCTAAGGACATGTGGAATTCTTCCCAGCCCCATTCTGCTTAACCTTGCTTCTGATCTTTCTATTCAACCCTTTAAGACTCTCACACACATAAACATCTTTCTCTGACAATGTGCCCATGTAAACTGATTCCGGGACCCAGCCTGGTTTGCATGCAGTTAGCTTGGCTCATGTATCCTGAAGGGGGCTGCCTTGGGTTGGACACATAAGGCCCTTGAAGTCATGCCAAGCAAAAGCACTGGCAGCATGACAAAACTTAAAGAGCTGAGTTGGCTACCTGTTGTAAAATGTACATGTGTCAAGCTGCTACTCCAGTCTTAGGCTCATTGTAGTCTGACACTTCCCAGAGTCAAGAATTGCTAATATTTATTTCTCACTTTGTTTAAAATGAAACTTTTGGGGTTAAATTGGTTTTGGTCACAATATACTGATTTTATTTTATATCTGGAGAGAAGATTTAATTACAGATGTCTACCTTTTCATTAACTTTATGAGCAAATCATGGTAAAGAAACACACTATAAAAGTAACAAAAAAAGAATGACACAATAATTATAATACTTTTCCAAAAGTAATATTTAATATTTGCAGAATAATTCTCACTTGTTAAGGAAATAATTTTCTTGCTTGCACTTAATAAATTAAAGATGATAATAAAATGTGGATTGGAAATGAAATCCTCCAGTGTTGTTTTATAGGTGATTTAAAAAAATAATTTATGAAACAACTCATTTTGGGTACAGATAGCAACCTCCATGATGGGAAAACAGCACAAAAAGCTTAGCACAAAATTAACAGTTTCCATGATGCAAGACATTGCTTTTTCTCTAGACACAGATACCAGTGGCACCTGGATGGATGAAAGGGACCTTCTTTGCCAGAGGAATAGGATATGTTTTTGACTCTAAGATGCATTCCAATTTCAAGATGTTGAAATATATATATATATTTATACACACACACACACACACACACACACACACACACACATACACAAAGTGTTAAAACCACATAAAATCTGGTCAGTTGGTTTTGGAACTGGGGTAGAATCTTTGAAGCTTTAAAGGGCTTGACAAGTCTTGTTTATTTCACAGTGAAGGGCCCCTGCCATCAGTCCAGGAGCCTTGGTAGTTACGTCAAGATAGAAAGCAATATTTTTCAGGGGTTTGGATTATTTGACATTGTGGGCATCCTCAGGGGTTCTGTATAGTGGGAAGCTAATACGTGGTGATTTTGATGAAGAAAAATGAGAATAACAATATCTACTTCTTTGTGTTGGTGTAGAAATTAAATTAGATGACTCTGCAAAGTCCTGGTGTATAGTAAGAGCTCAATTCATATTAGCATCTATCCCCTCTAATCTGAAAATAGGAATGTAGGAAACATACAGAGAAATTTCAAACTTTGTAACTGTTCATTTACATACCAATTATGCATCTCCAACTTTTGCCTCAAACTGTACTACACATTTTTATTTCTCCAGTGCCTAGAATATTGGTTGGCATACAATTTATGAAGTCATTGTTCAATTAATAAATAGGTAGTGGAAAATAACATAGGATATGTAGATTGGAAGTAAATTATGGATGAATAGACTAGAAAGCCATGGAAAAAATCATTTTTATTCACTATTTAGTAAATGTTTATTTTCTTCCCCCAGAACTTGGTTCTTAGAATCACTCATGTCTTAGACTAAAAACTTTGGGGTTGTGTCCCACTCTACCTTTTTCTTGCACAAAATCTTCTCATGTGTGCCTTCAAATTTTTGGATTTACATTTCCTTCTTTATTCCTGTTTATTCCTCCCAGTCAAGAGCCTTAACACATGGAGTACCTCAGAAGCATTGTAACTTCCATCCTGGCCTTTGGCATCTTTCTCTCTGTCTTCAACCTCTCTATGTGAGTTTCAAGACTAATCTTTCTAGAAGATTCATTTGAGTATTGTACGACCAGCTCAAATTTGTATCTCATCCTTAATCACCATGTCCTCCTACTTAACAAAACAAATCCAATTCCTTAATGTGACAGTCAGGATCGTCCACTGTGGAGAGCCCATTGTATTTAGCCTATCTCATTTCTTTCCACACACACCATCAATATTCCACTCCAGTCAGATTTGTATACCTTGTTTCCCTCTATATCCTCCCAAACCCAAACACTTCTTCCTGCCATTTGACTTTGCTGACACTTACTTCTTTGAAATCTCCCCTCTTCCTCCACACTTTTTAAAATCCTGTTCATATGCTCAAGTCCATCTTCTCCACCAAGCCTTCTCCAGTTATCCCAGTCCATGTTGACTTTTTCCCCTGTTTGAAAACTTCTGGAGTTATTTTTAACTGCTTTACATTTGTCAATTTTGCTTCTTCTGCTAAACTGTAAGGCCCTTGAGGCCAAGTACCAGAGCTTATATATCATTTGCATTCCTCTCAACACAGAACTAGGAGTTTATCAGAAGAATTGAAAAGCATTTTGTCATTGTTGTTGTTGTTTTTGACAAACTGAATTAGGGGACCAGTTAAGATGACTGAGCAAGGAACTCTATCCAATGAGAAAAGTGGTTCTCTAGGAAAATAGTATAGTCCAGGGTGGGGAATGCAGTGGAATGGAGGGACGGAGAATTTGTGTTAGAATAAGCCATTTTAGGCAAATTTGTGAATAATTTTGTGAATGCTGCTGAAAGCTACCTGAACGTAATTTCCAAAATGTGTAGATGGTTAAGGACATAGTGCAGAAATACTATTAAAATATCCTCTATGTCTCAAGATGTGAATTTGGTAATGATATGAACCCCTATTTCATTTATACTTTTTCTGAGGCTTTTCAAAACTGTTTCAAGCATTCTGTAAAACTTTTCAAAACTGTTACAAGTATTCTGTGAGAAAGTAATAGTTTTTGTTTTGTTTTGGCTTTAGTACTTCAGGCTCAATATACTTGGAAAATGTAATTAGCCACATTTGAATTTTTTTTTTTTTTTTTTTTTTTTTTACTGCAGAAATGCTGTCTTTAGCTTGCTAATGCACATTTTGAATCTCTAGATTCATGATGATGAAACTCCTTCTCCTCTTTTTTTGTGTGGAATATATATTACTATCACAAGTAGTACTGATGCTCCGCAGAACACAATTTGGGAAATACACTTGTAAAGGTAAAAAAATACTTTTCAGTTGTTTGATTAACACTAGTCTTTTTTGTAATTCACTGTAAGTAAATCTAACCTGTCCCTAATTAGGATATCATCCCTTCAAATTTCCCAAATGTATATGGCATCGAGATGGGTAACATAAGTCAAGCTGCTCAAACGTAAATTCACAGCAAGCTTTTGCAATGGGCAAGCTGAACTCTTTCCTACAATTGTGCTATCATGCTGGCAGCTCTAATGTATCAAGCTTAAAATATTGCCAATTTTGATGTTCAAATTGCTATTCTAGAGCAATTGGATTTGCAAACCAGGAACTGGTAAATGGATGTTGGATAAAGCTCACAATGGAGACATAAATGCTTTTTGGCACCATGACTTGGCATGGATAGATATCAAAGCTTATTTGCTCGTTTTTCCCTGAACTGGAGGCATTTAAACCTATTTAAAGTTCTAGATTTTCAGAGTCAATGTTCTATGAGTTTATTATAAATCTGTGCTGTAATAACTTTTTGGGAAACTCAAGGATTTCAATTATGTACTCCAGTTTTATTGTTTTTTGAAGTTCAGTATTCCATTCCTCTTTTGGGTATCCAACACTGCATCACCATGGCATGACCACCACCAGCACTTCTACTACTATAAACACCATTTAATGACCCTACTGTGAGCCAGGCACAGTGCTAATAATATTACACTTGTATTATTACTTATATTATCTCTCAGTACTCACAACAATTATTTGAGATAGGCTTTTACATGTGAGGAAATTGAGTTTGTGAGAGATTAAATAACATTTGAACTCAGTTCAATCAGATTTCAAAAGATATACACTTAACCATTGTAATCCATGAGTTTAGGCATAGTCCTTAGAAGGTGGATATACACATTATGTGTATAAGAAATCACATATGTTCTCATTCAGGTATCCCTTGGCCAAGATGGTCACAGATTTCTTTCATCTTATGTTAGTTAGCTAGGTTCTCATACCAAGTCCAGTAACCACTGGATATCAAATATAGGCAGTCCCTACTTTGCAAGATTCTATATAAGTTTCAGTTACCATGGCTTACTTAATCAACAGCAGCCTCTCAAAAATATAGTTCAAATTTCATTCACTATGGCATATTAACTGTGAATAATTTCGTAAAGTATAAGCTTTAAGGCCGGCTCTTAATCCACCAATCACTATGTAAATAACAGGTATGCATTATGATCAGTGACCAATCACATCATTTCTTTCAAAATCTGTCAGTGATTTGTCTCAGAGGATCTGTTATTCACCTCATGCGCAGACAGTACAGTGTGTAGTTGCATCGCCTCCTTGTCTTTTTTCTTTTCCCTCACCAAATATTTATTGCATACTCACCATGCTGGGTGCCAGACATAAAGACGTGAACAAGACACTCTCAGAGGGGTGGATGCATGGTTTGGGAGACTGATGAACCCATGTGACATTTTACAAAAATAGATAATGAAAAGAGGGAATCAGCCAACAAAGATAAAATTGCAGCAGAAAAATGAAAAGTGGTCATCTTGGACATGAAATTCAAATCAAACTTAAGTGGAGTTGTAGAATAAATAACTGACTGAGAGACTGTTGACACTGTTACTGTTCAAGAGACTTTAAGTATGCAGCCAGGGAAACTTAGCGAAAGCAAACTCATTGACATCAATGAGGGAAGTGGTTGTGATGAAAAGGATAAGCATGTCCCCACAAAGTGACATTAGCAAAAATTTTACATTAAAAGAACTTTCAGAGGTACTTCACAACATTGGCATCTTACGAGATAGGAAGCTATCGTTTAGAAATGTTGGAAGCTGCTCTATACTTAGGCGGGGTAATTTATCAAGACATAGAAAAGATGCTTATGTGTATGTGAGAAGAAGGCAAGTACTGTTGTATCATAATGAGATTTTTACAAAGGAATAAAACACATTAATATTTCTGATCTTTTTATTATGATATACTAGGTAAATATTAGTTTTACTATTTTTCACTTTATTATACATTTATGACTTACAGTAAGGGAATTTTTAACATTTTGACAGAAATTTTCATGTGTCATGGGACCATCATATTTTTTCTTCTTCATTATTAAGATTGTTTTACATGATTTGAGCTTGTAAGATCTTTTTTTGTGGTCTCAAACTACCATACAAAGTGAGGACTGCTGGTATATTAAAAAAGGTGCCCACACCTATATACCACGGAATACTATAAAGTTATAAAAAAGGATGAGTTCATGTCCTTTGCAGGGACATGGATGAAGCTGGAAACCATCATTCTAAGCAAACTATCACAAGGGCAGAAAACCAAACACCACATGTTCTCACTCATAGGTGGGAGTGAACAATGAGAACACTTGGACACAGGGTGGGGAACATCAGACACCGGGGCCTGTCAGGGGGTGGAGGTCTGGGGGAGGGATAGCATTAGGAGAAATACCTATTGTAAATGACAAGTGGATGGGTTCAGCAAACCAACATGGCACATGTATACCTATGTAACAAACCTGCACGTTGTGCACATGTATGCTAGGACTGAAAGTGCAATAATAATAATAATAATAATAAAAGAAAAACAGAGAGACATACCAGGGAATATAATATGAGGAAGAGGTTACCTACTGGAATGCCTCATCTCTAATTAAGTATTAGAATTAATTATCCTTTGCCAGGTAACTATGCCAACTTTTAGTCTGTTTTTAAAAAAAGAAACAGGAAATGGTAAAAAAAAAAAAAAAAAAAAAAAGATAAAAAAGGTGTCATATAATTAATATTTTCAGATACTATCACTTTAAATTGGGAACTACGATCAATATTTATGCTTTATTTCCTATGCCAAGCTGTAGTAAAAGACTTCACAAACCAGAAAAGACATTGAGAAAACATCCTGAAAAAAAAAGTTTTGAAATTGTTCAGTGGTTGATGAAAGTCAATTACATGGCACTGTAGAGACCCTATAGAAAGGTGTATAATGCAGGTTGAGCATCCCTAATCAAAATAGCTGAAATCTGAAATGCTTACAATCTGAAACTTTTTGAGTGCCAATATGATGCCACAAGTAGAAATTCTATACCTGACCACTTATAACAGGTCACATTCAAAATAAAGCCAAAACTTTGCTTCATGCATGCAATTACTAAAAATACTGTGTAAAATTGCCTTCTGGCTATGTGTATTAGGTATATAATGAGACATAAATGAATTCTGTGTTTAGACTTGGGTCCCTTTCCCTAAGATGTCTCATTAAGTATATACAAATATTCCAACATCCAAAAAAGTCCAAAATTTGAAACACTTCTGGTCCCGAGCACTTCAGGTAAAGACTACTTAGCCTATATATAAAAAATGTTTCCCTACTAGTATTCTGATGCCACAATTACTATTGAAGATGTGGCAACTAAAGAAGCAACTTTGCCAAGGGACTAGAGAGGTAACCTGAGCCCCACTGGAAATATCGGACTCTATCTGCCCTACAGTGTGAGACTAGAAATGCCACTGTTAGACTGTGGAATATTCTTTTCAGGATGAAGTTATCTCCATAATGTCTTCACCATATTCAGTAAAGCCAGGCAGAACTGGGATGAGGGTATGGCTGATGAAATAGATGCCTTGGGGTAATTGGCTGACTAGTCACTGTCATTCATTCAACCAATAATTTCTACCAATAGTTTCTACCACATTCAAAGCCCCGAAGTCATAGCTGAATAACTCAGTTATCTCTTTTTTTTTCTTGTGAGGGTGTCTTGATCACATGGATCACATATTTGAAATAATAGCAGGCAAACCCCAGCTACAATTACATAAATTATTCACTTAATGCAGAGAGTTATTTAGGAGATGCCATTTTGGAAGATTCAACAAAGACTTTGATAATTTTTGCATATGACTAAATCCTGGGGAAAATGTTCCTCTTTATTTGTGGAGAGAGTTCGTCAGAATAGATTCAGCTTGCCAGTTGTATTAGACCCATTTTATACATCACTCCAGATCTGCCTTGCCCCATCTGCCTTTCTCCTTCCCTCAGCCCCTGTCCATTTCCCTGCTTCCCTGACAGATCGACTCCAGGGACAGCTCACACTGTTCCTGTGATTGCAAAGCCCTTATTGCCCCAGTCTCATTTTCTAATGCTTGTGGTTGTTCTAGCCTCTCCTGTGGATGAGGGCCAGGCTCCAGCATGGTCTTCATGTGGGGAAATGCAGCAGTGAAGGTGCCAATTTCTGACCTAACTTGTGTGTGGGGCTCTGGCTTCCCCAGTGGCCTGCCCTGGGGGGACTAGAACACATGACTGGTAAACATAGGGGAGCTAACACCCCAGCAAGGAACTCTGACCAATAAAAGACAGAGACAGAAGGGAGCCAGTGGACACTTGCTTGCCCTTCTTCTCTCTGACAGGCTATTCTAAGATGCAGTGGTTTTCTTTAGCCTCGCTGGAAATATCCAGCATGACTAAGCTACCAGGGATGCGGTGTCAACTTGGGAACATATGACCTTGTGTCTGCTTTCCCTCTTTCCCTGCCTAGATTTACCTCCTACGCTTGCTTTCCTAGGATTCCCTCAATAAAGCATTGACATTGAGATTTGCCTTATGTCCTTTTTTCTAGGAACCCAAGCAAAGATACCAGTGTCTGCTAAACGTAATCAAGGGCTAGTTTTAAAACACTCTGGAGGCCTATAAGGACACTGGCTTATGTCATTACTAGTTATATTTTTACTAGTTTCTTAATCTGTTACAAAAAACCCCTTAAAACCCAACAGACAAAACAAACACTTCCACACAAAAAATGCAATATTTATTTAATAAATCCTACTTTGTATGCCATATGGTTAATGCTAATCCCTTTTGAGGGTTTAATATGGCACTATCCCAAAGGCAATGTTGATTAGAGAAAGCATAAGCACATATAAGCTATCACAAAAATAACTTAAATATGAGTACACCTGAGCCTCCAAAGATTTCCAGGTAATGAATGAAATGGTTGTCAAAATGTTTCATTCTGCTATTAAAGCCACTAATAATGATAATAAGAATTATTTGTATGAGACCAGATAGAGAAGATAGATCACTCCAAAAATTAAATTTTAGGGATTGTTGCTGTCTTTACTTCTTTTTCCTGGTCCATGAAGCTCCACCATCTGCCTGAGGAGCTCACAGAGAGGAGGTACCTAAATTAACATAGACATAATTATTCAAAATAATTTTCATTGGAAAAAGAAATACCATTTTAAAAGATAGGGAAAGGCATTCAACCTATCGTTCTGTAGTACAGTTGACAAGGTGCACAGGCTTTAATAGGTCAACACACAGATACTGTGCCACATAAAAATGGGTTTTCTTCCCTGTTACTGCCTTCTGGTCCTGAAAACCATTAATCCTATTAATTGCATATCAAAAGACTGGTAGCAATTCTACAAATGAGTAAACATAGAGATAAAAGTGTAATCATACTAGTCCAGCAAATTGGATTCAGGTCTTCATTGAACAATCCTATTTCAATTCAGCAATTTTATTATCACTGTTACTGGAACAAATCACTTTATTAAACAGAAGGAGCTTTTGTGGAGAAATTTTTTCTTGTGGGCAACATTATGAAGCGCTCTAACATAAAAACAGCACTTATACTTGTCAAGGGATTTCTTTAGGCAATTCAACTAATGGCTTGTGACAGGTAGGACTTGAAATGTTCATTCAAGCCTTCCATTTTGCTATGCGGCTGTATTTTTTGTTTTGTTTTGTTTTTTTTCATTCTAAGGAAAAAAGGTCCTTTCGATGCTTTTAGTGGAATTAATATTTTTAGTAAGGAGTTTGCTGACAAGAGGATCTCTCTCTCTCTCCCAACACCTCCCTCTCTTCCTTCCTTCCTCCCTCCTTCTCTTCTTCCCACCCTCCCTCCTCCTCTCTGGAGGCAGTGGAGTTTCAGGAACAAAACTATTGGAGAATAGAACAGCATTTATTTGTATTTAATTAAGGTAGACCATTCCCTAGGAAATTTTGCACAGGAGCCCTTAAAATATTTGAACAACTCACCCTATTCCAAGGCTAGACTAGAAAATGAACAAAATTGAAATGATGATCAACCATCAGCTTGCTTTCTAAATTCCCTGGGGCAACTAGGGCCCTGGGGAGGTGAGACAAGAGGCAGGAATGGAGTCTGGCTCCTTAGCTGCTGTGGGACTTGGAGCTGAGGGAATCAAAGACAGAATCCTAGGGAAACGGTGGGCTCAGAACTTACCAGGCTGATTTAAAACAATGCTACCTAGTAGAACTTTCTGTGAAGATGAAAATGTTCTCTGTGCGCTGTCCATTATGGTAGCCACTGACTGTCAACCTGTGGCTGGGATCTCTCAAAATGTGGCCAGTGCCACTGAGGAAATAAAATTTTAATTCTATTTGATTTCAGTTAATTTAAATTTGGATATTGGCTATCACATTAAACAGCAAGGTCTAAAGTGTTAGAACTATGAGGTCTAAGCAGAGAAGTAAAAACTTTCTCCAGAGAGAAAAGTCTTTAATAAGATTTGGCAAGACATGGTGAAATGTTCAGGAGCATGAGAAAAGGTCGAAAGATATCAGTAGAAACTGAAAAACTCCCACATGAAACATTGACATTTGGTCACTGATTAAAATAATACTTTAAAAAGTATTACATATAGACCTAAGCAGACTAAATCACCCTATAATATTAGGTCTTAATAAACTGAATATCCCTTAAAATACTGTTCTAGAGACAGAATCAAAGTTGGTCAACCAAGGCCACAGATCCAGCACAGATTGCTGTAAACTTTAAATAAATAGTCAAAAAGATTTTTTTTTGGTCAGTAAACTTGATAAATTATGAATTGAACATTTGACAAATTGATTTTTTTTTCAACGAATTGGTTACTTTGCATATTGGTCATTTGGTAAAATGGTTTTCAGTGAATTGGGCAGCTGTTCTCATCTCTCTGTGCTGTTTTGCATGTTCCAGGATGCTTGAACTGTCCCTTTAATATAGGAAAGCCCATCCTTTCCCATCCTCCTTTGCCTGGGAAACTCCTACACATCATTAAGATCCAAGTACATGCCACCTCCTCTGTAACGTCCACCCAGATTTCCTCACCCCATGTCCACAGGCAGAACTAACTGCTAACTTCTGTGGGTTTCCAAAGGGATTGGCAACTGTGAGGATGAGATAAACCTAGAACTGCTGGTGACATTTCTCCTCAATAGTGGAGATTCTGCCTGAAAACAATAGAACAGATAGGAAAGTTGAGTCAAGAGATGAAGAAAAAAGGACAGATTTCTGATGACATCATCTTAATACCTGGATCTTGCCATGCCTATTAACCCTCACAATTTCCAGTTACATGGAAAGTTTTTTTCCTTTTTGATGAAGACATTTTTTGAATTTTTTTTTATTTCTGAAACTAACAGCATCCAACCAATGCAGACATGTCTGTGTTTAGAAAGTTGAAAGTCATATTCACTTGAAATCTGCTTGTAACTTCTACTCTTTAGCCCTAGTTTTGCATCCACTTTCCCATCTGTGTGATTCCTGTTTTATGCATGAGGCTGCCATATACCTCCATGTCTTAGATTACCCAGAATAAACACATTCAGGTGTAATCTCATGAACCAGTAGGCTGCAGTGCCAGGTAGCATAGCATGGGGGAGTGCACACCTGAAGGGTGTCGAGCTCTGTTCTGTGCCCCTTTTCCTGAGACAGGGTCCACCTCGAGCACATTGCAAAGGTGGGGGTATTTTTCTGTGAAAACCACATGTGTTATAGTTTTCTTTTAAGGACTCAGGCTCTGGGTTCAGGATGCTTAGGTGAAAGTCCCTGCTCTGTCATTTAGCAGCTGAGTGACCTTAGCAAAATTACTTACCCTCTTCATGTCTCATTTTTCACACCTGAAAATGGGAATATTGGTGAATGCACTACCTCATAGAACTGTGGAGGAATTCATGAGGCCTTAATTGTCAGCTCTATGACTACTTTTTAGGGTACTTGATGTGGGTTCCCGCCCCTCCCTAACCCCCTAAGGAATGCTCGAGGTGGGCCCTGTCTCATGAAGAGGGGCACAGAACAGAGCTGGACACCCTCAGGTGTGCACTCCCCTGCTGTCAGCCACCCGACACTGCTTTACCCTTCGATCTGCTGCCTACTAGTTCACGAGGTTTTTGTTTGTTTGTTTGTCTTTTGAGATGGGGAATCTCACGATGCCTCCCATAGTGTTGTCCAGGCTGGTCTCAAACTTCTGGATTCAAGTGATCCTCCTGCCTCAGCCTCCCAAGTAGCTAGGACTATAGGCATGAGCCACCATGCTCAGTTAATTCATGACCATTTAAAACCTTTATCAAATCAGGGCAAGTTGCCCCACTTAGACTAATCCAAGATAGCTTTGAGACAGAATTTCACCCCGGGCTAAAGTAAAAGAGCTGTTAAAATGACCTAGATGAAGGAAGAGGCATGAAGCCAGATTGCACTTACCATGGAAGACTTAAAGGAAAGTACGAAAAGGAAGGTAAGAGGATGTGCCGACTTTTGAAACCACTCTTCTCTTCTAGTTTTAGTTCTTGTGTTTGGACTTCTGCCATTACCAATACTTCTGCTATTTTCTAAATTTTGTAATGTGGTGGTAGCAGATGCCTCAAAACACTCCAAAATAAATGCCCTTCCCATAGTAAAACGACACCCAGGTTTGGGATCTTTCTCTCTGGTTTCAAACTTAGGATCTCCTTCTCCTTAGGCAAGATGTTTAATTTCTTTCTCTCATCTATAAAATGGGATGGTGATAATACAACCTTATAGAGTTATGTGAATGTTAAATAAAGTGATACAAGAGAAGAAGCTGTAAGAGCATTTTATGTGCTTATGTTATTAATTATAGTTTCCCACAGTTTTAGCAAACAGAGTTTCTACCAAACTTACTTTGTATGGGCTCTGCACCACATACATCTCTATACACAGATGCTGCTTAGTGAGAATAGCTACACAGGTGTGCACCCAGAGCTCATCCATGAGAAACTTCCCCCAGAAGTTTCAGATAGATATGAGAGGAAAGCAATTGGATTTTAGTAGTTTGCACTAGAGTGTGAATGATTGATAGACTTATCTCACTCTTCCCAGTGATGCTTACTTGTTAATGCAAATGAGTCTCTTACTTCTGAACTGAGCCAGGCAGTAGGAAAAGACTCTTTTTCTTAAATCACACGGTGAGGCTTTTTGTTCCTATTTATTTCTGTTTGCAAAACAGATCCTGAAAGAGAAAATGGGAACATGAGTAGAATAATTTAGGGTTCGTAGAACTGAAATTGGGCAGAAGAGTCATCTGCCCTGAAATACCTTGGAATAATCCTGGATCCATTATTAAGAGAGATGAGAAATGGCATTGGAATGAGAGGTAATAGGAGTTGTGGCTTCCAGTCCCCAGAGGGGGATGATGTTAAGTTGGTTCTGCTTCAGTGTAACCATGGCCACCCCCATCTATTCCTCTCTCCTACAGTGAAGAGGGGACAGGACAGCCCCAAGGTAGCCTGAATGTTTAACCCATCTGGGTCGTGAGCACCTTTGATTCTCTCAGCTGGGGAGTTGGGCAGGTTGGTGCCTCTGAGATTTAGATGTAAAATCTTCAAGACAATTTAGGAATCAGGCCCCGTATGGTGGCTCACGCCTGTAATCCCAGCACTTTGGGAGGCTGAGACTGGATCACCTGAGGTCAGGAGTTCGAGACCAGCCTGGCCAACATGGTGAAGTCCCGTCTCTACTAAAGATACAAAAAAAAAAAAAAAAAAGAAAAATAGTTGGGCGTGGTGGCATGCACACTTATAGTCCCAGCTACTTGGGAGGCTGAGGCAGGAGAATCTGGGAGACAGAGGTTACAGTGAGCTGAGATCGCACCACTGCACTCCAGCCTGGGCAACAAGAGTGGAGCTCCATCTCAAAAAAAAAAAAAAAAAAAAAAAAGAATTTAGGAATCAAATCATGTCTTGTTCTATTCAGCTGCCTTCTCCCATGACCCACCATCTGACTCCAGAAATATTGGCTTAGGTAGATACTAAGTCTAGTCATTATATGCACTCCATCTCTGATTACCATTCATTATAGCAAACACTCATTCAGTCATTCCATAAGTAGTCTGGTAGGTGTGCACATGTGTGTGGACAAGGATAGTAAGGGGTCACTGTGGAAAACAGCATGCTTTGGGTTGGCCCTCAAGTCATTTAACTTTCAGTTCTGGAAAACTTCTAATAATATATGAGTCAGAACACATCCCCAGGTCTCACGCCATCTCTGAAGATAGGGTCAAGAATGATGTGATGCTGAATAGTGTCTTTTACAAAGATTATTTGATATTAAAAAGAGGAAGAATGAAAAGAAAATACCACTACTCCCTTTCCTTTATTAAAATGACTGTGTCTAAAAAGCCGGATGGCAATGTCCCCTGCTCCCACTTCTTCCAGAAGCATCCTTGGGTCGCCCCCTCCCCCACCCTGTAGCCTGTTGCTGGAGAAGCCCTGATGCTGGGGTCTGCCATCTGAGAAGCCATAGTGGTGGAGAAGCAGGCAAGTGCCGATTCAGCTTGCCTTTGCATCTTCTGACTTATTCACTGAGTGCAACTGAGAGCTTATTTCTTGCCGGGTGGTCAAGGGATGCTTTCACAACTAGTTGTTCTACATTTTTTAGCAGCAGCAGTGTACTGAATCCACTGTTTTACTGAATTTACAAAAGTTACAGCTGAAAACACCAGCATTTACTGAACACAAGATGATCTCAAGAGAATTCATTCATTCACTCATTGATTCTTTCAACCAAAATTTACTAAGCATATACTCTGACAGGCATTGATCTCTAGGTAACTTAAGGTCTCCTAGGAGCATTAAATTCTTTTAGTTTGGATGACACAACAGTTTATTTTTGTCATCCTCGGAGTTTTTATGTGATTTCTTTTTGTCATAGATGCAAACCAAAACCTCTCATTTTTCCTATCTCCAGCCAAAATTTCCTCAACTATCCAAAAACCTAAATTTTCTTCTGTCAGTTCTTTTTCCAGAAGTACATTATATTTACTGTAGCTCTACATTTAGTAAGGAGGCAAGAAATTGACACAATTTGCCTGACTAGAGGAGCATTTAAAAACTCTTCTGTTTGGGAATTGTCATATAATTTCCAGGTTTTCACAGAGGAAATGGAATTAAGATGAAAGTCATCATTAAATTGAAGCAAAATTTACTCCTTTTGTAGCTCATCAGCTACTAATTAATGAGACTCTCACAAGCACCGAACAATACTATAGATTAGGAGCTCCTGTCAGCCCTCACACTTAGATCGGAATCCATAAAAAGCCCACTTTCCCAGGGATGGCCGGGGAGCAGCCCTGGGTCTGCCAAGTCTCTGTTATTGAGGATTTATTTAAATATACTTTTAAAAGCATTTTCTCCTTTACAATGAAGACTTTTCTGTGTGTATTTCAGTAGACATTTAAAATCCCATCCATAATCTTTTTGAAATCTTTCCCTCATTGAAATGCCTTGGCTTGAGACCTAGCTAGCATTTCAGTCTCTGAGGATAGGAGGAAAAGCTGTGAGAAAAAACAATGACATAGAAAGGGGTTGCCACTGAGAATAAACACTTTGCCCTACCTTGGGTGAGTATTGAACTTGGGGAGGGAGGGCATGAGACCCGGAGAAAGGATGGGTGTTCTTGCCCCTGGCTCTTATGTCCTTCTTGGAGTAATTCCAAGGACTTGGAAGAGTAGGAACTGGTCTGGGGAATCTGAAATTTAATGTTTCAATTTGCTCTTCCTCATTTTCTCTTTTTACCCATCTGTGTGACTGTGTTTATGCATGTTTGTACACTTGTGTGTAATTTTTAACTTTTCCTTTGTTTTCTGCCTTTAGTTTTGAGATTCCAAAACAAAGTTTTAAAGTTACTGTTATTGTTCTAAAGTTTGACATTGGCAGTCTGAAATTTTGGAGAAAAGACTCTTTTTCTACTTACAAGGTGATAGCAAGGTTTGAAGGGTTTTTGCCTTTCCCTCAGTAGTATCTCTGATCCATCCATGGTCTCTAAGATGATCCCTTTTATGGTTTGAAGACAGATCCATGCTGGCAAGACAGTTAACTAGTTATCAAATGTGGTGAGGCCTTGTCCTCATAATGTTATGAGTTCAGGAAAAGCCACCAAATCAAAGCACTGTGGATAATATTCTTATTTCTTTCTTAAATTCTTCTCATCCATGCACTTCCCATGCCACTATTAAGGACAGTTTGGAAGAGAGGGGAGGTGCGGCATGAAGAGCTGGGTAGGGACATAAAAGAATCTTGGAGAATATTTGCTGGTGTCAGTTTGCAGAATGACTGAAAGCAGTGGAGAGTGGCGGTGAGGACACAGCGCCTGTCTTGTGGGTTCTCCTTTAGAAGGCTGTTGCAAACCTGGATTAGCTTAGTGACAACATGAATGGAAAACAGGAGAACTAATTTTTTAAGCCAGAAATGATTGGCCTCGGTATTAGATTAGATGGAGGGACTGAAGGAGAAGGAGTGAAAGATGATGCTTCTGTTTTTAACTTTGGAGAAAGTAGTTCCCAATCAAGGAGAAGAAGAGTTAACTAATAAGTAATTTATTAAGTGTCCACTCTACATTAATGTTGTGCTCAGGCATCAGGGGGCACACAAAAAAAATGAAAGCCCTGTTTTCTGCCACAAGACAGCCATACTGTAGTTTGAGTTAGTGAAACAATCTGTTACAAGACAGTGTCGACTAAAATGACAATAATAATAGCAGTTTCTATTTATCGGAGTTAGTTGTGAGATGGGTCCATTGCTAAGCACTTTCTATTGTTTTTGTTGTATTCTCCATACGGACCTAGGACAGCAATGTGATATAAAACTGAATTTTGATAAAAAACAATCACTTTTACTGAGTACTTACTAAGGGCTAGGAGCTGCATTAAGAGCTTCATAGAGATGCTCATCCCTCTGAGATTGGCACTACAGTGACTCACAGATTGCAGAGGAAATGAGGCTTTAAGACCAGTTCTATGTCCAAGTTACACAGTTAACAAGCTTCTAATAAGGGCTGGGACACAAATCTGGGTCTGCCTCATTCTAAGGCCAAAGTTGTTAATAGACAATGCGATGCTAAATTATCTATATCAAAAAGAAATACCCCTATAGTCTTAAAATACAGGCATTTAAGATTTTTTAAAAACAGAATCAAAAGCTCTGGCAGAACAAATATTCACATAAAATTGCCTTTTACTTGTGGCCAAGCCCTATTAATGAGAGCTTCATATCTTCCATTTCCTGTGTTAGTTCTGTTGACTCACTTTATTATTTCTAAATGGGCACAATGGATTGCGAGGAAGCCTTGCATGTGCTCATGCTAACTATGAAAATGCTGTAAAGATTCCCCATTCAGTACAAAGTGTAGACTGTGCTGTTGAAAGTAGGGTAGTGTCAAGATAAATCAGGGAAAAAACCCTCAGAACCAAATACTGTGTTGGAGAGTATCTTTAAAAGCCTATGCTTAAGAGGTATTTCCTTGGAATGCTTTAAAGAAACACTAGTTGTTTAAAGGGCCTCAGCCACCCTCTGCAATCTTAAGCATCAAAATGCTCACAGCTGGCTAGAAGTGGGTAACAAAGCAGTGCAGTGTGGTCTCATTTCAAATCCATAGGCTCTGTGGGTTTCTGAGTTTCCCTTTTGTGTATGACATAGAGTAAACTTTCAAGAGAGTTAATATAAATCCTTACATTCTCATTCACCATCTACATGAACGATTGTGGATAAATAGTCCCATATGCAAAAGGCTCTTGTGTGAGTTCAGTTTGGAGCCTACCAACAGCTCCACTCAGTTTTGGAGTTTCCAATCCATTCTTAAATTGTTTAATTCCAAAGGCAAATCTTTTAATGTCACCCTCCTGTCTCCTTCCCTTTCCAAGCAAACTGTGCTACAAAAGCAAAGGCCTCCCCTGGCCCTGTTTACTTAGAGTGCAAACCCTATTCAAGCCAGTGATGTCAGATTAAAGGAAGAAAGGGAAGAGAAATCAAAGCCTTAAACTGCACATAAAAGGCAATCGCTGGCAACCAATCTGTTCAACTTCCAACTATTTGCACTTTATGAATAAAGGTCAATCTGTTATTGGCACCCAAATGTTAATGTTCTTATGAGGGTTTAAGCTGCTTTAACAGCTGAATAAGTGAGAGTGAGCTATAGGGCCACACCTAATCATTCAGGTCCAGCTGGGACACAGGGGAGCATCTCAAAAAGGCAAAAGAGGCAGATAGTATGTGTTTGAAGAGGGGAGGTGGGCACACATTTAATGAGGGGTAAAAGGTGAGATCACTTTTATACAGGAAACTCAAGACTGAATGTCCATGGGGCTTTTTTCTTTTCATATGTTTTACATGCTGCTGGCTATATATGACAGCGAAGCCTGCCCTAGACCTGGACCTTATATAATCAATTATCTTCTAATATGTATTTAATTTTTCTCTTTTAAAAAACAATACCTCCGAATATTTCATAGCCCTTCAATCACAGTATCCTCTGGATCAGTGGTAGACAACACAGTAACAAGACAAACCTCTGACTTCCTGCTTGTGAGGATGCCCTTCTCCTTTCCAGTCTACATCTGTACTTAGGGACACAGTCACACCAGAGGCGTGGAGTTTCTGAGTGAATAACAGTAGATATAGGACAAAAGACCAACTTGGTCATGCTAATGGTAGTCATAAAAGCATCTTTTTTTTTCCTAACACATTTTCGGGTGGTGGCTAGCATAAGGACATTTGAATTCTACAGACTTCATTTCTGCATTAGGCAGAAAATAAGTTAATACAAGCCAAATGCCAATTTATTGTGCCCTCCAAATTATTCCATTCCAATGGGGTCAACACTTAGTAGAGGGCACATCTGGTTTTGTTCCCTCTATCTGTGAGGCAAACACGTCTCAGAAGTTTCTGGGTCTGTTCCTAACTAAATGTCACATCACCTCCATTGGCCTCAATTTCCTTATTAGTAAAATGACCCGTTACCTTTAAAATCCCATCCAACTCTGCTGGCCTCTCTCAGCTGGTTTCTTCAACTATGTAGTAGAGCTATGTTACTGTGAAGTTTAAGGAGTTTCTTTAAAAAGACGTTTTACCCCTAGCAAACTAACGCAGGAACAGATAACCAGACACCGCATGTTCTCATTTATAAGTGGGGACTAAACAATGAGAACACATGGACACAGGGAGGGGAACAACACACAGGGCAGGGGGCCCTGGGGGAGGGAGAGCATCAGGATAAATAGCTAATGCATGCAGGACTTAATACCTCGGTGATGGGTTGATAGGTGCAGCAAACCACCATTATGCATGTTTACCTATGTAGCAAACCTGCATGTACTGCACATGTATCCTGGAACTTAAAGTAAATTAAAATAAAATTTAAAAATACTAAAATGTAATACTTATGTAAGACATACTTATTACAAATAGGACTTTCATGAAAGATGGAGGGTATCCTTACGGCTAGACATAGGAAGGGACATAGGACATTATTGCTTATCCCCACTTGCTGTAGAGTGAGCAGAAGCAAGCTGTTCACATCCTCCTTAATTTTCCCCATCAAGCCTTTGCTGACACAATTCCTTCCACTTGGCTTATCCTTCCCCAATTTTAACCATCTGTGAATATGCAACTCAGATACACCCAGTTGAAATGATTATCTTTCCATCTCTCTTCTGCGATTACCCTTTATTCGGTGGCTTCACACATTCCTTGATGGATTATCATTGCTTCTGTACATTTTTGTCTCCTTTAGAAGATAGCAAATCCTTTGAAGTCTGGAACTGTGCCTTTATATCCCCTCCAGTGCCTAGGAAGTTCCAGATTGTGTGGAAGGCAAGCAATATCTGTTTGTTAAACAGAATTCAAATAATACTTTTTCTTCCTGCCTTCCAAATAAGCTAATTTATTTTTAAAATAGGTAATACATTCAAATGTTATAAATATCACAAGTTACAAATTAACTCATAAAAAGTAATTCTTCTTCCCACCCCTTCTCCCTGTCTCTCATTTTTCATTCAGAAAACAACTACTGTTACTGGTTTCTTTTTTATTTATTTATTTTTGAAACAGCCTTCCAGGATGTAGTAAGTAAAACTGAGACCATATCTAAAAGTGTTTAAATGCTAAAAGAGGGAGAGTCTCACAGACTGGGAAGAATCATTCTCTATTCTTCTCATCATTCTGTGGCAGACAATACTTTTCCAGGGCAAACAACGGCTGCCTCCATTCAGAAACTGCAGGTTCTAGTGGAGTGAAAAGATGTTATTAGCAAGCTGTGTCTTGTTGGGCAAGACCTTTAGCCTTGTTGTACCTATTGGGTTGATGTCTACCAAATCTCCCATCCCTACAGTTCTCTGATTCTTATCTGAAAAAGAGTCATTTCACAAAATTAGAGAATCAGCGTTAGAGAAAATGAATTCGATATTAGCATTTTCAATCAGGAATTTAACCTTTGAGCTCGTGAAGTAGCTTTGCCAAATCAATCTATTTAGGAAATTAAAAATAAAATTAGGCACATTTATTGCAAATTAAAGTGAAATGGAATTGAACATTCGTAACTGGAGCCAGAGAAGAGATGTTTCGTGGAGATCATTGTGCCAACAAGGGAATGGGGCCAATCTCAAGTGCTACACATTTCTTCTGGAGCTAGGAGCCTTATTTCTGCTTCTCAGTGGGCTTTGGAATAGGGGTAAGGCAGGGAGGGCTGTGAGATCTGTAGAACTGTGCTCAATCTCTTCTGTATATGTGTTGAGTCAGTCAAGGTCCTCGCAGGAAACAGGTCTCACACTCAAGCTGGGTAATCTGGAGAGAGTTTAATAATGGGCTATTTGCAAATGGCTACAGAGGATTTTCAAAAATAAAGCAGGGATAGTCTAGTATCTTGAAGTTAGTAAATGGGATACCATTATCACCCACTCTTTGGCTTGAAGGGACAAGGAGGAGAAGAGGTATAGGAGTCTCTGGAGAAAGCAGCTACATAGGGAGGGCTCCCTGATGAGAAATGAAGATTGCAACATCCAGCATCCACCCATCCTCCTTTGCCTGAACAACCTTAGCTCCTCCTTTAGGATTCCTCCAGGTATCTTCTCTGCTGGGAGAGCCTTCCCTGAGCTCACTAGTCTGGGCTGAGCGCAGAGTTTAGTTGTCAATATAAGAAATATGTGAATCTTCCTATCCTAGCACAAATCACATTGTTTTATATAATAATTGCCTCTTTACTTTTCTGTGTCTCTCGCATGTCTGTGTGTTTCTTGAGGACCCAGAATCTATCTTACTGGGCTTTTTTTTCGTAGTATCCAATCAAATATTTGTGGAGTGATGGGAAGGAAGGAAAGGACTAGTTCTGTCTCATCTCATAGTCCCTTCATGTCATTACCTCTGGGGGACCTGGGCTACGGCTACAGGCAATTCTCTGAGTGCCTAGAGAGTTTTGCTCTGTATCTCCTGTCTAGAATTAACCCTGAGGAGATCACCAGCTAAATGTGAAAGAAAGTGTGCTCAGAATTTTCATCATAGCATTGTTTAGGAAAAAAAATTAAAAGCACTAAACATGATGTGGAAGATACATGAAAAGATATTTGTGATATATTGCTATGTGAAAAAGCAAGTTACCTACTAATAAGAGCACTATGATCGCATTTTTGTAAGGTATATGCATAGTTGTGTGAATTTGGACAAATTATCAATAATTAACTTCTTCAAGCCTCACTTTCCTCATTTGTAAGCTATATCTACCTCAGAGGGTTGTTCCGAGGAGTAAATGCACAGACTATTAATATTATCTACATGCACAGAAAGATATATGAAAGAATGTTCACAAAATATTTCCAGTAATCATTGTCATGCACTTGACTTTCTTCTTTGTACGTTGCTGTGTTACTTGAAATTTTTTCACAATAATCATCTATCAATTTTACAACAACACTAGCTACTAGAAAAAGAAGAACTCTTGTTTTAATTCCTCCACCACCACTTGTTAACTTTGTGTCTTTGGGGAAGTAACAGGACACCTCTGAACCTTATTTTCCTCATATATAAAATAAGTGTTCATTTCTTTTCTATCTCTGAAGATTTTGCTACAGATCAAATGAGTTATTGGATATGTACATGTTTTTAGAAACCATCAAAGTAATACACAAATATTAGACCTTATTACTGTTAACTTAATTGGAATAATTTACTTGGATTTTTTTTTCTACTTCTCATCCGGGTGTTTTGTGGGAGACAAGCTGCCTTTATGAAGAGGCCTTATGAAGCCCATCAATGATGGAATTGCTAGTGACACCAATGACCTTTTGCCATCCTCATGATGACACTGAGAACTCCTAGCCACCAAATTATTAACAGGGCAAACTATGTTCTGAGCTTACCTTTGCCCTGGTTTGTTTTCACTGCCTGAGATCATTCTTCTCCCTTCTAGGCACGTGTCTCTCTCCTTTCAGAATGAGTTTTGTGTATTTCCATGCTTTGTTGCCGACTTGTGATATTAACTTAACAAGAGTGAGAGGTGAGCCTATTAGCACACTTTTGGTGAATTGGTAAAAGGATTTAGGGGGTGAATCACCACTCTGGTTCATGAGGTTGAACGAGCTTTGGGAGCCACTGGGGATTTGGTAATATTTACTGCAGTTTCTGACGCATCATCTCCTTCCTCTTCACTCATGAAAGATGCAGACGCCTTCAGGGAGGAGGTCCCAGTCGAGCTTGACAGCATTCTGGGAACACAAGGAGGGACCTGTAGTCAAAATGTACAAATCTGAAGGAGGCCTTTGTGCACAGAAGCTATCCTGCCTGTAAATGTCCCCAGTCACCAGATTAGTGCCAATTTATTTTCCAGTGAAGACACCAGGGGTCTGGGGGTGGGGTGGAGTTTGCAGGAGGGAACAAAAAGGAAAAAGCGTACTTAGCACTAACCAAATGAGAGCCCTGCTCTGAAGTAACAGCCGAATGAGCGTCCACTGAGTGTCTGCTGATGTGCGTGTGCTGATGTCTCATAAGTAGAACCGCGAGCACATGTGCTTGGGGGAATATTTGTGTGATCAGGCTATGAATATTTCTTTTGTGTGACACATTTAAAATTGTAATTAATTTTTTTTTTGCTCTAGCTGAGAAATAACATTTATTTTTTTAACCATGAAAAACAAGTTTATCGTAAGAAATGTGGATAAGTTTGAGTGTATTTTACTGCCTGCTCCTCCCTCTCCCACCACCCTCGCCTCTGCCCCTTCACCCCCCCTCCCGAATCTTGACAACATGTTTTAGCACACATTGGGCTCTTGATGTGTTCAGGATTTAAGGCCTCCCTGAGAACCAGAAGGAGTACATTTACTCTCTCCTTTCCCACTCTTTGGAAGGTTTCAGTCCAAGCTTATAAAAGTCATTTCCATTTTCAAAAGCAGAGTTGGTAAAACACTTTGGAAACTTTCCCTGCACCCCCATTCCCCCCACCGCACTCCATCTTCTTGTTCGAGAAATGCAAATCTAAAGCCAATCCTATTTTATGTTAAAAAGTGAAAAACATTTCAATGTATTCTTGTCTTGTATGACTGGCTGAGAGCCTCTAAATCCCCACCATTTACCAAATTAAACTAATTGAAAGTGCTTCCAAAAGCCACATCTGTAGGCTGACGTTTGTCCCTGCCTTTCACTTTGGGCTCGGGAAACTGTTCTCCATTCCATTGATCCCTGAATAGTCATGCCTGTCAGGAAGCCACATCAGCCATTATCATTCTAATTTTACTGCCTTTCTTGGTCCCTAATCTAATTTGCAATGATGCTTAAGCATTTCGCAAGGCCATAGCACTTTCTTCAGAATTTCAACAAGAGCATTAAACCCTCAATTTACATTAATGAAGTGCACATTTAATTAGGGGAGAGGGTAAATGGAGGGCTCTTCAGGAGCAGTTTGTGTGATATGATAGGCACTCGAAAAGGCAAGGAGATATATCTGATAAAAGACTTGCCATCCATCAGATGGCTTGATTTCTTTCCCTCACCCCCCTAGGATTTTCCCAGCCTCATCTTCCTTCTCATTCCCACCCTTCCATCAACTAACTCTACCTCTCTAAAATTTGCTCCAAAGCCATGACAATAAAATTATGAAAGCAGACCTGTCAACAAGGGAGGGCCGGGCAAAGAACTATTTAAGAGGATCGTGTGGTTTTCAGTTCCCGTGCTGCCCCCCAAAGGGGAGATTAACTTGTTCTTTTAAATAATGAGAAACATAGGAAACCATCACCAGTCTCCGTGTTTAATGAATGCATTAAGCACACAGACTGAGCAGCACAGAGCTACACAAACTTGGCTTGCTGTTGCGAACAGGGTGGGCAGGGGAAGGGCCGGGGATGAATTTCTGGTCATAGATCCTATGCGATGAATTCATTACCACATATTATCTGAGATGCAGTGATGTCATGCAATTAAGTCACTGCCATAGGCTCTGCTGGGCAAGGCTTCTGACGCAAAGGAAGTATGCGCGCACGCGCGTGTGTGTATGTGTGTGTGTGTCCACATGCATATTTATCTAGACACAGAAATATTTTTCTTCCCTTTAGCCTTTTGAATGTGAATTCTAGGTATGTATGCCTTTCTTTTGTTCTGGGGCTACCTGTTTTCTTTCTTACTTCATGAGGTGTGAGAGTTAGGGCAAGGCTTACATATGGATTTATATTTTGGAACCTTGATTTTCTTCCTTCAAGTTCTCCTTCTTCTTCATCTGTTATTTAATGATGATGTTGATAACAGTAACAAGTCTCTCAAAAATATAGTGATGTTATCAAGTACAACAAAAGCAACTCAATAACGGAATGCTGTTTCATGCTTAACATTTTTGCAAAATTGATATTTCGGAGCTAAAAATAAAAGCATCTGTTCACAAAAGGATCTTGTTTGCATGTCCCTCAAGTATAAAAGTTACATTTTGTGGAAAAAAGTATGTATTCTACTAACTCACTAACACTAGCTAGACATTAACATGTAGCTTAATACATTTTCTGTCTTCCCACTACCTTATGAAGATACTGGATAACAGTTTCCTGGTCTTTGGGATAAGCACCATTTTCAAGCACATACAATTGGAGATCAGTAGGAAATCAACTCTCTTCCAATTACGTAGTCCATGGTTATTCAGGATGGCTCTAAGTAGCAGGAAAGAAGGCCCTAAAATTAATTTTCTACTTGTACCTTGAACCGGACAAAGAAAACTAAAGGTGGCACCACAGGGACGGGAAAACAATGGAAAACTGATGAAAAGAAAAAGAGGTAAATAATATGAGGGCATTAGATAGTAAACAGGAATTTTAAGAAAAAATGCAAGGGAATAAAAAAATTAAGGAGCGAGTAAGAATATCACTTTTATATCCTGAATCTTGGGGTTCTTCGTGGTTAGATCTGGGTCAGCTGTATGATGTTGGGCAAGTTACTTTACCTGTTTAATATTTGGCTTTCTTATTTGCAAAATGAAGATAATAATGGCACTTCAGAAGGTTGTTCTGAAGATTACATAAAATACTGCACATGAAGGGCTTACTGCCTGGCATCTAATAAAGAATAAATGAAAAAAAGAGAGAATATAGTAAGTATTCAATAAATGTTATTAGAGAAGAAAGGAAACATGGATACATTACATGAGTGAAAACCCTCAGAAGGATAGAGAAAGTTATGAAAGAGAATACATACTTAAATTAGGAGTGACAGGGGTGAAAGAACAAATCCCATTTAGATAATAAACAATGTTAAGTGTGACCTTCTGTCTTTTCTATGGATGCGTCCAACAGAGAAAGAGAAGGCTGTTAAAGACCACGTCAGAGAAGGAGAAAATAAACTAGGTGGATGACACATTTAAAAATCTGCATTCTAGGCTATTAGAATGTGCCTTTCCCAATAGCCCTCACAGTGGAAATTGATTTTTTAAAAGTGCAAATAGGGAAGTTTTGCCTATGTCTGGGATTAGAGGTGTGCCTTTGTTTTCCATGTAAAGGACAATGGGTATCTCTCTGAAAATGACAGTACCTGACTCCTTTTCCTCCTCGTCTTCTTCCACCATCAGTGGTGGACATTTTAAAGACATCTCTGTCTCCAATTGTCTTCCCAGAGACAATCTCTATTCTTTAGAGATATCTATGTATATATGTGAGACTCAGGTTTTAAATTTTGTTCTTCAATCCCTTCTGTTATGTCCAAGCCTGGAGGAAAGTCATGTCAAATGTCAGAACATTCTATTTTTTCCCCCTAGTTAAGAAGTAATACTTGATCATTATTAAAAAATTAGGAACAATGCAAAATTCTGCAAGGTCAGGTTGAGGAAGTTTATAGTTTACAAACTAAATGTGAAAACATTATCCATGAGGAACACGCAGAGGGACAGTTTAGTTGCTGGGGACTGGTACAGATGTGCTGAGTATTTGGAAGTGATTAGTGATCTGACATCCACTCACATCTTTAGTTCTCATTCCCGAATGTGAGTACACAATGCTGCGACAGACAGGTAGCTGAGTGTGTAACAGACAGTAGGCTAAGAATTGGCATTTGTCATGTTGGCATCGGGTCCAGAACTTGCTGAGGCACCTATGGCTTCCTGGAACCAAAGCAGACTCCATTTGTTGCCCAGGAAAGCCTTCATTCAGGGCCTTCATCTACAATTACAACATTCATTCCTCATCTCAAAGGTGAAAGGGCTGCTGTATCCTGGTGGGGACTAATTCCTAATGAAACGGGTGATGGTTTTGTATTTGTGTATTTGCACAGCACATGGACTGTGACTATTTCTCAAGTAAAAGAAACTTGGTGCAGGCTGAAGGGTGTACAGCCAAGACTTGCTCTGAGGACTATGAGGCTGTTCATGGAGAGGACTGAGTGTGGCCCTCATGTAGTATTGCCAGGACTCTGCCAATAAATGCCAGCAAGGATTGCCGTGACCTGGACTTTGAAGCTGTCTCAGCCTATAGCACATGTACAAAAAACATGTGAACACACACAAAAAGTTGACTTTCAGTCATGATTTTTCACAATGTACTCAAAGCCTGTCAAAATAGGTGAGATTGATTTTTCATGTAATTATACAAATTTTCCAATCCTTTTACCCAGTTTAATTAGGAAAGGGTAGATGGCAAATAGAATGTGTGCTAAGCAATTTCCTTTGTAGGATTTGGTTAAGAATATCTAACTCATATTTGTCTTCTCTCTAAATATACTGCTTAATTGGTTGTGAGAAGTGGGAACTTGAGATCCTCAGTGAAGAACCTAAATTGGTTCTCTTGTTGACAAGAGCCTGTATATAAAACAGACGGGAGAGGGACTGAAAAGATGACAATGGTTTAAGCACACAGGAATCTTTCTAACACTGGATGCTTAGGAAGAAAACCCATTGTTGGAAATTGGCCAGATCCCAGTCTTTTGAGAAATAACCACCATCACAACAACTTTTCTCTGTACCCTATAGCCTGAGGTAGGTAGCATTTGCCATATGCCATAGATGGAGTAACTAGGGGGACAAGAGTTTCAGCAGTTGTCTGAAATCTCACAACAAGTTGAAAATAGAGCCCTAGTGCCAGCCAAGTTTCCTGCCCTGAAAGTGAAGAGAGAGACCTAAAAAATGAGATTAGATTTGAAAGAGCATCTATGGTTTCCAGGGACTTATCTGAACTATGTTTCTTCTGTGACCCTTTTTGAGTTTACCCATCATAAGTAATGGCACGACCTGTTCTTCAAGTCATTCAAAAATGCATTTGTTCTCCACAATAGAGAGAGAAACTCCAGCCAAATTATATTCTAATGTATCATAGTCTTGAACCCAGGGACCATTTTGCATTGCTGACTAGGTGGCTGCTGAATACATTATTATTCCAACATGGTTTGAGTCAGCCTTGCAAAGAGGCAGAAGTACCTAGATTGCCTCTAATATTGTTATTATTATTTTTTTTTTTTGCAGGGTGAGATGGGCAGGGTAAAAAGGAGGACAAGAATAAATACTTGGGTATAATCGGCTCTTGCTGCTGGGTAGGTATTAGCAGCCCCTTTAGACATCATTTCTGCAGGAGTAGATTGAATGAGTGTATCTCTGACAGAATTTCCATGCTCCCAGCTGAAGCAGGTGTAGCTGGGTGGAGGAAGGCCAAAGAAACTCAAGAAGGTAAGTATTTTAAATAGGTGATTGTGTTTTTGTTTTTGTTTTTTTTCTTTTTTTTTGAGACGGAGTCTCGCTGTGTCCCCCAGGCTGGAGTGCAGTGGCCGGATCTCAGCTCACTGCAAGCTCCGCCTCCCGGGTTCACGCCATTCTCCTGCCTCAGCCTCCCAAGTAGCTGGGACTGCAGGCACCCGCCACCTCGCCCGGCTAGTTTTTTTGTTTTTGTATTTTTTAGTAGAGACGGGGTTTCACCGGGTTAGCCAGGATGGTCTCGATCTCCTGACCTCGTGATCCACCCGTCTCGGCCTCCCAAAGTGCTGGGATTACAGGCTTGAGCCACCGCGCCCGGCCTTAAATAGGTGATTCTGAATTTTCAAGTTTCCTCCTGGCCTGAAGGAGTTAAGCTGTCAGTTATCTACCCAATGGCTTAGACATGGAGAAAAGAGACCACAATACATAATACTCCAGGTTCTTTTTTATATGGAGGAAAAACTGAATTCATTTTAATTTAAAAGTCTGAACTCAGATTCTTAGAAGAGGCAAACCAAGGAAAGTATAAAACGACTTACTGATAAGAAATATCTTCTGCCACTAGAGATGGTTGGAGCTAGTCAGTAAACAAAGCCAACACATGAAGTAATAAATACGGCATTGTAGTTAACCATGCCTTGCTAAATCACCTATCACCATAGCATCTAGACCCTTTGCCAGTGAATCTACCTTAACTAGACTCGAGACACTGCAGTACTAATGTAGTGTACTGAATTGTACCATAGTGCCTGCACAGAGGGAGCATTTCTTCCTAAATACCCTTTTAGTACCATGGAGGACTAAGGCGGGGGGAGAATGGAGCCCAATATGCTATTGGACAGAGGCCTCACTTAATTCCATGCCAACTTGGCAATGCCACACTGTCTGAGATACTTGAGTCCCTCAGGCTAGGTCCGAGAGCAGTTTTCAAACATGAGAAGAGAGCTTGGCAGGCACAGGGAAAATGGTTTTCTTTGCCCCAAGGCCTGAATTGCTGGATTGGGTATTTACACTGCCTGGGTTTGCCAGATTAACACTCCGTTTTTCCTTTTAGGCCACTTTAGCTGTGTAGATTCTGCCTGTGTGCAACTAAAAGGAAAAGCTGTTTCTCCACCAATGTTGTTACTGCTAACTTTTCTCTTAAAATGTAAATTTGGCCCCTTGGGGCCTTGTGTATTCGTGACAAGGTTTATGTCAGTTTGATAGGGAAAAATGTCAGATCTACATTCAAGAACCTGGGAAACATTGGAAAGTCACTTTTCCCTTGAAAAGCAATAGTTCACTACAGACCAGTTGGGAAAAGAAGAGCATTGTATCTGCACGAGGGCTTACAGATTGGCTAAAAAGAAGTAACTGGAAGGAACAAGAGAAATTATAAAGTGTTTCTTTTATTTCTGTTTCTTATTTTCAAGCCATCCTGTTCATGTTGCAAAGGCAGTATAGTGGAAAGATTACCCAGCTAGGAGATTAGAGACCTTCATTTGAATCTTGATCCTGACACTAACTTGCTGGATGACTTTGAACTAGCTACTTAACTATTCAGGGTTTCCTCCTACCTAATGTTGGAGAGTTGAACTTGATGCTGTCTAGAAGGTCCCTGCTAGGTAGAATATTTGGTAGTTCATCTGAGTCTATTCTGTTTTGTGGCTCTAATCCACACCTGAGTGGAGCCATTCATTTTATCACTTCCCTTTTTCATCCATTCATACCACAAACAGGTGTTAGGTCCTTTCTCTTCAGTTTCTATTTTTTAAAGTAGTCCATACTAACTGTCTTTATCTTCTTAAGGCTTCTGAGTGCCTTAGCCTTTCTTAATGGCTACAATGCTTGTTTGAAGGTCCTGAACTTTCTCTCTATGAGTGAATGACTTTTTTTCATCTTTTCTCAGCTTCCTCTGAGGCTGGTGCATTTGACATGGTTGACCTTGTACTTCAAGATATTTCTGTCTCTCCCTGACTCCCTCTGTGATACTCACAATACCAACTCTTCCTTTATCTCTAGTTGCTTCTTCTAGAAGATCTGGTTGCAATCTTTCTCTGGACTTTAGAATCATCCAGTCAGCCATGGCCTGGATTTTTCCTGTTGTATATTTCACCAAACACCCACAATCAGCAAGAGTGAGCCACATTTATCTCCTTGCTTCTGAAACCAATGCCTTGAAATGACATCTGATTCCTATAAAAAGTGACCGATTCTCCTAATCACCAAGACCAGAATTCTTGGTCTTTTTAAATTATTTTCTCCTCTTTACCATAGCATATCTAAAAAATCATCAGATTCTTCAGATTTCACCAGCAAATTGACACTTATATGCCCCCTTCTTTTCCATGTGTATTTCACCATCTGTTTCCTCTTATTTAGTCAGTCAGTAAAAGTTAACTGATTTCTGAGTGAAAGGTACTGGCTTACAGGCTGTGAGAGAAGGGAAGATGTGGAAGATATGGTATTTCCCTTTAAATAGTAACAATTCAAAAGAAGTTTCATTTATTAGTTACAAATTATAATTAATTAAAAGGAAAAGTAGAAAGTAAAAGTAAAAAAATTAAAAGGTAATTTAATTGCAAAGAAAAGTAGAAAGAGATAGGTGACAAAAGAGAGGAAAATATAATATTTGGGAGTTCGTGATAGCTACAAAATATATCTTTGCCAATTTTAATTCATCTCAAATTCTGGTTATTTTATATTTCCAAATGGTTCTTTCTTGTCGGTCTAAATTACATTTGTAGTTCTCATTTCTTTCTTTCTCCTCTGTGTTTCAGGCAAGTTACTTCCTGTCTGATACCCTGCTCTCAGCATGTGTATTCTCCGGCAGCTCTTCAGGTAGCTGAAGTCTCTTACGACGTTTTCATTTTTCCTTTTTGGTAGCTTTGCAATCCTTATTGTAGAAGCATTGTATACTTTCTGCCTGGATAGGGGAACTGTAGTATACTTCCAGATCAATGTCACTTTTATTTCATTCTCCATTTATTCTCACCTAAGTGCTATACTCAATCAACAAACAGTTTACACACCTGTTATTTGCTCTGTGGTAAGAGTTGGGTATAGAATGTTGACTGGGACTCGCTTCTGTCCTCAAAGTTATCGTATGTTAGTAACAAAGTTAGACACATAAATAATTTTAATTTATTATGATAACATGCTACAATAACTCTTGTTAACATTTATTGAGAACTAAGTATGTCCCAGGCATTGTTCTATATTTCTTACGTATATTAATTCATTTAATCCTCACTAAATATAGGAGATCAATACTGTTGTTATCCCTTTTTCACAGATGAGGAAGCTGAGACACAATCATGGTAGAGCAAGATTTAAAAGTAGGCAGTCTGACTCCCGATCCCTCACTCATCCACTACTGTAGACAGCCTTCTCTGTGTTTCATTAGCACATAACAAGAATTCATGCTATTGGAGTACAAAGCAGGGTTTGTAATATCAATAAAGGGGACAGTTTCATAGTGTTTTAGCTGAGTCTCGAGAAAAAAGTAGAGTTTTAGTGAAGGAAGAAAGAAAGGCACTACATGCTGTTTGTATGTTTGAAGGGGTTGCTGTTAAGAGGGTCTAATAGGTAAAGATCCTGTTGTGGAAAATGAATCTGGGAAGGACTAAAAATGGAACACTAACATTTAAAGAACAGAGGAAGAGAAGCAGTTGTGGAGAGTGAGAAAGAGTAGAGATAAAGCAGAAAAAATCCTAGAGAGTTTAGTATCATGACCAGGAACTAGGCATTTCAAAAAGGAAGAAACGATCAACAGTGACGAATGAGAAGAGCTGGAAGGAATGTAGATGGAGAAAAGCCTAGAGATTTGTTACCTAGGAAGCTAGTAATGACCTCAGAGAATGCAGAATGGTAGAGGTGGAAGCAAAACTTAGAGGATTATTGAAAAAAATGAGAAAAGTAGAAAAGTCGAAGCAGGAAGTGCAGACATTTCCTATACCAATGTAGACATATTTGTGTTTATATACATACACATATTCATGTGTGTTCCTAGTATTCTTTAATGCACAATGTTGAGGTTATCCTTAAAAAAAAGATTAATTTAGCAAAAGATAGAAAAGCAGATCTGAAAAGAGAATATATTCCTTGCAATTATAGACTATGCTTAATAAATAATACTTAATTTAGTAGACTGTAGCTTGTGACAACATGAGAAGTGCATCCAGCAGATTCATAGTAGTTCTTACTGGGGTACCTGTTTACACTGTTGCTAACAAACTATTTGGGCAAGTTATTTGTTGTATCTGGACTAGTTCCTTATCTTCCAAGA
The DNA here is from genome assembly GCF_007565055.1 of Rhinopithecus roxellana. Taxonomy (NCBI): domain Eukaryota; kingdom Metazoa; phylum Chordata; class Mammalia; order Primates; family Cercopithecidae; genus Rhinopithecus; species Rhinopithecus roxellana. The sequence continues at coordinate 50,917,333 of NC_044550.1, forward strand.
ACTAAATGATTAAGTATCATCTAACATTTTAGGATGCTCTGATCTCCTTTTAACTCATAGAAATCACCAAAGTTAGACAGCTAATGATCACTCTTTTAAATATTTCCTCCTTCATGATATGGGAAATGATTTTTAACACCACTTTAGCCCAGTAATTCAGACATCTCATGTTGTATATGCATGCGTGTGTTCATTGCAGTGCTATTCACAACAGCAGAAACACAGAAAAAACTTAGGTGCCCCTCAGTGGTGAACTGGATAAAGAAAATGTGGTATCTATACACCATGGCATACTATGCAGCCATAAAAAAGAATGAAATCATGCCCTTTGCAGCAACGCGGATGAAGCTGGAAGCCATTATCCTTACTGAACTAACTTAGAAACAGAAAACCAAATACTGCATATTCTCACTTTTGAGTGGGAGATAAACAGGGAGTACTCATAGACATAAAGTTAAAAACACTGGGGTCTAGTGGAGGGTGGAGGATGGGAGACGAGTAAGGGTCAAAAAACTACCTATGCTCATTAACTGGGTGACAGGATCATCTATATACCCCAGACCTCAGCATGACACAATATACCCATGTGACAAACCTGCACTTGTACCCCCCGAATCTAAAAGTCAAAATTATTTTTTAAAAAAGAAAGTATCTCAGAGTCTTGCCTTCTGGATTTTCTTCATTTCAACAGTTTGCCTTCTTTTCTTTCTTGTTCAGTTGCTTAGATTTAAACTTCCTCAGAGTCTCAGTCAAAAGGATGAGTTTATTTAGCTGGAAGAATTGAACCTTGAAAGTATACCCTTTAACCTTAAGTTTTAAAAAATTGGGTTACAAATTAGAATATAAAGTTTTATTCATCTCTAAACATACTAACAAAGCAATTGATCTTTTAAACAGAAAATTATCAATCACTAAGGAGGCTACCAGAAATAGAAATATTTAAACATTGTAATCAGATACCTCTAGTGATTTATGAGTATCTGGAAGTCCTACTGAACCATCAGCTATTTGACATTATGTAGAGTTGCGTGAATCTAGGTGACTTGTTCCTTGGAAATACTTAGTTAGTACGGACCTGAAGTACTTCTAGTGTGAATTCTATCCTAATGTCTGTAAGAGCACTGGGTGGAAAAGAGATGTGCCTACACACACACAACGTTCTGCACATGGAGTCATTAATTAATAAACTGGTTGAAGCACCTAGAAGGGTTCAAAATGCCCAATAGCATCTTACTCAAGGAAATTTGTTTCTCCAATGGAAAGCATCCAAAACAAATAAACAAACAAAAAACAAAACAAGTAGAACAAACAAATGGAGAAAATAGAAAGGCAGAGAATAGCAGAAACCTTGAGTCCCTTTATGTTCCTTAAAAAGTTTTTGATTATTTTTGTTTTAATTCATTGAGCAAATATTTATGGAGTTCCATCTGTATGCTATGATAAGCTCTAAGATTACATTAATAGATTAAATAGCCCCCTCCCCCCATCAAAAAAAAATCCCTACTCTCATTAGCTTCTTTTAAATTTATACCATTGCTTAATGGGAATGAGCCCAGTTGAATTTTTTCAGTAATGTATTTTAAAATGAGCTTTATTTTCAAAAACAATTTTAGATTTACAAAAAAATTGAAAAGATAGTTCAGAGAGTTCTCATACACTCCACACTGTTTCCCCTATTGTTATCTTTCATTAGGATATATTTGCCATGATTAATGAACCAATATTGAGACATTATTTTTAACACCTATAGTTTATTTATATTTTTGAAATTTTCAATTAGTGTCTTATTGAAATTTTCAATTAGTGTCAATTAGTGTTCCAGGCTACCATGCAATCCAGAATACCACATTACATTTAGTAATCATGTTTCTATCACTTCTTAGGTACTTTATACAAGTCATCTCATTTAGTCCTAACAAGAACCCTGTAAGGTGAGTACTACTATTGCCTCATTTTATATATGAGAAAATCGAGGGTTGGAGAAGTTAAGTAACTTGCCTAAAATTATGCTTAGTTATATTGTGAAGCTGAAATAAAAACTCAAGTTGTCTCACCTTTAACTCCTCTGCATACTCTTCTACTGTACCATCTTGAGTCTTAATACTTTTTTTGTTTCAGCAAAGCACTGAATCTGAATTACTTTTTGAGTTTAGACCTTAGGGATACTATTGTCTTAACACTGATTGACAAAATTTAAAATATTTTATTTTACTAATGATATATGTCCATTATTGAGAAAAATAAGTAAGTCATGAAAGTCCTAACCCAACACATTTTAAATACCAACAGAGATAACCAAATTTTGTAAATAAAAAATGTAATTTTATCCAATTTTTCTATTCATTTTGATTGTAATCTACATTTTATTTTCACTTTTTCACTTAAAAAGCTCATGACTATTTGATGTATATTTTTTCTTCTCTTTCTCTTTTGTTAGCCTTTGCCACCACATTGGTTTGGATCGTTATTGCTTTTTATAGGACAATTTAAAAATGCCTTTATTGATTATTCCATTGTCTCTCCTTGACTGTTTCATGTTACTTCCTGCTCAAACAAACAAAAACAAAAACCAAAAACCTGAGAAAGATAATCTGTGATCTGATCCCATCCTGCTTTTTCCACCCCATCCCTCACTTCCCACTCTGAGTGTACCCCAGCCATACTGGGTAATTTTTTGCTGATTGGATGTGCCATGTGCTCTCTCCTTTGTCAGAACCTTTGTTTATGCTTTTTCACCCAGGGAATGCCCTTTCCTGCATCTCCACTAGTCAAAACTCTTTAAGGTTCAGCTCAAAATCCACCTTGTCATTGAAACCTCCCTTGGGTCCTCTAGCGCAGTCGTCTCTTTACTGGCTCTGCTCTTAGGTACTTAACCCAGAAGAGATATTATGTGTTCTAGATTAAAGGTTCCTTGAGGGCTGTACTCTTGTGTCCATCATCTTTGTATCTTCTGGGCATTACTTAAGTGTATTGCCCAATGTTTGCCTAATACACGAGATAGATTGATGGATAGATGGATGGATAGGTAGGTAGATCAATCGATTGATTGATTGATAAAGGGGGCACCAATAATGCATTAAAAATGTACTTAATGCTAAAATTTCAGAATAATTATAATACTGTGACTCTGGGCTTCACTGCATTTTTAAGGTGTGGGAAAATTAAACAAACCAAAGAGAATGCTCATAGCACTCAGGTAATTTTCCTGCCATTATTTCTATTTTGGGATAGAAGAAAAAAATCTGGCTGGATTCTTAAGTTAGCATAAAAATGACTTGGATGTTATGACACAATAATGCCCAGAAATAGTGGGGAAATTAAAACACTCCATAATAGTTTTAAATGGAATTTAGATTTATGACTAAAAGTTTTGCACTGGAAGATACTAAAGGCATATTATTTCACTTTTAATTTGGCTTTTGAGAATAATGGGGAGATGGCTGAGGAATTAAATACCAGAGCAAAACAAAATAGAATATAACCACAATAGGCTCATGCTGTTACAAAGGAAAGCTTTTATCCAGCACGGAGCTGTATCGGATCTTGATTCAGTGAAGCTTAGGGCTCCTGTGGTGTTTTCCTCTTCAAAGCCCTGTGCAAACACGAACAAAGTTAATCTAATTAACTTATTAGCTTTTTAAGCTAGTGGTACCAATTAGTCACCTCATCAGACTCTGGCTTGGGTCTCATTGCGCAGTACATAGCTATAAAGGGGCTTTCATCAAAACCCCCAGGAGTACAGCGCATGGCATTTGTGTGTGTTTTCAAGAGAATGGCAGAAAGAACCATGTGCAAGGCAATTATGGGGAATCCTCTCTGGGAAAACTTTAATCATAGTGACCGTTCTCATCACCTTTTTCTAGAAAGGAAATCGCATATTAGCTTTCATTCTGGAAGTGTGAACCCTTCCTTTCACCTGAGTCTGGAGAATAATTATAAATCTTAGACTTATACTCCTGGATGCCCATGGAGGAGAAAGCCTCACCAGCAACAGGGAATCATAGAAGGTCTAGCAGTTTGGGTGGTATTTTTTTAAAGGGGGAGAAAAGGGGATTCAAGCAGGGTGCAGTGAGAATAGTCATCCCAAAATACAGCCCTTTAGGAAGACTTCCAGAGAAACAATGGGGAAGGAATAAATAAAAAGAAAGTTATAAATTCATCTATTTGCTCTTCCCTGACCCTTGCTTTTACTCCTCTTCACTGCAACTACCCTGGGAAAGGCACAATACTTTCCCCTGTCACAATATTGAGAAAAATTGAAATGGGGAAGAAAGACCACCAGATGCTTTATTGTCTTAGACGTTTCCACATAATTAGCTGCGGATAAAGGGCCTCTGCATGGTTTCATTGCATTGAATGAACTTGGATATTGCTACACAGTAGTGTGTTTTATGATTCATGCTCAGTTATCCTGTGGCTTTTTGAAAACTGCCAGCTACTTTATCACTGCCGGCCAAGCCTGGGCCCACCACTTAAAATGCAGCAATGCAAAGTTAACTGTGCATGACAGATGTCCATGAAATTGTTTAACACACACATACACGCTCACACAGAGCACAAAGCTGGCTCTGGCCCCCTTATGAGTCTTGCTGGCTCAATGTCCTTATTAAACATAAATAAAAACTATAGGGCTAGGAAAGAAAGAAAAATTCATGAAACAACCAAAAAGAGGGCACATTTTGGACTGTGGTTACATTGGATGCATTTAGAATTTCAAAAGGCTCTTGAAAAAGTTAGAAATAATGAAGTCATGAGAAAAGCAAAGAACTGGTGTGTTTGGGGGTTAGGTTAGGAAATTGGGTATTTGAGGTCATCTTCTTTTCCCTCTGAACTGATATCACCAAAGCATTATTGTGTCTCCTCCCTTCAGTTTTCAGTCCTGTGTGCCACGGAAAGCGATTTCTTAGTGCGGTCTCTCATCTGTTTTATACCTTGACATCTTCTCTCTAATGCTCCCATTTATTTTAAGTACCGTGTATCTTATATTTTGACTCCATCGTTCACCCGCCTTCTTCACTCTACATGCCAGCTCCCTTGAACTTTTTGGCTTTTGCAGAAGGAAAATACTTTTCCTACTCACTCTCTATTTTTGTAGAACAATTTTTATGTCATATCGCATTGTGAGTTTTGATGTAAGTGCCTGTCTCCCTTACCAGATTCAAAGCTCTTTGAGTGCTGAGGCTGTGACTTACTCATCATTGTATCAGGGTCAAAATAGTAGCTAACATAAAGTAGATGCTCAACCAATGTATAGTGGACATCAAGGTCGACCGAGAGAAAATCAAGCCTGCCAGGGTAGGTGGGTGAATGCACACTTCCAGTAGTTCCTTTGAGTGAGGCTTCCTATGTCTTGGTTTTATACATTACTTTTTGGCAGTGACATGCTCTATTTTCTCGAAAACCCTGATGAATTACTTTTCAGAAGTAAAGGGATTAAAAGGGACAAGAAGTTGGTAAAGAGCATGGTGGGTTGGGTTGGAGATAAGTCTCAACGTCGATCAGTTCTATCCCTGGACATTTGTGAAGAGAGTCTCCCTCTGTTGCCCAGGCTGGAGTGTAGTGGTGTGATCTCGGCTCACTGCAACTTCCACCTCCTGCATTCAAGCGATTCTCATGCCTCAGCCTCCTAAGTAGCTGGGATTACAGATGTGTACCACCACGCCCAGCTAATTTTTGTATTTTTAGTAGAGATGGGGTTTCACCATATTGATTAGGCTGGTCTCGAACTCCTGGCCTTATATGATCTTCCTGCCTTGGCCCCCCAAATTGTAGCACCCCATTTTTGACAGTGGTACACAGTGCTTGTTTTACTCTTTCTCTCTCAAATCTTTCAGTCATTTACCACATCTTGGGGTGTGTATTAGTCAGCTCGGGCTGCCATGACAAAATACTACAGACAGGGTGGCTTAAACAACAGAAATTTGTTTCTCACAGTTCTGGAGTCTGGAAGTTCAAGACAAATGTGTCACCAAGTTAGATTTCATTCCAAGACTTCTCCTTGCATGAGGAGGTTGTCATTACCCTGTCTGTGTGTTTACATGACCCTTCTCTTTGACATTCAACAACCACCAAAATTGCTCTTCTAAAAAAATGCAAGAGGACCTACTCATGGTGCTGGGATAGAAACATGGAAAAATATAAGTAGAGATATAATATGCTATACAGAAGCTACATTCAGAATCTCTAGAACTTTTTGGAACAAATAAGCAAATACTCGCCATAGAAATAAAATGAGAAAATGTCCATGAAATATCCACTGTGAGGATTCTGAGTTTTTGATATCCATTTTCCCTCGCTTTTTCCCCTTAACTTATGACATGAAGGAGAAATGCAACTTCCCTTCAGGCTGGCTGGCAGCCAGCAGTCAGACCCAGTTCAGTCAGCGGACTCTGGGTGATGGGACGAGTAACCCCAGCTCCCCTTCTTCCTGAAACCTGTGTTTCAGAAATGCTTTGCAATGGAGTTTAGTCTTCTGTGCTCTGGCAAGGGAATCCAGAGTTTACAGAGAGCCTCTTGATAAATTGTGATACTCCTGTACCCAGGAATCATAACTTGGAGAGGAGGAGAGTCATAGGCACCTTCTCCCAAATCCAAGAGGATAAATTTCACATTTTTGTTGATATGTTATCCCATAATTGTATACTGTTGTTCTTTATGAGAGAGGTTAATGTCCCCAAAAGGAGGATTGATGAATATGCTTTTTATCACGTTCTTTAAATCTGGAGTAATTTATTTTGCCTTTTAAAGTATTTTGTGGTATGTTTTTAAGATTGTGCACTAAGGGATTATTACTATTTTACATGTAATGAGAAACATCTCTGAGGAAAAAAAAAAAAAAAACCTCTGAACTCTTTCTTTAACTTTCAAGACACCTCTTCCCTCAACTTAATATATTCCTTATCATTATTAAGGGAGCCAAACTCTTTGACTCCTTGTAAAACTGTTTATCCCCCTTGGGGAACATAAAGTATCTCACAAGGGTACCAACGCAATCTTGGGGGAAAGAAAAGAAAATGGGTGAAGGCCCCAAATGTGTGTGAGTTTGTGTATATGTTATAAGTTTGTGCAAATTGTGTATGTGTGCTGGGAGGGTTTGTGTATTGTGTGTGTGAATTGTGAGTGTATGTGGATTGTGTATACTTTGTGGATGTGTGGAGTGTGTTTGTGTGTGGATTCTGGGAGTGTGTGTACTGTGTATGTGTGGTGGGTGTGAGTGTGAGGACTGGGTGAGTGTGGATTGTGTATGAGTGTGTGTGTGTGTGGGCTGCATATGGGTGTGGGTGTGTGAGCGTGTGGTGTGTGTGTGTGTGTGTGGACTGTGGGTGGCCTGCTCAACATTTTGGTGGATGTTTCATTCCCACCCCTTTTACTACGACCCTGGTCAGACCACTTTTATGCCTGTGACAGCTTCATGAAGCACAAAACATGGAGCAATACATGGCATGAAATTGGCAACAAAGCCGAGCAAAAGGAGGAACAATTCTCTGGCAGGATGTGTTCACAATATGGCTGATTGGATCTGGAAGCAGATGCCAGCAGCGGGTATTGTCCTAGTGACTGAAAAGACATGACCCCTGAGAAACCGAAGACAAGGAGGCTCTCCTCCCGAACCAAGGGGGAGGGGAGAAGAGGTGAAACCAATGAATAAATCAGGCCATGAAAACCGGGGAGAAAAGAAAATGCTAAAGAGGACTTTTTATGGGGAAAAGGGGGCAGTTCAGTATGCAATCGCTCTCACTCCCCAGCTAGCTGAACACTTTCTCAGACAATGGCTTTTTAACAGATGGGAGACCTAGTGAAAGAAGCCAACTTTTGCGCAGTGGAGAATCCCTGTTTGTTTAGTCTGCTGCTTGGGCAGGTGTCTGGAGAAAGGCGATCTAGCAGGTTAAGTGCTTCTGTGCCAATTTAATATGGAGCAGCCAGGATGTGAGAGGCGACTGGTTTTATTGGGGAGGACTGGGCTCATTAGAGTGGTTTCTGAATTTCTGAAGAAAGAAAGCAACTAGAAGTTGCTTCCTGAAGTGCCAGCTCTCCCCCGCCCCCTTGCTGCTCACTCCCTCACCTCTCTCTCATCAGTCCTGGGAGCCAAAAAATCTGTTGAAGGGCTGTCCATCAAGTAAAGGATGAAGGAGGGATGGGAACATACCACAGCCTGCATTCTCAAACCACACATTGTACTTCCAAATACGTTTTAAACACACAGGGCAATGAAATGGCCTTAACAGTGAAATGTAATCTTATTTCCATCAAGTGGGCTTTCTGGAATTTTACATGTAATAGAGAGGGCTTTGCATTGTCTAACAGATTCTGGAGCTCTTGAGATGTGGCTGCTACCCCTAGAAGTTCTTGGCTTGGTTTCTTGTACTGTCTAATACTTGGAGCCATGGCTGGGGTGTCTGTGAATTCACTCTTCCAGCATTAACAACCTTGCTCTTCCAGAATCTCAAGAAGGTGAATGTGCTTTTTCAGAAATGAAAAAAACACCTGCAGAAGAAAAGTGTGTGGGTGGGGAGCGGGTGTTTGTTTTTCTTTGTATAGAGGAGATGTTTCTCCTTCACCACAAGACATATATGTAATAGCAACCAAAAGAATTGCCAGATGAGGAACCAGGACTCGGTTTCCAGTCTGAATTGTATTTTACCACGAAGAGTCGCTAGGACATGTTAAAGGGCAAAATGAATAACTTGGGTTGTGTGGGTGATGGAGATTTTCTGCCCTTTTGTTTGTGAGATGTGAGTTGTATAAAAGGAAAACACAGTCCCCCACAGATGTCCTTATCCCTTCCTACCAGATAATTCTCATGAAGAAGTGTTTTATATACCAGCGTTGCCCAGACTGGAGTGCAGGGCAATCACACCTCACTGCAGCCTTCAACTCCTGGGCTCAAGCCCTCCTCCCCTGAGTAGCTGGGACTACAAGCTTGTGCCACCACCTCAGCCTCCCGAGTAGCTGGGACTACAAGCTTGTGCCACCACATACAGCTAATTTTTAAAGTTTTCATAGAGTTAGGATCTCACTTTGTTGCCCAGGCTTGTCTAAACTCCTGGCCTCAGTGATCCTCCCACCTTGGCCTCCTAAGGTTCTGGGGTTACAGGTGTGGGCCACTGTGCCTGGCCTTTCTAAGCCATTTACAACTACTTTATGCCTAACTTAACAAAGGCCTTATCATGTGGACCAGTATTTGCCTCACTCTGACATATGGTTCTCCAGGGTCAGAAGCATAACTCAAACAGCTCAGGTCACAGGGCCCAGGAGGCAGGGCTTGGCCAGTAGGTCAAGGGCCATTCGTAAGACAAAGACTACTTTGAAAAGGCTGGGGAGGATAGTCATCAGATAAGAAATTGTAAAGGAAATAAGAAACTTGTCATGTTAATAATGGAGTTTAATATTTTGCTTCTGTGCAATCTAGTGAAATACGACTTGTTTCATAAGCATTTTCAACAAAGTATTAGTTTCCTTTTGCAAAAAGTTATTAGTTTGCCATTTAGTAGCTTTTAAATATGTTGAATACTTTTTTACATAATTAAGAACTTCAATATTCTTGTTATCAAAAACATTTAGTGAGTCCCTCCATGTGCCAAAAAACTGGGCTAAACAGTCACAGGACAGAGCCCCACTGTCAAGGATCTTTGAGTCTGTCTTGAGAGATACTTCATTCTTTAACCTCTTCCTTTGCTGTGGTTCAGATCTGATGTCACAAAAACCAGTGGGGGTTGGGAGTACGCCCAAAGAACAAGAATACTGAGACATTTTGCTGCAATATTTTGTGCATCCCTAAAGTCCATTTCTAAATAACAACAGTGGTGATGACAACAAAACTACACCTGTCATTTATCGGGAACATACAATGTCAAAGCACTGTGCCAAATGATCATTTATCTTTAAACGATCAGATGCTTTCAATGATCATTCAATTCTTCCACCTACTCTCTGCAGTTTCTACTCTTATTTTTGCCATTTTGTACATGGAGTCTGAGCTTAGAGAGATTAAGAAACTTCTATTATTTTAATAGTTGGCAGAGTTCAGATTTAAACTCAGTCCTGTCAGACTTCAAAGCCACATTCGCAATCATTTTACTATGCCAATTTGTTCTGCCTGGCCTACAAATAAGAATGTATTTGTTTGTTTAATACAACAAATGGATATCTACTATGTGATTAAAAAAAAAACAACGCATATATAACCACAGGCAAGGTTCCAATTAAGAAATAAATCTTAGGAGTGGCCTGTGGTGAAATATACAATGTGACCAAATCTTTACATACCTTGTCAAGTGTATAAACTGCAGATGGTTACAGACATAAATATTGGTAACTTCATATACCAGTTTCAGTTAGCCAAGTCTATTGAAGAATTTCACCGAATTATTTTTATTATTATTGTTGTTTATTCTATTTTATTTATTTATTTATTTTTTGAGATAGAGTCTCGCTCTTGTCACCCAGGCTGGAGTGCAACGGCACAATCTTGGTTCACTGCAACCTCTGCCTCCTGGGTTCAAATGATTCTCCTGCCTCAACCTCCTAAGTAGCTGGGGTTATAGGCACCTGCCACCATGCCTGCCTAATTTTTTGTATTTTTAGTGGAGACAGGGTTTCACCATGTTGGCCAGGCTGATCTTGAAATCCTGACCTCAGGTGATCCACCCATCTCAGTCTAACAAAGTGCTGGGATTACAGGGATGAACCACCGTGCCCAGCTGAATTTCACCAAATTATTTCAGCAAGTTGAAAGTGTGTTTTTTTCTTTTACTATCTTCTTAATCAACAAAGCAGCGACTCAAAAACGTATTATTCTTTGATTATTCTTTTAAAGTTCACTTAAAAAGGTTTAAAGATTATTAGTAGTTGAAATGCCCAAACTAAACTAACACTGAAATCTTCTAGGTAGGCTGTGTCATGAAACACTAAGCTGACTCTGTAACAAGAAAGTGACTTTCGGTATAGATGGGAAATTTCACGTAGTGCACGCACGTCATTCCTGCTAAGCTCCTCGATCAGTGGCCTCTCTGTGTTCCTTCACCTCATCCAACATCCAGATTCAGTATAAACATGATTCAACTTGCATGAAAAAATTACTTTAAATTTTCATAAAGAAAACAGGAATGGGTGGGGTGCGGTGGATCACGCCTATAATCCCAACACTTTGGGAGGTCGGGATGGGCGGATCACCTGAGGTCAGGAGTTTGAGACCAGTCTGGCCAACATGGTGAAACTCCGTCTTTGGTAAAAATACCAAAAAGTTAGCCGGACGTGGTGTTTGGTGCCTGTAATCCCAGCTACTCGGGAGGCTGAGGCAGGAGAATCGCTTGAACCTGGGAGGTAGAGGTTGCAGTGAGCCAAGATTGTGCCACTGCACTCCAGCCTGGGAGACAAGAGCGAAACTCCATCTCAAAAAAAAAAAAAAAAAAGAAAACAGCAATGGAGTCTTCTACTATCTCTGTTAAATGGTTGTGTGGATTGTGGTTTTATAGTTCTTCGACATGACAAAGATGAGGGGACACAAAAAAGAAACTGGTGTTCTTGTCTAAATGCCAGTTGAAAGAAAAATGCTGTCAAGTCTCTTCATTCACCAACTAAAATTTGGAAATACATGATTTTAAGATCCCATTTAATAAAAATCCAGCTTGAGAAAGACCTTACCACTATAACTTTAACTCTCTTCTGTTCCACAGCAGGGATTAGCACAAATGCTTCTATTGGTGCTTTGTAAGTACTTATTAAATATTTACTGAAGAAATAAATGAATGCACATCTTTTCCCCCATTATTCTAGCCTGTATGCAACTTGAAAGCCCAGGCCAGCTTATTTCTGTTTCTGGTCCCAGCCATCTGCTCCCTACCAAATGCTCAATATATATTTGTTGAATGAATACATGTATTATCCTCATTTTACAGACAAGGAAACTAAGGCAGAGATAGGTTGAATAGTTAGCTTAGATATATGACCAGCGAATGGTGGGGAGTAAGTTTTGGAATCCAGTTTCAGAGCAGGAGTTCTTGACCATTATGATAATGTGTGACAGATTAAAGGAGTTCACAAATTCTTTGGCATTCCTCATATCTAGAGGTGGGATCTATGCCCCTCTCCCCTGGAATTTGGGTCCCCTAATCCTAACCCTATCCTTATAACTTCTTAGATTAATTGAATGTAGAGGAGGTGATATTGTGACAATTTGGGGCTCAGGATTTAAAGATTGACTGCTTTCACTTCTTTTCTCGTTAGGATACCTGAGCTACCATGCAAGAAGTCAGACTGCCCCGAGACTGGCATGCTTGAGAGGCCTCTCATAAGTGCTCCAGGTGAGATCCCAGCCATGCCCCAGCCTTCCAGCCACCCCCACTAAGACACCAGACATGTGAGTGAAACCATCTTGTCTAGCCATTCAGTCTAGTCCATCTGCTAGCTGGGTACCACCAAGCATCCTCAGTAAATGCAATGTGAAACAAAACAAACTCCCAGATGACTCCAGAATCCCCAACCTATTAAACTGTGAGAAACTGAAAAATGACGATGATGACACCACCAACACCACCACCAACACCAACAATAACAAGGCTGCTGTTTTAAGCCACTAAACTTTGGGGTAGTTGATCACATATAGCAATAGGTAACTGGGAAGAAATATGCAATTAAGTGGAAAAATAGAGAGAGCTATAAACTTGAAGTGTGAAGAACACCTGTGAGAGGACAAAAAGAAATAAAGAGGATTGCTTTTTTGTTGGAAGTTATTAGAAACTGTCTAGTCACAGGTGACTTAGATTATGCATTCTTGACACTGGCAAAATACAATAAGGATGGGTGAATTATTCTGCTAAAAAGTGAGCATGAGAGTAAATATGGACTCATTTTGCTAATAATTTGAATGCTTAAGTGGTAGAGGATGTCTGTTACAAAGAGAACTGATCCTTAACTAGAGATTGCTACTTGCATGTCTAATATGCATCTCAAAACTAACAAGTCCAATACCAAATCAACATTTCCATTCTTTCTTTCCCAAACTACCTGTCTTCAGTCTGACACATCTCAGTGAATGGCAACCATATTTACTAGTTTCTTAGGCTTAAAAATGTGAAGTTTTTGACTCTGTCCACACCCAACATTCAATCCATTAGCAACTGTATCTATATTACCTTCAAATCACAGCAATTTCATGGGAAGGCAATAATAAGCTTAGAATGGAGAAAAATAAAAGAATTCCATGGTCAATTATATTTTAAAAATTGATGAGTGTATTAGTCTGTTCTCATGCTGCTAATAAAGATATACTTGAGATAGTAATTTATAAAGGAAAGAGGTTTAATTGACTCACAGTTCCATATGGCTGGGGAGGCCTCACAATCATGGTGGAAGGTGAATGAGGAACAAAGTCACATCTTACATGGGGGCAGGCAAGAGAGAGCTTGTGCATGGGAACTCCCATTTATACAACCATCAGATCTCGTGAGACTTGTTCATTATCATGAGAATAGTATGGGAGAAACTGCCCCCATGATTCAATTATCTCCACCTGGGCTCATCCATGACACGTGGGGATTATTACAATTCAAGGTGAGATTTGAGTGGGGACACAGCCAAATCATATCAGTGAGTTTTTTAATTATAAGATTAAAAAAAGAAACAATTTAGAGCCACTATAGTTTAGAATAATGTGCTTCATGACTTAGGCATTGTTGTTTCTCCCCGCAATATTTGACCAGGATTAGTGTTACGTGGAACAAACTTTGGGGAAAGCTGCTCTGGGCATCAGATATCCTATACTTAGTAAACTGACAGAGTTTATAATATCCTTGTGGACATGAAAGAGACATGTGGGATAAGTGAGAATATTGTCAGGTGAACTTACATCCGATCGAACATTTACAACAAATGATAAAGAGACAGTTCTAATATAGTTTTTCAATGGCCATGCCTAATTTTCTTATCAGTAGATTAAAGTTAAATACAGAAGCTTGGCAAATTTGTAGGTGTTCCCCAAATTGAGTAAGCTAGCTGATAGATTAGGTAGATCTGAAACCTTTTCTTTAGATCAGAATGTTGGACTGAAAGCATCAAGAAGATAATGTGCAGGCATCAGTAGAAGTATTTACATACTTAATGTTCTGGAAAAGTATGCTAATTAAATATAATATTGAGGTAAACTTTGCCTGGCAATAGTTTATGTGAAGAAGACAAGTTTACCTAGTTGTAAAAACATGCTCATGCAATATTAATCTGTATTTATAGAGAAGTCCAGATGAAGGGGCCTGATAAATACATGTGCAAATGTCATAAACTTGCTCAAGTTATGATTTTAAGCCACCTATTAATTGTGGAAGTCTACTCATCTCTACTCAATTATATTATTTCTTGTTTCTCTGGTCAGCAATCACCCATTCCCAAATCTTGCCAGTTCCTATTACCTTAAGCCCTTACTTTAAGCCTTCTCTACCTTCCCTTTGCTTATTCCTCTTCTCTCTTAGGTAGGATAGATCCAACTGCTACCAAAGCCCTCCAAATTTCTTACATTTCTTGTGCAGTGTATTATGAGTGATTATAAACAACCCCCAAATTTTAGTGGATTTTTAACTCACACAATAATTTAATGGAGGTTTTCTTTGTTAAGTAGATCTCCTATTTCCCTCTCTAGCTTCTGTGTGCAATACCTCTAGCAAAAATCTCAAGTAAGTTACTGAACATAGAGCTCATAGAAGAAATAAGATATGTTTACTATTATATTTCTAGAATTCAGCAAAGTTGTTGGCTACGTTAATTTATTTAACAGATATTTATTGAGTGCCAACTTTATGTTAGCTATTGTTTTAGGTCCTACTAAAACTGACAAACAAGAAAAAAAGTTTGTGTTTTCATAGAGTTTGTATTATAGGTGAGGGAGACATAATTAAACACATTATCAATGAATGAGACCATTTCTGATAATGATACAACTATGAAGAAAATACAACTGGATGATGTGATGGAGATTATAGTGGGAGGTATTTTAGATTGGTAAACCCTTTTGAAAAGATGACATTTGAACTGACACTGTTAGGAGGAAGCTGGCCACTCTAAGATCTGGTGAGAGGGTGTACCATGCAGAGGAAGCTGTGGTGCAAAGGCTCCAAGCAGCAATGAGCTTGGTATGTTTAAGGACCAAGACCTCCCACTTGGAGGTTAAGGTCTTATAGGCCCATATAGGCTAATGGCTCCATATGTGCTAAGGAGTTTGGATTTTATTCTGAATACAGTGAGAAGACAATTGAAGGTTTTCAGCAGAGAGTGGTATTAACTGATCTACTCATTTTAAAGTTGGCTATGGCTGCTGTGTGGAGACTATATTTTGAAAAGGACTAGAGCAGAAACAGGCAGTTGCAGTAATGCAGGCAAGAGGCATTGGACTTCACTGAAGTGATGGTAACAGTGGAAATACATATAAATGAACAAACATGGGATATTCTTTGGAGTGAAAGTTGACAGAACTTATTAATAGATTTGGATTTCTCATGAGTGTTGGTGCCATTTAATGAGATGGGAAAGACTAGTGAAAGGTAGGGAGGTAAGTAGTCCTTATTCAAAGTTTGAGTTACCAATTCAGTATCCAAGTAGAACTATCAAGCAGGTAACTGGATATACAGAACTGAAGTATAATGGATGGGTTGGAACTGGAGTCATTGGCCGTTTGTAAGATGGCTACAGCAGTTTCTTGTATCCATCCAAATAAGCAGAAAAGAGTCATCTTTGCTTTGTCTCTAAGAGAGAAGAGACTTTATCATACTTATCCTCATGTTCATTGGCTATAATTGCATCACATGACACTGTGTAAGCCAGCCATTGACCAGGGGAAAAGGATCACCATGGTTGGCATAGCTTAATCAAAACCATTCGCTGGGCTGAGGTTAGGGCCAATCTTCAGCAACATGTAAGACAATATGGACAAGAATAGAAGTGTGGACAGCTCAGGGTTCTTTTGGGAAGGAAGAAAGAAGCGATAGACATTAGAGAGGCAACCGAGATTCTAGTTAAAGTCCAATTTGACTTTTTTACTATTAAATGGGGCAGTATATTACCTCAGAGAGTGTATGTGAGATTATATGACACCATGGTGTGAAAGCTTTTTGTAAACCATAAAATAGTATAGGGTAGATAAGTTAGTCTGAGTCAGACTATTCCTAACATTTTCCCATTTTTTCCTGTGTTCTGTCAATATTTGTTTTGATGCTGCTTAATTAGTTTTTCAAAGCCTTAATACAGAAATTGAAGATGATAAAAGTAGGTGGTGCCCTTAGCATATTTTCTTTCCAAGAGAGTCACGTCTTTCCCTTACTACATATTGCTAATGTTTTCTTCTTCTTTCTTACACCCACAAGCCCCTTAACATAAAAAATGGTACCATTTTGAAATTAGATATTTATGGAAAGGAAATGCTTATTAATAAAAACCTGCTGAACTCTTCTGAGGCATTCATTTGCCCATTGATAGCCACACATAAGAAAATGACTTAACCTTAGGTCAGCTGTTGACAGAGTCGAAATGATCATTTTACAGTTATTGAGGGCCTAGGGAATGGTAGGTTCTGATGAGAACATATAATAAATGTAATCCCTGACCTAGAATGTAGGAATTACTTGTTGCAATTATAGGTTCAATGCACATTGTAATCTACCTGCTTTTAAACCTGTAACTGTGCCTTTTCACTTAAACCTTAAAGTCGTAGTAAAAACTGTAGTTTTTTCAAAGATAATTTTATTTCATTTTGTATCTCCATTTTTTTTGCTTAAAAAGAACATAAACTTTGAAAAATTAAATCTACGTAGAATAAAATGACAATGAAACAAACTTTGGTGTGGAGGTGGAGGTTGGGGATTCTTGGTTGAAGTGGAGGGCTTGGGCTTGTATTTTTATTTTTATTTTTATTTTTGTACCATATTCTTTAACTCTTTACCATTCATCAGAAATTATTGGTGTGACTTGTTAGTGGAAAACTCTTTGGACTGTGTTGATGGTAAGTGGGAATCAATGGTTTTATGGCATGGTACACTGACTTCTATTGTCAAAGGCTGTCAGCACTAGGTGCTTGCCTGATACAAAATGGTATCTTCCTCTCAGATTTGCTTTCATCACAAGTGCTTTTAGGGGCAGGCACAGGGCTATATTGTGTAGCAGCACTTTGTTTTTTGTCATTTATTAATTCTACAAATACTGTATGCCTAACATATGTCAGGCTCTGTGCTAGTGGGGGACTAGTATTTTAATAAAATAAATATAATCTTACACTTTATGGAATATGTCGTTAGCAAGGAAGACAGTTATTACACTAATAATCAGGTCTGACTCTAATGTTTGTGGGACCCGGGGCCAGAGTAACAATGGAAGCCACATATCAAATATTTAAAGATTTTAAAGTGATCAATTAAGTTATGCTTTGTCTCAGTTCATGCTCCTGTTCAGAGCCTTGATGCTCACAGCCCAGGGATTACCCCTGTGATCTGGAGATTAAAGGAGACCTGTCTCCCCAAGGTCAGTCTTGCCATCTTGACCCTGAGTGGCAACAGGAGCTGCTGGCACAAGGCAAGGGAGAAGGTGGGCTGGAGGTTCAGTCCTTGGGACTAAACTCACCCAAAACTGGCCTAGGAACACATTGTTCAAATGTCCAGGGAACTGGAATAGGGAGGTCCCATCCCTCATATATCACTTTCTCACACCCTTTTGTTAGGTGGTTCTAAGTATTAATACCTCTCCACTAGAAGGGATGAGAGGGATGGTGTACAACTTACTGGGAAATCCTGTCCGCTTTGGGTATTCTGGGGCAGACAACTTTAAATGGCCTCTCACTGTCTCGTTTCTTAGGGCAGAGGCTGAGCTTGTCTTCTCCCTGACATCTGCTCTCTTGTTCTCAGCCCGCCATGCTCTGGCCTGTGTGATTTGATTTGCTGAGTGCATCCCTCTTGCATAATTCACTAAAAAATAAACTGAACTCTCAACAGTCTTTCTTTTGAGACTGAAAAAAGTTGTATGTGCATTTTAATGTTCATGATATGTGTGGTTCTCTAAAGCAAGAGACCCAGGACAAAACCCTTCTTGCCTGGATTTAGGTCAGGTTGACAATAATCTTACACATACTTGTATAGTTACAAGCCATGATAAGTGTCATGAAGGAAGAAAACAGAGGGCTGAGGGCTAGGAGGGAGTACGTACAGGATCCCAGTTTAAAAGGGTAGTAATGGGCTGTGTACATCAGGCAAGGCCTCCTGGAGGAAGAGCTATTTCATCTGAGACTGGAGCATAGGCCATGATTGACAGCAAATCTAAGCAATGTCCTCAACTCGACTGATCCATTTCATGCAATAAGGTATACAGACTACAATTTAGGCTTTTTACAAAATACAGTGTTCATGTTTAGTTGCTCTTTATAAAGGTAATACCTGTTCATTATAAAATAACTGAGTAATTTTTAGTAAATAAGTGTGACTATTTTCCTTAAGGTGAAATGATGACTATTTCCTGTAAGTCCAGCTCTCAGAGTTAATTTGAAATTTACATATGATTTAATTTTCTTCTAGATTTTTTCTCAAGCATACAATAATTTTTCTATGTGGATATAAAAATAATCACTTATTACTTTGTAATCTTTCACTGCTCCAAGGTGGGGCTCTTTCCTCTCTCCATGGTAACTGTCAGTTAACTAATTACATACGTTCTATCTCCCAGCAGTGGGGTCTGGAGGGCACTGAGCATGCATTCCTTTGTATGGGGTAGTTAAATGTGGGTATCTAACTGAACCTAAAGCTAAGATCCCTTTAGTTCTTGTGTCATTATGCATGAAACAAATGGCTTCTAGGCTGTGGTGTAAAATCTAATAGGTTGGAAATGATTGCAGTTCAGTTACTCTTCCCTTCCCTAAATGGTCTTCCTTATTTTCAAATGATGACTGAGGTTGCTGTATTTGTCCCCCTTTTAAGGCCTGGGTACCCTGCCTTCTTTCTCTCTATATTTGTAACCACACTTTAGGCCAGTTCTGTGAGTATGCTCCACACCAATTAATGAACTATTTTTTGAATTTCTTAGCTATTCTTACCTATGTTGACCCAAGGACTAAATTTAGAGGGTCCTAAACATAGATTCAATTTCTGGGTCAGTCATTTACTGATGGTGTAAACTTGGACAGACCACTTCACTTCTTAGTGCCTTCCTTGAAACACAAGATATCAGAGGTTGCTCTGTTCTCTGCATAGGGGCAACGTGAAATTCCATTGAGATAATGTGTGTGAAGGAGCTTTGTAAATTGTAAAGCTTGTACCACTCATTTCTAGGACAAGCTTCCATTTACTTGAGAAATCACCGCTTCTATCTGTTCTTTTGATGACCACTTCCAGACTACAATTTCTTCAGAAGCATGTCCTGAACCAAATGAGACAGGGTATAGAACACGTACTCATTTTAATGCCTCCAGCATGAAAACACTTCTTTTATATAGTGAAGTTTATACGTAATTTTGTATATAGCTTCCTTTGGTTTAGAATATAGCTTAAAATTTATAAATAACCACCACACAAATATTCCCCAATTTTAAACATACTTTCTTTATGGAAATTCTGATGGCAAGATAAAGGGAACCTGCATTTTAAATCAGTTGGCAGTCTGCATTTTTAAATGGTTGATATAGAATTATGGTCTACTATCTATAGTTTGTTACAAATAATGCCTAGGAAAGGTTTTAGGTGATTCATTAGGTGGTAATTTAGGTTCTTGCATATTATTATTATTAATTAATGATAATAAAAACAATCCAAATGTTGGAATAGGGAGAGATGACACCAAATTTGATAGACCTTCTTGAGAAGGTTCCAATACCCCATGGAGTGGGGGCTTTGGTTTGAGCAGTTTTGTTGACCACTTTCATGATCTCTGAAGCTGAAGCCAAAATGAGTTATCACTCATTTAATGTGTAGGCTGTTTCTTCCGCCACCATCCCTAATTGTAAATTATACAATTTCAACCTCTACAGCCAGCATTTAATATATCTGACTTTATTGCTTTCCATTTTATGAAAATTAATTACAGTTCACATTCTGACACTGAAATTAAAGGGTAAGCACTAAATCTTGTACACAACAATAGGAGATTAAGAGAACATTCTTTATAATCAGAATAATGAAGACCAGAGATGCTTGTTTTTCTTTTCTTAGGGCACTGGGGAGTGAGATAAAACCAGATTTAAACAGGGCATTGCCCCTCCGTAACTCGTGCCATTGCAGCCTGAAAAACAGAATGAAATCATAACATTTTAATTTAAAAATTTCAACCTCTTCCATTTTGTTTATAGGGGGATTATTTTGTGATAACATCTTAGGCTATAGAACTCTGTTCCTGGGGGCTGTTTTTCCAGGAAATCAAGACATTTAGGAGAGGAAGCTGATTAGTATCAATCATGGACCAACATCACTGAATTCAGTGAATGTTTCTAAAAGAAAAAACAGTTTTGTAAAAATAAAAATTTAGATAAATGGCAAAGAGCTTGAAATGTATGTGTGATATAAATGTGTTGCTTTTGGTAGCCTATCTGGCCACAGGTTTCTGAAGGGCAGCAACAGTTTATAATATTCCATTTGATAAGCATTTTACAGTTTGCAAATGCAATGGACCAAGTGCTTATGTTCTGTTCTCCCGCTAGTTCATATGTTGAAATCCTATCTCTCTAGGTGAGGAGATTAGGAGGTAGGGCCTTTGGGAAGTGTAGTGGTTTGAATGTGTTCCCCAAATTTCATGTGTTGGAAACTTAATCACCAAAATCATACATTGATGGCATTTGGAGGTGGAGCCTTCAGGAGGTAATTAGGCTTAGATACGATCATCAGCATGGGCCAACCATGATAGCTGGTGGCTTTATAAGAAGAAGAAGAGAGACTTGAGAGAACTTGGCATGTTCTTGGCCTCTCACCATGTGATGCCCCCTCCATGCTATGACTCAGCAAGAAGGCCTTCCCCAGATGCCAGTGCCATGCTCTTGGACTTCCTAGTCTTGAGAACCATATTTAAATAAACGTACTTTTCTTATAAATTATCCAGTCTGTGGTGTTCTGTTATAACAATAGAAAATGGGCTAAGACAGGAGGAGACTCTATCATTAAGGGGAACTCTCATGATTGGGATCAATGCTCTTATAAAAGAGACTCCAGAGAACTAGCTAGTCCTTTCAACCATGTGGGACACAATGAGAAGGTACCATTATTGGACCAGAAAGCGGTCTATAACCAAACACTAAATCTGCAGGTACCTTGATCTTGGACTTCTCAATCTCCAGAACTGTGAGAAATAAATTTCTGTTCTTTTTAACTATCCAGTGTATGATATTGTTATAGAAGCTTGAATAGATTAAGACAGCAGGGTGTTTTCATATACATCACTTCATTTAGCACTTACAATAATCTAGTGAGAAACATATTTTTAAAAATAGATCAAGCAACTGTGTTTACCCTACATAGTATTAGCGCAATCATTTCCAAATCTTTTTTTGGGGGTAATCGATTCATTAAAAAATTATGACCAAACCCAATATATAAAACATATGAAAGCAGGGTTGAAAAGATAGAAGGGATAAAAAACCTGTTTACTTGGTCTTCCCAGTCCTTAAATATATTACCAAGGCACTTCTATGGGGATTCATGAAGTACAGTTTGAAAATTGATGTCATAAAAAGTAAAGTATTCAATAAATGTTGTCCAAGCAGCATTCACCGTGCCCTCCCTATGTACAATCGCATAGTATCTGATAGAGTTATGTTATTTCTTTACCCTGCTCAGTCTCCTTCTGATAATAAATAGAAGGAATGTCTTTGAAAGGCCCTAAAATAAGGATGTCACTGGCATCTGTCTTGCTTACTTACCTAAAAACTAAATAAAAGATTAAAAATCCTTGATAGATCTTTGTCTGCATTATTATGAAATATGCTGAACTAGGTATTTGCGTATTTTAGGGCAATGTTTTTGTGTTTGTGTTGAAATTTACCACAACTACATCTTGGCTTCCTAATGGTAAAAGGTGTGTTGAAACATGTTAGCCCAAATAAATCAGCGTTACCAAACTTCATGAATCAAGTGTTGATAGCTACAATTTCTCTTTCCCTGTGGCTTATAATCCAGAAGACCCTTCTATTGGAAAAAGCAATGTCTTATAATGTTTTGTTGGCTGTTAAGCTTTGAGAAACAGAATTTTTTTTAAAATAACATCATTCATTGACATACACCTGACATTTTGTATACTTGACTTGAGTGAAAGACTATGGCTAGAAATTGTCCAGTGACCTCAGTTCTGTCTCTATATTGGCAACCACAATTGCTACTCTGGATACATGACTCTGCATTTAAATTCCATTCAATTAATTCAAGTAAATTCACTGTTTTCATTGAGTGTCTACCATGTGTCAAATGCTGCTCTAGCTGCCTAAGATACATCAGTGAACAGAGGAGACAAATACTTTGTTCTCTGTGAGCTTATAGTCTAGTGAGGGAGTCAGACAAGTAAGCAAAGAGTTACAGGAAATGTAAAAAATTCTTTGAAATCAGTACAGGGTCCTATGTCAAGGTATCATAGAGGAATTTAATTTAGGGTTAGGAAGTGATATCTAAAGGATACCCAAAGGAAGTGGTGTTGGGTAAAAAAAAAAAAACTGGTAGGTTCAGAAGGAAACTTCTGGAATAGCAGACTAAGAAGGTAGTTATTTTTCTCTCCTCAAAAATCAATGATAGAGCTAGATAGAGCTATCAAAAAGAACCATGTAAGTACTCTAGAAATTGATCAAAGGCATACAACAAATTTAGAAATATTTATTCAAGTAAAAGAACTGAAATTCAAGTAAAAGTGGGAGTCTGTGGCATTTTAGCCCTTCAGCTCTATTGGTGTGGAAATTCTATCAGGGTAGGGCAAGCTATAGGAACTGATTGAGGGGAATGATTTGATTTAGAGCAAGTGCAAGTCAGTGGTATTGCAAACAGTAGCAATCTCAGTGGCAAACAATCAGAAAAGGCCAGCTTCACAGCTAGCTTGAGGTTGCCATTAGGTTGGGGTAAGCAACAGACTAGTAGACTAGCTAGTTTCTAGTAGATTAGACTAGAAATTTAACAAAGAAAATGAGGTGGCCATAGTGAATCTGAATAAGCTCCCACATACTCATGGTGGTTTGGAAGGATGCACACTTGTAAAAGGTTATACACATGCTCAAGAGAGACTGGAGAGGTCATAGCTATCTACCACTCTCTGGATGAATGTGAGGCAACTGCTTTAAATCGAGTCACCCCCCTCTCTAAACATTTTCAAGACGACATGAAAAGACCTAGCAAAAACCAGAAGGAGAACAGCATTTAAAGATGCCTGAACTTATGAATAAGGACATGTGGTGTTTGGTTTTCTGTTACTGTGTTAGTTTGCTGAGGATGATGGCTTCCAGGTTTATCCATGTCCCTGCAAAGGACAAGATCTCATTCTTTTTTATGGCTGCATTGTATTCCATGGTGTATATGTGCTGCATTTTCTTTATCCAGTCTACCATTGGTGGGCATTTGGGTTGATTCCATGTCATTGCTATTGTGAATAGTGCTGCAATAAGCGTACACGTGCACATGTCTTTATAACAGAATGATTTACATTCTTTTGGGTATATACCCAGTAAATGGGATTGCTGGGTCAAATGATATTTCTGGTTCTAGATCCTTGTGGAATCGCCATGCTGTCTTTCACAATGGTTGAACTAACTTACATTCCCATCAACAGTATAAAAGCATTCCTATTTCTCCATATCCTCACCAGCATCTGTTGTTTCTTGACTTTGTAATAATTGCAATTCTGACTGGCATGAGATGGTATCTCATTGTGGTTTTGGTTTGCATTTCTCTAATGATCAGTGATATTGAGCTATTTTTTCATACATTGTTGGCCACATAAATGTATTCTTTTGAGAAGTGTTTGTTCATGTCCTTTGACATGATGGAGTTGTTTTTTTCTTGTAAATTTGTTTAAGTTCCTTGTACATTCTCAATATTAGACCTTTGCCAGATGCATACATTACAAAAATTTTCTCCCATTCCATAGGTTGTCTATTTACTCTGATGATAGTTTCATTTACTGTGCAGAAGCTCCTTAGTTGAATTAGGTCAAATTTATCAATTTTTGCTTTTGTTGCAGTTGCTTTTGATGTTTTGACCATGAAGTCTTTTTCTTTGCCTATGTGCTGAATGGTATTGCCCAGATTTTCTTTTAGGATTTTTATCATTTTGGGTTTTACATTTAAGCTTTTAATCTATCTTGAGTTAATTTTTGTGTAAGGTACAAGGAAGGGGTCCAGTTTCAATTTTCTGCATATGGCTAGCCAGTTTTCCCAGAACCATTTATTAAATAGAGAATCCTTTCCCCATTGCTTATTTTTGTCAGTTTCGTCAAAGATCAGGTGGTTGTAGATGTATGGTCTTATTTCTGAGATCTCTATTCTGTTTCACTACTCTATGTGTCTGTTTTGGTACCAGAACCATGCTGTTTTGGTTACTGTAGACTTGTAGTATGGTTTGAAGTCAGGTAGCATGGTGCATCTAGCTTTGTTCTTTTTGCTTAGGATTGTGTTTGCTATCTGGGCTCTTTTATGGTTCTATATGAATTTTAAGGTAGTTTTTTTCTAATTCTGTGAAGAATGTCAATGGTAGTTTAATTGGAATAGCATTGAATCTATAAATTACTTTGGGCAGCATGGCCATTTTCATTATACTGACTCTTCCTATTCATGAGCGTGGAATGTTTTTCCATTTGTTTGTGTCCTCTCATATTTCCTTGGGCAGTTTTTATAGTTCTCCTTGAAAAGGTCCTTCACATCCACATCCCTTATTAGCTGTATTCATAGGTATTTTCTTTTCTTTTTAGCAACTGTGAAAGGGAATACATTCATGACTTTGCTCTCTGCTTGTCTATTGTTTGTGTATAGGAATGCTTGTGATTTTTGCACATTGATTTTGTATCCTGAGACTTTGCTGAAGTTGCTTATCAGCTTTTGCACTGAGACTGGGGTTTTCTATACACAGGATCATGTCGTCTGCAGAGACAATTTTACTTCCTCTCTTCCTTTTTGAATACCCTTTATTTCTTTCTCTTGCCTGATGGCCAAAACTTCAGATACTACTTTGAATAGAGTGGTGAGAGAGGGCATCCTTGTTCTGTGCCAGTTTTCAAAGGGAATGCTTCCGGCTTTTGCCTATTCAGTGTGATATTGGCTGTGGGTTTGTCATAAACGGCTCTTATTATTTTGAGATATGTTCTATCAATACCTAGTTTATTGAGAGTTTTTAATATGAAGGGTGTTAAATTTTACTGAAGGCCTTTTCTGTGTCTATTGAGATAATGATGTGGTTTTTGTCATTGGTTCTGTTTATGTGATGAATTATGTTTATTGATTTGCATATGTTGAACCAGCCTTGCATCCCAGGGATGAAGCCCACTTGATTGTGGTGCATAAGCTTTTTGGTGTGCTGCTGGAATCAGTTTGCCAGTATTTTATTGAAGATTTTCGCATCAATGTTCATCAGGAATATTGACCTGAAGTTTTTTTGTTGTTATTGTTGTATCTCTGCCAAGTTTTGGTATCACAATGATGCTGGCCTCGTAAAATGAGTTAGAGAGAAGTCCTTTTTCAATTGTTTGGAATAGTTTCAGAAGGAATGGTACCAGTTCCTCTTGGTACCTCTGGGGGAATTTGGCTGTAAATCCATCTGGTCCTGGGCTTTTTTCGTTGTTGTTGGTAGGCTATTTATTGCTGCCTCAATTTCTGAACTTGTTATTGGTCTATTCAAGGATTCTACTTCTTTCTGGTTTAGCCTTGGGAGGGTGTGTGTGTCCAGGAATTTATCCATTTCTTCTAGATTTTCTAGTTTATTTGCATAGAAGTGTTTATAGTATTCTCTGACAGTTGTTTGTATTTCTGCAGGTCAGTGGTGATATCACCTTTATCATTTTTTATTGTGTCTATTTGATTATTCTCTCTTTTATTCTTTATTAGCCTAGCTAGTAGTCTGTTTTATTTTTATTTTTATTTTTCAAAAAAAAAAACAGCTCCTGGATTCATTGATTTTTTTCAAGGATTTTTTCATGTCTCTGTCTTCTTCAGTCCCATTCTCATTGTCATTTATTGTCTTCTGCTAGCTTGTGGATTTGTTTGCTCTTGCTTCTCTAGTTCTTTTAGTTGTGATATTAGGGTGTCGATTTTAGATCTTTCTGGATTTCTGATGTGGGCATTTAGTGCTGTAAATTTTCCTCTGTACATTGCTTTAGCTGCATCCCAGAGATTCTGGTAAATTGTCTCTATGTTCTCATTGGTTTTAGATAAAGAACTTCTTGATTTTTGCCATAATTTTATTATTTACCCACGAGTCTTTCAGGAGCAGGTTGTTCAATTTCCATGCACTTGTGTGATTTTGAGTGAGTTTCTTTCTTTCTCCCTCCCTCCCTCCCTTTTTTCTTTCCTTCCTTCCTTCCTTCCTTCCTTCCTTCCTTCCTTCCTTCCTTCCTTCCTTCCTTCCTTCCTTCCTTCCTTCCTTCCTTCCTTCCTTCTTTCTTTCTTTCTTTCTTTCTTTCTTTCTTTCTTTCTTTCTTTCTTTCTTTCTTTCTTTCTTTCTTTCTTTCTTTCTTTCTTTCTTTCTTTCTTTCTTTCCTTCTTCTCCTTCCTTCCTTCCTTCCTTCCTTCCTTCCTTCCTTCCTTCCTTCCTTCCTTCCTTCCTTTCTTTTTCTTTCTTTCTTTCATTTTTTGAGACAGAGTCTTCCTCACTTGCCCAGGCTGGAGTGCAGTGGTGCAGTCTTGGCTCACTGCAAGCTCTGCCTCCTGGGTTCATGCCATTCTCCTGCCTCAGCCTCTCGGGTAGCTGGGACTACAGGCACCTGCCACCATGCTTGGCTAATTTTTTTGTATTTTTAGTAGAGATGGAATTTCACCATGTTAGTCAGGATGATCTTGATTTCCTGACCTCATGATCCACCCGCCTTGGCCTCCCAAAGTGCTGGGATTACAGGCATGTGCCACTGTGCCTGGCCTTGAGTGAGTTTCTTAATCTTCAGTTCTAATTTGATTGCACTGTTATCTGAGAGACTGTTTGTTATGATTTCTCTTCTTTTGTATTTGCTGAGGAGTGTTTTACTTCCAACTATGTGATCAATTTTAGAGTAAGTGCCACGTGTGGGTTTGGGGTGGAGAATTGGGTAGATATCTCTCAGGTCCACCTGATCCAGAGCTGAGTTCAAGTCCTGAATATCCTTGTTAATTTTCTGTCTTAATGACCTGTCTAATATTGACAGTGGGGTGTTAAAGTCTCCCACTATTATTGTGTGGGAGTCTAAGTCTCTTTGTAGGTCTCTAACAACTTGTTTTATGAATCTGAGTACTCCTTTATTGGATACATTTGTATTTAGGATTGTTAGGTCTTCTTGTTGAATTGATCCCTTTACCATTATGTAATGCCCTTCTTTGTCTTTTTTGATTTTTGTTGGTTTAAAGTTTGTTTTGTCAGAAACTAGGATTGCAACCTCTGCTTTTTTCTGCTTTACTTTGCTTGGTAAGTTTTCCTCCATCCCTTTGTTTTGAGCCTATATGTGCCTTTGCATGTGAGATATGTCTCTTAAATACAGCACACCAATGGTCTTGACTCTTTATTAAATTTGCCAGTCTGTGTCTTTTAATTGGGGCATTTAGCCCATTTACATTTAAGGTTAGTGTTGTTACATGTGACTATTTTGCAGAGTAGTTGATGCTTTCTTCATAATGTCATTGTTCTTTTACTTCAGTGAGTTTTTTCAGTGGCTGGTACAAATTTTTCCTTCTCATTTTTAGTGCTTCCTTCAGGAGCTCTTGTAAGGCAGGCCTGGTGGTGACAAATTCCCTCAGCATTTGCTTATCTGGAAAGGATCATATTTCTTCTTCATTTATGAAGCTTAGCTTAACCAGATGTGAAATTCTGGGTTGGAAATTATTTCTTTAAGAATGCCAAATATTGGCCCCCACTCTCTTCTGGATTGTGGGGTTTCTGCTGAGAGGTTCACTGTTAGTCTGATGGGCTCCCCTTTGTAGATGACCTGGACTTTCTCTCTGGCTACCCTTAACATTTTTTCCTTCATTTTGACCTTAGAAAATCTGATGATTATGTGTCTTGGGGCTGATCTTCTCATGGAATATCTTACTAGGGTTCTCTGAATTTCCTGATTTTGAATGTTGGCTTGTCTTGCTAGGTTGGGGAAGTTCTCCTAGATGATATTCTACGATGTTTTCCAACTTGGTTCCATTTTCCCTGTCTCTTTAAGGTATTCCAATCAGTCGTAGGTTCAGTCTTTTTACATAGTTCCATAGTCCTCAGAGGTTTTGTTTGTTCTGCTTCATTCTTTTTTCTCCAGTCTTGTCTGCCTGCCTTATTTCAGCAAGAGAGTCTTCAAGCTCTGATATTCTTTATTCCACTTGATTGATTCGGCTATCGATACTGTGTTTGCATCAGGAATTTCTTTTGCTATGTTTTTCAGCTCCATTGGGTCATTCATGTTCCTCTCTAAACTAGTTATTCTAGTTAGCAGCTCCTGTAACTTTTTATCAGCTTCTTTGCTTTGGGTTAGAATATGCGCCTTTAGCTCAGTGACTATTGTTATTACCCACCTTCTGAAGCCGGCTTTTGTCAATTCATCCATCTCAGCCTCTGCTCCATTCTGTGCCCTTGTTGGAGAGGTATTGCGATCATTTGGAGGAGAAAAGCCACTCTGGCCTTTCGAGTTTCCAGTGTTTTTTCATTGATTCTTTCTCATCTTTATGAGTTTGCCTAGTTTCAATCTTTGAGGCTGCTGACCTTTGGATGGGGTTTTCTGGGGACTTTTCTGTTGTTGCTACTATTGTTGTTTCCTGTTTGTTTTTCTTTTAACAGTCAGACCCCTCTTCTGTAGGGCTGCTGAAGTTTTCTGGGGTTTCACTCAGGCCCTATTCACCTGGGTCCCTCCTATACTTGGAGATGTCACCCAAGGAAACTGAAGAACAGCAGAGATGGGTGCCTGTTCATTCCTCTGGGATCTCTGTCTAGCAGGGCACCAACCTGATGCTAGTAGGAATGCTCCTGTAGAAGGTGTCTAGCAACCCCCATTGTGGGTGGTCTCACCCAGCTGGGGGGCATGGATCTGGGACCCACTTAATGAAGCATTCTGGCTGTCCCTTGGTGGAGGGGGTGTGCTGCGCTGTGGGGAAACCCACTTGTCTGGTCTGCCTGGATTTCGCAGAGCTAGCAGGGGGAAAGATTAAATGTGCTGGTCAATGGAGACCGTGGTCACCCCTTCCCCTAGGGGTTCAGGCCCAGGGAGATCAGAGTTCTGTCCCTAAGCACTTGGCTAGAGTTGCTGAAGTTCCTGTAGGGAGGCTCCACCTAGTGAGGAGCGGTGGGTCAGGGTTTGGCCTAAAGAGGCAGTCTGGCCACAATTTGCCACAGCCAGTATGCTGCAATGTGGGGAATAGTGCTTGAGTCCAAGCTGTCCAGTCTCCCTTGTACCAGAAGGGAAAAAAAGGCTGCCTGGAGCAGTAGTGATGGCTGCTGCTCTTCTCCTCTGGGAGTTCAGCATCTTAGGCAGCTGGCAGCTGCAATGATGGCTGCCATCCCCTCCCCCAGGGGGCTGAGTTTTCTTAGGCAGCCACAGTGATGATGGACACCCCTCCCCCTGGGAATCTGGTAGTCTTAGGCAACTCTAGCAAAGTGGCTTTTGAGAATCTGCACAGCTCTGTGGTTGGGACCCAAGGTCCTGGTGGCGTGGGCTCACGAGTGGGATCTCCTGATCTGCAGGTTGCATAGGTCTGTTGAAAAAAGCATGGTTTACCAGGCTGGGTAACATGCTCACTCACCACCTCTTTTGGCTGAGACCCGGGGGCTCTCCTTGCCCCATGAGGTTCTCAGGTGGGCTAACACACCGCCCTGCTTTTCCTTGGTCTCCTTGGGTCATGCCAACCATCTAGACGGTCCTGATGATAGAACTTGGGTAGATCAGTTACCAGTGGGAACCTCCAACTTCAGTTGTTTCTAGTCAGTCATCTTGGCCTTGCTTTGAATTTTGAATGTGTTCAAACTCTATTGGCTAAAGATGATTAAGTACAACTTTTCACCAGTCTTTCACTGATGACTAAGCTGTGCTAAGCGACAGACAACTCTTAGGAAGACAGGCTTAACTATGAAAACAAGAATTTAAAAACAACAAACTCAGCATAAACATCAGCAGCTAAGCACTGTAAGGGGGGAAGATTCTATAGTCTGTCAAACACTAAGTAAACAATAACTTCCTGGGGAGAGAAGGAGATCAAAATCTAAAGTTGCTACATCATCGAAAATGCCTAGTTTTTAATAAAAAACAATAAAATATGCACAAGAACAGCAAAGTCTAACTTACACAGGGGGGAAAAAAAAGCAGTGAATAGAAACTGTCTCTGAGAGGTCCCAGGTATTGGATTGAGTAAAGAAAGGCCTCAAAACAGCGATTGTAAATATACTTAAAGAAGTAAAAGACACATTCACACGAGCAAGCTCCCAGCTTGCTTCTCTGTGTCTGCAGCTCAACTTTACAGGCTGCTGTTCGTTAGAAAACGATTTCGGACTGCTTTTCATTAAAAAGGAAAGCCTTACCAGGACTTCCATACTCTCACTGTCTGCCTAAGTAATTTATTCTTAACTCCTGTATCAGTGAGACTCAAATTACTGAATTGTTGAGAAGCAGAAACTACCTGGATTGTAAACCAAGGAAATGGTTCCTGAGAAATACCAATGGCACCTGAGAATGGAGCTGACACAGAGAAAAGCACAGAGGGGGCGGAGCAAGATGGCCGAATAGGAACAGTTCCAGTCTCCAACTCCCAGCACGAGCGACACAGAAGACCGGTGATTTCTGCATTTTTAACTGAGTCTCCACCTCTGGGGACAGCGCACAGCTGAAGACCAACAGGGGAAGTAGCGGGAGCCGGTGCAGACGCGAACGACTCTGTCTGACAGCTTTGGGGAGAGCCGTGGATCTCCCAACGCGGAGGTTGAGATCTGAGAACGGACAGACTGCCTGCTCAGGTGTGTCTCTGACCCCTGAGTAGCCTAGCTGGGAGAAATCCCCCACTAGGGGCAGTCTGACACCCCACACCTCACAGGGTGGAGTACACCCCTGAGAGGAAACTTCCAAAGGAAGAATCAGACAGGTACACTCGCTGTTCAGCAATATTCTATCTTCGGCAACCTCTGCTGCTGTTACCCAGGCAAACAGGGTCTGGAGTGGACCTCAAGCAATCTCCAACAGACCAACAGACAGTCCTTCTGACTGTCAGAAGGAAAACTATCAAACAGGAAGGACACCTATACCAAAATCCCATCAGTACGTCACCACCATCAAAGACCAGAGACAGATAAAACCACAAAGATGGGGAAGAAGCAGGGCAAAAAAGCTGGAAATTCAAAAAATAAGAGCGCATCTCCCCCTGCGAAGGAGCGCAGCCCATCGCCAGCAACGGATCAAAGCTGGTCAGAGAATGACTTGGACGAGAGGAGAGAAGAAGGCTTCAGTCCATCCAACTTATCAGAGCTAAAGGAGGAATTACGTACCCAGCGCAAAGAAACTAAAAATCTTGAAAAAAGAGTGGAAGAATTGACAGCTAGACTAATTAATGCAGAGAAGATCATAAACGAAATGACAGAGATGAAAACCATGACACGAGAAATACGTGACAAATGCACAAGCTTCAGTAACCGACTCGATCAACTGGAAGAAAGAGTATCAGCGATTGAAGATCAAATGAATGAAATGAAGCGAGAAGAGAAACCAAAAGAAAAAAGAAGAAAAAGAAATGAGCAAAGCCTGCAAGAAGTATGGGATTACGTAAAAAGACCAAATCTACGTCTGATTGGGGTGCCTGAAAGTGAGGGGGAAAATGGAACCAAGTTGGAAAACACTCTTCAGGATATCATCCAGGAGAACTTCCCCAACCTAGTAGGGCAGGACAACATTCAAATTCAGGAAATACAGAGAACGCCACAAAGATACTCCTCCAGAAGAGCAACTCCAAGACACATCATTGCCAGATTCACCAAAGTTGAAATGAAGGAAAAAATCTTAAGGGCAGCCAGAGAGAAAGGTCGGGTAACCCACAAAGGGAAGCCCATCAGAATAACAGCAGATCTCTCGGCAGAAACTCTACAAGCCAGAAGAGAGTGGGGGCCAATATTCAGCGTTCTTAAAGAAAAGAATTTTAAACCTAGAATTTCATATCCAGCCAAACTAAGTTTCATAAGTGAAGGAGAAATAAAATCCTTTACAGATAAGCAAATGCTTAGAGATTTTGTCACCACCAGGCCTGCCTTACAAGAGACCCTGAAGGAAGCCCTAAACATGGAAAGGAACAACCGGTACCAGCCATCACAAAAACATGCCAAAATGTAAAGACCATCGAGGCTAGGAAGAAACTGCATCGACTAACGAGCAAAATAACCAGTTAATATCATAATGGCAGGATCAAGTTCACACATAACAATATTAACCTTAAATGTTAATGGACTAAATGCTCCAATTAAAAGACACAGACTGGCAAACTGGATAAAGAGTCAAGACCCATCAGTCTGCTGTATTCAGGAGACCCATCTCACATGCAGAGACATACATAGGCTCAAAATAAAGGGATGGAGGAAGATCTACCAAGCAAATGGAGAACAAAAAAAAGCAGGGGTTGCAATCCTTGTCTCTGATAAAACAGACTTTAAACCATCAAAGATCAAAAGAGACAAAGAAGGCCATTACATAATGGTAAAGGGATCAATTCAACAGGAAGAGCTAACTCTCCTAAATATATATGCACCCAATACAGGAGCACCCAGATTCATAAAGCAAGTCCTTAGAGACTTACAAAGAGACTTAGACTCCCATACAATAATAATGGGAGACTTCAACACTCCGCTGTCAACATTAGACAGATCAACGAGACAGAAAGTTAACAAGGATATCCAGGAATTGAACTCATCTCTGCACCAAGCGGACCTAATAGACATCTATAGAACTCTCCACCCCAAATCAACAGAATATACATTCTTTTCAGCACCACATCGCACTTATTCCAAAATTGACCACATAATTGGAAGTAAAGCACTCCTCAGCAAATGTAAAAGAACAGAAATTATAACAAACTGTCTCTCAGACCACAGTGCAATCAAACTAGAACTCAGGACTAAGAAACTCAATCAAAACCGCTCAACTACATGGAAACTGAACAACCTGCTCCTGAATGACTACTGGGTACATAACGAAATGAAAGCGGAAATAAAGATGTTCTTTGAAACCAATGAGAACAAAGATACAACATACCAGAATCTCTGGGAAACATTTAAAGCAGTGTGTAGAGGGAAATTTATAGCACTAAATGCCCACAAGAGAAAGCAGGAAAGATCTAAAATTGACACTCTAACATCACAATTAAAAGAACTAGAGAGGCAAGAGCAAACACATTCAAAAGCTAGCAGAAGGCAAGAAATAACTAAGATCAGAGCAGAACTGAAGGAGATAGAGACACAAAAAACCCTCCAAAAAATCAATGAATCCAGGAGTTGGTTTTTTGAAAAGATCAACAAAATTGACAGACCGCTAGCAAGGCTAATAAAGAAGAAAAGAGAGAGGAATCAAATAGATGCAATAAAAAATGATAAAGGGGATATCACCACTGACCCCACGGAAATACAAACTACCATCAGAGAATACTATAAACGCCTCTACGCAAATCAACTAGAAAATCTAGAAGAAATGGATAAATTCCTGGACACTTACACTCTCCCAAGGCTAAACCAGGAAGAAGTTGAATCCCTGAATAGACCAATAGTAGGCTCTGAAATTGAGGCAACAATTAATAGCCTACCCACCAAAAAAAGTCCAGGACCAGATGGATTCACAGCTGAATTCTACCAGAGGTACAAGGAGGAGCTGGTACCATTCCTTCTGAAACTATTCCAATCAATAGAAAAAGAGGGAATCCTCCCTAACTCATTTTATGAGGCCAACATCATCCTGATACCAAAGCCTGGCAGAGACACATCAAAAAAAGAGAATTTTAGACCAATATCCCTGATGAACATCGATGCAAAAATTCTCAATAAAATACTGGCAAACCGGATTCAGCAGCACATCAAAAAGCTTATCCACCATGATCAAGTGGGCTTCATCCCTGGGATGCAAGGCTGGTTCAACATTCGCAAATCAATAAACGTAATCCAGCATATAAACAGAACCAAAGACAAGAACCACATGATTGTCTCAATAGATGCAGAAAAGGCTTTTGACAAAATTCAACAGCCCTTCATGCTAAAAACGCTCAATAAATTCGGTATTGATGGAACGTACCTCAAAATAATAAGAGCTATTTATGACAAACCCACAGCTAATATCATACTGAATGGGCAAAAACTGGAAAAATTCCCTTTGAAAACTGGCACAAGACAGGGATGCCCTCTCTCACCACTCCTATTCAACATAGTGTTGGAAGTTCTGGCTAGGGCAATCAGGCAAGAGAAAGAAATCAAGGGTATCCAGTTAGGAAAAGAAGAAGTCAAATTGTCCCTGTTTGCAGATGACATGATTGTATATTTAGAAAACCCCATCGTCTCAGCCCAAAATCTCCTTAAGCTGATAAGCAACTTCAGCAAAGTCTCAGGATACAAAATTAATGTGCAAAAATCACAAGCATTCTTATACACCAGTAACAGACAAGCAGAGAGCCAAATCAGGAATGAACTTCCATTCACAATTGCTTCAAAGAGAATAAAATACCTAGGAATCCAGCTTACAAGGGATGTAAAGGACCTCTTCAAGGAGAACTACAAACCACTGCTCAATGAAATCAAAGAGGACACAAACAAATGGAAGAACATACCATGCTCATGGATAGGAAGAATCAATATCGTGAAAATGGCCATACTGCCCAAGGTTATTTATAGATTCAATGCCATCCCCATCAAGCTACCAATGAGTTTCTTCACAGAATTGGAAAAAACTGCTTTAAAGTTCATATGGAACCAAAAAAGAGCCCGCATTGCCAAGACAATCCTAAGTCAAAAGGACAAAGCTGGAGGCGTCACGCTACCTGACTTCAAACTATACTACAAGGCTACAGTCACCAAAACAGCATGGTACTGGTACCAAAACAGAGATATAGATCAATGGAACAGAACAGAGTCCTCAGAAATAATACCACACATCTACAGCCATCTGATGTTTGACAAACCTGAGAGAAACAAGAAATGGGGAAAGATTCCCTATTTAATAAATGGTGCTGGGAAAATTGGCTAGCCATAAGTAGAAAGCTGAAACTGGATCCTTTCCTTACTCCTTATACGAAGATTAATTCAAGATGGATTAGAGACTTAAATGTTAGACCTAACACCATAAAAACCCTAGAAGAAAATCTAGGTAGTACCATTCAGGACATAGGCATGGGTAAGGAATTCATGTCTAAAACACCAAAAGCAACGGCAGCAAAAGCAAAAATTGACAAATGGGATCTAATTAAACTAAAGAGCTTTTGCACAGCAAAAGAAACTACCATCAGAGTGAACAGGCAACCTACAGAATGGGAGAAAATTTTTGCAACCTACTCATCTGACAAAGGGCTAATATCCAGAATCTACAAAGAACTCAAACAAATATACGAGAAAAAAACAAACAACCCCATCAAAAAGTGGGGAAAGGATATGAACAGACATTTCTCAAAAGAAGATATTCATACAGCCAACAGACACATGAAAAAATGCTCATCATCACTCGCCATCAGAGAAATGCAAATCAAAACCACAATGAGATACCATCTCACACCAGTTAGAATGGCAATCATTAAGAAGTCAGGAAACAACAGGTGTTGGAGAGGATGTGGAGAAATAGGAACACTTTTACACTGTTGGTGGGATTGTAAACTAGTTCAACCATTATGGAAAACAGTATGGCAATTCCTCAAGGATCTAGAACTAGATGTACCATATGACCCAGCCATCCCACTACTGGGTATATACCCAAAGGATTATAAATCATTCTACTACAAAGACACATGCACACGTATGTTTATTGCGGCACTATTCACAATAGCAAAGACTTGGAATCAACCCAAATGTCCATCTGTGACAGACTGGATTAAGAAAATGTGGCACATATACACCATGGAATACTATGCAGCCATAAAAAAGGATGAGTTTGCGTCCTTTGTAGGGACATGGATGCAGCTGGAAACCATCATTCTTAGCAAACTATCACAAGAACAGAAAACCAAACACCGCATGTTCTCACTCATAGGTGGGAACTGAACAATGAGATCACTTGGACTCGGGAAGGGGAACATCACGCACTGGGGCCTATCATGGGGAGGGGGGAGGGGGGAGGAGGGAGGGCTTGCATTGGGGAGTTATACAAGATATAAATGATGAATTGATGGGTGCTGACGAGTTGATGGGTGCAGCACACCAACATGGCATAAGTATACATATGTAACAAACCTGCACGTTATGCACATGTACCCTAGAACTTAAAGTATAATAAAAAAAAAAAAAAAAAAAAGAAGTAAAGAAAATTAATGTTTAAAGAATAAAGGAAAGCATGACAACAATAACTCATTAAATGAAGAATATCAAAAAATATAGAAATTATAAAAAGGATCAACTGAAAAATTTAAAGTTGGAAGACAGAATCAGAAAACTTGAAGATAAATTAATAAAAACTATAAGGGATAAAGGAATATAAAGGAAAGTGAACAGAGCTTCAAAGGCCCATGTAATACCATCAAATACACCAACACACACACAGTAAGAATACCAGAGGGGAGGAGAGAGAAAAGGGGAAAAATTTGATAAAAATTTGAATAAAACATTAATTTACACTGTGAAGAAGCTCAATAAACTGTGAGATTAATACAAAGAGGCCTACCCAGACACAACAGAGTTGAACTGTTGGAAGCCAAAGAAAAAAATATTGAAAGCAACTAGAAAAAACAACCCATCACATATACAGAAACCATAATAAAACTAACAACTGACTTCTCATATGAAACAATGCAGGTCACAAGGCAGTGGGATCACATATTCAGAGTGCTGAAAGAAAAAGAAAAAAATTATGAACCAAGATTCTATATCCAGAAATTTGAATCTACATGAAGAAATAAAGAGCATTAGTAAAAATAATTCAGTAGGCAAATGCAACAGACTGTATAAACACATATTTTCTTTTTTCTCCTCTTATCCACTTTAAAACATAATTGCATAAAGCTGAAGATATGTGTGAAGATACAATTGATATTACAATAATAGCACAAATGAGGGGGGAAATGGAGCTATAAGGGATCAAATTTTCTATATTTTATGGGAATTAAGTTACTGCTAATCTGAGGTAGATTGTGATATTGCAATCCCTATGGCAGCCATTAAGACAATAACTAAAAAATACAGTTTAAAGGAATTAAAATGGTACACTAAATGTATCTATTTAACACAAAAAAAGCTGTAAAAGAGAAACAGGAGAACAAAAAAGATGTGAAATATTGAAAACAAACAGCAGAATCAAAATGGCTGACTAGATGCAGCCAGGAAGAGGTTTGCTCATTGACAGAGACTGGATCATCAAGTAGACTGACACACTAAACAGATCTTCTCTCAGAAAGAAAACATTGAGAGTGGACAGAGGGAGGACATGGACCCCAGGCTGAGAGGGGAAGAAGTTGGGAAACCTGTACAAGGTTACTGAGCAATAGGACTTGTTTCTGGCTCTGAGCTGCTCCTAGGGAAAGGGTGAGTGAAGTAGGTATAGAGTGGCCCATTCACCACAGACATCAGGGATCCTAGCTGCAGGAGACCTCATGACCCTCATGGACATCTCAGCTAGCAGGGAAAACTACCCAAAGAGTTGGTAGAGACAAAACTCCAGCCTGTGTGAAGCCCAGAAGGTTTGGCCCAGGAATGGCTGCAGTGGACTACAGCCAGGGCCACCCATCTCCCAAGACTTGCCATACTTCTCTAGGCTGCTTTAGCCTTTGATAGCTTCTGGACCTGGACAGAGAAAGACTTTCTTGCTTCTCTGTGGGATGAGTCCCCACTTATCTGAGTACCCCTTATCTGCCAGCCTGTCCCAGGGCTCCTGCCTGGCTGCACCCACTTGCAATGTAGCTTCAGCTTACTAGTGGCCACTGTCACAGCTCTTTTGCCAGTAGACCCTGCCTACCCCTCAGAGTGCTTTTGCAGATGAACCCTCACCAGCATTCACCTGCTTGCAGTCTCCCCCTACCAGCATGCACCTACCTGTAGACGTTCCTGCCTGCATGCACTTGCCCAAAGCCTCCCCTTCCACCACCCCACCAGCATGCACGTGTGCACAGACCTGCCACCACCCTACCAGCATGCATGCATGGAGGGACCCCTGCTGCCCTGCTGGTGCACATGCATGTGGAGGCCCACTGCTGCCCTGCTGGGTGTGGCTGCGAGAAGCCTTCATCAGAGTGTTGCTAACAATAGACTGGGAACATCTTAGCTTCTCCATTGCAGCAAGTACTTAACCTTGAGGGGTCAGAGAACAAAGACACAGGCCTGGTCCCAAACCCCCAGGGTTAGAGCATGCAACCCATGAGTGTTGAACTGAGTCTTGGTTTCCTTGAAGCATCCAGAAATGGAACCAGTTGACTAAACCCAATTTATACCACACTCAAACCCTCAAGGGCATCAAAGAAAATAAAAGTAAAAATCCCTATCTAAAAAACAGCAACTTCAAAGATTAAAGGAACATCAGCCCACACAGATGAGAACTCTGGCAACTCTAAAAGCCAGAGTGTCTTCTTGCCTTCAAATGATCACACTAACTCCCCAGCAATGATTGTTAACCAGACTAAAATGGCTGAAATAACAGGCATAGAATTTAAAATCTGAATGGTAAGGAAGCTCACTGAGATATAGGAAAAGGTTGAAATCCAATCAAAGGGAAACAGTAAAATGGTCCAAGAGTTGAAAGACAGCATAGCCATTTTAAGGAAAACACAAACTGAACTTCTGGAAATGAAAAATTCACTACAGGAATTTCAGAATGCAACTGGAAACATTGATAACAGAATAGACCAAGTTGAGGAAAGACTCTCAGAGCTCAGAGACTGTTCATTCAAATTAATGCAAGCAGAAAAAAATTAAAAAATGAACAAACCCTCCAAATATATGGAATTAAGTAAAACGACCAAACATATGACTCATTGGCACTTCTGAAAGAGATGTAGAGAGAGCAAGCAACTTGGAAAACATATTTGAGGATATGGTCCACAAAAATTTTCCCTACCTCATTAAAAAGGTTAACTCACAAATGCAGGAAATTTGGGGAACCCGTGTGAGATACTAGACAAGATGACCATCTGAAAGACACATAGTCATCAGTTTTTCCAAAGTCATAGTGACCAAAAAAACCTTCAGGGCAGCTAGAGAGGAGGGTCAGGTCATGTCCAAAAGGAATTCCATCAGGTTGACAGTGGGCTCTTCAACAGAAACCTTATAAGCCGGAAGAGATTGGAGGCCTATATTCAGCATCCCTATAGAAAATAAATTCCAACCAAGAATTTCAAATCCAGTCAAACTAAGCTTCATAAGTGAAGGAGAAATAAAATCCTTTCCAGACAAGCAAATGCTAAAAGAATTTGTTACCATCAAATCTGCCTTACAAAAGGTCCTTCAGGGAGAGCTAAACATAGAAATGAAAGACCCATTATCTGACCCAATGTTAACACACTTAAGTACATAGCCCACAGGAACTAAAGCAATTATAAGCAAGTATGTAACAACCAGCTAACAACAGGACAGAATCAGATCCTCATATATTAACCTTGAATGTAAATAGGCTAAATGCCCCACTTAAGGACACAAAGTGTCAAGTTGGATAAAGAAGCAAGACCCAACTATATGCTGTCCTCAAGAGACCCATCTCACATGCAATGACAATCATAGGCTCAAAGTAAAGGGATAAAGATCTATCAAGCAAATGAAAACCAAAAAAGAAGAGAGAGTGCTATTCTTTTTTTCAGACAAAACCAACTTTAAACCTACAATGATCAAAAAGGACAAAGAAGGGCATTACATAAGGATAAAGGGTTAAATTCAACAAGAAGACTTAACTATCATTAAGTATATATGTGTGTAACACTGGATCACCCAGATTCTTAAAACAAGTTCTTAGAAACCTACAAAGAGACTTAGATAACAGCACAATAATGGTGGGAGACTCCAACACCCCACTGACAATGTTAAATCATTGAAGCAGAAAACTAACAAAGATATTTGGAACCTAAGCTTGACACTTGATCAAATGGACCTAACAGACATCTAAAGAATAGTCCACCCAACAACAAGAGAATATACATTCTTCTCATATCCACATGGCACATACTGTAAGATCTACCACATACTTGGCCATAAAGCAATTATTGATAAATTCAAAAAAACCAAAATTATACCAACCACACTCTCAGACTATAAAATATAAATACCAAGAAGATCTCTTAAAACTATACAATCACATGAAAATTAAACAACCTACTCTTGAATGCCTGCTGAGTAAAGAATAAAAAATGCAGGCACAAATAAAAAAACTCCTTGAAACTAATAAAATCAAAGATATAATTTACCAGAATGTCTGGGACACAGCTAAAGCAGTATTTAGGGAAAAGTTTATAGCACTAAACGCCTACATCAAGAAATTAGAAAGATCTCAAATTAACAACGTGATATCACTCCTAGAGGAACTAGAAAAACAAGAGTAAACCAACCCCAAAGCTAGAAGAATAAAAGAAATAACAAAAATCAGAGCAGAACTGAATGAAATTGAGATGCAAAAATTCAATGAAACCAGATTAATAAAGCTAGGAGTTGTGTTTTTTTTCAAATAATAAATAAGCTTGATAGACTGCTAGCTAAATTAATCATGATAAAAAGAGAGACCATCCAAATATACATAGTCAGGAATGACAAAAATGGCATTACCACTGACCACACAGAAATACAAAAATTCTTCAGAGACATTATGAACATGTCTATGCACACAAACTAGAAATCCTGGAAGAAATGGATAAGTTCCTAGAAACATACAACCTTCTAAGATCGAACCATGGGAAAATGAAATCCAGAATAGGCCAGTAACGAGTTCAATAACTGAATTAGTAATAAAAATCCTACCACCTGGAAAAAAGCCTGGACCAGATGGATTCACAGCCAAATTCTACCAGACATACAAAGAAGAGCTGGTATCAATCCTGCTGAAATTATTCCAAAAAACTGAGGAGAAGTGACTCCTCCCTACTCATTCTATAAAGCCAGCATCATTCTGATACCAAATATTACAGAGACACAACAAAAAAGGAAACCTCTGACCAACATCCCTGATGAACATAGATGCAAAAATCCTCAAAATACTGGCAAACTGAATGCAGCAGCACATCAATAAGTTAATTCATAACAATCAAGTAGGCTTAATTCCTGGGAGGCAAGGTTTGATCAACATACACAAATCAATAAATGTGATTCACCACAAAAGCGGAATTAAGACAAAAACTTGATCATCTGAATAGTCCCAGAAAAAAGTCTTCTATAAAATTCAACATCTCTTTATGATAAAAAACCGTCAACAAACTAGGCATCAAAGGAGCATACCTCAAAATAATAAGAAACATCTATCACACACTCATAGCCAACATCATACTGAGTGGGCAAAAGCTGGAAGCATTCCCCCTGAGAACTGAAACAAGACAAGGATGCCTACTCTCACCACTCCCATTCGACATAATACTGGAACTCCTAGCCAGAACAATCAAGAAAGAGAAGGAAATAAAATGCATCAAATTGAAAAAAAAGAAGTAAAATTATCTCCGTTCACTGATGACATAATGTTTACACTTAGAAAACCCCATAATCTCTGCCCAAGGGCTTCTGGAACTAATAAACAATTTTAGTAAAATTTCAGGATACAAAATCAATGTACAGAAATCCAAGGCATTTCTATACACCAATGACATCCAAGCTGAGAGCTAAATCAAGAACACAATTCCATTCACAACAGCCACAAAAAGAGTAAAATACCCAGGAATACAGCTAACCAGGAAGTTGAAAGATCTCTACTACAAGAATTACAAAACACTGCTGAAAGATATGAGACAATAGAAACAAATAGAAAAACATTCCATGCTCATGGATTGAAAGACTCAATATTGTTAAAATGGCCACACTGCACAAAGCAATTTACAGTTTTAATGCTATTTCTATGAAACAAGAAAGATCATTTTTAACAGAATTAAAATAAAACTATTCTAAAATTTGTATGGGACCAAGAAAAGAGCCTGAATGACTAAAGGAAGCCTAAGCAAAAAGAACAAAGCTTGAGGCATAACATTACCCAACTTCAAACTACACTACAGGGCTACAGTAACTAAAAGAGCATATTACTGGTACAAAAACAGACACATGGACCAATGGAACTGAATGGAAAGCCCAGAAACAAGGCCACATGCCTGTACAGCCTGCAGAACCCTGAGTCAATGAAACCTCTTCTGTTTATAAATTACCCAGTCTCAGGTATTTCTTTATAACAATGCAATAATGGCCTAATATACTGAGCCACAAAACAAATATTAGTATATTTAAAAGGATTGTAAGGACTGAAGGATTGAAATCATGCAATGTATGTTTCTTGATCACAATGGTATTGTTAGAAATTGACAACAGAAAGAAATATTGAAGTCTACAAATCTATCAAAATTTAAATAAAACACTAAAAATAAAAATAATTTGAATTAAATAAAAATGGAAAATAATATATTAAAATTTACTAGATAAGCTAAAACATTGTGCAGGGGAATATTTATGGCTTTAAACACCTATATTAGTAAAATAAAATCACAAATAGATAACCTGAGTTTCAACCTTAAGGAAGTAGATATAGAAAAGCCAACTAAGCCCAACATAAGTTAAAAGCAGGAAATATAATAGATATCAATAAAATAGAAAACAGAAAAACAATGAAAGGAACCAATGAAACCAAGAGTTGGTTCTTGAAAACATTTTAAAAATTGGCAAACTTTTAGCTAGATTTAGCAAGAAAAAAAAAAAAAAAGAAAAGATCAGGAAGTTAGGAATAAAAGAGGGGGCATTACTACTATTCTTACAGAAATGGAAAAGATTAGAAGGGAATCATATGAACAACTTTATATCAATATATTAGAAAACTCAGATGAAATTAACCAATTTGCAGATAAATGCAGATGTCCAAAACTGACTAAAGAGAAAATAGAAACTTCTAAAAAGACCTATAAAAAATAAAGGAATTAAATTAAATTAAAACTATTCCCACAGAGGAAACTTCAGGCCCAGTTGGCCTCACAGTTACATTTTATTGAATGTAGAAAGAATAAGTAATACCAATTCACAAACTCTTCAAGAAAATAGAAGGAGAGGGAACACTTCTTAATTCATTCTCTGACATCAAAGACAGACAAAAAATCATAAAAAAAAAACCTATAGATCATTATCCTTCATGAATGTAGGCACAAAAATTCTCAACAAAATAGCAAAGTGAATACAACTACAGATATAAACAACTATGTACAGTGAAAAATGGAATTTATTCCAGGAATGCAATGCTGTTTTCACATCTAAAATCAACTTGTGGCTGAACACAGTGTCTCACGCCTGTAATTCCAGCACTTTGGGAGGCCTAGGCAGGTGAATCATTTGAGCTCAGGAGTTCAAGACCAGGCTGGCCAACATGGCCAAACCTCATCTCTATTAAAAATACCAAAATTAGCTGAGTATGGTGACACACGCCTATAATCCCAGCTACTCAGGTGACTGAGGCATGAGAATTACTTAAACCCAGGAGGCAAAGGTAGCAGTGAGCCGAGATCACGCCATTGCACTCCAGCCTTGGCAACAGAACAAGAATCGGTCTCAAAAATAAATAAATAAATAAATAAATAAATAAATAATAAAAATCAACTAGTGTAATATACCATATTAATAGAATAATGGACAAAAGAGACACAATTATCTAAATAAGTACCCAAAAATAATTTGACAAAATAAGCACACATTCATGATAAAAACTTTCAAGAAACTAGAAATAGAAGGGAACTTCCTCAATCTGATAAAGAGCATTCATGAAAACCCTACAGTTAACATCATACTTAATGATGAAAGGCTAAATGCTTTCCCCCTAAGATCAGAAACAAGATCAGCATGTCTGATGTCACCACTTCTACTCAAAATTGTATAGCTAAATCAGACAGAAAAAAACTACAAAAAGCACTTCAATTGGAAAGAAAGAAGTAAAGCTGTCTTTATTCAGAAATGAATGATCTTATATTTTGAAAATCCTGTGAAATCCTCAAAGAACCTAGCAAGCAGGTAGAGGTGATCAATTAGGACAATGTGACAAACAGATAACAATGGTGACAGAGCAAGCAAGAGGCAAAAAAAGGCACTGTCTCCCAGTGCTCCATTTTTCTCCAAGGCACCTGATAAGAAAGACTTTGAAT
This sequence comes from Rhinopithecus roxellana, assembly GCF_007565055.1. Taxonomy (NCBI): domain Eukaryota; kingdom Metazoa; phylum Chordata; class Mammalia; order Primates; family Cercopithecidae; genus Rhinopithecus; species Rhinopithecus roxellana. The sequence goes on from NC_044550.1 coordinate 50,961,881, forward strand.
TGAGATGACTTGGCTAGGAATTCAGATATGCATATGCGCATGGATGGTCCACATTAGGGGAATTGAGTCCTTGACTGTAAGATTTAGAAAACTGCAATACACTGGCTGTGCACCAAGTCTGGAATGGGAAGGGAAGCTTCCCTTCATGATGTCTGCCAGGCAGTATTCTAATTGCTTATAGTCAGGCTTGAGGGATCACATGTAGGATTTTGGCCTGAAATCAGACTCCTCAGAAACTACTACAACTAATAAATGAGTTCAGGAAGACTGTTGGATATAATGTCAATATAGAAAAATCAATTGTATTTTTATGTAGTAGCAATGAACCCTCCAAAAATGAAATTAAGAAAACAATTCCATTAAAAATAATATTAAAAAGAACAAAATAAAGATAAATTAAATTTAAAAAGTGCAAGATGTGCACCCTGAAAACTAGAAAATATTGTTTGAACAAATTTAAAAAGATCTGAATAAATGATGAGTTATTCTATGCTTATGGATAGGAAAACTCAATATTGTTAATAAGGTAATTCTTCTTTCATTGATCTATAAATTCAGTGCAGTAGCTATCAAAATCTTATCAGGTCTTTTTACAGAAATTGGCAAGTTGATTCTAAAATTTATTTGAAGTACGAAGGCCCAGAAAAGCCAAAATAATCTGGAAAAACAAAAGTTGGAAGATTTTACACCTCCCAATTTCAAAGTTTACTATATAGTAACCAAAATAGTGTGGTATTGGCATGAGTATAGACCTATAGATCTATGGAACGGATTTGACAGTCCAGAAATAAATGCTTATGTTAATGGCAAATTGATTTGTGACAAAGGAGTCAGGCCAAGTTAGTGGAGGAAAGGATAGTCTTTTAACAAATGACTGTGAAATAATTGGATATCTACATGCAAAAAGATGAATTTGGAATCATAAGTTCAATGTACCATACAAAATAAAATCAACTCAAACTGGATCATAAACTTAAATGTATGAAATAAAACTATAAAACTTATAATGAACACAGGAGAAAATCCTCATGATCTTGGGTTGGGCAAAGAGTTCTTAGATACAGCACCAAAGTGTAATTCATAAAAGATAAAAGTTGATACATTGGATTTCATCATCAAATTTGATTTCATCAAAATCTTTTGTGCTTCAAAAAGGAACCACTAAGAAAATGCAAAGACAACACAAACTAGGAAAAAATTTTTGCAAAGCATTAATTTGATAAAGGACATTCATATCTAGAGCACACAAATTACTCTTACAACAATAATCAGAAGACAAAAAAGAAGCAAAATATTAGAATAGCTATTTCATTAAAAAAGTATATAAATGCCAATAAGCATATGAAAAGATGCTTAAGATTTGTAGTCATTATAGAAATGGAAATTAAAACTATAATGAGATACTACTTCACATCCACTAGAATGACTATAATTAAAAAGAGAGATAATAACAAGTGTTGGTGAGGATGTGGAGAAATTGGAAGCTTTCTACATTGCTGGTGGGAATTTATAATGGCACAGCCACTTTGTAAAACAGTTGGATGGTTTCTTGAAAATTTAAACATAAATTTATCATATGATCCACAATTCTACTCTTAGGTATCTACCTAAGAGAAATTTTTGAAAACATATATCCACATAAAGACTTTTACATGAATATTCATAGCAGCATTATTTATAATAGCCCATTTGGAAGCAATCCAAATGTTCAACAACTGGTGAATGCATAAGCAAAAGTGGTACATAAGTAGATTTTTAGTAATAAAAAGGAACCGAATATTGATATATGCTATGACACAGATAAATTTCAAAAATGCTATGCTCTGAGGAAGAAGTCAGACATGAAAAAGCACATATTATATGATTCTATTTGTATGAAATATTTAGAAAAGGCAATGACAGAAAGTAGATTATTGATTACGTGATGCTGGGAGTGAGAATGGGTATTGACTGCATACTGGTATGAGGGATCTTTTGGGGATGATCAGAATGTTTTAAAGCTGGATTTTCGTGATGATTACACAATTTAGTAAGTTGCCTAAATTTACTAAACATCACTGAATTATACACTTAGAAGAGTAAAGAAAAAATAGGTATTGACTGGGTAAGCTATCATTGATGATAGTGGCTGATAACTTTGTTAAAAGAAAGGAATTATCTGACTTGCTCTCTCTTTCATATATAATATGTATATGTATACATATACATATTTTTTCCATCTTTCCTGAAAAATTGCTCATCAGCAACAAAGGAACCAAGTCAGAACATTTTTATCACACAAAAACCTGGCTGAAATTTGGATTTGGGGTATGATTTAATTTTTTTGGTTCTCTAAGAGTTAATGTTTCAAATAATATAGATAGATCTTGAAAATTTTTACTTTTCAATACCTAGTTTTACTTTTTTTGTGCATTTTAAGTGTAAATTTCATTTTAATTTCAAAAGAGAAATGAAATAGGCAATATACCCAGAGTTAGCAGTGAACTGGAAAAGTTGCCTATAAAGATATGAATCCTGACATCAATTTATGGACACTATTGTCCTTCTTCCTCTTCCCATCAAAACCCCCAAGAAATACTGTCACCTGTGGTGGTTGTCAGATTTCCCCTAAGTCAACTTTCATTCTCAACCCCATCTTGGCTTTTCTGTCACCTATGATCCCTCGACTCTCGGGAATAAAAGCAACCAGGCTGAATAAAAGCAACAGGGTGATTGTGTGATGGGGACCAGTGGTTCCCAGACACTGGGTTAAGAGGCCACAAAATTGATTTCACTTGAGAGCAAATTCAGATCTGAACCCAGTTTTTCAGAGGTGAAAGAGATCTATTGATTTTTGTCACAGTCAGTTTAAAACTGAAATGATCGCCATTTTAACGTGTCAGACTGAACAGATCTATTGGAAATGAGTATCATTGCCACTGGAAGCTGTTTTTCTTTTCACTGAATTCTATATTGTACATCTTAGATGGAAAATAAAGTAGTAAGACAGTGAAAAGTAGCTGGGAAATTCTATGGCAGGTGTTATTTACCCTTACAGGTAAATGATGCAGGCCAGGAAGGAAAAATAGTTCATTTGCTGAAGTGCCTACAAAACCTGAGTCTTCCCTGAGTGGAGACAATTCACCTAAGTCATGATCAGGTCAGTCTATGGAGCTGAAATAAGTTTTGTAAACACATCAGCTGATCCAGTTGTTGAGGGTTTGTAGAAAGAGCTTTCTCAGGGCATGGGAGAGATATCTCTGAGCGTTGTGGGTTTTTGAGAGGTTCTTGGCAGAATTTGGCTAGGAGTTTAATATAGAACATTAAACAAACATGACAGTGAATACATATACATATTAGACTACTTCTGGAAAGTGTAAGTAATATTATAGTGTTTTAAAATGAACCTAAATTTCATTCATAGATAGTGCATTTTTATGTTAGTCCTTCCTCTTGGGAAGTGCCAGAGTGAAAAAGACTTGATATCTCTTCAATCAATTGGTTTTCAAAACTGATTATTCTTTGTCTAGCCACTTGAGAAAATTTTGGGGGGTTGTTTCCTAGAGATTTAAATGTTCTTAAAATTGATCTTTATCCAGGGAAAGTATTTATCTTCCTGGTTTTTGAAAGTGAACAAATTGAATTCATCACTTTTCTTAAGAGTTTGAGTTCTATTTTCTATAGTTTTTCCAATTATAAGCCACTATGACAACTTTTCAACACATTTTATCCAAGAGGTGAAACTATTCTGCCAACTACAAATTATGACATTTTGGTGCAGTGACTCCCTTTCTATTCATGCTCTTCTTTCTCCTCCTTCTTTATAATCATCATCATCGCCATCATTTCTTCATCACATCTAATTTTTGAGTCCCTGCTTCATAGAAGATATTTTTGTATATGTGTATATCTGTGTGTGTGTGAATATATGTGTGACATATTAAAATATGTACAAAATACTGCCATCACTGTGATCAACTTATGGTGATTGTAGTAGGGAAATAAGATCTATCATGTTCCTTTTATACATCAGACTCTTGGTAAGTGATTTATTTATGATATGTCACTTTACAACAAAAAAAAAGGTGTATATTATTAGTCTCATGTTGCTGATGAAGAAATAGGAATTTAAATGTGTTAATTAACTTGTTTGAGGTGACACAACTTCTAAGTAGATTCCCAGACCAAGTCTTTTGGAGTAATAAAGCTCTGCTCTTTCTCAAACTGTGCTTCTCCTAGGTATACCTGCAAGGCAATTTAAGTACTCATTATGGTCTAGTTCTGGCATTTGAAGGATGTGTCTACCTAGCAGGGTAACAATGCTTACAGATCATCATTGCTCCATGTTCCAGGGGCTTCATCATAGCAGTATATAATACATCACTAGAATAGGGTTGAGTGCTCTCATGGAGAATGTCTACGATTGATTTTTTTTCAACCAAAAGTTATAGTTTAAGCTGTCTTGTAAACAGATCTGTCACTGAAACTATATAAACTAAGACAGAGCTTAACAGTTAAATTTATCCATAAGCTACAAAAACAGTCCCGGAAGCAAATTATCATGCATTAAACATGTCAGTTCATCTAAAGTTTTTATCAATGACCTGAAAGGCATTTGTTGATCATTTAAATGGCATAATGTATTTTATTTCTTTATGTACCACTTGCAGTTTACGGTTAGATTCCTATTACACTGAATGTAGACAAAACCTCTTGAAGTAATTTTTCTACCTGCCCAAAAATGAAGAGGAAAAAGTGCAAATCAGATTTAACAGAAAATGGCTAGATGAGGAATAGATCATGCAAATGAAACATTAAAACCAGGTGGATTAGAAGGTGGAATACCATGGCACTGATGAAAGATTCCAGGGAGGTCATCTGGTTCTTCCTTAGATAAAGATCAAGGTGGAATCTATGAGGTTCTGAATTTAAAAATCTTGGTAATGCCATATGAGGTCTACAAGACTAGACCAGTGTTCCTTAGGTTGGTGATGCATTAATAGCACTTGTAAAATTTTTAACACATCCTGAATCTCACTGTAGATCTTTAATCTGGGGTTTTGGAATCTGTATGTTTAAAAAATCCTTCCCCCTAAAAAGCTATGCAGAAAAAAGAGAGATGAAAAGAGAAGAAAAAAGGAAAAGGAAGAAAAGTAAAGGGGAATGAAGCACAAGTAATAAATCAAATAGGATAAAATGCCAACAGTAGGTAAACCTAGGTAAAGGGTAGCAGTGCTGGGCTACAGCTGGCATGAATTGAGTCATTATTTTCTGCATCTCTTCCCAACTCCTTGTCAGTGACTTCACATTGGCAGCTTAAAATTGGCCATGCTGGGCATAAATACACCATAGAAGTCAGCAAATGCAACAAATTAGGGCTTACCCTCCCCAAGAGCCTATTCAGCAGCTAAACATTGAGTATTTGGGTGCTCTTTATAAAAATTATACCCTCCACCCCAACCCCTCCCCCACAAAAATCCCAAACACTCTTCTAGTGATGCAATTGCAACCATCTTGGCATTTGGGAAGTGCTGTGCTTGACGGCAAGTTTCATGAGGGCAGGGACCATGTCTACCTATATCTCTACTGCATCCCCAGCATGAAGCCTGGTGCCAGACATATGCTGAACAATAAATATTTGTTGAATAAATAAATGAAGTTTTCATTTGAAAACACTTTATGTTACCCATGTGTTAGCTTAATTTGGGATGAGTGGAGGGAATGGAATAAGATGATAATACATAATTAACATTCTGTATGAAACTGTCTTTAACTCCTGTGGGGAGAAGATATTTAACAAACGGAAAGTATAAGGTCCAAAATTAATCTCATCTTAACCTCAGGAAATGCATAAGGGAAGAAAATTCACATTACTGATTACACACTGGTACCTGACAGATAGAAATGAGATAATAAGTAGATATTGACTTCTGTTGAGGTGAACATCAAGATCTATTGACCTGAGAGGTAAATATTGACCGAGGTGAAGTCAAGGTCAATATTTGCCTCAAAGAATAGGAAATCTTAATGCTCACCAATATATAAAGGTTATATGTGAATTTTTACATACATTTTCCTGGCATAACATTATGAAAGTGCTGTATTTTCTCAAGCAATGCACAAAAGTCTATTTTAAAAGTTTAAGTTCCATACAAATGGCAGCTTTAAGGAATAAGAATTTCTACTGTCTTCTCTATTGTTGATTTTTGCTGAGCCATTAGTTAAGAGAATTTGATATGGTCTGATTGTGGTACAGCAAAGGTTAACAGGAGTTTAATAGAACTCAAGCCATCCCTTAGGAGAGCACAAAGAATATCTTCCCAAGTCATCATGGCTACCAGTGACATTTTCTCTTGACTATCTTTGTCAATCATGACAATCTTTCTTTGTGTAACAACACATCTTAATCACAGAGTCCTAAGATTTTAAGTCTGCAAGGGTATTCATCTAATCATTAGGTTCTAATTTTTTTCCTGACTTTAAGCTACACTCTGTCAAAATACGATCCTGGGCCAGTAAGCTCGGATCAACATGAATCTCTAAATTATTTTATTCTGTAGGATCCTGTGGTGGAGAAGAAGGGATGAGGCTTTCAGGGAGTGGAACATTTTAATAGCTCTTCATTCCTCTGTTTTGTAGAGAAGTCCCCATCACTATTGCTGGAAACTTCAAACCATCTAGAACCTAATCTCCAAAACCTGCTAGTTTCCATAGTAACAGAATGTTCAGGCCAAGCCAGGAGGAAACTCCTTTTCCAAAAAGCTCAATTACCCAGTCACCTCCCAGGTTACCATTCACTAGTGCTGCCTCTGCTGGTATAGGTCTTGCTTAATTTGGAGTAATTCGAATGGAAGCATCCCTGCCTGGCTTTCTTTGGGACATGCTCCTGTTTCATAAGGTCCTGTTTCTTAGTCTTTCAGGCCACGAAACAAAATTAAAGGCCCCTCAAAGTAAAGCAAATGTCAGTGGATGCAACAACACACAGTTCATGTCCTGGCTGCCTTTCAGTTCTGATAAGCTACTTGAGGGTAAAGACAGTACTCTATACCTCTTCATTTACCTTTTGGCACCCGAGAAGGGGAGTGGATCTTGAACAAGTAAGTGCTGAATGATCAAGTGTATGAATGAATGCAAAAACCTTCCTCATTGTTTTCTTATTCTTTCCTTCTACCTCAAGGCATTTGCAGAAATGTCAGGAGGATAGGATGAACAGCACATATAGTCAATGCAAGGATTTAAAAATCCCCACCCATGCTCCCCTTCCTCATGAGCTAGGCTCTAATATATGCATTGCTTGATTTTCATACATGCTGATTGCATAGCGATTTATTCTACAAGTGCCAGGGAGAAGAGTCACCCCCGGACTAAATGTAAAATCTTTATTCTCACCAATGTCTAAATCATTGTTTTCTCGTGGCTGAGATCATGTGGCACACATTATTAATAGCTCTGGTCTCTCCACCACTTGACACAGCGCTCCAGCTGTCATTCTGCTCCCTGGCTCGTATGATTCTTGCACTGGTGAAGTGCCAGGCCCGGGCCTAGCCCATCAGTCACTGTCACCCACCACCCAGTGATGAATAGCCTGGCCGTCGCCGTGGCGAGGCCCGGGCTCTGATTCACACACGCCTGACTTTTACCAACTTCAGCACGCCAGCTGAGGCCTATCCCAGCTGAGGAGGGCCGCAGTGACCTGGAAATGGCACCGCCTCTGCTCCCCAACTCTCCCTCGGCCCCTCCCCCCATCCCGATTAGTTAAAAATGAAACAAATCCTAATGTGATCATGTCACTAATTATGCATTTAATTCAGTTATAAGGAGCTAATGGCTCCCTCAGTGACAGCTTTTACTGCTAAAAGGCAATTCATTCCTGAAACGGAGAAATCTAATTACACAAAATGCTTCATCCTAATCCTTTCAAAGAATAATCTTATTTGTAGACATTAACATCCCAGATGCTGCTGCTGTTTGTCCATTATGACAGTGTTTGTCCTGAATAATGTATAAATAGCTCTTTCTGGACAGTTGCATGTCACTAAATCAATACAATTTGCTGCCTTCTGTTACATTAAGTGGGCCTGGGCAGGCTGGAGAAAATTAACCTTTTGTTTTCCTCCCCTCCCCCTTTCTCAAAGGGCCTTCAGAATTAGAAATGAGAAAAGGATTAAAGGGGCCTGGGGTGCAGATGAAAGGGGACAGTAGAGAGAGAGAGAGAGAGAGAGGAGTGAAGGAAGACAGGTATGAATGAAGCTGCAAACAGCTAGGGGAGGAAATGTCAGGTATAGAAATGCCATCAGATGAACCACAAATGATAGGTAGGAGAAAATGGCAAACTTCTATGATGATTATGTTGGAATTACTCCAGATGTAGACCTGAACCAGAGCTTTATGTGCTGACTCTTGGTCTCAGACTTCTTAATTCTAAATGATGCTATCTTTGCAACGGTGGTTTGATGCAACATGGAGAGCTCACATGGAGTGGGGAGGATGGCAACCAAATGCCTCAGCTGATTGTGATATTCTTGCTTAGAATGCCATTTTTATGGAAAGCATTCAGGGTGCTGCATAATAACCACAACATATATTTATGTAATTTATGACTTAACAAAGGATTTGCACATAGATAATTCACTTGATTTACACAAGTTTGAACGGGAGACATCAGGGTTCCCATCCTAGAGGTGAGGAAATGGGGGCTAAATGACTTGTCCATGGTGGTCTAACTGGGTCACATCTCTATTTTTTTTTTATCTCTTGGTTTTGAGTTGAATCTTTCAATTATTATACTACAGCTGACTCTGCATATGCCAAACCTCCAATTATTCGGGAAGGTCTCATAGCAAGTGTCTTTTATATTTTATTTTAAGGCATCCCTCAAATTTGTGTTCATATATACAACACACACATACACATACATAGACACATTTTTTCCATATAAAACATAGGTAGGTGAGTTTTATTATGAAATTATTCAAAGGCTATAAAAGTATTGGGTGTGCAAATGTAAGTTAATTTCTAAATACTCTGAGTTCTCTTTTGAAGATTAGATAAGAGGTTGACAGAATCTTTCTGTAAAGGGCCAGATAGTAACTACTTCCGGCTTTCTGTGCCATATTGTGTCTGTCATAACTTCTCAATTCTGCAACTGTAGGACAAAAGCAGCTGTAGACAATAAGTAAACCAGTGGACGCTGAAGAAGTGGCAGACTGGATTTGGCCTTCGGGCTGTAGTTTGCAGAGCCCTGGATTAGGTCACGCTATTAAAAAAATTAATCTGAGACAATGCTACTTGATTTGTAAATTTTACTTTTTTTCCTTCACATTTCTATTCTTGCTTCCAGTCAATGCTTTTTTGTTTTTTATATTGTCTTATCATTAGAATATAATATCTATTGCCTTCCTACAAACTTGAAGAAGCCCACAGAGATTCTTGCAAAAGGACAAAGGGGAGTGAGAGTGCATTATATTCTCCGTGCCACTACCTGATTTCTGTATAGTTCATTCTGACTGCTTTTGGGTATGTGGGTCAGCATTCAGTTTCATAGCTGCACTATTGGCTGTTTTTTATTTTTGGTACCAGGAATGGGATGAGGAAAGAGGGGTACCATGCAGCTATTGAAGTTAGTTTCTGCTGTTGGAAACATCCTGCTAAAAGCTTGTTTTAATGCTATTCCGCAGAAAAAATAATTCTTTATAAGGCAGGACTGTTTTTAAAGGGGGTTCGATTGGTAAACAGATCCTTATTACAAATAAGTTCTTGATTATCCAAAGCATGCTTAGAGGCCCACCTCTGGCATACATTAATAAGTGCCAGAAGCTGTTTTCAATAGCACTTCAACAATGGAAAAGAAAAAAAAACTTGTTTAAAGTTGATGCTGAAAGCAAGACTTCAAAAAGAGGCTCACACACACCTACAGTCATCTGGTATTTGACAAAAGTAAGAAATGGGGAAAGGACTCTCTATTCAATAAATGATGCTGGGATAACTAATTAACCATATGCAGAAGAATGAAATTGAACTCCTACTTTTCACCATATACAAAAACACATATACACACAGACACATATTTTCCACATAAAACATAGGTAGGTGGGTTTTATTATGAAATTATTCAAAGGTTATAAAAGTATTGGGTGTGCAATTGGATTAAACTCAAGATAGATTAAATATTTAAATGCAAGACCTCAAACTCTAAGAATCCTAGAAGAAAACCTAGGAAACCCCATTCTGGATATTGACCTAGGAAAGAATTTATAACTAAGTCCTCAAACGCAATTGCAACAAAAATAAAAATTGACAAGTGGGACCTACTTAAACTAAAGAGCTTCTGTACAGCAAAAGAAGCTATCAACAGAGTAAACAGACAACCTATAGAAAGGAAGAAAATATTCATAAACTACGCATCCAACAAAGGTCTAACATCCAGCATCTATAAGGAACTTAAACAATTCAACAAACAAAAACCAAATAACTTCATTGAAAAGTGGGCAAAAGACATGAACAGACACTTCTCAAAAGAAGACATACAAGAGGTCAAGAAACATATGAAAAACTGCTCAGCATCACTAATTGTCAGAGAAATGCAAATCACAACCACAGCAAGATATCATCTCACACTAGTCAGAATGGCTATTATTAAAAAGGCTGTGGAAAAAAGGGAGCACTTATACACTGTTGGCGGGAATGCAAATTAGTTCAACCACTGTGGAAAGCAGTTTGGAGATTTATCAAAAAACTTAAAGCAGAACTACCATTCAACATAGCAATCTCATTACTGGGTATATACCCAAAGGAATATAAATCATTCTACCAAAAAGATACATGCACTCATTGGTTCATTGCAACAGTATTCAGAATAGCAAAGACATGGAATCAACCTAATTGCCCATCAGCAGTGGATTGGATAAAGAAGAAATGTGGTACATATACACCATGGAATACTATGCAGCCATAAAAAAGAACAAAATTATTCCTTTGCAGCAACATGGATGCAGCTGGAGGCCATTATCCTAAGTAAATTAATACAGGAATGGAAAATCAAATACCACATGTTCTTATTTATAAGTGGAAACTAAGCATTGGGTACACTTGGACATAAAGATGGGATTGATAGACATTAGGGACTACCAGAGTGAGGAGAGAGGGAGGAGGACAAAGGCTAAAACTACCTATGAAATATGCTTACTGTCTGGGTGATAGAATCATTTGTACCCCAAACCTCAATGTCACATAATATACCCATGTAACAAACATGCACATGTACCCTCTAATCTAAAATAAAAGTTGCAATTATAAGAAGGAAAAAATTATTAACAATATTGTATGAAAGTAAAATAAAATAAAATAAAGAGAGGCTCAGAGAAAGGACAGAATAGTAAAGCATTCAAACCTTCCTTTGATGAAATTAAATGGGAGTACCATGAGGTGGTACAGGAGTTGCAAAGCATTAGAGAGATCTTTGTAGAGAAGTTCAGAACATTCTTTGCTTTTTCTTTTTTTTTCTTTTCTTTTTTTTTTTTTTTGAGACGGAGTCTCACTCTGTCGCCCAGGCTGGAGTGCAGTGGCCGGATCTCAGCTCACTGCAAGCTCCGCCTCCTGGGTTCACGCCATTCTCCTGCCTCAGCCTCCTGAGTAGCTGGGACTACAGGCGCCCGCCACCTCGCTCGGCTAGTTTTTTTGTATTTTTTAGTAGAGACGGGGTTTCACCGTGTTAGCCAGGATGGTCTCGATCTCCTGACCTCGTGATCCGCCCATCTCGGCCTCCCAAAGTGCTGGGATTACAGGCTTGAGCCACCGCGCCCGGCCGCTTTTTCTTTTATTATAGCTCTTTGGCTTGTGTTATATTCCTTTACACCTATGCTAAAGTATGATTTTTCTTACTTCCTTCTTGTTTCCATAAAAATGTATGTGATATAATCTATTCTAAAAGTAATGCTATACATGGCATCAAAAGGTTTACCCTTAGATAAGGCTTCAGAGTCTAATTCTTATGTTACTCTGCTTTCTTCCTGGAAGAAGCCTTGATTTTTGATATCTTCTGACTGTGTGCTACTGAGCTTCTTTGAAGTGAACTCTTTAGCATCTAAGAAGCTGTTATCAAGTCTTTGGCCTTGTAAATTCTGCATTGTCAGACTTTCCAAATGGTTACTGCCGGTCAAACGGACCATATTAATAATCCAATTACTACTTGGAATATGAGATTTTAAAAGTAATGTTAACCAGTCAGCTGTGGCAAATGTTAATCCCAGACATAACAATATATTCTCTAGAATTAGACAGGGCTTCTTTAATGGTATCTGGGTTTATTGTGGAAAAGGAAGTTATGATAGGGTGAGATGCAGAACAGAAAGTATTATTTCTGGAAAGTAATTTGTTTGGGGTGCCCCTTTAAACCATCAGGGCCAATGTCACTGAAGAGGGCTCAGATTAGCTGATCTGGTTGATTGGGCCTTAATCCATCACTGCTTGAGCCTCCTCAAATGTGTTATCACCAGGGATTTGTCTGGCTACATATGATTTCACACATCTGTCATCTAAATCACAGATCCGAATGCAAAGTCCAGCACTAGGAATCGTCACAGGCATTTGTGAAAATCCTTGGAGGAACTTGGGACCATAAATCAATGAATGGATTACAGTTCAATAGGACGACCTTCTCATTTATGATGAAATGATGTTGTCCACATGAATGCCTAGGTATTATGGTGATGAAGCTATAAAGATGTATTTGAGAGTAAATCTCTGTGGTTCTTCCTTATGCCAGTCTCTGAGTACTATCTCCATGATGAGAACCTTTTTAATTAAGACCGACCTGAAAAAAAAAAAATAAGCCACATGAAAGCTTGCTTGGCACTACCTTTGTGAATGGGCCAGAAAAAAATATTCTTTTTTTCTTCTTAGATGGAATAGTAGTAATAGTAATGGTAACAGAAACAAATAAAGTTTGCTATAACTATATACTATGTTAAACACTTATATGTGTTATCTCAGGAAACTGAGGCTCAGAGAGAGCAGTAAATCAGATGCCTAGTGTTTATAGCTGGAGAGTGGCCAGAGCCAGGATTTGAACCTAGGTCTTCTGACTCTAACCTTGTGACTCATCACAGTGTAAGGAGAGTCTGTATCACAGTTGACTGCTTTGTTTAAGAAGCAAAGTGAGAGGGTTAGATTTTTTCTATATGCCCCATAAAGTCAGGGGTTTGTCGACTTAAGCATTCTCTTTTTTGACTCCAAGCATTGCAGGAAACATCCGCAGGAAGAGAGCCCCTATGAGTGCTCTCAGCTGTGACCCAGCTCTCCCTCTTGCTCACTGAGCCTGCCTGGAGCACCACCAACCTGTAACTTCTGGCACAAATGGGCTAAAAGCCGGTGGGCTTGGCGGGAGGCAGCATATTCCAGGAGCCTTCCTAACTTGGACAGTGGAGAGCTTTAACAGTTCCCAGCAGGATCATATTTGATCCACATTTTCTCATCACACTGGAAAGCAAAACAACCTAAGAAAACAAAACAGCAGAAAACTAGGACTACCTACTTCATGTACCTAGAGTTATTGTGTTGCGACTCAGCTTGTCATCATTCTGTTGGCAGGACCTAGAAGTGCTGCTCAGTTAGCCCTTGGGAGGAGAGCCCTGAATGGAGTAATTTTAATGGTCTTAGCTTCCCAGGGAATAAGAATATTTACCCCTGGCCGGGCGCGGTGGCTCAAGCCTGTAATCCCAGCACTTTGGGAGGCCGAGACGGGCGGATCACGAGGTCAGGAGATCGAGACCATCCTGGCTAACACGGTGAAACCCCGTCTCTACTAAAAAATACAAAAAACTAGCCGGGCGACGTGGCGGGCGCCTGTAGTCCCAGCTACTCGGGAGGCTGAGGCAGGAGAATGGCGTAAACCCAGGAGGCGGAGCTTGCAGTGAGCTGAGATCCGGCCACTGCACTCCAGCCTGGGCGGCAGAGCGAGACTCCGTCTCTGAAAAAAAAAAAAAAAAAAAAAACAATATTTACCCCTTCAGTACTTGCCATAGTTGAGAATTTAAATTTTTTCCTGAGATTGCAGGCTGGGGAAACTTTCCGATGTTTTCACAGAAGGCAAATTTTATAGATCTTCAGTCTTTCATTTCATGAAAATATTAACATTCCATGAGAGTCTACTTATATATTCAGTGTAAGTTTCTTTGAATTTTTTTTATTAAAATGTAAACTTATGAACTAATACTTGAAGATGATATTTTTTACTTTGATTTTGTGATTTTTTTTTTTTTTTTTTTTTTTTTTGAGACGGAGTCCTGCTCTGTCATCCAGGCTGGCAGTGCAGTGGTGCATCTCGGGCAACCTCTGCCTCCTGGGTTCAAGTGATTCTCCTGTCTCAGCTTCCTGAGTAACTGGGATTACAGGCAACCGCCACCATGTCCAGCTAAGTTTTGTATTTTTAGTAGAGACTAGGTTCGGCCAGGTTTCTCTTGAACTCCTGACCCAAGGTGATACACCCTCAGGTCTCAGAGAGGTCTCAGCCTCTCAAAGTGCTGGGATTACAGGTGTGAGCCGCTGTGCTCAGCCAATTTTGTGATTTTTAAATAACTTTTGTTTAATTAAAATAGTTAACCTTCATTATGTTCCTAGTACCATACTAAGTGCCTTCTGTGCATTATTTTATTTATTTCTTACCACAATCCTATGATGCAGCTATATTATCATTCCATAATAGAAATGAGAAAACTGAGGCTCCAATAGGGTAAGTAGCTTGCTCACTATATGTAATTAGTAGCAGAGCCAGTATCTAAATTCAGGTCTGGCTGACTTCATGGCCCTTTCCCTCAACCACTTTCTGTTGTCTTTCAATCTCTGAGAAAATTAATGCGTGTGAAAGGGATGGATGTTAATTATAGATGTTACATAGCTGAGCAAAAGCTTGGACATCATTTGTTATCTTTATTTTCCTAATAGATAAATCGGAATAGGGGATAATGACTATGTCAATATGACATTAAATGCCTGTGTCAATTCAGTCAAATATCCAGTCACATTAATTGTTTGGCATCAAACAGAAAAAAATGTTGATTAACTCAAATTTCAACTTTTCAATTGGTCATTCTGGCATAAAGGACTCAATCCTAGACAAATAATCGAGATTACAAAACAAATACACTGTAAAACTGATAATTCAAACTGTTTTGGATTTCTACTCTGAATATACCATGCTTACTTACGCTACTGAATGTGAGAATCATAATCCATCCCCCTTTATTTAAGTCAGAGGCTGCACAATGTCAAATAGCTTGACAGTTTTGTTTCAGCTGAACTGAGTATAGAGACTACTAAAGTCAGCTTCACCCCTCAGGGCTGCAAGATTTCTCTTGGAAATAGGCAAACAGCTTTATTTTCCTTCTAGTTATCTTTGACGTAGTCATGCTTTCTTACATAATAACTACTTCACCAGTGTTTGTCAGCTCAAACCCATTTGACTCTTATCATAGAACCAAAAGTTTGGGCAGTCTGGAAATGGTAACTTTCTATATAGCTAGGATGGTCATAGAATCAATCCTCATGTATTTCACTTCTCTGCTGTAAAAGGCAGTCAGGATCCTACACACTTATGATGAGACAAAATCAGATCAGTTCCCCCCTAACCACCACCCTGCCTTGGAGGATTATTGTTATTGGGGCTGATTTAAGAGACAGAGTACATGCATCTCAGTGTTTAGATCTTGTGTTGACCTGACAGTGCCAGCATCTGCGAAAAGCATTGCTTGATCTAAACTCCGAGGCGGTTTGATACAGAGGCTACCGACAGGAAGCAGCTTGAAAGTCCCAACACGCCTTTTCCAGAGTCACTTTTCATATTGCAACTGCAATTCACACGTATTTGCCCTCTGGCACCATCAGGCATTACGAGAGAGCCAGGAAACCTGGAACTCAGACATTATGGGAAAATAAAAGGAAGTTATTTTATGTTGTTCAATAATGTTATATTATTATCTTTGTGATAGGCTAATTCATATACTCTACAGAAGACTATGAATTAATGGCTTGGGAGTTCAAATTTGACTTTAAAAATACGTAACTTTAGCTGATGGATTCAATTTGCAATTCAAATGAGTATTTTGTACATTTGCCCAGAGTCTTTAAGTCAGTAAGCTTAAATAAGTAAATAAAAACTTTTCCAATCATTTTAATAACATTCTCTTGGCTATACTTCAAGTCATTATGACAAGAAGTGACATCAGCAACATAATTATACTTTTATATTAGCCCAAGGTATTCTTTGAGCTAAAAATCTGCCACCCATATTTATCTCTTTAATGCCCTTTTTACCATGTAAAAGTATTTCCAGGGAAGCTCTTTATTCAGATTTATTTTCTCTCTTTAATCTTGTTAATTTTTTGCAAATATAATTTTAGATTGAACTTATTTGCTTAATTTATGATGCAATAATTTTTGTTGTTGTTGTTTTTATAGAAGACTAAGACAGTGAATAGGGGGAAAACCCAGGATTAGGCTCAGAAGAAAGATAGTAACATCAACTTTTAGTTACCGTTGTATTGAGGGAATTGGGGTACCTTGAAGTTAGTCCTTAAACTTTAAGAACTCTGCAACTCAAAATAAAGTCATGATACAGCTATTCCATCTCTCCCTTCCTCGCCCCTTCTGGCTGACTCAGGATCAGGACTCCTGAAATTGGCAGCATGTTGTATCATTATCTTTAAATTCAAAGTATTCAAAGCATATCTCATAGACTGTTAAAGCTGGAAGCAAACAGGTATTTCAAACTGCATGTTATATAGATAAATAAACTGTGGTCCAGGGAGGTTTCGTATTCTGGAGTATGCATCTTGCTAAAGAAACTCAGATACTTCTGTCATGTTCTCTGCTTCCATGGCTGGCTTAGTCTTGGTGCTGCCCCTTAAATCTGCTCATTCATTCATTCATTCATTCATTCATCAAAGCACCTATTACGTGCTATGTAGTGTGCAAAGTTTAGGAATATAGATGAGAACAGACAACCCCCCTGACTTCATGGAATTGACATTCTAGACAAGGAGAATGAAAAATGAATGTGTTAAGTACTGACTAGTAAGTATTCTGAAGAAAAAATAGAGTAAGATGTTAGAAAGTGACAGACTGAGAGGATTTCTCTACATCAGAGGAAACCTAACTTGAAGACCTGAGGAGGTAGGGACACCAGATTTACAGGTATTTAAGGGAAGAGTGCTCCATGCAGAGCGAACAAGTGCAAAGACCCTGAGGCAGAGTGCATTCATCCATTGCTTCTCCAGAATTGCTTTTTGAACAGCCCCTGAGTTGGGCGTTTGTATACTTCATAGTCCCTGCACTATGTATGATCCAGCAGTCTCCTGAAAGGAACTGGAGCAGGACCAAATTTTGAAGTCAGATCCACTGTGATATTTCCTAAAGCCCTTGATATTTAGTTTGTGATGTTGGGCAGGTGGGCCTGATTGTGTGTCAGCAGGAGGGAGAGGAAGAGAAAGAAAAATGCCTAGGGGGAATGAATATCTCCTCTGGCCACCAGAAATAAGAAGTTCACCTGAATATCTTGTCTCTAAACAGTATTAAACTTCAAGATTGTGACAAGGAATGTTTATTCAATTAATTTGTTTACAACTGATCCCTACAGAATGCGTTAGATTTTTTAAAGGTCCCTTGGGACCATAAGCAGCCATGACACATTGATAGCTACCTTCTCTCCCCAACACTCAGTACACGCATTTGTCCAGTGAATATCTGCGAAGGTAAGAAAAGGCTTCTCATCAGGGCCAAGCCTCTTCAAACAGAAGAGACATGCCATCAGAACTTGGGCTTATCCCCTCAGAAAGGGGAGGAAATAGAAGATAAATGGGGGGAAGATGGATCTTAAGTCAATTCTTAGATCTGAAAATGCTCTTCTTCTGAGTGACATCTAGAAAAAAAAAAATTAAAAATACTGGGTGACTACAGTTTAAAATTTTTACCCTAATTTCTAACTCTTATGGAGTGACAATTTTTAAGGATCTGCTTTTGAATTATTCTATGCACTGAATTATATCCCCCACTTCCACCAAATTCATATGTTGAAGCCCTGACCTGCAATATGACTATATCTGGAGATAGAGTCTTTAGGAAGTAACTAAGTTTAAATGAAGTCATAAGGATGGGACCCCAGTCTGATAGGTCTATGGATTTACGAAAAGAGAATGCTGAACAATGTGAGGACACAGTGAGAAAGTGGCTGTCTGCAAGCCAGGAAGAGAGCCCTCACAAAAACCCAACCATGCTGGCACGCTGATCTTGGACTTTCAGCCTCCAGAGCTGTGAGAAAATAAATTTCTGTCATTTAAGCCAGCCAATCTGTGAAATATTGTTGCTGTAGCCCTAGAAGACTAAGACAAATTAATACCTAGATAGCTACCCTGTGATCCAAATTAATATTTACACCCAATGTTGGAGTACTCTAATCTGGATCCTGGGGGTTCTTGGCAATCTGGCAATTTAGGATTATCATTCCAAACCTCATGGGTTTCTATGTCCTCACATCTCCAAATTAAATCACGTTTGGAAACAGGAACCAAGGATTTAGCTATGTCTGCTTAGCCATTTTAGTTTCTAATTAGCTTTACTTACCTCTGTCACTAATAAGCTATGTAAATTCAGGCAGGCTACTTAGCCTCTCTCTCAGTTCTCCCATTGAATGAGGGTTTATGAGGGCCAAATGTCATTAGGTCTAAGTAAAAACTTTGAAAATATTGAAGTTTTAAATAAAGGCAAAAATATTAAGTATTCAATAGACGTGCATTCTATTCATCGAGTTTAGAGGGCTCCTGACATTTGAAGCCAGGCCTTCACTGGAGCTGCTTAGAAATGGTAGCAACCAGCATTTTCATGGTTCATTCAACCATTCCCATACCTTAACCCACTGATTATTCAAGACAGAAAAACCTTGAAAAGCACACTCCAGAGGCCTCTGGAAGAGAGGCTCCCTCTGTCAACAGAAATGATCAGAATACACTTCTAGTTGCCTTGTCCCTGGGCTCTGTGGACAGTTAGAGCTGGCCTGTGAGGTCAGGCAGCAAGCCTCGCCAGGCATCCAAGGCCGGCCACCCCTCCATCATTGTCAATAAGCAAGATGGAGAGACCTGTACATCATTTCATTTACTATTGCAATGATTACATAGCTCATTGCCTTCCCATTGTTTCAGTGATAGATTTAATTAACTTCCAATTAATCATAGAGGGTGATATTTAATGCTCAGCCTGGCACTGTGCACAGTGTCACAGACCAAAGAATATATTCTGAAGGCTTCAGTAATCAAGAGGTCATGGAAGATAGATGTTCTTCACTGAAGAAGAGGGAAGATAAATCTGTGTGTCCAGACCACTCTGGCTAACTGTTTTAGGATAATTGTTTTGCATCCAAATGATAACTTTCCATAAGGCCCAACCATGCACAGCACAGGAGAGATAGATGAAGGGAGAGAGAGATAATAGGGTTACAATATGGAGAATTCACTTGGCTGTAATTTCCATCTGATGTCAACCAGATTGAGCTCACCAGGGAATTCTGCTTGGATCTGCAGAAGTGCATGTGGCATAAAAACTCTAGTTTAGGACCAAAAGTTGAAGAGGTGCTCTGTAAATCTTGGTCCAGTTAATAAGGAAGAAGGCCCAGAGATCTTGGTTAGGTAACCTTTTTGTTTTCAACACTCTTGAGGGCATAATGACATTTTGCTCATGATGTGACATCATGTATTTTTGTCTTCTGTTGCTTGATATGAGGTGCGACTTGCATGTCTGAGCAATGGAAAGCTTGGGACCCTGGGTTTAGCAATGGGGTAGTCTCTCTTCATGCTGTGTTCCCAGAAAAGGACATGAGTCGTGTGATAGAAGGTCCTTGGACTATAGCCCAGGCATCTGAAATGTTTCTAATGAAATGGATCAGAACCTTTCAGGAAAAGATTCTAGCAGTTTCCCGAGCACTCTAAGAAACTCATTGACTCAGAACACAAAAACATACTTGAAAAAAGTGGTTATTCTCCTTATAGTTACATTTATATTCAGACAGTGATCTAGCAACAAATGATAAAACAGATTAAGATCCCTTATTTATTCTTTCATTCATTGTTCTGTTCATCTATTCACAATTATATGCTAAGCATTTTCATATCAAGAAAATGGTCATTTCTGAATTATTTCAAACAATATCCGGAACAGTAAAATCTCAGATAAAAGAAGTAACTCAAACTGAACTGGAAAGTCATTGTTAACAGAATTTGAGCTAGAGTGATATTACAATCTTTAGGAAATACATGATTATTAGTAGGATAGAGATTATTGGAGTCAATAAAGTCCCTGATATAATATAAAACATTGTTTGGGTATGTGTATATTTTTCAGAGAAGGTATCCATGGATCTAAAGTGGTTTTGAGACAGTGAAAAGTTAAGAACACTGGTGCTGTAGCCATTTACCCCAAAGAAGTATAATACATCTGTGTCAGTGTACATGAAATAAGAAAATATTAATCAGTTCTGTAGACTTACATAATCTCTTGTTCTCAGAAAAGTAAAATCTGACATGTGATGTCTGGCATCAATAACAAATTTATTTAGGTAAATTTCTTCTTAGCGAACTGTTCAGAATAAGCGAGGCTTTGGAAATGCTGTTTGCTCTAAGTCTCTGGAGACTTACATCTGACAAAAAGCATACCTAATGTCTGAATATGCTTGTGATTGTTGGTGTGTGTGTGCATGTGTGTGTGCATGCGCGTGCGTATGTATGTGTGTTTGCATGTATGCATCCACACCACAGAACCCAAAACTCTGGAAATAACTTGACAAAGAGATTAAAATGTGGGGAGCTTGACCTTGTCCATCTGACTGCACACACTAGCAGTCAAATGCAAAATGAAAGGTGCATGCCTTGTTTTATGATGGAGACATCCCTCTTCACTTTGCGGTGAACAAATTGGAGATGGAACAAGAATGAACTCTTGTATCGTCTACCTGTCCCTCCAGTCAATAGGTTGACATCTGAGCAGACCATGAGATTATAGTCATGACCCAGTATAAAAGAATGAGGGACTTTTGGCACTCTTCTTTCAATTCTGGTCATAAAAATGCATTAACTTTGGCGTGAGTTTCTGTTCTTGTTGAAAGCGCATTCATGGGAAAGCAGAATCAGGAAATGTCCTCAGAGGATTCCTTAGAATATATCATAACATGCACCTGGGTTGCTCTCCTTAACTAAGGACTTGAGTGATTTCTCCCTTTGATCCCAAGAGGCCAGTAGAATATACCTACTTGGTCATGAAAATAAAGATTCTCTTTCAAGACAAACTACTTTTCCTAAGAAGCATGAAAGACTGGCTGTGTGAATATAAACCAACCACTGCCTCTTGGGTAACTCCACCCAAGGAAAGCAATAGCAGAAACCTACATACATTGTATTCTCTATCAGAGCAAATAATACAATATACCAAATTGGTTTATTACCTTCCAGCCTCTCTTCTAGGTTTTTATTTTATTTTATTTTTTTTGAGACGGAGTCTCGCTCTGCCGCCCAGGCTGGAGTGCAGTGGCGCGATCTCGGCTCACTGCAAGCTCTGCCTCCCGGGTTCGCACCATTCTCCTGCCTCAGCCTCCCGAGTAGCTGGGACTACAGGCGCCCGCCACCATGCCCGGCTAATTTTTTGTATTTTTAGTAGAGACAGGGTTTCACCAAGTTAACCAGGATGGTCTCGATCTCCTGACCTCGTGATCTGCCCGCCTCGGCCTCCCAAAGTGCTGGGATTACAGGCGTGAGCCACCGCACCCGGCCTCTTCTAGGTATTTTATTGCTCGTTTTAGGCGATGATGTTACCTGATGCTCTGTGCCCTCTTCTAACTTTTAGTGCAGACCTTAGTGCAGATATGGTGCAGACCTTCCCGCTTCAATGTCACTTTTCTTAATCTCTCCTTCCTATCAATTTTGCTCAGTTCTTGGTCTCATTTCCTTATATTCCTTGTATTTTCTATTCATTCTAATAATTTAATCCCTATGGAAGTGCATATGTGTGCCAGAAGTTTGCTGCCTTTTCACATATTTGGGTTTTGGCAATCTTTTCAGAGAAACCTTACTTAGTTCAGATAAATGAATCTAATGGTAGTAAATCTCAGTTTGTTCCAGGGGCTGAGATATTTGGGTGTGTGATGAAGGAAGAATGGAGAAATTGTCATATTGTATGTGAAACTGTGTCGTTTATGATGCACGTATCTAGTTTTAAACTGTGATCAAGAAAGTATGATTCACCCCAAAACTCCATCCACATTTGTTTACAAATAAAAATAGGAATTTTCCTATTATGAAAAGTGCTTATCTTATAATCACTTTTCATAGATTCCTTATAATGTGAAGTTAGGCATTGCAATCCTTTCTTGTTCTTACATTAATTCAAAACATTTATTGAATGTCAACTATGTGCCAGACTATGTGGCACTGGGATGCAAAGATGAATAAGGCACAATCTCTGACCTCAGAGATTTCAGGTTAGTGTTGGAGATGGACAAGGAAGCAGGTAATATCAGTACAGTGCTATGGCTTGGGATGAAGTTACTGAGGAGGGGCACCTAAGCCTGTTATGAGGAGACAGAGACAGACTCATTGGAAAAGACCATTTCATTGGGGACTTGAGGAAGGAGAAGGTATGGAAAAAATTGGAATTAGTTAGGATTTAGGCTTAGATTTGTAACAAAGAGACTACAAATACAGTGGCTTAAACTAGCTAGAAGTGGATTTACTGCCATGAAAACCTTAAGGTTTAGGCTTAGGGTGATGCAGCTTTCTCATCAAGTGCCTTACACCTCCAGGTCCAAGAGGGCTGCTCCTATTGCAGCCATCTTCCTGCCAGCAGGAGTGGGGAAAGGACTAGAGACAAGAGAGAGTAACAAGTTGGGGAGACTTGTAGTTCCTCAACAAAGAGAACTGACACAGGGTGAGAGTGGAGCAAGAGCAGAGTAATCATATATGCTGCACTCAGAAATTTGCATTTTTTCATTGAGAGTGACAGGAAAACTTTATAGAGTTTCAGGCAGGACAACAACCCAATTAGATTTAAATTTTTACTTTATTTTTATTTATTTTTTATTTTTTTGAGACAGAGTCTCACCCTGTCACAAGCACTTCTTGTGCCTCAGCCTCCAGAGTAGATGGGATTACAGGTGTGTGCCACCACGCCGTTACTCTGTGTGTGTGTGTGTATATACACATAAATATATACATACACACACACATTATATATATATGTGTGTGCGTGTGTGTGTGTGTGTGTGTGTGTGTGTGTGTGTATTTCCCCCCCGCTCCCCGAGATGGAGCCTTATTCTGTTGCCCAGGCTGGAGTGCAGTGGTGCAATCTTGGCACACTGCAACTTCCGCCTCCTGGGTTCAAGCAATTCTCCTGTCTCAGTCTTCTGAGTACCTGGGACTACAGGTGTGCACCACCACACCAGGCTAATTTTTGTATTTTTAGTAGAGACAGTGTTTTACCATGTTGGCCAGACTGGTCTCAAACTCCCGACCTCGTGATCTGCCCACTGCAGCCTCCCAAAGTGTTGGGATTACAGGCATGAGCCACTGCACCTGGCCTAGATTTTAATTTTAGAATATTTACTGTGGCTGAAGAATAGAGAATAAAATGGAGTAGACAGTGAGTAGTTCTTTAATGATCAATAACTCAGCATTTCATACAGCTGAACTACTCTGGAGGAGTGAATATAGAGACGAGTCACAGACTACATTTTTCTTGCAACAAGAGCCCACTGCATACTTTTTTCTCAACTGCGTGTTACTCAGTATAAAAACATGGCTCTCACCTATAAATGCACAGAAAATATTTTTAATTTACTATCATATAAAGGCTCACATACTACTTGAAAACAACAAATGAATGAACAAACTTTTCATGACCTGATGATACAAGCAATTCATGTTCGTGGTTGGAATTTTAGAAATAAGAAAAAATTTTAAATTGTAACTGTAATGGTGACCCAGGTCAGATGCACAAACTCTTCCAATGGGGATATATAGACAAGTTGGATAAAAATCTTACTGAAAGGCATTGCAGAGCTGACATAGTAGTGAAGGATTATTGATCTCATATATAGGAAGAGACCAATGTCTACAAAAGTGAGCTCAGCTTTTGGGTATCTTTCCCCTAAAGGTGATTATCAATCTAGTAAAATTGGCTAAGAGACTGAAAGTGTTTTTGACAGCCTTGTGGGATTAAGACCACATAAGATGAGGCTGGGCGTGGTGGCTCAAGCCTGTAATCCCAGCACTTTGGGAGGCCGAGACGGGCGGATCACGAGGTCGGGAGATCGAGACCATCCTGGCTAACATGGTGAAACCCCGTCTCTACTAAAAAATACAAAAAACTAGCCGGGCGAGGTGGCAGGTGCCTGTAGTCCCAGCTACTCAGGAGGCTGAGGCAGGAGAATGGCGTGAACCCGGGAGGCGAAGCTTGCAGTGAGCTGAGATCTGGCCACTGCACTCCAGCCTGGGCAGCAGAGCAAGACTCCGTCTCAAAAAAAAAAAAAAAAAAAAAAAAAAAAAAAAAAAAAAGGCCACATAAGATGGAATACATGGCTAAGAAGGATGGGTCTAGGTAAACTCTATCCTTGGGTTAGAACTCAAAGGGCTGTATACTAATAGTAAGGGTGAACTGGAAGGAAATCAACATTCACATGGATGTTGACTCAGATCAAATTATCCTATTGGCCTAGAAAAATATCTGTGCCTGAAATTGCATTTATATGAACTGAGATTGCTAATGTCCACATATACATTACAGGAACAAATGACAATCCTCTCTGAAAAAAAGTTAGCATTATCCTGAACCTCAAAGTATTTGCATAAGCAATTTAAAAAATGCAATGACTGGCTCACAATCAAGGATAATCAGGCAAAAAAAGGAGATAAGTAAATACAAGCAAGAATCCTTAGAAAAAAAACAATCAGACACAGAGATAGTTCAGATACTGGAATTATCAGACACTGACTTTAAAATAACTTGTGCTTACTGAGCTCAAATAGATAAATGAGATAACTGAAAATTTCACAGTGAACTATACACAATAAAAACAAACATAACAGTTTAGAAAAAGAACCAAATGGAAATTCTAAAATTGACAAATAACCTAAATTATGATCTCAGTGGATTGGTTTAATAGCAGATTAATCAATTCTAACAAAAGAATTAGTGTACCTAGAAGAAAATATACACAATGAAGCATGGAAAGGCAAAAGGATAAACAGAAGAAAAAGTAAACATCATAGAGGACACCAGGAGAAACTCTAATATTTCGTTGGCATTCCAGAGGGAATATAGTGTGGTATCAAAGCACTATATGGACCAAAATGTCCAGTAATTTTTCAAAAATTATGCTGGTTGTTTGTCCATAAATTCAAGTGACCCAGCAAAGTCCAAGCAAGATAAGTAAAAAGAAATTTACATCTAGGCAGCTGATAGTAAGAATTCAACAGTCAATTGTAAGCCAATAGCTCAGAGATAACCACTATCCACATTGTTAGCAGTACTCTGACCCCTTTCCATGGCATTTTACATAGTTGCTATCCTACTGAACAGATAATTTTGATTCCTACTTTTTAATTAACAGCTTTATTGAGATATAATTAGCACCCTATAAAATTCATAATTACTATTTTTTTGTTTAATCTTATATTTTCACAATGAAATATTTTGCTTTTCAAACATTTGATAAGGTTTGTGATTAGTTCCTTAGGATATATTTATAGAAATTGAGTTACTAGATCAAAGTATGTGAACATTTTATTTATTTATATTGATATTTGTATACAATATTTGTATGTATTTATTATGAAATACATGCAATATTTTGTTACATGATACAATGTGTAATGATCAAGTCAGAATTTTTAGGGTATCCATAACCTCGAGTATTTATCATTTCTATGTATTGAGAACATTTCAGTTCCTTTCTTCCAGTTATTTTGAAATATGCAATACATCTTTGCTAAATATAGTTACCATACTCTGCTGCTGAACATTAGAGCTTACTCTAACTCTATGTTTGTATCTATTAATCCACCTCTCTTCATCCCCCCGGCTTTCCAACATACATGCCATTCCCAGCTTCTGGTATCTGTAATTCTATTCTCTACTTTCATGAGATCCACTTTCTCAGCTCCCACATATGAGTGAGAAGATGTGATATTTGTCTTTCCATGTCTGGTTTATTTTATTTAATATAATGACTTCCAGTTCCATCAATGTTGCTACAAATGACATGATTTCATTCATTTTTATGGCCAAATAGTATTCTTTTTTTGTATATATATACTTCATTTCGTTCGTGTATTCATTAATGGGTACAAATTTATCTCATATCTTTGCTATTGTGAATAGTGCTGCAATAAACACAAGAGTTCAAGTATTACTTTGAGGTACTGATTTCTTTTCCTTTGGATAAATACCCAGTAATGTTATTGCTAGATCATATGGTAGTTCTAGTTTAGTTTTTTGAGAAATTTCCATGCTGTGTTCCATAGTGGCTGTGCTAATTTACATTCCCATCAACATTGTATAAGATTTCCCTTTTATTCCATCTTTACCAGCATTTATTTTTTGTTTTTTTTTAAATGATATGCATTCTCACTGGGGTGAGATGATATTTCATTATTGTTTTGATTTGCATTTTCCTGATGCTTTATGATGTTAAGTATTTTTCATATATCTGTTTAACATTTGTATGTATTCCTTTGAGATATGTTCATGTCCTTTGACCATTTTTTAATGAAATTATTGTATTTTATTTTGCTGTTGAGTTGTTTGACTTCTTTGTATATTTTGGATATTCATCTCTTCTTGTAAGAATAGTTTGCAAATATTTTCTTCCATTCAACATGTCCTTCACTCTATTGGTTGTTTCCCTTGCTGTGCATAAACTTTTTAATTTAATATAGTTCAATTTGTCTATTTTTGTTTTTAATGCCTATGCTTTTGAGGTTTTAGTCACAATGTCTTTGACTAGACCAATGTCCTGATGTGTTTCCCCTACGTTTTCTTCTAGTAGTTTTATAATTTTGTGTCTAACATTTAAGTCTTTAATCCATCATGAATTAATTTTTGTATATGCTAAGGTAGGGGTCTAATTTCATTTTTCTGTATATAGATAATTTTCCTAGCACCATTTTTTAAGAGAGCGTCTTTTCCCTAATGTATGTTCCTGGTGCCTTTGTCAAAAATCAGTTAGCTATAGATACATGGGTATGGGTTTCCTTCTGGGCTTTTTATTCTGTTCCGTTCTTCCATGTGTCTTTTTTATACAGATACCATGCTCTTTGGTTACTATAGCCTTGTAATATATTGTGGAGTCAGGTAGTGTGATGCTTCCAGCTTTATTCTTTTTCCTTAGGATTTCTTTGGATATTCAGACTCTTATGGCTCCATACAAACTTCAGGATTATTAAAATTTCTGTGAAAAATGACACTGGTATTTTGATAGGGATTGTGTTGAATCTGTAGATCACTTTGGATAGAATAGTCATTTTGACAATATTAATTCTTCCAATCCATTAGTAGGGAATGTCTTTCCCTTTGTTTGTGTCTTCTTTAATTTCTTTCATCAGTGTTGCTTAGTTTTCCTTGTAGAGGTCTTTCACCTCCTTGGCTAAATTTATTCCCAGGTATTTTATTTTATTTTTCTGTAGCTATTGTAAATGGGGTTGCCTTCTTGATTTCTTTCTCAGCTAGTTCGTTACTGATGTACAAAAACTCTACTGAGTTTTGTATATTGATTTTGTATTCAGCAACTTTTTATTGAATTTATTTGTGAGATCTTAGAGTTTTTTAATGGAGTCTTTAGGTTTTCCTATATATAAGGTCACATCATCTTCAAAGAGGGATAATTTGACTTTCTCTTTTCCAATTTGAATGCCTTTCTTTCTCTTGCCTGATTGCTCTAGCTAAAACTTCCAGTACTATGTTGAATAGAAATGCTGAAACTGGGCATCCTTGTCTTGTTGTAGCTCTTAGAGGAAAGGCTTTTGGCTTTTCCCCATTTAGTATGATGTTAGCTTTGGGTTTGTTTTATATGGTCTTTATTATGTCTAGTTGTGTTTCTTCTATGCCTAGTTTGCTGAGAGTTTTTATCATGAGGAGATACTGAATTTTGTCAAATGCTTTTTCTGCATCTATTGAGATGATCATATGGTTTTTGTACTTCATTCTGTTGATGCAGTGTGTCACATTTATTGATTTGCATATGTTGAACGATTTTTCTATCCCTGGAATAAATCCTATTTAATCATTTTTTTTTTAATGTGCTGTTGAATTCAGTTTGCTAGTATTTTGGTAAGAAATTTTGCATCTGTGTTCATCAGGCATATTGATGTGTAATTTTCTTTTTTGTGTGTGTGTCCTTATTTGGTTTTGGGTTGAGGATGATGCTAGCCTCTTATAATGAGTTAGGGAGAATTATTTTCTCCTCAATTTAAAAAAATATTTTGAGAGGAAGTGGTGTTAGTTCTTCTTTGTAAGTTTGGTGGATTTCTGTAGTAAAGTCATCTGGTCCTAAGCTTTTCTTTTTGGGAGACATTTAATTACTGATTCAATCTTATTACTTCTTATTGGTCTTTTCAGTTTTTCTATTTCTTCTTGTTTCAATCTTGTTAGGTTGTATGTATCCAGGAATTTATCCAATTCCTCTCGATTTTCCAGTTTGTTAGTATATAGTTGTTCCTAATAGTCTCTGATGATCTTTTGCATTTCTGTGGTATCAGTTGTAATGCATTCTTTTTTCATTTCTGATTTTGTGTATTTGCAGCTTCTCTTTTTCTTGGTTAGTCTATCTAGTGGTTTACCAATTTTGTTTACCTTTTAAAAAACCAACTTATTTTGTTGATCTCTTATATTCTTTTTAGTTTATATTTGGTTTAGCTCTGCTGTGATCTTTATTATTTCTTTCCTTCCACTAATTTAGATTTAGTTTGTTCTTGCTTTTCTGGTTTTTTAAGGTGCATCATTAGATTATTTGAAATTTCTACTTTTTGATGAAAGTGATTATTGCTATATACTTCTCTCTTAGCACTGCATTTGCTATGTCCAATAGGTTTTAATATGCTGCATTTTGTTGTTTATTTGCTCCAAGACTTTTTTTTTTTTTTTAACTTTTCTCCTTAATTTCTTCCTTGACCCAGTGGTCATTCAGGAATGTCTTATTTAATTTCCATGTATTTTTACAGTTTCTAAAGTTTTTCTTGTTATTGATTTCTAGATTGATTCCATTGTGGTTTGAGAAAACACTTGATTCAATTAAAAAATTTGTTGAGACTGGTTTTTTGTCCTAACATATGGTCTATCCTGAAGAATGTTCCATGTAGTGAAAAGAAGAGTGTGCATTCTGTAGTTGTTGTATGAAATGTTCTGTAACTGTCTCTTAGGTTCATTTGCTATTAATTGAAGTTTAAACCCAACATTTCCTTGATAATTTCTGTCTGGACAATCTGCCTAATAGTGAGAGTGGGGTGTTGAGGACCCCAACTATGGTCATATTGGAGTCAATCTTTCCTTTTTGATCTAATAATATTTACTTTGTGTATCTGGGTGCTCTGGTGTTGGGTTAATATATGCTTAGAATTATGATGTCTTCTTGCTGAATTGATCCCTTTGTCATTCTATAATAAGCTTCTTTGTCTCTTTTTACTGTTTTTTATTTAAAGTCTGTTTTGTCTGATATAAGTATAGCTACTCCTGTTCATTTTTGGTTTCTGTTTGCATGGAATATTTTTTCCAACTCTTTATTTTTCAGTTCATGTGCATATTTACGGTGAATTTCTTGTAGGCAGCATACAGTTGGGTCATTTAAAAAAATCCATTGAACAAGTCTATATATTTTAAGTGAATAGTTTAATCCGTTTACATTAAAGACTATTATTGATATATGAGGGCTTGTCCTATCATTTTATTATTTTAGTTTTGGTTCTTTTATATAGCCTTTCTTTCTTTCTTTTATATTGTTTATCATTGTGGTTTAATGGTTTTATGTAGTGGCAACATTTGAGTCCTTCATCTTCCTTATTTATGTGTTTTCTCTCAAAGTATGTGAATATTTTAAACCTCTCATACATTTGAGAAGGTAGAACCAATTTAAACTCCCATTGATGTGAACTGGTAGAAGTGAAGGAAAGGGTCCATCTCATTGCACTATTACCAGCATAAGGTAATAGAATTTAGGCCAGGCACGGTGGCTCATGCCTGTAGGTGGGCGGATAACGTGGTCAGGAGATTGAGACCATCCTAGCTAACACTGTGAAATCCTGTCTCTACTAAAAATACACAAGATTAGCCAGGCATGGTGGCAGGCACCTGTAGTCCCAGCTACTTGGGAGGCTGAGGCAGGAGAATGGTGTGAACCCAGGAGGCGGAGCTTGCAGTGAGCTGAGATTGCGCCAGTGAGCTGGGATTGTGCCACTGCACTCCAGTTTGGGTGAAAGAGCGAGACTCTGTCTCAAAAAAAAAAAAAAGTAATAGAATTTATATAATCTTAATTTAGTAGGTGATAAATATTACTTTTAGTCTATAACAACTTTTTCTCTTATCAAATATTTGATAATTTTTATGGATGTGAAATATAATCATTAATCAAAAGATACCCTAGTTTGATAATTTTTTTATAATTTCTGAGTTAAATTTCTTTCATTCTCTTCAAAATGTTCTGTTGATACTGAATAAATGATTTTTTTTTCTGGTCTGGCCATTTCGCATTCTCTGGATCTCTTAAAATCTTACATGTTTCAACATCTATATTCCTCTTCTTTAGCATTAAAATGTATTGTACTTCTTTTGTAACCTGGGTTACTTTAAATAACTAATTTTGCATTATGTTTAAGGGAGAGCCACAACTCGATAAATAGCATTATTAATACATTAGGTCAGTACAAACTCTAGCAAGAGTTTGTTCTTTTTCTATCAAAGTTTTTGAAACTTTCTTCTTTTCTTACAGTGCCATGTAATTGTTCAGAATTTAAGAAGACCTTTATCCTGAATGTTTTACCTCAAAATGACATTTTCTAACACCATCAAAAAGTAGGCAAAGGATATGAATAGACGTTTCCAAAAGAAAATACACAAATGGTCAACAAACATGAAAAACTGCTCAGCATCACTAATCATCAGGGAAATGCAAATTAAAATTACAATGAGATAGCATCTTATTCCTGCAAGAATGGCCATTATTAAAATCAAAAAACAATAGATATTGGCTTGGATGTGGGGAAAAGGGAACATGTGCACGCTGCTGGTAGGAATGTAAATTAGTACAACCTCCGTGGAAGATCGCCTAAAGAACTAAAAGCAGATCTGCCATTTGATCAAGCAATCCCGCTACTGGGTATCTATCCAAAGGAAAATAGGTCATTACATGAAAAAGACACTTGCACGCATACGTTTATAGCAGCACAATTCATATTTACAAAGATGTGGAACCAAAGTAAGTACCCATCAACTAATGAGTGGATAAAGAAAATGGGATATATATACACCATGGAGTACTACTCAGCCATTAAAAGGAATGAAATAGTGTATTTGGCAGCAACTTAGATGGAGCTAGCGGTCATTATTTTAAGTGAAGGAACACAGGAATAGAAAAGCAAAAACTGTATGTTCTCACTTATAAGTAGGAGCTTAGCTGTGGTATGCAAAGGTATACAGAGTGACATAATGGACTTCAGAAACTCAGAAGAGGGAGGGTGAGAGGTGGGGCTAGGGATAAAAAAACTACACGTTAGGTACAATGTATACTCCTCAGGTGGCGGGTGCACTAAAATCTCAGAATTCACGATTTTATAGTTTATCCATGTAACAAAAAAACGCTTGTACTCTAAAAGCTATTGAAATAAAAAAAATTTAGATGACATTTTGCTCCCTAGCCCCTCCTCATTCAAATGTTACTATATGACTTCTCTGAGTTGCACTGTCTTTGCTCTTTGCCTCCAAACACTTGAGCTTTCCAATGAGTACACCAGGTAGAAATTTTCAAGCACAATTTTTAAAAAGCAGGTTACTGAATGTAAGTAAAGGTAGTTTCTATTCTTCTTTGTTATGAGCTGAATAGTGTCCCCTGCAAATTCATGAAGTTGAAGTCCTAGTTTCCAATACCTCAGAATGTGACTATATTTAGAGATAAGGCTTAAGAAGCAATTAAGTAAAAATGAGGTCATCAGGATGGGCCTTAATCCAATTTAACTGGATCTTTCTAAGGAGAGGAGGTTAGAACACAGACACACACAGAGGGAAGACGGTGTTGAAGGCACAGGGACAAGACAGCCATTTACAAGCCAAAGAGAGAGGCCTCAGAGGAAATTAACCCTGCCAACAATTTAATCTTAGATTTCTAGCCTCTAAAATACTGAGAAAATAAATGTCTGTTGCTTAAGCCACCCAGCCTGTGGTACTTTGTATGGCAGCCCTAGTAAACCAATAGATTCTGAATGAGTGGAAGGGAAAGCTGAGATTTAGGTAGGACAAACCTAGTATACTCTTCTTTTCCTTAGAAAAAGAAAACCAAAGTAAAGTTTCTCAGCCAAAAGGGTAATGTCAGCAAAGACTTATAAAGTGAATACAATGCTCTTTTTCTCTTTGAAAGTACACATTCTTAGGTGATAAAAAAGAAGATAAGAATGTTGAAAAACACTCAAGAAATCTTGATCTCAATATGAGGTTTTAATGATTCATGGAGCCCTAGTCCCCGGAACTTCTGTAATCACTAGAAATGTATGTTTATTATGGTGAATCCTAAGAGATTTATGGATTTCATTTCCAAATCTGAATTTACAGCAGCTTGATTTAAGTTAAATTCCTGTCTTTATCCACACAACACTGCCATCCCTGATGGAGGACCTGATGCTTATTAATAAGTATTTAGCAACTTTCAAGTCAGACTTAGGTTGGGTATTATCATTAATGAAATAGAACATGCTTTCTTAACACTTTTTTCCTGAAGCTTCATATAAAAGCAAACATCTGTATATGGAAAATTTGGTTTGGGGATTAGGTCAGATTGTTTACGGAAAGGATTTTTGGGAAATGATCATTTATATTGTGGGGAAAAGTTTAAACAAAACATTTTTCAAGAATTGGAACTTCAAGTGGAGAGGAGATAGGCAATGTGCAAATTTTCAGGTGGTGGCAGTTAACACAGGCTCACAGGCCTTCCCCTGTTGTGCTGACTGTGCCTTTTTCCCAAGGATTTATACTAATATATACCATATTTTATACAAACTCTATAATACAATTACATTTCTGCATTGCCTGTAGTATTTTCCACTTTATGGAATAATTCATTTCTAACTATGGTATTTACCTTTCACCCTGTAGTAAGTTTTATCTTTTGTTTGAAGTATGCTTTTACAACATCTAAGTTCAACAAATAGACTGAGGACAGAGCTAAAGAGGTTATTCTAGGTCAAGGCACAAATGGAAAACGTGCTAGCAGCATTAAACTCCAGTAATTAGAATTCAGAGAAAAAGATTTCTTTAGTAGGATGAATCTCGTTTTGTTCCATTGGGAGATGGTTTCACCCTTTGTTATTAAAAATGAAAGACAACACTAACATGAAACACAGAAAACCAAGGTTACTGGATTATTGGCAATTTTTTTTCCAGTTTTAACTTTTATACTTTGTTTTGTATTACACTTTAAGTTCTGGGATACATGTGCAGAGCGTGCAGGTTTATTACATAGGTATACACGTGCCATGGTGGTTTGCTGCACCCATCAACCTGTCGTCTACATTAGGTATTTCTCCTAATGCTATCCCTCCCCCAGCCCGCCATCCCCTGACAGGTCCCTGTGTGTGATGTTCCCCTCCCTGTGTCCATGTGTTCTCATTGTTCAGCTCCCACGTGTGAGTGAGAATATGTAGTGTTTGGTTTTCTGTTCCTGTGTTAGCTTGCTGAGGATGATGACTTCCAGGTTTATCCATGTCCCTGCAAAGGACAAGATCTCATTCTTTTTTATGTCTGCATGGTATTCCTTGGTGTATACGTACCACATTTTCTTTATCCAGTCTATCATCGATGGGCATTTGGGTTGATTCCCATCTTTGCTATTGTGAATAGTGCTGCAATAAACATACATGTGCATGTGTCTTTATAACAGAATGATTTATACTCTTTTGGGTATATACCCAGTAATGGGATTGCTGAGTCAAACGGCATTTCTGGTTCTAGATCCTTGTGGAATCGCCACACTGTCTTCCACAATGGTTGAACTAATTTACACTCCCACCAACAGTGTAAAAGTGTTCCTATTTCTCCACATCCTTTCCAGCATTTGTTGTTTCCTGATTTTTTAATGATCACCATTCTAACTGGTGTGAGATGGTATCTCTTTGTGGTTTTGATTTGCGTTTCTCTAATGACCAGTGATGATGAACTTTTGTTCATATGTTTCTTGGCTGTATAAATCTCTTCTTTTGAGAAGTGTCTGTTCATATCTTTTGCCCACTTTTTGATAGGGTTATTTGTTTTTTTCTTCTAAATTTGTTTAAGTTCTTTGTAGATCCTGGATACTAACCCTTTGTCAGATGGATAGATTGAAAAACTTTTCTCCCAACAGGTTGCCTGTTCACTTTGATGGTAGTTTCTTTTGCTGTGCAGAAGCTCTTTAGTTTAATTAGATCCCATTTGTCAATTTTGGCTTTTGTTGTCATTGCTTTTGGTGCTTTAGTCGTGAAGTCTTTGACCATACCTATTTCCTGAATGGTATTGCCTAGGTTTTCTTCCAGGGTTTTCATGGTTTTAGGCCTTACATTTAAGTCTTTAATCCATCTTGAGTTAGTTTTTGTATAAGTTGTAAGGAAGGGGTCCAGTTTCAGTTTTCTGCATATGGCTAGCCAGTTTTCCCAACAGCATTTATTAAATAGGGAATCCATTCCCTGTTTTTGCTTTTGTAAGGTTTTTCAAAGATCAGATGGTTGTAGATGTGTGGTGTTATTTCTGAGGCCTCTGTTCTGTTCCATTGGTCTATATATCTGTTTTGGTACCAGTCCCATGCAGTTTTGGTTACTGTAGCCTTGTAGTATGGTTTGAAGTCAGGTAGCGTGATGCCTCCAGCTTTGTTCTTTTTGCTTAGGATTGTCTTGGATACATGGTTTTTTTTTTTTTCTGGTTTCATATGAAATTTAAAGTAGTTTTTTCTAATTCTGTAAAGGAAGTCAACAGTAACTTGATGGGGTAGCATTGAATCTATAAATTACTTTGGGCAGTATGGCCATTTTCATGATATTGATTCTTCCTATCCATGAGCATGACTGTTTTGCCATTTGTTTGTGTCCTCTCTTATTTCCTTGAGCATTGGTTTGTAGTTCTCCTTGAAGAGTTCCTTTGCATCCCTTGTAAACTGTACTCCTAGGAATTTTATTCTCTTTGTAGCAATTGTGAATGGGACTTCACTCATGATTTGGCTCTCTGTTTGTCTATTATTGGTGCATATGAATGCTTGTGATTTTTACACATTGATGTTGTATCCTGAGACTTTGCTGAAGTTGCTTATCAGCTTAAGGAGATTTTGGGCTGAGATGATGGTATTTTCTAAATTTAGAATCATGTCATCTGTAAACAGAGACAATTTGACTTCCTCTCTTCCTCTCTGAATACACTTTATTTCTTTCTCTTGCTTGACTGCCCTGGCCAGAACTTCCAATACTGTGTTGAACAGGAGTGGTGAGAGAGGGCATCCTTGTCCTGTACCAGTTTTCAAAGGGAATGTTTCCAGCTTTTGCCCATTCACTATATTGGCTGCGAATTTGTCACAAATAGCTCTTATTATTTTGAGATGTGTTCCATCAATACCTCGTTTATTGAGATTTTTTAGCACGAATGGATGGTGAATTTTATCAAAGGCCTTTTCTGCATCTATTGAGATAATCATGTGGTTTTTGTCATTGGTTCTGTTTATGTGATGGATTACAGTTATTGATTTGCCTGTGATGAACCAGTCTTGCATCCCAGGGATGAAGGCAACTCGGTTGTGGTAGATAAGCTTTTTGATGTGCTGCTGGAATTTGTTAGCCAGTATTTTATTTAGGATTTTTGCATCGATGTTCATCAGGGGAATTGGCCTGAAATTCTCTTTTTTGGTTGTGTCTCTACCAGGTGTTGGTATCAGGATGATGCTGGCCTCATAAAATGAGTTAGGGAGGAGTCCCTCTTTTTCTGTTGTTTGGAATAGTTTCAAAAGGAATGGCACTAGCTCCTCTTTATACCTCTGGTAGAATTAGGCTGTGAATCCGCTTGGTCCTGGGCTTTTCTTCGTTGACAGATTGTTAATTACTGCCTCAATTTCAGAACTCGTATTGGTCTATTCAGGGATTCAACTTCTTCCTGGTTTAGTCTTGGGAGAGTTTATGTGTACAGAAATTTATCCATCTCTCCTAGATTTTCTAGTTTATTTGTGTAGAGGTGTTTATAATATTCTCTGATGGTAGTTTGTATTTCTGTGGGATCAGTGGTGATATCCTCTTTATCATTTTTTATTGTGTCTATTTGATTCTTCTCTCTTTTCTTCTTTATTAGTCTGCCTAGCAGTCTGTCTATTTTGCTAATCTTTTCAAAAAACCAGCTCCTGGATTCACTGATTTTTCGAAGGGTTTTTCGTGTCTCTATCTCCTTTAGTTCTGCTCTGATCTTAGTTATTTCTTGTCTTTTGCTAGCTTTTGAATTTGTTTTCTCTTGCTTCTCTAGTTCTTTTAATTGTGATGTTAGGGTGTTGATTTTAGATCTTTCCCACTTTCTCCTGTGGACAATTTAGTGTTATAAATTTGCCTGTAAACACTGCTTTAGCTGTGTCACCCAGATTCTGGTACATTGTGTCTGTGTTCTCATTGTTTTCAAAGAACTCATTTATTTCTGCCTTTATTTCTTTATATGCCCAGTAGTAGTCATTCAGGAGCAGGTTGCTCAGTTTCCATGTAGTTGTGCAGTTTTGAGTGAGTTTCTTAATCCTGAGTTCTAATTTGATTGCACTGTGGTCTGAGAGACTGTTAATTATGATTTCCGTTCTTTTGCATTTGCTGAGTAGTGTTTTACTTCCAATTATGTGGTCAAATTTAGAATAAGTGTGATGTATTGCTGAGAAGAATGTATATTCTGTTGATTTGGGGTGGAGAGTTCTGTAGATGTTCATTAGCAATTCTCGTGTCTCAGCCTCCTGATTACAGGTGTTCACTACCATGCGCAGATAATTTTTGTATTTTCAGTAGAGATAGGGTTTTACCATGTTGGCCAGGCTGGTCTTGAATCCCTGACCTCAGGCAATCCACCCGCACCGACCTCCCAAAGTGCCCAGATTACAGGCGTGAGCCACTGCACCTGGCCATGCAACTTTTCTTAATGCTGTATTCTCACAATTAGAAGACAATGATGATTGTTTGAAGTTTATAATATATCAGTATTGTAAAAGCAGCATTTTTTTATTCATGAGACAAGGTGCTCGCCAGAAATCTGGGGTTTAGGAGAAACTTCTAAGTGAGTGAAGTTGTAGCTGGACAAAACAAGAAATAAATGCCAGGGCAGAAATTAGAACCATGAGGCATTTTATTAATTATCGTGGAGACCAGTCACACAATTTACAACTTTTGTTTCCACCTGTTTTATGAGGTCCACTTGGTCCAGAGCTGAGTTCAAGTCCTGAATATCCTTGTTAATTTTCTGTCCATTGATTTGTCTAATATTGAAAGTGGGATATTAAAGTCTCCCACTATTATTGTATGGGAGTCTAAGTCTCTTTTTAGCTCTCTAAGAACTTGCTTTATGAATCTGAGTGCTCCTGTATTGGGTGCATATATATTTAGGATAGTTAGCTCTTCTTGTTGCATTGATCCCTTTACCATTATGTCATGCTTTTCTTTGTCTTTTTTGATCTTTGTTGGTTTAAAGTCTGTTTTATCAGAGACTAGGTTTACAACTCCTGCTTTTTTTTTTTTTTCTGCTTTCCATTTGCTTGATGAACATTCCTCCATTCCTTTATTTTGAGCCTGTGTGTGTCTTTGCACTTGAGATTGGTCTCCTGAATACAGCACTCTGATGGGCCTTGATTATTTATCCAATCTGCCAATCCGTGTCTTTTAACTGGGGTATTTAGCCCATTTACATTTAAGGTTAATATTATTATGTATGAATTTGATCCTGTCATTATAATGCTAGCTGGTTATTTTGCCTGTTAGTTG
Organism: Rhinopithecus roxellana; assembly: GCF_007565055.1. Classification (NCBI taxonomy): domain Eukaryota; kingdom Metazoa; phylum Chordata; class Mammalia; order Primates; family Cercopithecidae; genus Rhinopithecus; species Rhinopithecus roxellana. Next base: position 51,000,088 of record NC_044550.1, read on the forward strand.
ATGCAGTTTCTTCACAGTGTTGATGGTCTTTATAATTTAGTATGTTTTTTTCAGTGGCTGGTACCAGTTTTCCCTTTCCATATTTAGGGCTTCCTTTAGGAGCTCTTGTAAGGCAGGCCTGATGATGACATAATCTCTCAGCATTTGCTTGTCTGTAAAGGATTTTATTTCTCCTTTGCTTATGAAGCTCAGTTTGGGTGGATATGAAATTCTGGGTTGAAAATTATTTTTTTTAAGAGTGTCAACTATTGACTTCTACTCTCTTCTGGCTTGTAGGGTTTCTGCAGAGAGATCCATTGTTAGTCTGATGGGCTTCCCTTCTTGGGTAACCCAACCTTTCTCTCTGGCTGCCCTTAATATTTTTTCCTTCATTTCAACCTTGGAGAATCTGACAATTATGTGTCTTTGGGTAGCTCTTCCTGAGGAGTATCTTTGTGGTGTTCTCTGTGTTTCCTGAATTTGAATGTTGGTCTGTCTACCTAGGTTGGGGAAGTTCTCCCAGATAATATCCTGAAGAGTGTTTTCCAACTTGGTTCCATTCTTTCCCTCACTTTCAGGTGCACCAATCAAACATAGGTTTGATCTTTTCACGTAGTCCCATATTTCTTGGAGGCTTTGTTCATTCCTTTTCATTCTTATTTCTCTAATCTTGTCTTCACGCTTTATTTCATTAAGTTGACCTTCAATCTCTGACAATCTTTTCTTCTGCTTGATTAATTTGGCTATCGATACTTGTGTATGCTCTACGAAGTTCTTGTGCTGTGTTTTTCAGCTCCATCAGGTCATTTATGTTCTTCTCTAAACTGGTTATTCTAGTTAGCAATTCCTTTAACATTTTTTCCAGGTTCTTAGCTTCCTTACATTGGCGTAGAACATGTTCCTTTAGCTCAGAGAAGTTGTTTATTATCCACCTTCTGAAGCCTGTCAATTCATCAGACTCATTATCCATCTAGTTTTGTTTCACTGCTGGTGAGTAGCTGTGATTTTTTGGAGGAGAGGAGGCATTCTGGTTTTTGGAATTTTTAGCCTTTTGGCGCTGGCTTTTCCTCATCTTCATGGATTTATCTACCTTTGGTCTTTGATGTTGGTGACCTTCAGATGGGGTTTTTGTGGGGACATCCTTTTTCTTGATGTTGATGCTATTCCTTTCTGTTTGTTAGTTTTCCTTCTGACAGTCAGGACCCTCTGATGCAGGTCTGCTGGAGTTTGCTGGAGGTCCACTCCAGACCCTATTTGCCTGGGTATCACCAGTGGAGGCTGCAGAACAGCAAAGATTGCTGCCTGTTCCTTCCTCTGGAAGCTTTGTCCCAGGGGGCCACCTGCCAGATGCCAGCCAGAGCTCTCCTGTATGAGGTGTCTGTCAACTGCTGCTAGGAGGTGTCTCCCAGTCAGGAGGCACAGGGGTCAGGGATCCACTTGAGGAGGCAATCTGTCATTTAGCAGAACTCGAGCACTGTCCTGGGAGGTCCGCTGCTCTCTTCAGAGCTAGTAGACAGGAATGTTGAAGTCTGCTGAAGCTGTGCTCACAGTTGCCTCTTCCCCCAGGTGCTTTGTCCCAGGGAGATGGGAGTTTTACCTATAACCCCCTGACTGGAGCTGCTGACTTTCTTTCAGAGATGCCCTGCCCAGAGAGGAGGAATTTAGAGAGGCAGTCTATCTACAGCGTCTTTGCCAGCTGCCATTGGCTCCACCTACTTTGAACTTCCTGGTGGCTTTGTTTACACTGTTAAGAGAAAACCACATAATCAGGCCCCAGTAATGGCAGACGCCCCTCCTCCCACCAAGATCCAGCGTCCCAGGTCAACTTCAGACTGCTGTGCTGGCAGCGAGAATTTCAAGCCAGTGGATCTTAGCTTGCTGGGCTCCATGGGGGTGGGATCTGCTGAGCTAAGCCAGTTGGCTCCCTGGCTTCAGTCCCTTTCCAGAGGAATGAATGGTTCTGTCTCTCTGGTGTTTCAGGTGACACTGGGATATGAAAAAAAAACTCCTGCAGCTAGCTCAGTGTCTGCCCAAACAGCCACCCAGTTTTGTGTTTGAAACCCAGGGTCCTAATGGCATAGGCACAGGAGGTAATATCTTGGTCCATGGGTTGTGAAGACTATGGAGAAAGTGTAATGTCTGGGTTGGAGTGCACCATTCCTTACAGCACAGTCCCTCGTGGCTTCCCTTGGCTCGGGGAGGGCATTCCCTGACCCCTTGTGCTTCCTGGGTGAAGTGACACCCCACCCTGCTTTGACTCGGCCTCCATGGGCTGTACCCACTGTCTAACCAGTGCCAGTGAGATGAGCCAGGTACCTCAGTTGGAATTGCAGAAATCACCCACCCCCTGCATTGACCTTGCTGGGAGCTGCAGACTGGAGCTGTTCCTATTTGGCCATCTTGCCAGCCACCGATTATTGGCAATTTTGTGTATTGGGAATATGAAGTGTTGGAGTTTTATTTGATGGAGTGAGTGGAGACATCTTTGGAATATTCAACATGATATAAGAGTTTCAGGTTTTGAAACTCAATCGTAATTCAATAAATAGTCATTCCCCTAACTCAGCATAGGGATGAGTGCTAGAGAGAAGAAAGAGAGACATCACAAAACATTGCTTCTTTTATAGAATTATTTGAGGGAGGGCATTGCCTAATAGAGTGATTTGCTCAGTTTTGTAATTATCCATGGTATTTATAGAACTCACATAAAGCAATCTAATGTTACAGAAATAATATTACACTGGACTTAGATGGGCTAGAGAGAGCCCTTGGCCTTCCAGAAGGAAGGGATTTGGATGATGCCATTGTCTAAGTGAGTGAACTTATTTCCAGTAGCAACAGAGTACAATGCAGAACTTGAAGTAAAGCATGTTCATTTTTAGAAAATGCATTTATTCTCTTATGAGCTGTTTCTGTCTCTGATTAAGAGACTTTAATAGTAAGCTGAGAAGATTCAGGTCAGGCTTCCAGGAGCTCCGGCAATAACTCAATCAGAAACAAGTAAGAGCTGAATTGGAGGGTACTGTCAATCACTGCTCAGTTAGGTCAAACTGATCATGACTGTTGGCATGGCTTCACCTGGCACACATTTAGAGTCCTTAAGAGAAGGAAAAAATAGACACTCATACACCTATGTTCTCAAAGTAAAATTCATTTTGGCCACTTGCCTACGACCCCCTGGAGAATCCCAACAGTGATGAGACTCGGCTTTACTAGTTAGAAAGATAGACTTCTGCTCAATGTATCAGCAGTTCTACATGGTTGCTTCCAGCACCAATTTATTTGATAACAAACTTAGTTACCAAGCACTACACTTCCTCTCTCTTGCCTAACCCAGGGAAAAATTCAATTGGTTTTCAATTACTCCTTTTTGACTGAAGTTGTCCAAGAAAATATCTTTACCCTTCAGTGAGCAAGAAGAAGAGAGAATTTGGGGATGAGGGATGGAGAGGAGTTGAAAATCATGGCAAGAGGAGGCCCACAGGTGGAAATTATGTGTGACTATTACCTGAGCTCCTGCTAGTCATTACATACATGGCATCTGGGATCAGCTGGCTTGTCTAGTTGTGGTTCCAACACATGAATGTGGTTCCAACACAAGAATGCACTAGAAAATGCATTCTTAGGAAAGTATTTCACAATCAAGTCATATTTTGACATTTAGAGTAGCCCAATTAAACAGTAACTATTGTTTTCCTTTTTATGACTTTTATCTTCCTGTTTCTAACAATTTTATTTATTCCTTCCTAAGTATTCAATGACATCTTTCTAAATTGTTTAAAATGAGAAGCATTGCACACTGAGAGTCAGGATCCAAGTGTCTTTGACTGAGCCAGCTTGGCTCTGCTATTAACTTATGGTGTGATCCCAGGCAAGTCACTTATTTTTTCTGACATTTAAGACAAAGAAATTGAACAAGGGAGTCTGTAAGGCATCACACCACTCTAATAACCTGGGTATCCCTGGTGGAACTGCAGCATGCTGCCTCTCTCTGGGGTCAGGATTCAGCCACAGCCCCTGCTGTCAGTGAGGTCTTCTCCACTCTTAGATAGCTTCTGTTCTTCAGAAAGATTTTACCCAACTATTTTTGTCCCATTCATTAATTAACAATATAAATATATACGTTTAAATTAACAACTCCTCCAAAAACAGTGAACCATTAATAATAAAATTTTATATTCATCATAAAACCGTCTAGGGCATGGAAGATGGTGTAATAATTCACACCTAATTGCTTTCAACCTTGGGCCCACAAACACACGAGTTAGAGAAATGAATTCAGATACTGTAATTCATGCCAGGTCATGTTTTATTATTTAATTCATCCTTGATACTTGAAAAAAAAAAGCCTTTGGTGTTCAAACAGTCCACAGACTCACCATGCCACAAACTCCATGGGGATCTACAGAAATTCCTCATTTGTCTATATCATGAGCCCTTTGGATGGGAATTCAATCTGAATCTTGGTGTTTTCTACAGCACACAGATTATTTTACTTAATAATAGAAATAACTTACATAATATAAACAATCACCTTAATTACAAGATTAGAATACCAAGAAAATTCTTTGTTAAGGAAAAAAAAGAGCAAAGAATGAACAGTCCACAATATGAGTAAAAGCAGCAATTTAAAACCAAACTATAGAACGATAGCAAAATATTTAACAGCACAAACTTAGGAGCCAGACTACCTGTGTTTAAATCTTAGCTCCACCACTTACTTGTTGTATTTGATTCTTAGTAAGTTAATATCTCTGAGCTCCAATTTCCTTATCTGCACAAAGGAAATGATAATAGTACCAGGTTGTTAGGAAGATTATATAAGTTGATGTAAGTGTTTGCAAGAATGTCTGGTACTTAGTAAGTGAAGCATATAAGTTATTAGTAGTGTATTAGAAATCATGGCATCCTTCCTTAAAGGATTGTAAAGGTATGTGTGTGCTTCGTGTATACGGTAGCCTAGGTACTTAATACGTGATCTACCCTGAGGACTGTTTGAAAATTTAACACAGTTAGTTAATCTAGGAGGGTTTAAGATACACTGAGGATTTTAGTATGAGTGAGGAAAATAACAGATAAAAGGAAAAGCAACAAGAATGGGGAAAATTTTTGTGTATTTTAATAATAAGTTAGCAGCATTCAAATAGATTTAAAAAAAAAACTCAACCATTAGGATTTTTCTTCTTGGATTGTTAGTGTGACATAAAGATTTCTGTTCATGAATCTCTATTGGAGATACGCAGTGATTATTTTAATAAAAGAATACATCATGCAAGGAAAGAGAGACCCTTATACTGATTTTTTTCTTGGGTACAAATGCATGGTTTGCTGTGTGAAGGTCTAAAACAGCATTGCTGCACCTCTGGAGTGTTTTTCTGCCTCACAGTGTCTAGGGCTGTCAGTTGAACCAAGACCCATAATGATTGAGAGCTTATCAAAATCAAAACGGTAAATACATTTCTATGGGATTAGGTGCCCAACTTCTTTAACAAATAATGAAAACTCAGAAAGGGCATCTACTTGGATTTTGTATCACAAACTCTGCATTTCTCTCTCAGTCCATCAGTTATTCAGGCTCAATTAATGTGTGTTTACCTTGCTTAACAGAAACTGTTCTCAGGCAAGAGACGCTGCTTGCTTTCATCATGAAGTGTAAATCAGAGGCTGGGATGAACCTCACAAATAAAGCAACTCACTAATACTATCTAATGGAAAGCTCAAGGTTCTAATCCCAGCTCTCTTGCAGGAAGGCATTTAATTGTTCTAACTGTGATTTCCTCATCTGTAAAATAAAGAGATTGGATTAGATGACCTCTAATATTGGTTCAAAATAGTCTATGTATTTTATTAGTTTCAGGAATCTCAAAGTGGATTTGTTAACAAGGATGTTTTAACTTAACATGTTTGTGGATTTGGCGATATGTCTAGTACCCCTGCTTTTTATGTACTAATGGTGTCTAATTATTTTGTATGTTAATTAAATATTTTTGAAGCAATTGTTATCTTCCAGGCAGTCCATTACACAGTGGAAATACAACAGTTAAAGAAAAATGATAAATACTCTGCTCTCAAAAAAAAAAGATCATCATTCATTTTTCCAATGAAAAGATACCAATATGGGGAGTAAATTGAATATATATATAAATTTTTGGGCTAATAGAGAAGAAAGCCAGTTGTCTCTTCATGGTATTTATGTATTTATGATAACGTTTGCAGTGCATCATATAAATAATGCTAATGTGGAAATAATATTTTGTTCACTCTCACATTTCATAAAACAATATTGGTCATGCTTTTTATAAACATATTTGCCATTAGTGTCTTTGCCATCATCAGAGCCACTTTAATAGCTGTTATCACAGTTTGCCAGAGCATGTAATTTTTTCTCTCATCTGTATTGTTTGATTTACGTACTTTTTGAAGTGCATGTATATTATATGCTCCCCCTGGAAATTCTATACTAAGCCACAGTTTCATAAACATGATCTCTGCATGCAACGAAGTCATTCACTCTGTGTGTGTGTGTGTGTGTGTGTGTGTGTGTGTGTGTGTGTAGCAGTTTTTAAAAAGGCTTATTTGCAGCAACATCCAACACTTGCAGTTGGGAGGTCATCCCCCAAGAACAGTGACAAATTGTGCTAAAATTTTAATTTTTTTAAAAAAATTTATTATTAATTCAGTTAGATATCTTCTATGAACTAGCATTGATTGAAGTAGTTATGAGGTAAAGCGATTTCTTTATAAAAATAATCAGTTCTTCAAAAAAAAGTAATTGAAAGAATTCCTTCTATCTGAGATACTCTAAAGAGATTCCTAAATAAGGTGATTTTTCCCCTTTTTTGAGAAGATCATATATGAAACTTTGAGAGAGCACACATTCCCCAGGCTGTATCTGCAGGTGAGAGCATGGGATGAGTGATAATAGATAAATCATTTTTATATTCCGTATAAATCCTGACCTTACAACTATTGGTCACTGGACACATTCACCTTATTATAATAGCAGACATTTTAATAATACATCATACAACTTTCTTTTTCTTTTCTTTTTCTTTTTTTGAGACAGTCTTGCTCTGTTGCCCAGGCTGGAGTACAGTAGCACAATCTCAGCTTATTGCAACCTCCGTCTCCCAGGTTCAAGCAATTCTCGTGTCTCAGTCTCCCAAGTAGTTGGGATTACAGGGGTGCACTATCATACCCAGCTAATTTTTGCATTTCTAATAGAGACAGGGTTCCACCATGTTGGCCAGGCAGGTCTTGAACTGCTGACCTCAGGTGATCCACTTGCCTTGACCTCCCAAAGTGCCAGGCTTTCAGGTGTGAGCTACCTCATTTGGCCATAAAACTTTTCTTAACGTATTCTCACAGACAATTAGAAGACAATGATGATTGTTTGAAGTTTATGATATAGCTGTATTGTAAAAGCAACATTTTTTGTTCATGAGACAAGGTGCTCACCAGAAATATGGAGCTTAGGAAAAACTATTAAGTGAGTGAAGGTGTAGCTGCAAAAAACAGGAAATGCCAGGGCAGAAATTAGAATCATGAGGCATTTTATTAATTATTGTGGAGACCAGTCACACAATTTACAACTTTTGTTTCCACCTGTTTTATGAGGTTCATTTCTGCCAGAATAAGGGTGATTTTTCCCAGGCAAAAGGCTTCTAATTGGTTGTAAATGAATCAATACCCATCAGTTTCACAAAAAAAAAAAAAAAAAAAAAAAAAAAAAAAAAAGCATCCTAATCAGATTGTTTATCAATGGATTCTATCTTGCTAAATCTTTGTCTCCTTTAGCCTTGGAAGGAGACTAAACATTTTTAGCCAAACCGCAGTCTAGTCTGAAGCACTGAAATGCCTTATTGATCTGGATAGAGAAGAAAGTGCTCAGAAGAGACAAATTGGCCAGATAGCTAAAGCACTGTTAAAAAGTTAGCTGATTTTAATGAAAATCTTCTAAAATATACACATTCTTCCTTATTAAACAGAGTTTCTCAAAGATAAATGAATCTTTTTTGTTGGGTCAGGATCACTATTTGATGGGCATCTATTACTGTAGTAGCCCTGTCCCTGACTGGCTGATTTGGGTATTCTCATTTCATGCCATGGTACCAGCTGTCCCTTCTTACTGTAAGGGCATCTAGCAAAATTCCTCAGCAGTCTTGTTATCTGCGATCTGCTGGCAATTGTGGTGCTGTCATGTGCCAGGCAGAGTTTAATAACCAAGCTTGGGAAGCAGTAATGGGGCAGAATTTTTTATCCTCACTGAGCTGCTTAGTTGCTGAGTCATTTTGAGCCAGTTTCTTTACTTCTTCAAGCCTCAGCATCCTCATCTAAAACATTAGGAATAATAATGCCTACTCTTCAGAGTTATAGTAAAGCTTAAATCGGATCAAAATAAGTTCGAGGTCAGTATCTGGCATATAGTATTACTTCTATTTTCATCTAAATGCTCCCAAGCTCCCCCTAATCAACAATAGTAAGTGAGTAAGCACTGTTCTCTCTCTCTTCCTGCAGAGGAAAAACTTTTTGGATAGGTACTTTTCAGTTCCTTTGATACGGCAAGTTGTAGGTGAAGCTTTGGGGAGGGATGGTGAACAAGGCTGGCCTAGTTCCTGCCCTCATGGAGCTTAGTGAGCCTGTTACAGAAAACCGACATGAAACAAGTAATGACAGCGTACTGTGACCACATGTAAAGAGGAAACCTGTCTCGATATTGAAGGTCAGGAGAAACCTCCATGAGGATACCACATCCAAGATGGAGCCAGAGGGATGACTAGGAGTGTGCCAGAAGGAGGGGCCGGAAAATGTGCCAGACTGAAGGACAGACACACTTGTGTGAGGGCCTTGCAGTGGAAGACATGATATATTTAAGAGCTTGGAATTTCAGGTGGGAGGAAGCAGGGGTAAGATGAGGGTTGGGAGCTGAGATGAGGCAGGTGTGGTACACAGTCTAGACCTTGGGCATGAGGACAAGTTTTGGACCACATTCTGAGAGAGATGAGGGCCATGAATGGGCTTAAGCAAGGCTGATAATCCAGAGGTTTGCAACCATTGGTAGAATATTGAAATGTTTCCACACTGCTGGATAAATAGCTAGACCCTGAGCCTCCTACTCCTTAACCCTTTTCCAAACCTCCCCTGCTCCTAGCTCAGCCAGAAGCCGGCAGGACCTTCTCGTATCTGTTCCAATTGTTCTGTGGCCAATACCACATAGATGCTAAATATATTAAATACTATATTTGGCTTTAAATAAGAGTCTCCCTCCTTATGTTTCTCCTTACTTATGCATTTACAGTTGTGTTCAGGATTGTTGAAGAAGTCAGAAAGTATTATAACTTAATGCAGTTAAAATATTTGAATGGCCTTACAGCCATTTTTCTACCTCCTTTTTACTAACCCACATTGTGAATTGAAGTTAACATGGAGTTCTATTGATTCTACTTCTGAAATGTCTCTTAAATGAATCCTTTTCTTATTATTACTGAGTGCATGCAGTCCCTTTCCTCTCTTCCTGCATTACTTTAATAATCCAGCAGCCCTTGACTGGGCTGCACGTTTTTCTTCTCTCCCTGGCCTAAACCATTCTCCACATGCTGTCAGTGTCCAGAACAGTGTCTAACACAAGAGTTGGTACTCAATAAATGTTTTTTGAATGAATGAATGAGTGAATATGTGAACTGAGACCATGAACAAATGACACATACACAAATGGATACAAGTGGAAAAACACAGCCAATTATTTGACGTTAGTGCTTCCCAAAGTGTGACTTTGGAAGGTGCATGGACAATCATTTTTTATTTTATTAGTTATTCATGTATTTTAACATACATAAGAAAAATGTTGATAAAAACACTAAACTCATGTTTTATTGTTTAGAACAATACTAAGTGAAAAATGGAGTCAGGTTAAAATTGATTAAAACATATTAAGTAAAAAATAGTATAGTACCATTCAGATATAGCAAAAATGATGTAGATGTTATGCAATCACTGAAGTTTGAAAAAAAAAACTGGTCAACACAATATCTTGTGACGAAGTTTACTGATTTTATTGCCTCCTCCCTGAAGCAGAACTGACTTGGGAGAATTGTTAGGGTCAAGCAAGACCGTGAATACATGGTCTACACATTCTGATGGGCACTAGGGCTTCCCCATGTAAGTCATGTTAAAAACAAACAAACAAACAAACAAAAACAAGAAATAAAGATAGCTTAGAGAATAAATGCTACACAAGACTTTTGGGGTATAGTAAACAGTCTCAGGTAATTTCAAGAAAGTTGAAAAACCTTTCCACAGTCTGAGAAATATAAAATAGATGGAATTTTATCCTAAAAAACTGAGTGCAGTGCAGGGTGAAGTCATGGAAAGAGGATGGATTTTGTAGTTAGATGTGAATTCAAACACTACTTTGTCTGTCACTTATTTGCTGCTTGACCTTGGGCAAATATCTATGCTTCTTTGAGTTTCTTCACTAGTTAAATGTTTGCAGCAACCTGGATGGAAATGACCATTATTCTAAGTGAAGTAACTCAGGAGTGGAAAACCAGACATCATATGTTCTCACTCGTAAGTGGAAGCTAAGCTATGAGGACACAAAGGCATAAGAATGATACAATGAACTTTGAGGATTCAGGGGAAAGGGTGGGAGGGGAGTGAGGGATAAAAGACTACACATTCGGTACAGTCCACACTGCTCGGGTGATGGCTGAACCTAAATCTCAGAAATCTCCACTAAAGAACTTATTCATGTAACCAAACACCACCTGTTCCCCAAAAACCTATTGAAATAAATAACTAAATAAATAAATAAATAAAGGCAAAGTAATTATGGCATTGGCAAGAATACAAAGATTAACATAGATTTATAGGTTGGCACTGTTTTTGGCCTGTAGTTGGCATCTCATAAATGCAGCCTCTCATTTTAACCCTCTTAAATATAATCTATTTAAAATAAAATAAGAGTAAAGATAAAGTTAAATAAAACCAGATTTTGATAGCACCATGTTTTCTTCTCTCTAAAAAAACAAAACAAAACAAAACAATTAGAAAAATCCTGATGGAAGAAAAGTAATTTTCAATAGCACTGAACTATTCCCCTAAGCCTTAAAAAAAAAATCTCATATTGAAATGAATGAATATGCAAGTGTCACTTATTGATGGCCTCCTCCCATAAGCAGTGAATTGCTTTGAAATTATGTGGAGGTAATTGTAAAAGGAAGTTGTATGCATACAATTACTTCTCTGGTGCAATAAAGATCATAAATCAGTTCACAAGCAATTCATCTGCAACTTCTTCAGTTTCATTGATTTCATAGATTACAACCAACAATAAGCTGAGAATGAAGAATCAGAAGGCCATGGGGAGACTCTGAGGGTCTGATCTTACATGCACCTCTCCTTGTGATGGAGCCTGGATGAGGTTGAGAGAAGGCAGTAACAATTTTAGGAGGCCTACTATGACACCAGCTCTGCCTGGCTCTTCCTTGTTTCTTGAGAAGACAGATTTGATCTCATTGACAGAAGCTGTTCCTTACCTATTTGCCACACCTCCCACTGTATTCCTGTTGGCTCAGAGTGGTCCAGTGACTATAACCACTGATATTTGGGCTGGGGACTGGACATAATTATTCTGACATTTAGAAGCAACTCTAGCTTGAAAGGGTCAGAATATGACATTATGAAAACCCCTCAGAAATTTGTGGTTAAGAATTTTGTCTATAATGACAAGTTTCTCTCTCTGGTTTGTCACAAAGAGAGTAACTAGAGGTAGAAAGGTATCTTGCTTTATTTACCTTTGAATTCTTAAGTGGCAATATTAACACTTCACTTTGTCCTCAGAAGGATGCAACTGCTGAAAAGTCTTCCAGATACTTCCTTCTCAGTGGTGCCTTTAGACAATCATGGCAGGAATATTGATCGGAAATAGCCTAATGAAATATTAGTGCCAGTGAATGTGTTGCAGAAACAGCAAATCCCATCTGTGAGAGTTATATTGGCGAAGAATTGGGCCCATTAGGGGCCTTGTTGAGTATTCAGGAGAGACAATTCTTGCTTTATAAAATATGCTTTGGTTTGCCTTATGGAAAATTTATTGTTCATTCATTTGATGTACTCCTTTAAGAGGTCAACTTTGACTTGCAGTGCTCTCAGAATTTATTCTTCACTCCATTGTTCCTTGCAAACCATCCTTATTGAATTTCTTTATGCATTTGAGTTGTCAAATAGCCAGTGCACTCTCTAAACTGCTCTACACAATTAATAGATATTTTTTTTGATTGGGGCAGGATGAAAATCAAGGTTGGTACATATAGGCCGGGCGCGGTGGCTCAAGCCTGTAATCCTAGCACTTTGGGAGGCCGAGACGGGCGGATCATGAGGTCAGGAGATCGAGACCATCCTGGCTAATATGGTGAAACCCCGTCTCTACTAAAAAATACAAAAAACTAGCCGGGCGACGAGGCGGGCGCCTGTAGTCCCAGCTACTCGGGAGGCTGAGACAGGAGAATGGCGTGAACCCGGGAGGCGGAGCTTGCAGTGAGCTGAGAGCCGGCCACTGCACTCCAGCCTGGGCGGCAGAGCAAGACTCCGTCTCAAAAAAAAAAAAAAAAAAAAAAAAAAAAAAAAAAAAAAAAAAAAAAAAAAAAAAAAAAAAGGTTGGTACATATAAGGCAAATTAATTAGCCTATGGCATTTTCAGAAATAAAACTTGCTAAAGCCAATGTTCCCATACCTGTATAGGTCAGCTAACTGGGGAATTGTTGAATCATCAGGACTGCACTCCTATGAAAATAACGGATGTCCATGAAAATTTTCAGGCTCTGCTCTTTTTGTAGTGAGACTGAGAGCTTTTTGGTAGGAGTGCATTTCAGTAACTAGGAAACACATAAGGAAAGAGATATTTGATGCCATGTCATAATTAGGCTTTATTTGATAATCTGTGGCATGGTTAGTTGATATATTAATTTTAATTCTGATGATAAAACCACATTATTTTAGCCACATGGTTACCTGAAGTAGCCTAGAAATCCTTGAAAAAACATGCCATTCCACAGCATCCAAAACCGACCTTAGGAAAAATACTGTTTAATATTGGTTCCTTCACCATAAAATAGGGATAGCTGTTAATACTGTGGTTCAGAATGAGTTTTTCCACTGATTCTATGTGATGGCATATGATTAGTAGTTCTTATTTCCCAGCAGAAGTACCAGATTCAAGTAAAATGAGTTAGAGTTACCCAAACTTAGGATCCAATAGAGAAGTATAGATAAAAGTTCTACTTTTAGATTAGTTAATAAGGCTTTTCTACAATTGAAAAGGCCTGGTTACCTTTTCAATTTGATTATGTTCTTTCCCCCATTTTTACTGTGCCAAAATATTTCTAGTTATCCAAATTTATCAAGTCATTTTGCTATATACTTTCTCTTTGCCTAGAATATTTTGTCTGTCTTCTCCTTCAGTGTTCCCAAACCAATGCTTATATGAAGCAATTCCTTTTATTATTATTAATTTTGCTTTATCATGGTAAGACTATCGCATAAGATATATTATCTTAAACTTCTAAATGTACAATACAGTATTGTCGACTATAGGTACAATGTTGTACAGCAGATCTCTAGACTTATTTATTTTGTTTACATAAAATAATTCTTTACCATCTCTCAATCTTCAGTACAACTGACCATATTTTCTTTGTAAACCTAGTGTATCCAGCTCTAATCTCTCAGCATAATTACAATACAACTGTACATATTGATTATATCTGTCTCCTTTCACAAATTATAGAATCTTGAGGCCAGGGATTATATCTAATTCATCTTTTTATTCTCAGCACCTATACATAGCCTGACATAATGAATAAAAACATGAATGAAAGCGTAAATGAGTAAATAAAATCCAGTGAGTGAACATTAGCCTTATAATTCAAAGCAGAAATAGCAGGCATATGACCCAAGTGGTATACTCTTTCTTTCTGTATGGAGAACAGACTTTTCCCATTAGAAAAGGCCTAATTGGATTAGGCCACTGAGTCTAGATCTAGGCAGTCTAAGCCTTCTGAACTTAGCTTTTTGCTATCACAGTCATAATATCTTGTGAAGTTATTTAGAACAGTGGTATCTTAGCATCGTAAAATTATAATAAGGAGTTACTTTATTAGGAAAAATAACTGGGGGGGGGGGCACATCTTTGATGGATAGCTCTGTGTACGCCTGTATGCTACATGTGGAGACTGACCCACATGGACTGCATCAGTGAGCTCTTATGTCCTCTGAATTCCAGCTGGGTTTGGCAGGAAACTGGAGGATAGGAGAGAGTGAGGCCGGGGTACTTTTTTCCCTGGCTTATCTGGGTCCCTTACCAAAGGCCACAGGTCCTGTTAGATGGCCCTCTCTGTAACTCTGTCTTTGGTTTGGGTGTCCACTCCCTCCTTATGCCCCTCCCTGCTGTTACTTATCCTGTATGCCCTGTCTCTTGTTTTTACTATATTTTGGTGCTCCAAACTTTTGTCAATTGTTCCTATATTAAACTTGCCTTGGTTTATTCAATCTGAGGATACCTTCTTTTTGTTGCTGAGAACCTGACTGATATCCCTCCAATATATGCATAATTTAGATATATCTATAGCATTGTATTAGATATATACATTATATATATATATTCTAGTTGCCATCCCCATGTGGGATACTAGTAAAACTCAATTTTTCTTATTTTTTGGAGGGGATGAAGTTTATTTTTGTCCTTTTTAAAAGTATATTTTAGGTTCAGGGGTACATGTGCAGGTTCATTATAGGTAAATTGCATGTCATGCAGATTTGTTGTGCAGATTATTTCATCACCCAGGTAATAAACATTGTACCTGACAGAGTTTTTTGATTCTTTCCCTCATCCCACCTGCCACCCTCAAGCAAGTCCCAGTTTCTGTTGTTCCCTTCTTTGTATCCATGTGAACTCAATATTTAGCTCCCACTTAAGCATCTTCTTTCTATAGCCTAGTCAATCATTTTGTGTTCTCACACTTTGGAAACCACTGGTTTAGAAACGAGTTATCCAAGTCTTCCTATCAGGTTTTATAGAATAAGGCTCTGTTCATTGTGGTTTTGAAGGCACAAGAGTAGGTACTGGTTTCTGCAGGATTTATGTATTTACAGAAAAAACTACACATGTGGAGTGTGCTTACTACTGTTGACTTACCCATTTCTCTCAGGACTTTGGGGCCAGTGCAGCCGCTGCTGGCCAGAGAATATTAACATCATTCAGGCTCCCAGGCAGCCAGCAAAGTGGACCTGGAGAATATTAGGATGGGACCAAATAATGCTTGAATTGTAGCCTTTCATTTCCAAGAGATTTGCTTTTAACTAATGAGTGAAGGTATCACGAACCTTTGGCTCTGAGACTTTTAATTCTTCATTCCTTACTGAAGACTGTTTCTAGCCCCCTTCCCCAACCCAAATCAAAATCCATGTTCTAGTGATGCCAATGGATAGACTCTGCAAGCAGTCTAACTCTGACTTAGGCTTAATTATATTTTAAAAAGGAATCCTCTCTACACAGGATTAGAAACACTGAACCCTAGTTTGGTGATTTTTGTTGTCCTAATTGTGGACATTTTCAGACAAATGTTTGCATCTTCTCTGTATTGGTATAATAACAACAGTCATATCTTATGTCAACTAAAACATTTCTTTCAAGGCCTCATATGCACTACAAATATTATTTAATTAACCAACATTGCAAATAGAACTAGTCTAGCTAACAACTGTTTTTGTTAACTTTCAGTACAGAGCTAAACATTTTATGAATCTTAATATTTCATAATCTCTTGATTTCCAGAGATAGTAAATTTTTTCCCTTGTGATGAAGACCATATTTCTTATCATTTTAATTAAGATCTTAAATAAATATAACATGATGATAAATAGAAATATTTTGAGAAACAGTCTCCCTTCTCCCTGGATTGTGATAATATGTAGTTAATAAACTGCTGTCTATACATATACATATATATATATATATTTTTTTTTTTTTTTAAAGACAGGGAGAGACAGCCTCATTGTTTAGGCTGTTATGAGTCACCTTGCTGTGACACAGTTTCCAATTTGGGGGAAGGAAAGACAAGAATCCAGAGTAACACAACTTTTTTTTTAAGCTTATATTGTAGGCTCGGGGTACATGTGCAGGATTGTTAGATAGGTAAACTCGTGTCATGGGGGTTTGTAGTACAGATTATTTCATCCCCCAGGTACTAAGCCTAGTACATGATAGTTATACTTTCTGATCCTCTCCCTTTTCCCACCCTCTGTCCTCAAGTAGACCCCAGTATTTAATACACTAGTAAGTAATGAATTAGCAGAGTAAACTGTGCTGAAATACAAAGTTATTCAATACCAACCCACCTAGTTAAAGCAGGCATGGTTGTGAATTTTGGAGAAAAGAAAAAATATTAAAAATGATCAAGTGGAGACAGAAAATTACTCCTGCTACACACAGAAGGTGTTCTGCCTCTCTCAGATTTTCAGGGGTCCTTTTTTAGGATTTGGCTGTAAGAAATTAAACTCTGTGGCAGGCATCTGATTTTTTGGTACCCAATATTAGTATCATAAATACTAATAGAATATTAAATATTGAAGGGGTACTTTTAATGCTCAATTTTTTTGTTTGCCAGTGAATAGACTGAGGATTAAAGATTTTGGGTGAAAAAAATAAAAAAAATAAAGATTTTTGGTGATTTCCTCAAGGAACTGGAGAATTAAGGCATAGTCCACATCTGCTGACCCCTGATTCAATGTTGTTTCTGCTAGACTAATTGCACTCAAAATGTTAAGTTTATGTTTTAAAGATGGAAATATCTGCAAAATTGGTTTATTCAGAATGTTTTACTTTGCAGTGAGGAAACATGCTTAAATTGCATAAGAACTGAATGACATAATAAGAACAAAATAAAAACTGTGTGATTCCTAGTCTAGTGCTTTTTCCATGACATGAGAATTTGTGCATATTCCAGATACTATGTTAGGTACTGAAGACACAAAGACAAACATTGTAAAAGCTTTTCCTTTTAAAAGGAACTCAGTATAGAAAATGTGTGTTTTCCTGCATTCCCATATATATTCAAGCTAAACAACAGAAGCTGAAAGAGCCGAAGTACATGACTTTGTAGATAGTAGTAAAGTGCCTTGTGTGAGAAAATACAATTCCAGTTTGTGAGATGTGAGTTCCATGTTGGCAGGGACTGTTTCTGTCTTGTTTATTGCTGCAGCCCCCATTATAGGCCTGGCACACAGTGAGTGCTCAATAAATGCTGAATAAACGCGTGGCTTATAGTAGATGTTCAATAAATATTGCATGAATAAATGAATGAATCTACATCTGCCATATTCTTAGGGATTCTTCAGAATTTGCAATGATGATCCTAGAGATGACAGTTCTTAATACTTCTTTTATTTCTGAAGAGAAGCTAATTCTGTAGTGTGGTGGCCTCTGGAGGATTTAAAGTTCCTTGAGTTTGAATCCTGTATTGCAGTAGAGACTGGCAAGTAACCATTTTCCCTTTCCTCCTGGGCACATAGCTAGAATACATTTCCCAAACGTTTTTAGAGTTGGACACATCCACATGACTGAGTTCTGGCCAATGAAACGTGGGCAGCAATGATGCATATGCATCCCGTTCCAGGTCTGGTGCTTAAAAACCTCCTATGCAATCCTCTACTATCTCCTATCTTTCTGCTGTCCAGAACCTTATTATCAGATGCAGAAATCCAATCAAGGCCTCTGAAGCTCTAGGAAAAAAGCTGCAGAATTAAAAAAAAAAAACAAACTATGTTCCTGAATTAACTAGTGGCAGACCATCTACCAAACACCTTCATTGAATTGATATATGAATAAGACAAACTTCTGTCTTCTTCTAGCTGTGAAACTTTGGATACAGTTTAGCCACCTGAGCCTCTGTTTTTCTACTTGAAAATGGGGTTTGTAACGTAACCTGTCTCTGTGATATGATGAGATGTATCAATGCAAAACCCTTAACAAAGTACAGGGATCATGATATGCACTTGATACATGTCAGCTGTTCTTACATGATGTTTATCATTTCCAGTTTGACAGGGGCCAAAGAACAGTAATTTTTAAAGATGCCTCAAAGACCATTATATATTTTCTCTCTCTTTATCTTTTGGCTACTGAGGCATGTAACTAGTCCTCCAGAATCTTATATCAATGAGTTTCAAAAATTTTTTAGAACTATAACTCTTACTATTTTTTTCTAGTATGATTGTATATATACATGTATAGATGGATGCCAGGTAATATATGTAGAACTGTCCTAGTTGTAGGATATCCCTCACTATACCTGCTTAGTCTTTTCCTGAACCTTGTGCTAGGCACTCTACAGAATCCTTAGGCTAGATAGGACATAATTGGAATACCACTGCCTTGAGTAAATACTATGGAGGAAGTGCAATATTATACAATTACCTTAATGCAATGCCCTTATCTGCTCTCCCTGCAACTGACAACATTCTCACTAACTCCATATTTCTCCCACTGCCTCTCACTATGCCTTCAGTGCAGAAGTCTGCATGGCCATGGGGCTGTGGTAAGGACTTCTTTCTTTTTCATTCAAACTAGATTGGTGGCTCTTTTCAATAGACTATTAGAGGAGTAACTGCTTTGTATGATTTACAGGGACTCTGAACTTTGACTCTCTACTGTATGATATATAGATGGCTTGAAGCTCTGGGGTCAAGGGTTACAAGTAATGAATTTATGGCTAGATTCTGCCTCCTCTTACTTTAAAAAGAGATGGTATATTTGAAACATTAAATTATAAATAGTTTTCTTCCAGAAATGGTTTTAGAGAAGATACACTAGATTGATATTTTCCAAACCTAATCAAACTATTCTTATTATTTGCCATGGCCTCAGGAGTGATTGAAGGGAGGACTTAGGGTAAAGAATAGACCAAAGCTACAACCACTGGTACTCTGTTTAGGATCCAGGGAAAGAAAGGACAGGAGGAGGTAAAATTTTTAACTTTCCAGGGCCTAGGTACATGGTTAGAAAATATTGTCAATCTTTAAAAGTATTAGAAGACAGCGATAGACAGAAATATGCAGAATATGACTGTAAGAGAAAATATTTAAAAGAAACTGCTCTCTTGGTGATTGTAACCATCATGACCTGTGAAAAGCGAAACTATGCTACTTCACCTAAAATCATTCTATGGTCATCAGTATCCATGAGAAGACATGAATGACCTCTCAAATTATATTGAAGTTGTTAATAGGCTAGTATTAAAGCTTTGCTTTAGAAGCTAAGGCCAAAGCAAAGGGAATGTCTTTTAAAAGTTTATGTTTCTCAAAGTAAGTTTCAAATTAAACCTGGAGTCAGGGATCATTATTCTGTGGACCATGATGCTCAGATGCCCACCTCTTTCCTTTCTTCCTAAGTTCTTGATCAGCCCACTCATTTCTTCCTTGAGAGTATCAGGAAAAAAAAAAAAGATGATTATCAGTGGTTCCCATTGGTTCTTGGTTAAAATGCCTTAACCACTCACTTACCCCTATAAGTATAATAATGACAATTGGATTGTTTTTACTATCTATGTGCCTGCTGCTGTACTAGGCACCAGGCATGTATTATTTTTATCTAATCCTTACTCTAATCTCATGAGACAGTAGCATCCACTTTACAGATGAATTTGATTCTCAGGGGTTAGCCTATCTAATAGAAGGAGAGCCAGGATTTGAACTCGATTTTGTTGTAGAGTCTGTGCTCTTTCTAACCATTTACCCTGCCTCTGACAGCCACCCTTGACAAAGGTGTCACTTGCCTCAACACAGAGTTCCTTAAAACTGCATGGCACTTTGTTAAGCCACTTGAAAGTCCTCTCATTAGAAATGTATTAAATACATAATTGGCATTCTTTACTAAAATGAATTCACCTCAATGCAGGTTAATGGGACATAGTATAAACTGGTTAAATTAGGTTGCTTTCTTTCTAAGGCTTGACTGAGATCAAAATACTGAAGAAATGGGAGTTATGAAAGGGGATTGTGATTGCAGGAGACATATTTATGGCACTTGGGAAAATTTATGTGAATTATGCATCTCAGTGACATGCAGCAGTTGTGAGTGGGAGTGGACTTTGGATAGTAGGAGAGCAGCACAGGGGTTCAGTGAATAACTATGAAGGGACGTCAGAAGGTAGACAGGGGTGCAACAAAAAGGAGGTAAGTGGGCCACAAAGACAAACTTCATTCATTTTGTTTTTCCAACTTCTAATCTATTTGCACTGTATAGAGGGAGTGGGAGTGAGATTGAAATGTTCTCTGGAGGCCATTTTACTATGTAATTCCCATCCTATCACACAGATAGCCTTGCATAGCTAGATTCTAATTTTTCCCCTTAGCCTACTCATATATCGTTATTCAATGAAGTAATAATGTTAAAAGCAAGACAATCTATAATGCACTTTCAATAAAACTCTGAAAAACAGTCATTGATCTTTCCTTATGTCGGTTACCTACCCCCAGCTGCCTTATTGCTCTCATTGTAGAGGTGGTTAAATGACCAAAGATACTTAATATGTAAGTTATGAAACATTTCCACTTCCTTATTTACCACTTAATGGTCATTAAAAAAGTAGGAACATCATCCTTTTCCAGGTGATGTAAGATGGATCCTGGCTTGAATAGAGTACTCATTTATCAATAATCAATTACTCAGTTAACCATTAAAGATAATACTCATTTCCACCACACTTACAATAAAATGCCGCAAACGTCAATGAATCATTATTTTACCCTAGGGCAGACCTTAAATCAATTTCTTATTACCATTCGTTTTACCTTTGCAATTGTGATGGACATTCGAAGGGCCAGAACATTGGGAAATCCTCAGATGGCCGAAGGACAGGGAGGAGGGAAGTCTGCAGGTGCAATTTATGGGAAGTCTGTGAATTTTATTCAGGGATAACAACCAGGTTGTTTTGACTCACAGAGTTTTGCCTTAAGCTTCAGGTTCATTCCCATGCTTTCTTATTGTCTACGGGAATCTCACTTGTTGATATCCAATTGCAATTTGTTCAGATCTTCCTAGTTGCTTTTCTACTATGATTCCCACAGTTAGTCCAATTTTATATTGCATTAAGTGCATGGGGTGGCAGCTGGAATACTGGTAAAATCATGTAGTGGAGGTATAATACAATATCACCCTTCAAAGTCTTCCCATAGCTCTTAGAATAAAGTAAAAATTCCTTAACAAGACTCACAGGGCCCTGAACAGTCTGGTCCCTCCCTACACATCTCTTTTGCCTCATCACACACACCATTCCCTGTTTCTCTCATGACTCTGGTGAACCTGGCCTTCTTTTAGTTCCTTGTACTCCATGCTATCTCCCCTGCCACAGAGCATTTGCACATCCTGTTCCTTTAGCACATAAGGTCACCTGCCCCCTGTCCCCATTTTCACCCACTTAACATCCATTCTTCTTTCATTTTTAAGTTCAAGGCTTATTTCCCCTGGGAAGTCTTCACTGATCTGCCAAAACCCTGTTATATGCTCTCAGAATACCATTTCCTTCTCAGTCATGTCACATATCACAGCTTTGGGTTTTGCTATGTGATTGACTGGTTGTTTGAGCTATGTAGCCTTTGTCTCCTAACAAACTCTGAGCTCTCTTTGGGTAGGATTGTGTTTAATGGTGCTCATCATTGTATCTCAAGTGCTTAGGATGGTTCCTGGCACATGGTAAGCTATCAACAAATGTCTAGTAAACAAACCAGGAGTCAATTAAGGAATAATTCAGAAAAACATATGATTAAGAACAGAGTATAGGAGATATTGATAGCAGCTGTGAGGAGAGTTTGCTGGTCCTTATGGAGTGATAATAACATTGTAAGTTCATTTAAGGTTATAAAGTTTCACTGATGCGATTATTTCCTACTTGATTTCTTATTTTCCTAACAAGACCCAAGCTACTCCCATCCTGGTTCCATTCTCTTTCAAAGATCTCTGTGGCCTGTGTTGTTCCCCACAATAGTCTGGCATTTTTTCCTCTATCAATGGAGACATCTACAGCTTCCTTGGATGTATGACTGTTTCACATTTCTGTGCCTTCTGAGACCCTCTCAAACACACCTATGAAAAATCTCCTTCCCAAAATAATCTGGTACAAATGAGGAGACGGATCTTCAGTCAAGTCTGCCAGTGAATAAAACATTTCATAGAGCCACTTGAATATGGAGAAGATATGTTAAGGTGATTATCTTGAATCTGGTTGTTTGAGAAAATGTATCTATTTTCAACACCAGTTTTCACTGTATTTGAGTTCTTGATTTAATTTAGAATTATTAATAACCTACTCTTCCAACTGACTGAGAAAAGGACAACTTGGATTTGAAAGCAGCTCATGGTTTTATTGAGAGTTTGTCTGGGTAAAACACTGGCTACACACCTTTTATTTTTTGTTTTTATTATACTTTAAGTTCTGGGATACATATGCAGAACGTGCAGGTTTGTCACATAGGTATACTTGCGCCACGGTGGTTTGCTGCACCCATCAACCTGTCATCTACATTAGGTATTTCTCCTAATGCTCTCCCTCCCCTAGTCCCCCGCCCCACTATGGGCCCCAGTGTGTGATGTTCTCCTCCCTGTGTCCATGTGTTCTCATTGTTCAACTCCTGCTTATGAGTGAGAACATGTGGTGTTTGGTTTTCTGCTCTTGGCTACACACCTGTTAATAGTCCTAGGACATTTTAGTATGAGCCTGATAATTAGAAATGATTTTTAAAAGGAACATAATAGTAAAAATAAATAATCACAAAGCACAAAAATGTAATTTCAAGAGAAAGTGTAGAGGAGAAAGAAGACAGAAAGACTTAAAAAATTTAGATTCAGGGGGTCCACATGCAGGTTTGTCACATGGATATGTCACATAATGTTGAGGTTTGGGCTTCTAGTATATCCATCATTCAAATAGTGAATGTTTTACCCAATAGGTAATTTTTAAAACCCTCACTGCTCTCCCATCCTCCCCCATTTTGGGGTGCCCAGTATATATTTTTTCCATTTTTATGTCCATATGTATCCATTATTTAGCTCTCACTTATAATGGGAGAGAATATTTGGTATTTGATTTTCTGTTTATGAGTTACATCACTTGTAATGGACTCCAGCTCCATCCATGTTGCTATAAAGGACATGATTTCATTTTGCTTTTGTTTTTGTTTTTTGGCTGCATAGTGATTTCATGATGTGTATATACAACATTCCCTTTATTGAATCAAGCCTTGATGGAAACTTAGGTTGATTCCATGACTTTGCTATTGTGAATAGTGCTGCAATAAACACATCAGTGCAGGTGTCTTTTTTATATAATGATTTCTTTTCCTTTGGGTACATGCCTAGTAGTGGGATTTCTGGGTTGAGTAGTAGTTCCATTTTTAGTTCTTTGAGAAATCTCCTCCTGTGTTTTCCATAGAGGTTGTACTACTTTACATTTTCACCAACCATATATAAGGGTTCTCTTTTTACCACATCCATGCCAGCATCTGTTGGTTTTTGACTTTTTAGTAATAGCCATTCTAACTGGTGTAAGATAATATCTCCTTGTGGCTTTACTTTGCATAACTCTGATGATTAGTGATACTGAGACTTTTTTTGTTTGTTGGTCACTTGTATGTGTTCTTTTAAGAAACGTCTGTTCATGTCTTTTACCCACTTTTTAATGGGATTGTTTCTTTTTCTTGTTGAGTTGTTTGAATTCATGGTAGATTCTGCATATTAGTCCTTTGTCAGAGGTATAATTGGCAAACATTTTCTCCCATTCTGTAGGTTGTCTTTTTACTCTATTGATTGTTTCTTTTGCTATGCAGTAGCTTGTTAATTAAGTCTCATTTGTCTATTTTTGATGTTTGTATTGCATTTGCTTTTGAGGTCTCGGTCATAAATTATTTGCTAAGACCTATGTCCAAAAGAGTTTTTTTTCTAGGTTTTCTTCTATGATTTTTATAGTTTCAGGTCTTACATTAAAGTCTTTAATCCATTTTGAATTAATTTTTGCATATGGTGAGAGACAGGAGTCAGGTTTCATTTTTCTTCATCTGTCTAGCCAACTTTCCCAGACCATTTATTAAATAGAGTGTCCTTTTCCCATTGTTTATTTTTCTCAAATTTGTCAAAGGTCATCAGTTGGTTGTAGGTATGTGGCTTTATTTTTGGATTCTCTATTCTGTTCCATTGATCTGTGTGTCTATGTACTAGCACCATGTTATCTTAGTTACTATAGGCTTGTAATATAATTTGAAGTCAGATAATGTGATGCCTCTGGCTTTGTTCTTTTTGCTTGGGATTGCTTTGGCTATTTCGGTTCTTTTTTGTTTCATATGAAATTTAGAATTGTTTTCTCTAATTCTGTGAAGAATGATGGTAATTTGATAGGAATTGCATTGAATCTGTAGATTGATTTGGGTAGTATGGTCATTTTAATAATATGGACACTTCTTATCCATAAACATGGGATTTAAAAAAATTGTTTCTGTTATCTATGAATTTTCATCAGTGTTTTGTCATTCTCCTTGTAGAGGTCTTTTACTTCTTTGGTTAACTGTGTTCCTAGGTAACTTTTTCTTTTTGTAGCTATTGTAAATAAAATTGAGTTTTTGATTTGGTTCTCAGCTTGGGCATTATTGGTTTGTAGATATGCTACTGATTTTTGTACATTAATTTTGTGTCTTGAAATTTTACTGTAGTCATTTATCAAGTCTAGAAGTCTTTTGGAGGAGTGTTTAGGGTTTTCAGTCATCAATGAACAGAGCTAATTTTACTTCTCTTTTTTAATTTGGATACCTTTTATGTCTTTCTCGTGCATGATTACTCTAACTAGGACTTCTGGTACTGTGTTGAACAGGAGTGGTGAGAGTAAAATCCTTATGTTTTTCCAGTTCTTAGAGGGAATACTTTCAACTCCTTCCTATTCAGTGTAATGTTGGCTGTGGGTTTGTCGTATATGGCTTTTATTATCTTGAGGTATGTTCAGTCAATACCTAGTTTGTTGAGGGTTTTTATCATGAAGAAATGTCAAATTTTATTAAATGTTTTTTCTGTATCTATTGTGATAAGCTTGTGGTTTTTGTTTTTAATTCTGTTAATGTGATTGATATGGTTTGGCTGTGTCCCCACCCAAATCTCATCTTGAATTGTAGTTCTGGCAATCCCCACGTGCCATGGGAGGGAGGGACCCAGTAGGAGGTAATTGAATCATGGTGACAGTTACCACTATGCTGTTCTCATGATAGTGAGTGAGTTCTCATGATATCTGATGGTTTTATAAAGGGCTTTCCCGCCATTTGCTCTGCACTTCTTTTTGCTGCCACCATGGGAAGAAAAAAGTGTTTGCTTCCCTTTCCGCCATGATTGTAAATTTCCTGAGGCCTCCTCAGCCATGCTGAACTGCAAGGCAATTAAGCCTCTTTGCTTTATATTGTATCCGGTTTCAGGTATGTCTGTATTAACAGCATGATAACCTACTAAAACAGTAATCAATCCCATTTTTTGCAAATGTTGACCTATCTTTACATTCTTGCAGACCTACTTATCATGATGGACTGTCTTTTTGATGTGCAGTTGGATTAGTTTGCTAGTATTTTGTTCAGGAGTTTCACATCTATATTCATTAGGGGTATTAGACTGCAGTTTTCATTTTTTGTTGTTGTTGTGTCCCTGCCTGATTTTTATATCAGGGTAATACTGGTTTCATACAATGAGTTAGGGAGAAATCCCTCCTGGTCAACCTTTTGTAATAGTTTCATTTAGATTGGTACCAGCTCTTTTTGTATGTCTGCTAAGATTTGGCTGTGTATTTGTCTAGTCCTGGGTTGGAAGACTTTTTTAACTGATTCAATTTTGTTTCTCATTATTGGTCTGTTCAAGATTTCTATTTCTTTCTAGTTCAATCCTGAGAGGTTGTATTAGTCTATTTTTATGCTGCTGATAAAGGGATACCCAAGACTGGGCAATTTACAAAAGAAAGAGGTTTAATTGGTCTTACAGTTCCACGTGGCTGGGGAAGGCTCACAATCATGGTAGAAGGCAAGGAAGACCAAGTCACATCTTTCATGGATGGCAGCAGGCAAAGAGAGAGAGCTTGTACAGGGGAACTCCTCTTTTTAAAACCATCATATCTCATGAGACTTATTCACTATCAAGAGAACAGCATGGGAAAGACTTGCCCCCATGATTCAATGACCTCCCAGCAAGTCCCTCCCACATGTGGGAGTTCAAGATGAGATTTGGGTGGGGACAGAGCCAAACCATATCAGAGGTTGTATGTTTCTAGAAATGTACCCATTTCTTCTAGGTTTTCTAGTTTGTATATATAGAGATGTTCATAGTAATCTCTGATTATCTTTTGCATTTCTATGGTATCAGTTGTAATGTCACTTTTATTATTTGTAATTGTGTTTGTTTGAATCTCCTCTTTCTTCTTAGTTAAATTAGGTAGAAATTATTAAATTTTGTTTACTATTTCAAAGAACCAACTTTTCATTGAACTTTTGTATCTTTTTGTTTTGTTTTGATTTACTTTGGTCTCAGTCACATTTAGTTCTGCTCTGATCTTTGTTCTTTTCTTCTTCTGGCTTGAGTTTGCTTTTATTATTGTTTTCTATTTCCTTGAGGTATGGTGTGAAGTTATAATTTGAGATCTTTCTGTCTTTTTTGATATAGGCATTTTATGCTATAAACTTTCAGTACTGTGTTTACTGTATCCCAGAGATTTTGATATGTTGTTTCTCTATTTACACTCATTTCAAAACATTTCTTAAGTTTTTGCCTTATTTCACGTTTACCCAAATGTCATTCAGAAGCAGGTTATCAGTTTCCATGTAATTGCTTACTTTTCAGAGTTCCTCTTGGTATTGATTTCTAATTTTGTTCCACTGTGATCTGAGAAGATACTTGATATCATTTTAATTTTATAAATGTATTGAGACTTGCTTTAGAGCCAAATATTGGTTGATTTTGGAGAATATTTCATATGCAAATGAGAAAAATGTATACCCTTCAATTATTAGGTAGAATGTCCTGTAAATATCTATTAAGTTCATTTGGTCTAGAGTCCAGTTTACATCCAATTTTCCTTGTTGACTTTCTACCTTGATGATCTGTCTAGTGTTATCAGTGGGGTGTTAAAGTCCCCCACTATTGCCGTATTGATATCAATCTCTTTTCTTTGGTCTAATAGTATTTTTTTTTTTATGAATCTGGGTGTTCTGGTGTTGGGTGCATATATATTTAGGCTAGTGAAATCTTCTTGTTATGTTAAACCCTTTGCCAATATATAATGCCCTTTAATGCCTTTTTAAAAAAACCATTATTGCTTTAAAGTCTGTTTTATGTTATATAAGAATGGCTACTCCTGCTCATTTTTGTTTTCCGTTTGTGTGATATATCTTCTTTTATTTATTTACTTTGAGTCTGAGGGCAGCTTTAGCCATTAAGTGATTCTCTTGTAGGCAACAGATGATTGGGCCTTGTTTTTTAAAGTCTGGTCTATATCTTTTAAGTGGAGCATTTAGGTCATTTATGTTCAAGGTTAACATTGATATATGAGGTTTTGTTCCTGTCATAATGTTGTTAGCTATTTGCCTTGGAGTCTCATTTGTGTAATTGCTTCACAGGATGGTGAAGCACTTTCCTGATGGTGATTATTGTCCTTTGGTTTCTGTGTTTAGAACTCCTTTGAGCATTTCTTAGGGTTGGTTTAGTTGTGACAAATTCCCGTAGTGTTTGCTTGTCTGGGAAAGATTTTATTTCTTCATTTATAAAGCTTAGTTTGGCAGGATATAAAATTCTGGACTAGTACTTTTTTTGTTTTCTTTAAGGAGGCTATAAACAGGCCCTCGTTCTCTGTCGGTTTGTATGGTTTCTGGTGAGAAGTCTACTGTTTGTCTGATGGGATTTCCTGTATAGGTAATTTGATGTTTCTCTCTAGCCACTTTCAAGATCTGTTCTTTCATGTTGACCTTGGATAGTCTGATGACTATATGCCTTTGTGATGTTCATGTTGTATAATATCTTCCAAGTGTTCTCTGAATTTTATGTATCTGGATGCTTATTTCTCCAGCAAGACTGAGGAAATGTTCCTGATTCCTCTTATATATTTCCCAAACTTCTTACTTTTTCTTCTTCCTCTTAAGAATGTATATAAGTTATAGGTTTTGTTGCTTTACACAATCCTATATTTATTGACGGTTTTGTTAATTTGAAAAAAAATTCTTTTTTTCTTTGTTTTTGTCTGATTGGGATAATTTGAAAGACCTGTCTTCAAGATCTGAAATCCTTTCTTCTGCTTAGGTCTAGTCTCTTATTAAAGCTTTTAACTGTGTTTTTAAATTCTCTTAGTTTATTTTTCATTTCCAGAAGTTCTGTTTGGTTTTTAAAATATATATCTATCTTGTCTGTCATCTCCTGAATTTTTTTTCTAGTTTCTTTGTTTGGTTTTCCACTTTCTCTTGGATCTCACTGAGCTTCCTTAAAATTCATAACTTTAATTCTTTATCTCTCACTTCAAAGTTTTCATTTTCGTTGGCAGCTGTAGCTCAAGAGCTCATGTGGTCTTTTAGGAGTGGCTCAACAGTCTGTTTCATGATGGTGCTGAAATTCTGGTGCTGGTTTCTTCTCATCTGTAGAAGCTGTCATTTCTTATTTTAAAATTTATTTTAATTAGGTGAGTTTCTTCTTCTTTCCTCCTTGAGGGTGTGACTATTGCTTATGTTGGGTAGGTTCATTTGGCTTTGTTTCTGTGTGATTTTAAGGGGCCAAGGCTCTGTATAAATGTTTTGGTTATAGATAGCCTTAGCATAGTGGTTTTCTCAAATGTTAGTTGTTTGTAGGTTGTAGTAGCATTGTGTGTGTGGTGAAGCTCACTGTCTCCTACAAAGATGAGGAGGTGGAGGTCTTGGGAAATTATCTCATTTCCTCACTTCTGTCAGCAGGAATTATACTGGATTGTGTAGTTCATCCTACAGGCCAGTAGGTGGTGCTTGCAGGCAAGAGACACCTGTGATAATGGCAGTGGAATATTTACTTGGTTTTTGTTGATGAAGTACGGGATGTCCCTGGTGATAGTCAAAGCATGGAGTTCCCAAGATCCCCATCCTGCACTGTGCTGCCAAGGCACTGGAGGGGGCAAAGCTGGGTGGGACTGGCTGGGTAAGTCTGTGACCAGGCTCTTTGAAGTCAATGCTGACCTTGGTAGGGGTCTAGGAGCAGCTCTCAGGCCACTGGGACAGTCCTCCAGGGATGGCTGGAGCTGCCTCTCTTGTGGTACAGAGCCCACTTAGGGGAAGGGGAGTGGCCTGAGGTGACAGATTGAGTTTCAATATGTATTATGAGGTGGCCCAAATGGTGTGGCATGGATTTGACTCAATCAGCACAGGAAATTAGGTTATCAGTCATGTAGAGTATTTGGAGCATAAAACCACTGGGGTAATTTCTTAGCAACTAAGGCAAGAAAGCCATTGTCAGCATTATACAGTCAAAGTTCTTGACTACCATGAATAGCAGAAGCTCAATGTTTACTGTGAACTGTTAAGTTTTCAATTTTGTCTGTCCATGCCTTCTTATGGTCTACTGAATTAGATTTAAATCTCAAAACCTAAACTGAGACTCATTAATTAATTTTTCATAATTCCTATTGAAAGTCTCATGAGTGCTCCAGGCATCGTTCCAGGTACTGGGTCACCGAGGCAGACAAGTGAAAAACAGACTAGTTAGGGAGATAGACACCAAGCAAATAAAGAGTTAAGGCTCACATTCCTCAAGTGCTCACTCTGTGCCTGTCCTGGATCTAGTACTTTTATTAACCAGCACAATCCTCCCCAAAACCCAGGGATGTAGAAAAAATTACTATCCAAATGTTAGAGGGGGAAACTAAAGCATAGAGCCTTGCTCCCAATGATTACGTTGGAGAGCCAGAATTCCAATCCAAGCAACCTGATCTCAGGATCTGTATTTATAACACCTATACTATTATTATTCTCTAATAAAGAAACAAGAACAATATCAAATGCCCATACCTTCTCTACCAAAAATAAGATGATGTGATAGAGAGTGGAGTGGGTGGTCAAGGAAAACACTGAAGGGTGACATTGAAGTTGATCTCTGAATAATAAGGTGCTACGTAAAACATTCCAGGTTCTTTTCAATTTCTTCCCTGATGGCAGTATATTCTCCAGGTTATTTTAAGACACAAATTAGAATAACAGCAATAACATTCTTAAATTGTTATTCAACTGCCTTCTACCTCTATTTACTCAGAGAACAAAAAAGGAGATGAGAGGGGAGGGAGAAGACTTACAGATGCTATTCTAGCTGTTGGCTTACTCAGCCTTACTGCAATATGGCCAGAACCATAGATGACAGTTTAAGCAGCTTTTCTAGGCTTGTAGGCAGACTTGCCAATAGTTGATTATCTTCATAGTACCCCATGGGATGTGAGCTGTGAAGCTCTGGCTGTGAAACTATGGCTTTTCAAATGATTTTATTCCCTCAGTTGTGTGTATCATTTATGAGGTCATAGCCTCAAGCCTGAACTCTCAGCTCCAGTTGTTGGGTTTACCTTGCAGAAAGTAGATGATATGTGTCACTTTTTCATTTATGTGTCCAGAGACTCTTTCATCTGTCTACACTGCACTCTGGGACCCCTTCTTAGACACTTGGTTTTTCAAGTGTCAGATAAGTTTTCTCTGGGCACAGTCTCAAACCCTAACTTATGATGAACATTTCTAGCTAAGATATCTCTGCCACTATTTTAGGCAGTTTATTGGGGTGGATTGATTGATCAATTGATTGATCAAGCTATCTGTCTATCTCCTTCTTTCACTATTTCAATATATTAATGGTTGCAATTTTCATATAGGACTATGTATACTTAAAATATTTTCATGTCATTTAGAAACCTGAAGTGGAGTCAGAAATAGGAAAACTATGGGTAGGGGTTCTGATGAGTTGAAGACTGTCTACTTAACCCTTTTCTATCTCTGTCTAAAGTTTAGTTCAATGAATGCAGAGTCCAGTGAATATTACTGTCTAAAGAAAACTCCTCAAAATGAGAAATGTTCATACTTCCTATGGATTCAGTTGCTATTTTTAAAAACAGGCTTTAATTATAAGTACCACATTAAATCAGTCTTATAATGAGTGAGAACTGGTGTTGAAAATGAATCACTCTGAATGATATCAGTCAAGAAAAATCACATTAACATTTCATTATACATGAGACATGATAAAATCCTCTATGACTTCAGGAGATATGATTGAAAGGCCATTTCTTCCATAAGGTCTTGATAAGATGCCCGTAGGAGAGGTTTCCAAAAAGTTCCCTGCTGGGATCAAAAATCTTATTTTATTCCATTTTGTCCCAAGGACTTTCATTCCTTTTAACCCATAAATTTAAAATTAAAAGTTGTATGATTCAGCTTATTATAATGTCTTGCTCTGGGAGAATTAATATAATTTCTTTCTACCTCCTTCTTGCATTATGTTTTAATGTTGAGAAATCTTAAATCATTTCCTATTGTATATACATAAAAACTCTTTAATATACTGAATTACACACTCATTTTAAATATCAAACAGTTGTAGAATTAATCCCAAACCTATTTTACATGGTAATAGGCCACATGCTTTAAATCATTGCACCTCTTTTAATCAGTGCATAGGCTCCCTGAATAATTATATATTGCAGTGACACAGGAGGAATATATAGTGTTTTCAATGTATTGGTTGTCTAGGATGCCTGTGTGACTTAATTATTAATAAAATATTGTAATAAAATTTAATGTCACTGGCTATATTTAACCTGTATGTTTATTCAAAAATATGTTATCCTAGTTGAGTTTTCCTTTAATTTAATAAATAAAAATAAAAGGCATTTAGTGAGACCAAGTTGTTTTAAAGTTTCTTAAATAGTATCCAGAATTTACCTAAACAATTTCTACGTAATAGCTAATTAGTTCATGTCAAGGAAGCACTATGATATTTCAATTAAGTTACCACCTCTCAACTTGAACACACAGACCTATAATTCAAGATTGGATGGGGGAGCAATGTGATGCTATCTAGTCATGTTAAAGATATGTGTAGCCTATACCTTCCCAAATTTATATTCATATTTATAGCCTAGAGCAGCAATCTACAAACATTTGTCTTCAGTATCTCTTTATACTCTTAAAAATTATTGAGAACCCCAAACAGATCTTGTTTCGTGAGTTATAGCTACCATATTAGAATTTAAAGTTGGAAAATTTAAAGGACAGATTTACTTGTTAATTCATTTAGGAATAAGAATGATGCATTTATTACATGTTAACATGATATTTAAAAACAAATATATTTTCCCTAGAAGACATAAAAGAATAAGAGTGGCATTGTTTTACCATTTTACAAATCTCTTTGAGGCATGGCTTAACAGCTGGATTCTCATGTCTGTTTCTGCATACAGTCTGCTGCAGTGTGTTTCCTGTAAAGCACCTAAAGAAAAGTTAGTTTCACACAGATGTACAGTTGGAAAAGAAAGTATTATTTAATAGTGGTTTCAGATAACTGTGGATATTCTATTTGATACTACATCAAAACTCAACATGTTTTAATTTTTTGAGGGTTAGTTGCAACGTGGAATGTGAAACCATGTCAGTGAACATTTTAATACTCTGTTGCATTAAAATAAATTGGCCTATCTTGGATTTTGAGGGGCTCTTTAACCCATGCATAATTTTGTAACATCAGTAATTAGTCATTTGAAAAGAATTAGTTCAAAGGGTTATGCAGATATTCTAAGTATCTGCATATTCAAGAGAAACTTAGAATTTTTGTATGAATAACAAATACTGTCAGTTTTTTCCCTCAAAGTCACAAACTCAACTTTTTCAAATATCAAAATCTGAATTAGTTATTCTTTCAAGTAAAAATGGTGTTGATGAAATGGGCACTTGGTTCAGCTCTCAACTCAAACCATCACACAAGTGTTTCTTCTTGAGATAACCATCTTCTTATGCAGCAGAAGTGTTTCACACTTCGCTTCCATTTTGTCACACAGAATGTTAAAAAGATGTGTACTCAGGGGTTGCAATTTAATCAAATTAAGTTTCGCAGTTTCCTCATGGACATTTTAAAAGGGAAACTGGCATAAAAAAGAAAACTACAAGTGCATGGTGGCAAAGAATGCAATGATAATTAATACCCCTTGCTGCCATTGCCTTGATTAAGGCGCCAGCAGTGCTACCTACCATTGCTTCTGTACCCTTAGTACAAATGTCAATTGTAGACAAACAATTTCTTTGTGTTATCATGAAAATAGTTTGACCTTGTGAACTCTTGGGGACCCCAGAGGTCCATGGATGACATTTTGAGAACTGCTGCATTAGAGAAACTCTTGTACATGTATGAAAAAAGCTAAGTACAATGATGGTCATTGCAGTATCATGTGATAGCCAAGGGAAAGGGAAAATGCTTGAAATGTTCACTGACAGAATGGATTAATATCAATAAATATATACACATACATACATATATAGAGAGTAAAGGGGTGAGCGGGAGAGGAAAAAATGAGAGAGAGCTTGCGGAATGATGTTAACAATATGATAATCTGAATGAAGGAATTTGGGGGTTCTTTTGCACAGTTCTTGCAAATTTTCTGTTTAAACTATTGCACAATAAAAAACATAAATTAAAAAACAAACTCACCAGTCGAGGGATGTGTATTATACAGCAATGCAGGGAAAGATGGCATGCTTCAGTTGGCATATCTGCATCGTTTGCTTGATTCGCTGTGTTAGTAAATGGTGAACAGAATATCTAGAACAGCAGGGATACAACTGATAAAATTTAAAGATTATCTCAGAAACTAAAAAGGCATTTGCATTAGCTTAACCTAGACACATGGAGGTAGTCAGTGTGAATCAACAGATAGAATACAATAATAATAAAGGCAAAAGAAAAATAAATGACACAGAATGTACAAAAATTTCACAGAGCCAAGAGGACTCAGGTTTCAGGAATAAATTAGTTAAAAGAGACTGGTACCCATTTGTGATTATAGGAATGTGTTACTTATATGCAGCTATAACTTGCATGTGTACTTAGATTTAAATTTACTGTTCAATGGATTTTACATAATTTTTTCAGGGAATTATTTTAGTTAGTTATTTTAGTTATTTTCAAATTGAAGTCTTTTTGAAGCATTTATTACCTCTTGTGCTAAAGTAATCCTATCGAATACTGCTACAAAATATCTGACCTGTGCTAACTCAACTGACATTCGTATTTAAAACCCTGGTTCTCAGAGTGGGCAGACCAAGTAAACAGTGTCCATTATGGAATGTTGCCTGGATGTGGCCCATTTTCTTTGAGTGTACTTACTGGATATATTTATTATGCCTGCTTGCCTACAATCCCTTCTGAGAAAGATATGCCTAATACATGGAATAACAGTGGGGGATAGTGGTTTGTACCATGTGATCTCTCCCACGTGAACCTAGGGTGGACATCTGACCCACCAGTCTGTAGTTTGGAAATCTACAGATGATTGACGGATTGATCAGATAAACTAGGACTGCGCTGATCAGATATTTAAGTCTCCTTCTTCCTCCACTAATTTGAATGGAACTGGGAATATGCTAAGATTCAAACTGAGTGGTAAATTCAGAGATGCTATTAGTAAGGTAAACCCCATAGTGGCTGATGATTCAATCAAAGTTGTAAGGGAATGGAAACTATCAGAAGACAGAAGCCAGGTAGTTTGAAGAGAAGATGGATCAGACATGCTTAGAGAAGCAGAGATATCATGAAATACAGAGGAACTCTGTGGTTCTTGAAAGAGACAATAAAAAAATAGGCTGTTTTTAGAGTTCTGCACGTTCTTGGTTTCTAAGTCTGGCCCAAATCCAGTATCCTTCATGAGTGGGTTTCTATCCATACAGCCAAATAAGCCTAACAGTATATAACACTGACCATTGGGTTAATTTGTGGTTTTAAAATTTGAATGTTAGCAACAGCATATTATTTACAGTCATACATTATTTAAATAGCATATTTGTCAGTGACTTTTTTTATTGGCTTAAAATAGCAAACATCTAGAAAAATCAACTTTTAAAATAGAAATATAGAGTGAAGTGATGATTAGGAGAGATGTGGACCTTCTTACTTTAAAAAGAGACACTAAAAGGGAAGTGGCTGTTTATCTAGTTTCTGGGAAAATAACAAAATCCCGGGTTTTGTTTGTTCAGCTGAATGATTGGAGTGGAGTTTGCTACTGCAACCAAACCAAGGGTTGTCTTGTTAGTAGATGAGTAGCTGCTTCTCTCCAGATGCAGTCTTGAGCCTCCTAGGAACTTTAGCCTGGAAAGTTTTCCTTTCTTCACAAATTATATCAATATTTCATGATAAAATGCTAGTAATACCAGTGGTAATGATGTTTTACCTGTAAGTAATGTGAAAGTAACTTCAAACCTGAAATACATTCTGAAAAGAGAAGGCATAGTGTCATTATTGGCAAGTAATACAGTGTCATTATTAGCAAGTAATTCCTATAACTTTTTAATCAACTCTCCCATCATTGCTTATATAATAACAAATACATGCCAAATATATTACATGCCAACTCATTCAATCTTTCAATAATCCTATAAAGTAGATATTATTATTCCCCCTTTTACAATTAAGAGAAAGATCAAGTATCTTTCCAAGGCTACACTGCTAGTGAGGAGTAGAATAGGAATTTGAATTTAGGCAGTCAGGCTCCAGGGTCTATGCTCACCACTACATTGCACTTTATTTATAGGTTTATTTGATCCATTCATACATTTATTCCAAATCTAGACAGTTCATTTTCCTATGTTTTCCCACATATGTGGTGGTTTTAAATGTTACTAGAGAATATCCATTGCATTGGTTATTTTGTAGACTCATAGGCAGGTAACTTGTTTTCTACCAATGAAACAAAGTTAAGAATCAAGAAAAATTCTAAATGGTTATTTTTTATTTTACAACTCTTCCAGATGGATGTACAATGAAAGGCCAATATTGACCTGAAGTCAGAGATATTGTAAGAGGTTTCATTACAAGTCAACAAGATAGCATTGTATTGCTTATGAGAAATCTTTCCCTCTCATCTAAGAACTCTTCTCTGTGACCATCTCATGGCATCTCATGTCTTCTCTATTTCCCAGTTTCCCACCCTGCAAAGCACCAATAATACTAACATATTTAACTACCCACCTTTTTCTAAGATAAATTACAAAGCTTAATGTTGATCAGCCTATCTCTTTTTTACATATACGGCATTCTGTGCAAAGTATTCACCAAGAGTTATTAATGGTAATATATTTGGACATTTAATAGCTATCAGTAACATAGTAATAGCTATGATTCATTGAGTGCTGAGTATGTTCCAATCATTGTGCTAAATGATCTTTATTTCACTAAATCTATGCAACATTGCTATGATGATGGCATAAACATCTACGTTTTACAGATAAAGAAACTAATGCTTTGTAATTACCAAAGTATCAACATCAGGATTTCAAATTCTGTGTTGTTCACCATATAAACTATGTTGCTTCTTTCTCACTTTTGTTTTTTTTAAAAATATTTTTATCTGGAATTATTTTTCTTTTGCCTAAAAAACTTCCTTTAATATATTTTTTTGTAGTTCAAGAGCAGTACAAATTTTTGTAGTTAAAATTATCTCGGCTTTTGTTTATGTTGCTCAAAATAACTGTATTATGACTTAATTTTTACTAAGTATTTTGCTGGATATAAAATTCTAAAACTCTAGATTTGACAGTTCTGTTTTTTCCTTGCAGAACTTTAATGATGCTACTTCATTATCTTCTGGCTTGTGCTATTTCTGAGAAGTCTGTAATCACTCTTCTCTGTGACCTCCTGTATGTAGGGTGACTCTAAGATTTTTTGCTTGACTGTTTATGAAATACTTCAGTGTGGTTTTCTTTGTGTTATCTTGCTTAGAATTCATTGAACTTTTAAGTTTGTTGTTTTCATCTAATTTGAAAAAAAATTGCCCATTATTTCTTTAAAACTTTCTCCCCCAGTCATTTTCCCTCTCTCCTTGTGGGGCTCCAGCTACAGTATGATTATTCACTAAGATCCTGTTAGCCTTTTTTTTTTTTTTTTTTAACTTTTATTTTAGGTTCATGGTGCATGTGCAGGTTTGTTATATTGGTAAACTCATGTCATGAGGGTTTGTTGTACAGATTATTTTGTCACCCAGGTACTAAGGCTAGTACCCAATAGTTATTTTTTGTGCTCCTCTTCTTCCTCCTACCCTCTAACCTCAAGCAGGCCCCAGTGTCTGTTGTTCCCATCTTTGTGTCCATGAGTTCTCATCATTTAGTCCCACATGTAAGTGAGAACATGCGATATTTGGTTTTCTGTTCTTAAATTAGTTTGCAAGGGATAAGGGCCTCCAGTTCCACTCTGTTCCCACAAAACACATGATCACATTCTTTTTTATGGCTGTATAGTATTCCATGGGGTTCATGTATCACATTTTCTTTATCCAGTCTGCCACTGATGGGCACTTAGGTTAATATTGTGAGTAGAACTGCAAGGAACATTTGTGTGCATGTGTCTTTATGGTAGAATGATTTACATTCCTCTGGGTATATACCCTGTAATGGGTTGAATGGTAGTTCTGTTTTTTAGCTTTTTGTTATCAGTCTCTTTTTTTCCTCTGAGCTTCAATTTGGGTAACTCATATTGCTGTGTCTACAAGTTCACTGACATTTCTTTCTTTGTTATCTAAACTGCTGTTAATTCCACCAAATGAATTATTATACACAAAAATCATTTCTTATTTTATATATTGTAGTCTTTCTCCTCATCATGCTCATGTTTTCCTTTAACCATATTTACAATATCTGCTAAAAATTTTTTAGCTCTAATTCACCCACTTCTGGTTCTGTGTTGTTGTTGTTGTTGTTGTTGTTGTTGTTTTGTTATTGTTTTTTAATTTTATAGAGACAAGGTCTCACCATATTGTCCAGGCTGTCTCAAACTCTTGGGCTTAAGCAATCCTCCTGCCTCGGCCTTCCTAAGTGCTGGGATAAGAGGTGTGAGCCACTGCACTTGGTCTGGTTTTGTTTTTATTGGATGATTTTGTTCCGGGTTTTAGATCCTATTTTCCTGCTTCTGAGGGCACGTCTAGCAATTTTTGACTAGGAGCTGAAGATCATGAATTTTATGTTGCTGAGTGTCTAGCTTTCATTGTCTTCTTTTAAAGGGTGCTTGACTTAGTTCTGGTCGGCAGTTAAGTCACTCGCTTTTTAGTTTAATCGTTTTGAAAATTGCTGAAAATTTTGATAAGGCAAGATACAGAGTAGATTTTACCCTACAGCTGGTTTACTCCTGCTACCCAGGCATGGCTGGTTACTGAATGTGTGTGTACTAAATGCCTCAGAGAGTCAGTAAGAACTATCCATTCTGGCTTGTTAGAACTTTATCATCTCTCAGGCCTAATGTGCTGTGAGAATTGTTTAGCTGATAGCACCCTAGTAATTGTCAGCTTAGCTTTGTGGGGTTTCAACCTGCACATATATAGCTTAATGTTCAGCAATAGGCTTCAGAGGACCTCATATACATTTCTGGAACTTTTTCTCTAGATAGCTATCTCTTTTCTAGTACTCTGCCCCATGAATTCTAGCTGCCTCAGTTTTAATATCTCTTCCGCTCAGGGAGGCCAGGATAGTCTACTTGTCTTCCCCTTCCATGTACTTTAGTCTGAGAAGTGCCTCCAGAAAGGAATTCAGGGTAATTGCAGGGCTCAGTTGATTTACATTATTTCTCTCAAGATCACAGTCATATGCTGATTATTACCTAGTACTGGAACCAGCTCTTGCATATATTTTACCCAGTTCTTTAATTGTTTATGAAAGGAAGAAAATTTGATACTAGTTACTCCAGCATGGTTAGATGTTTCTTTTTAAGATGATATATAGACCATCTTTTTAGGAATAACTCTATTGAAAACAATAAATTATTTAATATGAATGTATATTCCATGATTAAAGAGAATGCAAACAAAACTGAGATACATTAAACTTTTTATTGTGAATATCTATAATAGTGGAAGTAAAAATAAACTCTTCTAGGAAGAGAATTTGTCAGGAATCAGAAATTTGCAGGAGTTAACATATTTTTCCTTGGGCTTTAAATCATTCTATTTTCAAGAAAGAGAAAAATCATCTAAATTCTTTTCCATACTAACAAACTTGGCATTTCTGCCCATGGGAATCGGATGATGACTGTGTTTAACAGTGTG
Organism: Rhinopithecus roxellana; assembly: GCF_007565055.1. Lineage (NCBI taxonomy): Eukaryota > Metazoa > Chordata > Mammalia > Primates > Cercopithecidae > Rhinopithecus > Rhinopithecus roxellana. The sequence continues at coordinate 51,039,408 of NC_044550.1, forward strand.
AGAAAAATTTTCTTCTTTGGGCATTCTATTAGAAGAGAAAAGAGTTTGACCTTGTTTTGGTTTTCACATAAAATAAAGGTTCAGAGTTTTGTTTATTTATTCAGGTTTTATTTTATTTTATTTTATTTTTTTATTTTTTTTTATTTTTATTTTTTATTATACTTTAAGTTCTAGGGTACATGTGCATAACGTGCAGGTTTGTCACATATGTATACTTATGCCATGTTGGTGTGCTGCATGCTCAGGTTTTATTTTAATATTCTTTGCCACTGGTTAAGGCTTGGGGAATAGGTTGGGTGGGAGTTGAGCTGCCACACTTTAAAAACACGTAAGTAAAAAATGATGGAGCCTATTAAAGGAATTTCAAAGTCAAAAATACGTATCTCTAAACCCAACAGCTGGGAAGTTTACTTTCTCCACAATAAGTCTCTGGCTTCTTTTTTTCTTAAAGAAGGACTAATTTTAATGGGTAATGTCTCTTTTCCTAACCTACTTTCTGGAATAGGAAGGGGAATATGTCTTATTTTACTCTTTTTTTCTTTTCTATAATCCCTCCATTTAAAGATATCAATACAATTTTCTATTCTTCCCACATACAGAGGGTGTTGCTGACACTGCTTCATTAGGTTGTGTTCCTGGGGGTGTTTCAGTGGGCTTGGTATGGATTTGTGTTTACCCCTCCACATATTTTCCTGGTGTTTCTAGAGGCCAATGCCCTCTTTTGGGATACCTCTGGTGTCTGGCACAAAATTTCTGGAGTCATCTCAGAATCCTACGTACCAAAATGGGCAATAGGGTATCAATTTTCAAAACATATTTATGTATTTGCGTGTGTGTGTGTGTGTGTGTATGTGTGCACACATATACATTTTAAAAAAATTTTGTGCCTGGCCATAGTGGCTCATGCCTGTAATCCCAACAGTTTGAGAGGCTGAGGCAGGAGGATCACTTGAAAAAAGGAGTTTGAGACTGGCCTGGGCAACATAGAGAGACTTTGTCTCTATTATTAAAAAAAAATTGTAGGGTATAATAAAATGTTAATAATTGATAATTGTTATCATTGGAAAGTTGAGAGTAAATGTTTATTTTCGTATTTTTCATCTTTTTTGGTTGTCAGCATTTTCTAGTATTTCTATACAAACGCATATTTTAAAAGTGAGCTATTTTAAAGATGTTTAAGTAATAACTTTAAAATGATAACCTCACATGATAAAGTGCAAACATAGAACAAAATGCTAATATTATTTTCTAAGTTATTGACTTTTTTACCAGTGGCACTAACTTCACTTAGTATTTATTTAAGACACAGGCACTCAATGCAGGAGTAAATATATAGCACTTCTCCATACTTGCTTTGAGATGACCAAAAGTGGAAAGGCAGAGAAATTGACAGGGGCACTCATTACGGAGCTCATAGGGAGGGTGATTCCTCCCTGCATGAATTACTCATAAAAAAAAGTACAGGAGATTCATGACATTGCCCCTGACAGCATTGAAATTCTTTTTAATGGGGGTATGACCTAAAACGAACCTTTGATACCTGATCATGATGATGGGCTGTTTATTTATTTCTTCTCCTTCGTTTCCAGCCGGGGAGATGATTAATGTACCTACCTTTCCCATGATGGCCTCTGTGTATAAGTTGCTGTCCTTGAAGGACATTCAATGTTTTAAAGTGCTGATCAGTCTAATTTCTTCCTTCTAGGCTGTCTGGAAAAGGACACCAACAATCACCCATGAGGATTGCCCTGCAACCTATGGGAAGAAATGATCGAAATGGGAGCTAGAGAAGATTGTTGTTGGAATCTCAGGTAAGGCATTTTCTATTCGACACAAGAAACTTACATACTTGGAGAGGATAGTTGAAGCCATGTTCAGGTAAAATGGTGCCATGTAATGACAGCTGCCTGATGTGTGAAGGTCTTTTTTTTACAATGACAACAAGTTAAGCCAAATGGCAACTGAATTTTTTATTTGTTATTATTTTTATTCATGATTAATCATGATAAAAGACACATATTATAAAATTTACCATTTTGACCATTCCCAAGCGTACGCTCAGTAGTAATATTCACATTGTTGTGCAAACAGTCTCAATGATTTTTTTATCTTGCAAAACTGAAACTCTATATCCAATAAGCACCATCTCTTCATTTTCTCTTCCTCTCAGTCTCTGGCAACCACCATTCTACTTTCTGTTTCTATAAATTTGTTTATTTCAGATACCTCATACATTATATGACACTTTTTTGCCTTTTTGTGACTGGCGTATTTCACTTAGCACAATGTCTTCATAATGGCTTCAAGGTTCATCCATGTTTTAGGACGTATCAGCATTTCCTTCCTTTTTAAAGGTTAAATAATATTCCATTGTTGACCACATTTTATTTATCCCTTGTCCATCGAAGAATAGTTGGGCTACCTCCACCTTTTGGCTACTGTGAATAATGCTGCTATGAACATGGGTGTATTCAAATATCTGATTAAATATTTGCTTTCAATTATTTTGAAGTTTAAATTCATTTTCACTATCACTACTCAGAAGTGGAATTGCTGGATCATATATAATCCCATACATAAGTGTCTAACACTCCATCACTGGGAGGTAAATGTCGGAAACTTAGAAGTGCAGGTTTTGGTGCAGGAATGTGAGTAGTTAGAAGCTGATATGTAATACTTTAGGCCAGCGATCCAGAGCTACCCCATTGAAGATGAAGATGCACCCTTTATTTGGCAGAAGTTACAGTAGTGACAACAGCAAGGGAAAGAAGGATCTGGAACACATTAGTCATCTGGTCATAGGAAGTGAGATGGATAGTGGAAGTGCACAGAAATGTCTCACATTATGGGAATAAAAAGGAAAGAATTATAGTTTTCAAACTTCAATCAACTTAGAAAAATTTGTGTCATCTTTTGATTCCTGGGCTTCCTTCTCAAGAGATTCCCATTCTAAGCCCTTTTGAGGCTCAAAAATCTGCATTTTAATAAACATTAGAGAAAAATTATTGGGGAAAGATAATTCCTAACAACTGTCAGGTGATAAAAACTAACTCTTGATTACCCGTGTTAATATGAAGAAAACTACAATATCCTGAATCAATGACTCTCAAGTGCTGGGCTGTAACTGTTGTAACCAATTCTGTGCCAACTACTTCATCACTTGGATAATTTGCTGCTTTAAGAAATACCTGGGCCCCAGTGCCTGATTCTCAGTGTGTGTTATATTTTTCTCTATCTTCACAGGTTGGCAATTATGTAGAAGGCCCACTTTTCCCAGTTTTAAGGTAGTGATCAAATCCAAATACAACTGAGTGCTTTAGATGAAGGAACCCATGTGGGACCACCATAGTTAAACTAAATGTCATACAGACTTCTCTAATGCTTTGATTTTTAGAAACTTGACTCATGCTATCACACAGTCTGTACAAGTCTGGCCCCTTCCTCATGATTAGTGCAAATCCTATAGTGTATCTCCCTCTGTTGCCTCTGTCTCTGGACTGCTTCCATATGTGTCATCTTGCTTGAGCTCTACCCTTGCAACTATAGACTTCAGCTCCTCCTAACTTTTCAGTTTTCAAACCCATTCATGAATTGTTTGAGGTTAATAACTTTACTGAAGACCGCTGGAGTGAAGAGAGGCACCATATTACTACATGGCAGTAATCTCCCACTTGTTAATTGCCCCACACCATCTTCTGTTGTATTTTCTAAAATCCAAGCTCCAAATCTGTGCTTTCCTTGTTCATTCAGTTCTCTAGAAATTTCAGTAGAATCTGCCATTCTCCGTGGGATTGTTGCCATCAGCAAAAGTTTTCTATTTACTACCAACAAGTCTCTGGGGGGGGAATATATTGTGTTAGGATGGTTGTTTAAGATGTTATTTTCCCAGGATTCAGGGTCCTGAGTCTACACTATAGAACAACTACCAAACTGTATCAAGATCCTAAGGATGGTATGGGGAGATCATGCCCTTTTCCAACTCCTGCAGTTCCACTCAAACTTTCTCTCTTTTACTTCAACCTAAGAAGAGTCTCCTAATGATCCAGATCATAACACATGGAATCCATAACTCTTCTAGCTTGCAATAGGCAGCCCAGAAGCCAGGATCAAGATTGCAGAGTAGCCTTCCTGATTCTCTTCCCCTTACCCCCAAAATCTTAGTCCTTAGACCTTAGGACCCAAATCTTAGTCCTCTGTGTTTTTAACATTCAGATTGTAGGATTACACTAAGAAAAGAAGACAGTGTTTGCCCCAACAGTGATTTATTTAAACTATTTTATGATACTAAGTATCCCAATTAATATATTTGGACTTGACTCACTCATATCATCACTTGATCTCCTGAGGCAAGAGGATTGATTGGTGGAAGGAAGGTAGACTGGAAAGGAGTCCCTGTAGAGCTGTTAATCCATTCCATTAAATCACCATAAATCAGTTCCTAATTTTCAATAGAAACAGAAACAGCATTATTCTAACTGGAACCTGCCTTTCACATTTCCCTGTAAACCACCATCTTGAGCACTGAATTTGTGGAGAATAAGAATTTATAATTGAGGGATGGGCACAGTGGCTCACACCTATAATCCCAGCACTTTGGAAGGCCAAGGTGGCAGGAATAGTTGAGTCCAGGAGTTCAAGACCAGCCTGGGCAACATGGCCAAACCCTGTTTCTACAAAAAATACAAAAATTAGCCAGGTGTGGTGGTATACCCCTGTAGTCCCAGCTACTTGGAGGACTGAGATGGGAGGATCATATGAGCCCAGGAGGTTGGGGCTGCAGTGAGCCATGAGCATACCACTATACTCCAGTTTTCGCAACAGAGTGAGACCCAGTCTCTGAAAAAAAAAAAAAAAAAAAAAAGAATTTATAATTGAGATTTGAATTTTATTTTTATTTAGTTGGGCTAGCACTAATGTTGGTCACTTTAAGTCATTCATTCAATCAATACATTTTATTAAGCAACTACTGTGCTTAGTAAAATACTAATTTTATTGAATAACTACTATGCACTCACTGAGCTAAGCACTGGATATATAATGGTGAACAAAACAGAGATAGTATAATACCTGCCAGTCTGGTATGAAGGTCTCTAAGTAAATAAATAAACAAATACTTAGAAATTGTGAGTAGGCATCAAGAAGAAAACAATAAAAAGGAGCTGAGATAGAGAATAAAATGAAATATATACTTTTTAGACAGGGTCATGGGGCTTTTCTGAGAAGGTAACATTGAAGCTGAGACCTAAAGGATGGGAAGGAACTTGCCATGTGATGAGATGTGAAGTGGCTAAGGTGGTTTCCTACGCAAAGGCCTTGAGGCCAGGGAGCCTGAGGCAAAAGGAACTGGCTGAAGCTGAATGGGAGGGAGTGGCAAGAGCCCAGGAGGTGGAGGTTGCAGTGAGCCAAGATTGTGCCACTAAACTCCAGCCTGGGTGACAGAGCAGGACTCTGTCTCAAAACAAAACAAAACAAAAACAAAAACAAGTAAACAAGCAAAAACAAAGAGAGAGAGATAAGGGTGGCTGTATCATCAGAGTTCCTAACACACAGGACCTCGCAAGGCCATGGGAAGGAGTTCTGAGCCGTGGGAGAGGGTGGGTGGGAAAGGCATAGGACTGGAAGTAGGAAGGTGGGTGAGCTCACTAACTGCCCGTACAATCTGTCCTGTACAAACTTTTAATGCTGATTTTTCCATGATTGATGGCAATTTATTCTTTCTAGATGTCTCTCTTACTTGATTACACTGTTTTAGGTCAAGGACGTTGTTTCAGAATGTATTCAACACCTAGTAGTAGGTGTTAAATAAGTATTTGTTGACTATATGGATGTCCTATGTGCTCAGTTAGCTTGAAATACAATTGCTGTATCTCCCTAGTACCCAGCACAGTGCTATGCACAGGGTACATGTGAAGGATTAATTTAGAGGGCTCTGCAGGATCACGTAGAAAAGAGTTTTTTGTTTTTTGTTTTTAACCTGGCATTTTCTCTTACTTTACCGTATAATCTTACCTGAATAGACTTAGGAACATTTTTCCATGAATTATTCATTTCGGCACATACCTTGTAAAACATCTAATGTCTCTAACCTTTTGAAACCGCGAGGCTTCCCCAACCAGCATTTAGAGTGAAATCTCTGTGGTAGCACTTTACCAATTTGCTCCTCAGCTCTTTTTCAGTTCTTGGCTCATGTGAATAAGCAGGCCAAAATGCTCTTCTGGGAATGCACAGCATGGATATATATTTTTTACTATCACAGCAGAATTGTTTTGAATACACTTCGGCCATGAGGTTAAAGCTCTCCACAAGGAATACTTCAGCAATAATTCTGCTGCCCTCTAGCTGAGCGCTGAAATCCCTCCGGAACGCCAGCATTACCCTTCAAGAATGGTTCTGAAATGACTTTACTCACTTCCCCGTCCTTTCTATTCCTATTGAAATTCTTCCAGAATGCTCACAGTAACTTTCAACCAGATGCCAGAATAACTTCTAACTTCTAGGAAGATTTCTGTAACAATTTATTACACAACGCAACGCAAGCTCACTTTTTAAAGAAGAGGTCTGATAGGCACAGCTGGTCAAAATTGTATTCCAGATACCCTGTGGTTAGGTTATTTCAGCTTTATTGATGACTCAGAAATTATATAAAGGGATTGTGAAAGGACCAGCACACACGTGCAGATGAAAGGGTTGGATTTTCTCTTAGATTCTGCTGCTGCCACTACTGCTACTGCTACTATTACTTTCTTTTCCAATTATCATTTTCAGAGACACTAGGCATCAACACTTGGCTCCAACACTTGTTAAATAAAAGCCAGTGAACTTGGTCAGAAACAAAATGTATTCTCATAAGCTGGCCCCAAACTTGAGCAACACACAGAAATCAAATTATGTTCAAAATTCAAAAGCATGGGAAGATATATTTTTCATTCACTTATTCAGTAAATGTTTATTAAGTACCTACTGTGTGCCAGTGCTGCGCTAGGCACTAGAAATACATGGGTAGACAAGATGGATATGAAATTTCCCATGTAGCAAGACCTCCATTGTTATGTGGAATTCCATTTGGAGACAGAATCAGCATCAATGATTTGTATATGACCGAATATATAAAATCTATGCTTTGAGGCTGTATTAGATTCTTAGGTCTGCATTAACAAATTACCACAAACTTGTTGCCTCAAGACAATGGATGTTTATTCTCTCACAATTGTAGAAGCTAGGAGTCTGAAATCAAAGTGTTGATTTCCTTCAAAGGCTCTAGGGGAGTGTATTAGTCCATTCTCACGCTGCTAATAAAGACATACCTGAGACTGGGTAATTTATAAAGGAAAGAGGTTTAATTGACTCTCAGTTCTGCATGGCTGGGGAGGCGTCAGGAAACTTACAATAATGGTGGAAGGGGAAGCAAACATGTCCTTCTTTACATGGCGGCAGCAAGGAGAAGTGCCAAGCAAAAGGAGAAAAGCCTCTTATAAAACCATCAGATCTCACGAGAACTGACTATCACGAGAACAGCATGAGGGTAACTGCCCCCAAGATTCAGTTACTTCCCACTGGGTCCTTCCCACAACACGTGGTGATTATGGGAACTACAGACAGTTCAAGACGAGATTTGGGTGAGAACACAGCCAAACTGTATCAGGGAGAATCTTTCCTTGCCTTTTCCAGCCTCACGTGGCTCCTGGTGTTTCCTGGCTTGTAGCAACATCCCTGCAATCTCTGCCTCTGTCTTCACATGGCCTTTTACCTCTGTCTTCACGTGGCCTTGTTAGAAAGACAGCAGTCGTTGCACTTAGGGCACACCCTAAACCAGTATGACCTCATCTTAACTAATTATATCTGCAAAAGCCTGTTTCCAGATAAGGTCACATTCTAAGGTTCTGGGCGAACATGAATTTTGAGGGAGTGTATTATTTTGAGGAAATAATAATAAAATTATTATTTTACCCAGTCTAACAGTGAGCTCATTACATTAAAACAATTAAAACTACTTTACAATTACTTTTTTTTATGCGATTACCTTAAGTTGAGATAGCAAATGAGTTTTCTATTGTTTTTGGTGGTTTTTTTTTTTTTTTTTTTTGAGATGGAGTCTTACTTTGTCGCCCAGGCTGGAGTGCAGTGGCGCGATCTCGGCTCACTGCAAGCTCCGCCTCCCGGGTTCACGCCATTCTCCTGCCTCAGCCTCCGAGTAGCTGGGACTACAGGCACGCACCACCATGCCCGGCTAATTTTTTGTATTTTTAGTAGAGACGGGGTTTCACCATGTTAGCCATGATGGTCTCGATCTCCTGACCTTGTGATCCGCCCGCCTCGGCCTCCCAAAGTGCTGGGATTACAGGCGTGAGCCACCGCGCTCGGCCTGTTTTTGGTTTTATTTTGATTCAGTCATTCTAATTTCAATTAATCAGCAGGTGGTATAATTCACAATGAGTCATTATCCAAAGGATAGCCAACTCTCCGGATTGAGATTCTCTGTACGTGGAGTCAAATAAAATTGGCATAGGATATTGTAGAAGAATTTAGTTTTATATTTTGAAATACAAGGTATATTCATAACACTTTGCTGAAAGCTTTACAAAAGTGATATTTTCTTAAAGAATGCATTGTAAAGTCTATCAAAGCACAATAACCTGAAAGGGATTTTTAATGTGTCAATTAAAAGAATCCTGATTACATTCTATGGGCAGTGACTAAGAATTCCTAAAAGCATGATTTTATTATTGTTATTTTTTAGTCAGTGACAGGAGGCAACATTGTTCCATACATGGTGACAATGGAACATATAAATGGAAGGTTTTAATTAACATGTAGACCTCTTTTCCCTTTACAATGTAATTTTTTCCCTAATGGTAAAAGACAATATGTTTGAAAAATATTACATCACTTATCTTCCCTTTATATTAAAAAAGTCAGAGATGGTGCTTGAATTAAGAAAGGGACATGTCATATATTTATAGCAACTAATATGTGTTGGACAATCTTAAATTCAAATGCTTTCACTAGTTGTTAAGCCATGTATTAAGACAGTTTATGGTTGTTGGGGCAATAATAGAGAAATCCCTGGGTCCTGATGCATTGGTTCAGGTACTGCCTTTCAGGACCGATTGCCGAGTGTTTGGGGATGGTTATATAGTTTAATAGAAAAGCATGTGTTTTGTGTTTGTACAAAATGGACTGGTTTCAAAATTCTAAAGACTGCCTGTCTTTAGAAAAGTACATTTTAAAAGTTTCCTCTATAATTATTTTCTAGTCTGTAAATTCTAGAAAATTATTCTTATTTCATGAGATTTAAGGATACAATGAAATAATACAGACAAACCCTCTGGCTCAATGGCTGGCAAATAGTAAATATTTCTTGCTTCGATATTCTATGCTTCAATTCTTCTTTTCCAAAATGGGGACATAATACCTACTGTGCAGCACTATAGCCTAGTGCTTAAGAACGTGAAATTTGAGTTGAGAAAATCTGGGTTTAAACCCCAGCTATGCCACTGCAAAGCTATGTAGCTTTGAGCTAGTTACTGAGTGAATTGATGTTTCATCTTTTGCCTGAGAATTCATCTCTAATCTACTGTGTGGTTTCAGCTTCAGCCTTAGACTGTGAATAGCCAATTAGCTAATTGCCAATTTCAATGTCACTTCTGCTATTCTTGAATTTGTACATGATCAAGTAAGTTGCCATTATATCTAGTCAGCGTAAGAATATTATATAAATAAGTGAGGTATGCTTTTAGATGCATTGCTAGTTTATATGACAGTTTGAATTATTATTTAGGAAATACTCACTTATTTCTCCTCCCATGTGTATGAAATATATTTCCCCTTCCTATCAGTGTTGGGCTTGGCCCGGTGATATAGTTTGCACAATAGGATGTAGGTGTTTGTGATATAAGCAAAGACTTGGAATGTGCTTGTGCAATAGACTTTCCATCTTCCCCCTCTACTATTGCCATGAGAAGAGCTTCCTGCAAGCAGCTGCTGCTCCATCAGCCTAGGGCACAGAATGCCCACCTGCAGAGTAGACTTGAGCCCAGCCTGCAGTGAGGAACCATGTCCAGTCAATCCTACAGCTTGAATCAGTCACCAGCCTAGACCAGCTGACCTTCAGCAGACCTATAGATACGTAAGCAAGAATAAATAGTTGTAGTTTTTAAGCCACTAAATCTTGAAGTGGTTAGTTATGTCGCATAGCTGTCCAGTACAGTTTATGAATATGCATTTTTAAATATAAGTAAGCGTTTTAGACTTAACTTGAAGTAAAATTTTTCTTTCTTTTTTTTGTGTGTGTGTTTTTTGTTTTTTGATTTTGAGACAGAGTTTCACTCTTGTTGCCCAGGCTGGAGTGCAATGACAAGATTTCAGCTCACTGCAACCTCTGCCTCTTTGGTTCAAGGGATTCTCCTGCCTCAGCCTCCTGAGTAGCTGGGGTCACAGGCATGCGCCCCCATGCCCAGCTAATTTTTGTGTTTTTAGTAGAGACAGGGTTTCTCCGTGTTGGTAAGGCTGATCTTGAACTCCTAACCTCAGGTGATTCGCCCTCCTTGTCCTCCCAAAGTGCTGGGATTACAGGTGTGAGCCACCACGCCCGACTGTAAAATTTTTCTTAAGACCTTTATATCATAAAACTCTATTATCTAGTTGATGTCTGAATGTGCTACAATAATTAACAATGATTATGAAAGCTGTTGATTTTATATACAGAAATGATTTTTTAGAATGTTCAAATTTTTTTTTTTTTTTTTTTTTTTGACGAAGTCTCGCTTTGTTACCCAGGCTAGAGTGCAGTGGTGTGACATTGGCTCCTTGCAACTTCCACCTCCTGGATTCAAGCAATTATCTTGCCTCAGCCTCCTGCGTAGCTGGGATTGCAAACATGGACCACCTCGCCTGTCTAATTTTTATTAGAGACAGCATTTCACCATGTTGGCCAGGCCGGTCTCAAACTCCCGACCTCGTGTGATCCACCCAGCTTGGCCTCCCAAAATACTGGGTCTACAGGTGTGAGCCACGGCACCCAGCTAGAACTTTCAAATATTTCAATAGGGAAACATTTGGATAATTTTAGAAAAATTATATATTCTTCAATCCAGCAAATGCTTATGAAAGTTAAAACAATAGGAATTCAAAGAATAGAGATTAGATTATATCATAATTCTGGTCTTTGTAGACTTGTTTGGTTCATTTCATGTGTTAAACAAGTAACAGAGAACTGTTTAAGTTTGAATTACTCAATTCCAGAGAAGTTATCATCTGGATAAGTGAACACAGTAATCTTACAATGACTTGAGCTTTGATAAATATTTCTGGCTGGGCATGGTGGCTCGTGCCTGTAATCCCAGCACTTTGGGAGGCTGAGGCAGGAGGATCGCTTGAGCCCAGAAGCTCTAGGCCAGCCTGGGAAATATAGCGAGACTTTATCTCCACAAAAAATTTAAAACTTTGCCATGGATGGTGGTGCATGTTTGTAGTCCCAGATACTTAGGAGGCTGAGGTGGAAGTACTGCTTGAGCTCGGGAGGCAGAGGTTGCAGTGAGCTGTGATCATGCCACTGAGCTTCAGCTTGGGCAACAGAGTGAGACCCTGTCTCAAAAAAAAAAAAAAGATTTCTATAAAATCTCATGAATTTGTTATCATCATTATTATACCTTCATAGTCACTGTATCAGGATAATTTGGTTGAAACTGTTTGAAACTAATAGGAACAGAATCTGGCTATTGAAGTGAAATATTTATTGGAAGGATGTTGGCCAGCTTACAGGCTAATCAGGGCATTCTGGTCCAACTATAGAAGGAGTGCTAGCAATTCATGGTGGTGGCAAAGATCTAGGGAGAGGGTTTCCCCAATAATCTTTCCAGGATGCTTGCCTTGAAATGAATGAACTCAAACCTTCTCTGTCTTATTGCTACTTTTCTCAAGACTGAAATTCCAAGAAGTAAGCATCTGAATATCCTATCCAGGAGAGGACAGAGAACCACTGGGGACCACTGGGGAACTCTCATTTCCGCTAAAGATATCAGGAACTTACTGCCAGAGAAGGTAGAATGGATACCAGTCAGCCAAAGAATACCACCTGTTAATTTATTATTATTGTTATGAATATCACTTACCATCATCATTTTTATTCTCCATTGCTGGAAGGTTGAAGGAGATCTATACCTGGGACATTTCTCAAAAGTATGATATAAGAATTTAGAGCTAAGATGGAATTTATGGCTGTGCATGAGTTAAACAGTGAGATGTCTCCAGGCAGAAGCAGAGATATTTCTGATATGAGCCAATCTGGGATACCTGATTGAGGTGGGATAGAACATTGAGAGGAGTGTTTTTCCTAATAGAGAATGGCTTGTCAATTTACAAACTTGGGTTTCTCCAAGATGATTTGATAACTTCCTCCAAAGTCTTTACCAACAGATGAGAAGATTCTCCTTTTTGTCTTGTTGAGTGAGGTATGTTTCACCAAACATTTCAATTATAATAATTTTTCTTTAAAACAATTATATATGGAACACTTCACGAATTTGCGTGTCATCCTTGTGCAGGGGCCATGCAAGTCTTCTCTTTATTGTTCCAATTTTAGTATATGTGCTGCTGAAGCCAGCACTCACCAAACATTTCACCTTGTTCATAGCCAAGATCTGCATATTAGTATCTTAGTCTTCTCAATACTTTAAAAATGCCTCTTGCATTTTTTGATCTTTGTTATCTACTTAGGAGTTAGTCACTATGTTCTATGTACTTTGTATATGACTGCAAACAGAGAGGATGGAGAGGTGCTTATGCTTTTGAGCTTAATTGGGAGAGTAGATAAAACAAATAGCTATGCAAATAATCATAGTTTTGATCAAAATGCCCTGAAGGAGACATATAGGATGTAATGACGTATGTAGACAATGAGGGACTAACTTAAACATGGAGGGTCAGGAAGGCTTCCCTCAGGATTACAGCTTGAGCTGAGACATAGAGGTTGAATAGGAGTTAGGTTAAGAGGGGTGGGGTGGAGGGAGTAGGGGTTTGGGACAGAAGCAGGTATTAAGGCCAGAGGTGGAAAGTAGCTCAGCCTACTGCAGACATCTTAAGACCTGTGTTTCTGGATTGCAGTGAAGGGAAGAGATTGGTGAGAGAGAAGATTCTCCTTTCTTTTCCAATGCTGAGACCAACAACTTTTAATATTTGAAGATGTTTCATCTTATCAAATGTGCTAATCTTTACAATCTTCTAGGAAGCAGGTAGAGGAAGTAAATGGAAACATTGCAAGGAGGGGACATAGGCTATTTTTGGTACATGCTCCACGAAAGCATCGAAAAACCACAATTCTGCCTGTCTCATTTGACTTCCATGCTCCATGTCTTAAGCTGCGTTGACCAATCAGAGAGGCAAACAGTATCTAATATTTGAGTCATCCCCATCCTTTCAAAATCCATTTGAAGACTGGTCATTTTTTTTCTCTGTTAGGTGCTTGGAAAATTTTCAGAAGAACAAATCAGGCAGAGCAGTGAATGCTGTGTGTGCACACATTCCCTCTGGCCTGGTGTTTCCAGTTCAGTGGGCCAATTCTCACTTGTCATATTGAATCCTTTATTACAACAAAATATTATTTTAAAGCTGCACTAACAGTAATTAGAAGCAATTGAGTTTTATCAACTAACACAAACTGTGGGATTTGAAACTTGGATTTTAGCTGGTATTTTAATGAAGTGTGTGTTAACAACACCAAATCTTCTGTCAGGGCAGCAGCTGAGTTGCATATACAGACCTTTGATGGGGGACCATGTGTTAACGCTCAGAGGCGTCAGGCTCATGTGGGACTCTGCACATCCATACCTCACAGATCTGTCTCCCAGGCCCATTTTTACTTTCTCCTTCTCCTAATGAAAATTCTGATCATCCTTACATTGTTTTGATAAAAATTTGGAATTAAAGATGATTATTCCCATATGGACATATTAATAATACATATTTAGATGTGAGTAATGATGACTTAAATTTTCTCTTTGCTCAACTGTCTCATTTCAGCCTAAGATGTTAAAAGGACACATAGTACAGAATGTTAGAACCTATTTAGTGAGAAGCAGGAGGTTAAGGAGGAAGAGAGAATAAAATGAAGGAGAAGGATGCTCTCTGACTTTCAGTTAGCATTTCTAGTGGAATAAATGTATGCAGGAAGCAGGTTGGTTTCTCTTTTTAAAAGATAACCTTCTAAACCGTGGTCAAGGGCCTTTTCAGTTGAACATTTTCAAAGAATAACTTACAATTTACTAAAGAAGCTCACACAGCTAAAGCCAAGACCATCACGGCAGAATGGAGCCTTTTAAACTATGAAAGCTATGCTCCTATAAGGACAAAATCTAGACTAGAGAAATATGTATCATAAGCTTTGCAGAGAGATTTTACCTAATCAGCATGCAATTCAAACTAAAATCTAGTACTTTTAACTTTTTATCTGCTCTTCCTATTTTGACCAATGCCAGAAGTAGATGCTCTTTGCCCAAAGAAGATAACACAGTGGTGTGGTTTGACTGTGTTTCCACCCAAATCTCATCATCTTGATTGTAGTTCCCATAACCCCCCCATGTCGTGGGAGGGACCAAGTGGGAAGTGACTGAATCATATGGGGCAGTTTCCCCATGCTGTTCTCGTGATAGTGAGTGAGGCTCATGAGATCTGATGGTTTCAAAAGCATCTGGCATTTCCCCTGCTTGCACTCATTCTCTCTCCTCCTGACCTGTGAAGAAGTGCCTTCTGCCATGATTGTAAGTTCCCTGAGGCCTCCCCAGGCATTCAGAACTGTGAGTTAATTAAGCCTCTTTCCTTTATAAATTTCCTGGTCTTGGGCAGTTCTTTATAGCAGCATGAAAATGGACTAATACAGTATTTGGTACTGTAGTAGTCAGGTGCTGCTATAAGAATACCCAAAAATGTGGAAGCAACTTTGAAGCTGGGTAACAGGCAGAGGTTGGAACAGTTTGAAGGGCTCAGAAGAAGACAGGAAAATGTGGGAAAGTTTGGAACTTTCTAGAGGCTTGTTGAATGGCTTTGACCAAAATGCTGATAGTGATCTGTACAATGAAGTCCAGGCTGAGGTGGTCTCAGATGGAGATGAGGAATTTGTTGGAACTGGAATAAAGGTGTTCTTGCTGTGCTTTGGCAAAAAGACTGGCAGCATTTTGCCCCTGCCTTGGAGATCTTTGGAACTTTGAAGTTGAGAGAGATGATTTAGGGTATCTGGCAGAAGAACTTTCTAAGCAGCAAAGTTTCAAGAGGAAGCAGAGCATAAAAGTTTGGAACATTTGCAGCTTGAGGAGACAATAGAAACGAAAACCCCATTTTCCGGGGAGAAATTCAAGCAGGCTGCAGAAATTTGCATAAGTAACAGGGAGCTCAGTGTTAATTACCAAGACCATGGGGAAATGTCTCCAGGGCATGTCAGAGACCTTCATGCCAGCTCCTCCCACCACAGGCCCAGAAGCCTAGGAAGGAAAAATGGTTTTGTGGGCCAGGCCCAAGGCCACCCTGCTCTGTGCAGCCTCAGGCCGTGGTGCATCCCAGCTGCATTGGCTCCAGCCTAAAAAAGGATCAAAGACTAAAAGGGGTCAAAGTACAGTTCAGGCCATTACTTCAGAGGGTGCAAGCCCCAAGTTTTGATGACTTACATGTGGTATTGAGCCTCTGGGTGCACAAAAGTCAAGAATTGAGGTTTGGGAATCTCTGCCTAGATTTCGGAGGATGTATGGAAATACCTGAATGTCCAGGCAGAAGTTTTCTGCAGGGATGGAACTCTCATGGATAACTTCTGCTAAGGCAATTCAGAAGGGAAATGTGGGACTGGAGAAGAGTACCCACTGGGGCTATCTAGTGGAGCTATGAGAAGAGGGCCACCGTTCTCTAGACCCCAGAAGGGTAGATCCACTGACAGCTTGCATCGTGTGCCTGTAAAAACCTCAGGCACTCAATGCCAGCTATGAAAGCAGCTTGGAGGGAGGATGTACCCTGCAAAGTCACAGGGGCAGAGCTGCCCAAGACCATGGGAGTCCACCTCTTGCATCAGTGTGACCTGGATGTGAGATATGGAGTTAAAGGAAATCATTTTGGAGCTTTAAGATTTAATGACTGCCTTGCTGGATTTCAGACTTGCATGGGGCTTGTAACCCCTTTGTTTTGACCCATTTCTCCCCCTTGGAAAGGGTAGGGTGTATTTATCCAATGCCTGTAACCCCATTGTATTTTGGAAGGAACTAACTTGTGTTTGATTTTACTGGCTCATATGCAGAAGGGACTTGCCTTGTCTCAGATGAGATTTTGGACTTGGACTTTTGAGTTAATGCTGGAATGAGTTAAAACTTTGGGGGACTGTTTTTGAAGGCATGATTGTGTTTTGAAATGTGAAGACATGATATTTGGGAGGGGCTGGGGGGAATGATATGGTTTGGCTGTGCCCCCACCCAAATGTCATTTTGAATTGTAGTTCCCATAATCCCCATGTGTTGTGGGAGGGACCCACTGGGAAGTGATTGGCTCATGGGGATGGTTTCCCTCATCCTGTTCTCATGATAGTGACTGAGGCTCATGAGATCTGATGGTTTTATAAGCATCTGGCATTTCCCCTGCTTGCACTCATTCTTTCTCTTCCTGCCCTTTGAAGAGTTGCCTTCTGCCATGATTGTAAGTTTCCTGAGGTCTCCCCAGCCATGTGGAGCTGTGAGTCAATTAAAACTCTTTTTTTTGTAAATTACCCAGTCTTGGGTATTTCTTCATAGCAACATGAGAACAGGCTCATACACACAGTTATTCCATTTCTAGTGGGTTTTATCTTGGTAAGAGAAATGGCCCAGGATTTCTTTGATGCCCATAGAAATCTACTCCACACCTATGCTTATACAGTCTGGAAGCGTGAGGGTATTAATACCAAGAGGACTACCCTCAACCAACAGGGAATGGGAACTGGTGGATACATGCTTCCCTCTTTATCCATTTGGGCTATTTCAAACACATTCGATAAGAATTGTCAGGCAGTCCCATGGAACTAAGAACCAGTAACCTGTAGTGTTGGCTAGTATAATAATGCATTATTGTGTATACTTTTCTTTCTTCCTTCTTCATTCATTCTAATACATCTGATCCCTGATATCATATTCTTAATAAATTACCTATCTTAGGCTCTGCTTTCAGAGAGTGTCAGTTGAGACCAAAAGAGTTCCCAGAAAGCAGACCCTTAGGATGGGATTTCAGAGTTGGATCCTCCACCTGTTAAACTATAGCAAAAACTCCATTGCTGATTTTAAGTGAGTGGTGACAATATAACCCCTAGCATACTGTAGCACCACAATTACTAATATACTCATCTACAGTGGATTGAGATAAGGTACAGGCTTGTTTTAGGCTGTGGCATTTGAGTGGTATAGAGGCTATGGGGCTATGGTAACTGTAAGAGTTATCTACTTGGTTGGCATCTATTAACTCCTTTATAAACCTTGAAAAGAGGAAATACTGGGCATGATATGAAAATCAAAATCTTTCTATGGCAATAATTAAAGAGACCCTTATCTCCTTCTGCCATGGGAAATCACATCCAGGATCTAATTGTAAGGGTATGTATGGGTAGCTGAACTGCAAAGAACACTTGAATGCACAGCCTTGATAAGTTTCATATGACAAAGTCAGGGCCCTAAGAGTAAATAAGTGTGATCTTGAGCTCTCATTAGAGAATATTTGGGCAGTGAAAATCTTAAACCCCTTAGATTCCTCTGAATTCTTCAGTCTGGCAGAATTAGCCTCCTCCCCTCTTATAAGAAGATAATAGCTTCACCTTGCCTGGAGACCTTGCAAAGACCTCATCGGAGGCAAATGTCCTGCAAGATGTCCTTGGCACTGCCCTGGAATTTCTCTCACTTCCCTTATTGCCTCCAGACTGATAACAAGGGTCAGGTTTTGGTACAGTTCAAAATAGAGAAATACTTTCCCAACTCTGTGCAGAAAGAGCTTACACACCAAAAGACCTTCCCATTCTTGCTAATGCTCATGGACAGTAGCATAATAACATTTGTGGGAATGGATATCTTGTTGAACTAGGGTGGTAGGGGAAGGAGATAGAATCTAAGGCTGACAAGAGGAAAATGTGTTGACATTGGAGCATTCACCCATGACTTGAGGTTCAGGGTACTGGGACGGACACCTGGAATTGATTCTAATATGATCCTGTAATGGCTCCTTGGCCCTTAGACATGATGATGAGGTGGGGACACTGGAACTGCCTTGGCAGAGTGTTGTGGAAGGGGTCAGAAGGCCCAAGAAACCTGGCAGTGTTAGAAAGAGTTGATTCTGCAAGAACAGATCCTACTGCTTGATTCGGTTTCATGGTTGGCTGTGGAGGATATTACCTTCCCTGAGGTAGTGTGGAATTCACTGGTGAGAGGGCCTATAGCATGTTTGAGAAGCTCAGTTATAACTTTATTTGAAGGCTGTGTTGACAATAAAAGATGCTACCATGAAATGGAGCTCCTGGAATTCCAGCTTCCAGGATTCCAGAATGGCAGAAGCCAGATGATAGCATTTAATCATCTTAGGCATGGTTATTTATCCTAACAGGCAGTAAGGCCAGAGTGGCTAACAAGATACCAGAACCTACAGAGGTCTGTGGTGGCAAATGGAACATGGCAGATAAGATGTTAGATGCTAGGGTGTCAATGAACTTTTAAAATCAAAATTAATTGATAACTGGTGATCAAAATCCTGATATCAGCCACTAGAATGGGAAATTACAGACCTCAACATTGGACCTTGGACCATGGGCATTTATATTCTGTGAGGACTCTTGGAGACCAGCTAGTTTTCCCTTGAAGAAATCTCATCTGCAGCTTTTTCCTTCAAAAACTGAAAATCTTGAAGAAAGGTGCTTTTCATGGGCTTCAATAGCTTGGATCAACTACAAGATACTCGTAGTGATTCATACAGAGTAGGCTGAAAAGTTAACAGCATCAGTGTTATTAGAGTGTTTATTAGAAATTCAGAATCTATATTTTAATAAGATTCTCCAGGTTATTCAAGATTGAGCAGCATTGCCTTAGCAAGCTTAGCGCTATCTAATGGAGAAAGGAGGAGGGATGTCGGGGGTGGGCAGGGACAGAGAGGGGGAAGAGAGAGAGAGAGAGAGAGAGAGAGAAATTGACTGAGTAGGTGGAAAGAGATATTTCAGCCATCGTAGGATGTGGAATGTTGGGTGTGAGATGGCACTGAAGAGATACTATAGATGTGGCTCTGGATGATTTTGAATAAGGAATTAAAGTGACTCAGAAAGCAAAATATACTAATAAAATCTCACCAGTTTACACACAAAAAAGAAAGAAAATGTAATGTTTGCGTTTTTTTGAAAAAATCAAAAAACCTCGGTTTAACAAGTAACAAAATACTGTGTGTGTGTGTGTGTGTGTGTGTGTGTGTGTGTGTGTGTGTGTGGTGTGGTGTTACTTATTTATTATTATTTTTTAAAATAATTGAGATAGGGTGTCACTCTGTTGCTTGGGCTAGAGTGCAGTGGCATGATCACAGCTCACTGCAGCCTTGAACTCTCGGCCTCAGTTGTTCCTCCCACCTGAGCCTCTTGAGTATTTGGGACTACAGGTGTGAGCAACCATGCCCAGCTAATTTTTTGGTATTTTTTGTGGAGACATGGTTTCGCTGTGTTTCCCAGGCTGGTCTCAAACTCCTGAGCTCAGGCAATCCACAGCCTTGGCCTCCTAAAGTGCTGGGATTACAGGTGTTAGCCACCGCGCCTGGCCTAAGATATCATATTTTAACCTATTAAATAAGCTAAAGTAAAAAAAAAAATTCCCTCTGTAGTCAAGGGCTTGGTAAGAAACTTACTTCTCGAGAGGGGCAGAGCAAGATGGCCGAATAGGAACAGCTCCAGTCTCCAACTCCCAGCGCGAGTGACACAGAAGACCAGTGATTTCTGCATTTTCAACTGAGGTACTGGGGTCATCTCACTGGGGAGTGCCGGACAATTGGTGCTGGTCAGCTGCTGCAGCCCGACCAGCGAGAGCTGAAGCAGGACGAGGCATTGCCTCACCTGGGAAGCGCAAGAGGGAAGGGAATCCCTTTTCCTAGCCAGGGGAACTGAGACACACAACACCTGGAAAATCGGGTAATTCCCGCCCCAATACTGCGCTTTAAGAAAACGGGCACACCAGGAGATTATACCTACACCTGGTCAAGAGGGTCCCACGGCCACGGAGCCTCCCTCATTGCTAGTACAGCAGTCTGCGATCTAACCGCAAGACAGCAGCGAGGCTGGGGGAGGGGCGCCCGCCATTGCTGAGGCTTAAGTAGGTAAAGAAAGCCGCTGGGAAGCTCGAACTGGGTAGAGCTCACAGCAGCTCAAGGAAACCTGCCTGTCTCTGTAGACTCCACCTCTGGGGACAGGGCACAGCTAAACAACAAAAGGGGAAGCAGCAGAGGCCTGTGCAGACGCGAACGACTCTGTCTGACAGCTTTGAAGAGAGCAGTGGATCTCCCAACACGGAGGTTGAGATCTGAGAACGGACAGACTGCCTGCTCAAGTGGGTCCCTGACCCCTGAGTAGCCTAACTGGGAGACATCCCCCACTAGGGGCAGTCTGACACACCACACCTCACAGGGTGGAGTACACCCCTGAGAGGAAGCTTCCAAAGTAAGAATCAGACAGGTACACTCGCTGTTCAGCAATATTCTATCTTCTGCAACCTCTGCTGCTGATACCCAGGCAAACAGGGTCTGGAGTGGACCTCAGGCAATCTCCAGCAGACCTACAGCTGAGGGTCCTGACTATTAGAAGGAAAACTATTAAACAGGAAGAGCACCTATACCAAAACCCCATCAGTACGTCACCATCATCAAAGACCAGAGGCAGACAAAACCACAAAGATGGGGAAGAAGCAGGGCAGAAAAGCTGGAAATTCAAGAAATAAGAGCGCATCTCCCCCTGCAAAGGAGCGCAGCTCATCGCCAGCAACGGATCAAAGCTGGTCAGAGAATGACTTTGACGAAATGAGAGAAGAAGGCTTCAGTCCATCAAACTTCTCAGAGCTAAAGGAGGAATTACGTACCCAGCGCAAAGAAACTAAAAATCTTGAAAAAAGAGTGGAAGAATTGATAGCTAGAATAATTAATGCAGAGAAGGTCATAAATGAAATGACAGAGATGAAAACCATGACACGAGAAATACGTGACAAATCCACAAGCTTCAGTAACCGGCTCGATCAACTGGAAGAAAGAGTATCAGCGATTGAGGATCAAATGAATGAAATGAAGCGAGAAGAGAAACCAAAAGAAAAAAGAAGAAAAAGAAATGAACAAAGCCTGCAAGAAGTATGGAATTATGTAAAAAGACCAAATCTACGTCTGATTGGGGTGCCTGAAAGTGAGGGGGAAAATGGATCCAAGTTGGAAAACACTCTTCAGGATATCATCCAGGAGAACTTCCCCAACCTAGCAGGGCAGGCCAACATTCAAATTCAGGAAATACAGAGAACGCCACAAAGATACTCCTCGAGAAGAGCAACTCCAAGACACATAATTGCCAGATTCACCAAAGTTGAAATGAAGGAAAGAATCTTAAGGGCAGCCAGAGAGAAAGGTCGGGTTATCCACAAAGGGAAGCCCATCAGACTAAAAGCACACCTCTCGGCAGAAACTCTACAAGCCAAAAGAGAGTGGGGGCCAATATTCAATGTTCTTAAAGAAAAGAATTTTCAACCCAGAATTTCATATCCAGCCAAACTAAGTTTCATAAGTGAAGGAGAAATAAAATCCTTTACAGACAAGCAAATGCTTAGAGATTTTGTCACCACCAGGCCTGCCTTACAAGAGACCCTGAAGGAAGCACTAAACATGGAAAGGAACAACCGGTACCAGCCATTGCAAAAACATGCCAAAATGTAAAGACCATCAAGGCTAGGAAGAAAATGCATCAACTAACGAGCAAAATAACCAGTTAATATCATAATGGCAGGATCGAGTTCACACATAACCATATTAACCTTAAATGTTAATGGACTAAATGCTCCAATTAAAAGACACAGACTGGCAAACTGGATAAAGAGTCAAGACCTATCAGTCTGCTGTATTCAGGAGACCCATCTCACATGCAGAGACATACATAGGCTCAAAATAAAGGGATGGAGGAAGATCTACCAAGCAAATGGAGAACAAAAAAAAGCAGGGGTTGCAATCCTAGTCTCTGATAAAACAGACTTTAAACCATCAAAGATCAAAAGAGACAAGGCCATTACATAATGGTAAAGGGATCAATTAAAAAAGGAAGAGCTAACTATCCTAAATATATATGCACCCAATACAGGAGCACCCAAATTCATAAAGCAAGTCCTTAGAGACTTACAAAGAGACTTAGACTCCCATACAATAATAATGGGAGACTTCAATACTCCACTGTCAACATTAGACAGATCAACGAGACAGAAAGTTAACAAGGATATCCAGGAATTGAACTCATCTCTGCACCAAGCGGACCTAATAGACATCTATAGAACTCTCCACCCCAAATCAACAGAATATACATTCTTCTCAGCACCACATCACACTTATTCCAAAATTGACCACATAATTGGAAGTAAAGCACTCCTCAGCAAATGTACAAGAACAGAAATTATAACAAACTGTCTCTCAGACCACAGTGCAATCAAACTAGAACTCAGGACTAAGAAACTCAATCAAAACGCTCAACTACATGGAAACTGAACAACCTGCTCCTGAATGACTACTGGGTACATAACGAAATGAAGGCAGAAATAAAGATGTTCTTTGAAACCAATGAGAACAAAGATACAACATACCAGACTCTCTGGGACACATTTAAAGCAGTGTGTAGAGGGAAATTTATAGCACTAAATGCCCACAAGAGAAAGCAGGAAAGATCTAAAATGGACACTCTAACATCACAATTAAAAGAACTGGAGAAGCAAGAGCAAACACATTCAAAAGCTAGCAGAAGGCAAGAAATAACTAAGATCAGAGCAGAACTGAAGGAGATAGAGACACAAAAAACCCTCCAAAAAATCAATGAATCCAGGAGTTGGTTTTTTGAAAAGATCAACAAAATTGACAGACCACTAGCAAGACTAATAAAGAAGAGAGAAGAATCAAATAGATGCAATAAAAAATGATAAAGGGGATATCACCACCAACCCCACAGAAATACAAACTACCATCAGAGAATACTATAAACACCTCTATGCAAATCAACTAGAAAATCTAGAAGAAATGGATAATTTCCTGGACACTTACACTCTTCCAAGACTAAACCAGGCCGAAGTTGAATCCCTGAATAGACCAATAGCAGACTCTGAAATTGAGGCAATAATTAATAGCCTACCAACCAAAAAAAGTCCAGGACCAGATGGATTCACAGCTGAATTCTACCAGAGGTACAAGGAGGAGCTGGTACCATTCCTTCTGAAACTATTCCAATCAATAGAAAAAGAGGGAATCCTCCCTAACTCATTTTATGAGGCCAACATCATCCTGATACCAAAGCCTGGCAGAGACACAACAAAAAAAAGAGAATTTTAGACCAATATCCCTGTTGAACATCGATGCAAAAATCCTCAATAAAATACTGGCAAACCGGATTCAGCAGCACATCATAAAGCTTATCCACCATGATCAAGTGGGCTTCATCCCTGGGATGCAAGGCTGGTTCAACATTCACAAATCAATAAACGTAATCCAGCATATAAACAGAACCAAAGACAAGAACCACATGATTATCTCTATAGACGCAGAAAAGGCTTTTGACAAAATTCAACAGCCCTTCATGCTAAAAACGCTCAGTAAATTCGGTATTGATGGAACGTACCTCAAAATAATAAGAGGTATTTATGACAAACCAACAGCCAATATCATACTGAATGGGCAAAAACTGGAAAAATTCCCTTTGAAAACTGGCACAAGACAGGGATGCCCTCTCTCACCACTCCTATTCAACATAGTCTTGGAAGTTCTGGCTAGGGCAATCAGGCAAGAGAAAGAAATCAAGGGTATCCAGTTAGGAAAAGAAGAAGTCAAATTGTCCCTGTTTGCAGATGACATGATTGTATATTTAGAAAACCCCATTGTCTCAGCCCAAAATCTCCTTAAGCTGATAAGCAACTTCAGCAAAGTCTCAGGATACACAATTAATGTGCAAAAATCACAAGCATTCTTATACACCAGTAACAGACAAACAGAGAGCCAAATCATGAATGAACTTCCATTCACAATTGCTTCAAAGAGAATCAAATACCTAGGAATCCAACTTACAAGGGATGTAAAGGACCTCTTCAAGGAGAACTACAAACCACTGCTCAGTGAAATAAAAGAAGACACAAACAAATGGAAGAACATACCATGCTCATGGATAGGAAGAATCAATATCGTGAAAATGGCCATACTGCCCAAGGTTATTTATAGATTCAATGCCATCCCCATCAAGCTACCAATGAGTTTCTTCACAGAATTGGAAAAACCGGCTTTAAAGTTCATATGGAACCAAAAAAGAGCCCGCATTGCCAAGACAATCCTAAGTCATAAGAACAAAGCTGGAGGCATCAAGCTACCTGACTTCAAACTATACTATAAGGCTACAGTAACCAAAACAGCATGGTACTGGTACCAAAACAGAGCTATAGACCAATGGAACAGAACAGAGTCCTCAGAAATAATACCACACATCTACAGCCATCTGATGTTTGACAAACCTGAGAGAAACAAGAAATGGGGAAAGATTCCCTATTTAATAAATGGTGCTGGGAAAATTGGCTAGCCATAAGTAGAAAGCTGAAACTGGAACCTTTCCTTACTCCTTATACGAAAATTAATTCAAGATGGATTAGAGACTTAAGTGTTAGACCTAATACCATAAAAACCCTAGAAGAAAACCTAGGTAGTACCATTCAGGACATAGGCATGGGCAAGGACTTCATGTCTAAAACACCAAAAGCAACAGCAGCAAAAGCCAAAATTGACAAATGGGATCTAATTAAACTAAAGAGCTTCTGCACCGCAAAAGAAACTACTATCAGAGTGAACAGGCAACCTACAGAATGGGAGAAAATTTTTGCAATCTACTCATCTGACAAAGGGCTAATATCCAGAATCTACAAAGAACTCAAACCAATTTACAAGAAAAAAACAAACAACCCCATCAAAAAGTGGGGAAAGGATATGAACAGACATTTCTCAAAAGAAGATATTCATACAGCCAACAGACACATGAAAAAATGCTCATCATCCCTGGCCATCAGTGAGATGCAAATCAAAACCACAATGAAATACCATCTCACACCAGTTAGAATGGCAATCATTAAAAAGTCAGGAAACAACAGGTGCTGGAGAGGATGTGGAGAAATAGGAACACTTTTACACTGTTGGTGGGATTGTAAACTAGTTCAACCATTATGGAAAACAGTGTGGCGATTCCTCAAGGATCTAGAACTAGATGTACCATATGACCCAGCCATCCCACTACTGGGTATATACCCAAAGGATTATAAATTATTCTACTACAAAGACACATGCACACGTATGTTTATTGCAGCACTATTCACAATAGCAAAGACTTGGAATCAACCCAAATGTCCATCTGTGACAGACTGGATTAAGAAAATGTGGCACATATACCCCATGGAATATTATGCAGCCATAAAAAAGGATGAGTTTGCATCCTTTGTAGGGACATGGATTCAGCTGGAAACCGTCATTCTTAGCAAACTATCACAGGAAGAGAAAACCAAACACCGCATGTTCTCGCTCATAGGTGGGAACTGAACAATGACATCACTTGGACTCGGGAAGGGGAACATCACACATCGGGGCCTATCATGGGGAGGGGGGAGGGGGGAGGGATTGCATTGGGAGTTTTACCTGATATAAATGACAAATTGATGGGTGCTGACGAGTTGATGGGTGCAGCACACCAACATGGCAGAAGGATACATATGTAACAAACCTGCACGTTATGCACATGTACCCTAGAACTTAAAGTATAAAAAAAAAAAAAAAAAAAAAAAAAAGAAACTTACTTCTCCATTACCAGTGGGACATAAATTATTATTATATACATAGAAGAGTTTTATAGTATTCATTAGGAATCATAACTGTGTTTAGATCTTTTGCCCTTCATATCTAAGAATCTTTCGTAAGGTAATTATCAGAAATGGGAACAAGAATTCTTACAGACAAGTTACTATCATTGACAACTTTTATTGAATACTTGCTGTGTACCAAGCAATGTACTAAACTCTTTACAGGGATTATTTAATTCAATCTTCACAACATTGAGGCTCAGAAGGTTATATTAATTTCCTAAATTTACAAAACTAGCAAGTAGCAAGACTTACAGGTCAACATAGTTCTCTTAAAGATGTTAAGAAGATTCTGTTCTACACAAACAATGAAATATTATGCAGCTGTTTGAAATAATATTTATAAAAACTTTGATATAAGTTTAAGTTTTTAAAAAGAATGCAAAATAATATGTTCTCAAATGTGCAAAATTGCAAAGAAAAAAATACAGGCAGGACACATTGCACATTATTAACAGACTTGTTCCTCAATGATTTTTCTATATTTTTCATTTTTTGCCAAGCTTGCATTGTTTTTAAAAGGAAAAAACTTTTAAAATGTCAACCAGGTATGGTTGTGCTTTTTCTCTTTTTTCTTCTGAAAGTCAGAGACAGGTATCAGTCCAGAGGTTATAAGAGGCGTATATAACTACATAGTTGTGCTCATCAAATTAAGTTGCTTCTGAGGTCAAGGACTTAGATTGAATTTATCATAGATTCCATGGTAGATCCTAATTTACCATGGAGCCAGGCATACCACCACCACTCATCAGGGAGACGTGTGGATTATTCAACCTATATCCATTACCATTATTGACCAAATAAACCAAAGCTTATACCCTAAGGATGATAGGTGGATTGTCCAGATATGAGCTAATTACCTGCTCACCATTATCAAGCATCAAAGGTTATACAGATTGAGCATCCCTTATCCAAAATATTTAGGACCAGAAGTGTTTTGGACTTCACATATTTTCAGAGTTTGGAATATTGGCATTATACTGGTTGAGCATCCCAAATCTGAAAATCCAAAATTTGAAATCCTCCAATCAGTGTTTCCCTTGAGTTTCATGTTGGTGATCAAAAAGTTTTGGATTTATGGGCATTATAGGTTCTGGGTTTTTGGAATTGGGATGCTCCACCTGTATTGGTTATATATATCCTTGTGACTTTAAATTTACCCATGCCAGTCTCTGACCTCATTAATTTTTCAAAGTCTTTTAAGTCTTCCCTTGTCTCTCTTGTCTTTTTTCCTCTCTCTTCTTTCCTTCTCTCCCTCCCTTCTTCCTTCCTCCCTTCTTTTGTTCTTTTCTCCTATTCAACCAGTGAAATGCTCTCATACAAAAGCTTCTACTCGCCAAGTTGCATTACTCAACTGAAACAAAACTTGAGAAAATTCTGTCAGATAAAGTCCCTTTACAGAAAAAAAAAAAAAAAAAAAAAAAAAAAAGCTGACTAAAATGAGGCTTTAGAACAGAAGGATTACCTAAACGTGATGTATTTGATTTCAGCACTATCACAGGGCTGTATTATTTAAGTAGGGTGCTTTTATTTATTTATTTATTTATTCTGTTCCCAATAAAATTATCATAGCCTTTCATGGAGCACTTCAGAGGCCGTTAACTTCTCCCTCATTTGCACACAGCTTCTCTCTCTTTCTGTCGTATTTTGCATCACTTAACCCAGTGGAGTGTTTTCAGACAAAGGCTGCCTAAAAGCTGGGGCCCACATTGTGGCTCTGTGGCATTCATGGGCAGTATTGTTTTTGAAGGCCATCTGCCTGTCATTTGTTTGCTGATTGAGTTAGTGCACCTAATAATATTTTTTTATTGTACTGTGCTAGCCAATGAAAAGGAAATTATACACTCAACAGATGGATCACAAACCTTTCTACCTTAGTGCATCATCTCCTCGAGTTAGTTAAAAGCGATCGTGAAAGCAGATCATAAGGGAATAATAGCCTTTTTGTAAATGGGTTTTGCAGTGGTTACTAGTTGTGGTGCTAAACGTGATCGTATCAGATTTTCCCCTCTTTCTTGCGTAGGTTTTTCTTGTAGGAACAATCTGAACAATGAGGGATATGGAAGCAAAATGAATAAAATCAGCTGGTGATTATGATGGCCAAAATGCAGGAAACCATATTTGTAGGAGGTAGCTGACATCATATGAGCTGGATAGAACATGTGTCCATCCAGAGGTGAAGGAGGCATCAGAAACAAACCACACTTTGTGTCAAAGGTACTTGGGGGTCTCGTTTTGCCTTTAGCTTATGAGCACAGAAAGTAGGGCAGCAAAGTCTATCACACATACACACAAAACTCCAAGTATCCTTATTTTACATAGGAAGAACAAGGGTGAAACTGTGAGGCTGTCAGTACTAGACATCATGCAAATTAATGGCAAGACCCAAATATCCTTGACTTGATATTGATTCTCCCTGAGATGTTTGTTCCTTTCTGAAACCAGTAATTTCCTATACTTGGAAACTCTTCCTGTCCTTGCACCGTAGAAATTCACCTCACCTTTAAAGAGGAAGAAAACCTTTCTGAACAGAATGCCATTAAATACTGAAGTACGTGTAAAGTGCATTAGAGCAAATCTCTTTTGGAGGTATCATGACGTGGAGGATTATTCTATATGTCCCTGAACAATTAAGCTGCACCTCCTACTGAGAACATAAACTACAGTGACAGATTTTTAAGTTTTGCAGGCATAGAATTAATTTTTGAACACTTATCATAAGGGAGAAAGCATATATTGTGAAGACCTGGCTTATTCTGCATTAGAAACAAACAGGTTCCGCTTTCAGGAGTCAAGAGAAACAAAGACAAAACCAAACTAGCAAGTATCATAAATCTTTTGTGAATTACTCTTATAATTATATGTGTTAATTACTAGCTCTTTTTTTTTTTTTTTCTTTGCCATAGTCTTTGGTTCCTTGCCTTATCCTAACTTCAAGCCTCAAATGAACTTTTAGCAATATGGTGACTCTGGTTTTGATATAAGGACACTGATGTGTATTACTAGGGTGGTGGGGCGGAAGTGATGGCAGTGTAGGTATGGATGGGTGACATGGTTCGGCTTTGTGTCTTCATCCAAATGTCATCTTTAATTATAATCCCCATAATTCCCATAATTTCCGTGTGTCAAGGGAGAGTGCAGGTGGAGGTAATTGAATCATGAGAATGGTTTCCCCCATACTGTTCTCGTGATAGTGAGTGAGTTCTCACAAGATCTGATGGTTTTATAAGAGGCTCTTCCCCTTTTGCTCAGCACTTCTCTTTCCTGCCACCTTGTGAAGAAGGTGCCTTGCTTCCTCTTCACCTTCTACTGTGCTTGTAAGTTTCCTGAGGCCTCCCCAGCCATGTGGAACTGTGAGTCAATTAAACCTCTTTCCTTTAATTACCCAGTCTTGGGCAGTTCTTTATAGAAGTGTGAAAACAGACTAATACAATGGGGGAAATTCTGGGGGAGATGAGATAGCATGGACAGGAAGACCAGGTGTGGCCAAGAACCTCCCATTATTCAAAATCAATGGTCTTTGACATCTTTTCCAATTGAGGAATATCAATAAAATATTTTAATAGTACTCTGGCTTTGTTCAGCATTCTGAATTTAGGTTAGTGATTTTCCTAGAGCTTGTCTGATGCTGAAGTTCTTAGAGATTTTGTTTCTTCCTTTTGCAATTACTGGGCATTCTGAGAAGTAGCCACTATGATGGGCAACTTGGGAGCTGTGTGTCTCTTTTCCTGGTGAGGAAGGAGTGAGTATCAGGGGGATCAGTCCCTGTGATTCTTGGTCACTATCATTCTGAGGGTTAGATGAGTTCCATTTTAGCCAAATGTTTGCCCAGGTGCAGCCTCACTGGATGAGATACAACTCCTCAAATTAACTTCAGGCGAGTCCTCCTGTTCTTATCTTCCTGCAACCCACTGATGCTTGAATCCTTGTAACTGGAGATTTATTCTCTAGTCACTTTTGTCTTAGGTTAAAATGCATATTTCTGGGAGTCTTTTCACCTGTAGCTTCATCAGTTCTTTGCGCCTAGATATGAATAACTTTTTGGACACATCCCTGAATTTTATCAGGGGGATGTGTGATTTCATAAGTATCCTGGAAGCCTTTTGAAAACAGCAAATATCTTTAGGAAGGGGAACAAGCAATGGACTAGGAATGAAAAGGTGGTAAGACTGAGCAGGCAATTTTAAAGCCTGCTCTCCAGTTCTTAGGATTTTTAACTCCAATCCAATAGCTTTTGAGGGCCTATTGACAAATCAGCCCAGAGGAACATTTTGACCACAATCACTCAAAATCCTTGATGCCTTCCGAATTGGTTATGACTTTCTTTACAAAATCTGCATCCTGGCCTAATTACACTGGCAGGTGACTCAAATACAGGTGTTACCAGAAAGAAACAATAAAATCCCCGCCCCTTCTGACTTCTCTCCTTAGGCACCTGCAGCCCCCTCAGGGCTGCTCTCTGCCACATCCTCTCACAGGTACTTAACAGTCATCTCATTCCACACCATTTCAATAGGACTTATCAAGTTAGGAACCCGCTTCCCTCTCCATCTCACAGCTGGCTCTCCTTTTCAGCTTGATGTTGCAGGGATTTAATTCTGAGCAGGATTTAAATAAAATCAGAATCTGTCTGTGCCAGAGGAGACGTGTTTGCACAGAAATGAATTCGTCAACAGGGTCAGTTGCTAGTTAGTCCCATTTCCTTCTCTTTTTGGGACCCAGGAAATGATATGCTAACCTGTTCCCCCAACCAATCATGCACTCTCCAGGGTGAGAAGTTGGGGGACGGTGTCATTGGTGGGAGGGAGGAAAAAAGCTTCTCTTTCCCCACAGAATTGGGTCACCAACATGAATGCTTTTGGCCTTAAGACATTTCTACTTTTCAGGCAAAAAGAAGTGTTTCACGGTTACCTTAAAAATTAACGATAGCACTAGTCTTAGGGCACATTTGTTGGCAAGGAAGTAAGCCTCACACAAAAAAAGCTCAGGTGAAGGGTGGTTTTGTTAAAAGAATAGTGAGAACAGCTCATTGTAGAAAATGAAGATGGGGCTCAGGAAAGGTGGAAATCATCGGGCAGCCACTCTCTAGCTCTCTTACTCTGCTTTTCTATGCAATATTGTTTCCAATTTCATCTTTGCAAACTTGCTTCTTTGCAGGTTCCTAATTTCAGTTCCCCATAATTTTGTCTTATGCATAACCTTAGCTTTTCTTGCTATACACTCTGTGTCACTCTGACTCTGTCCTTGACTTAGCACAGTACCTGGCTCTGTCAGGTAATTAGTACTTACTATATGGCCCCATTGTACAACTTGAGCTAGGACCAATTTCTCCCACTGCTAAAAAGGAAAAGAATCTCTCACACCACCTAAGTTTCTGTTGGTTGGAGGAAGGGAGTCAGCAAAGTGCTCTGTATGAACCCGCATCCAAGTATGATTGCAAGGACTCTGGTGTACTCAGCCATTTTTTTTTTTTTTTTTTTTGAAGGTAGTGTTAAAGTCCAAGAACATGGATAATAACCACATTCTTTCAGAAACAAATGACTGGATTTATTTCACTCTTATAACAACCAGACAGTGGTGAAGTAAACCTCAGCCAAAAAAAAGAAAACAAATTTCAATGTCCATAGCGACATAGACATGAAGCTACACTCAGTTAACAACATCAGACCCAAGAAACCTGGTACCTTTTACAATAACAAACTCACTTAAATGTTTTAAGAGAAAGGACTAAAATAAACATTAATTTAAGTGAATCTATTTTTTCTTCACAAAAGTTGGAGGTACAAAAGTCGTAATAAAATGAAAGTAAAAGGACATTAACAAAAATACAAAGATAAATATGAAAAAGAAGGAATTTCATTGTTTTTGTTAAAGGGTAAAGGCAAAGAGAGAAGAAAAGATCTGTTTTGGCCTGAAGCCATGGAACTTAAGACAAAACCTTTCTTTTACAGAAAAAGAAATGTTCATTAACCAAGAAAAATGTCACCCAAATCTGAAATAAGAGCAGCACAGCCATGTTTATCTTTGACTTGTGATGTTGACATCAACTCCAGCATTCACATGTTAACCCAGTGCCCTTATCAAAATAGAGGAACACTTCATTCACTTTGTTCCTACTTTTACCTTGGATTAGCCCCATTTCCTATCTTTGGTAAACTTGAATTAAAGAACAAACATGCAGAAATTTAAGAAGAGTTATAAGTATCTTTTACAAAACCAAAATCCATTAGGTAAATCCTGATCTGGGACCCCTGAAAAGCTTTAAGACCCTAAAACTATTCCAATAGCATCTCTGTGTTATACTTTAAACACTAAAGGGTCTACAGAGTTATTGGTGGATTAAAAACAAATGTTCAAAACAGGTCTCAACTTATAATATGGGTGTCAACAATTGATAAAATAAATATACATGCCAGTCTATCCAGGAAGTAGAATATGAGCCAAACATGCTAAAAATTAAGGAATACATCTTCTGAATCTAAGAACATGTTTAGAGGGCAAACTTAAAATGTTTTCAATTTTTTAAGTACCACAAAAGTGAATAGTGCTGTAATAAAACCTAAAACCATTGATGTTTTAAGAAATGAGGTGTTGCTGCTAAGCTTCTTACTGCTAAGTTAGCATAGATTTCAAGTCAAAATCAAAATCGAGACAATATGCTTTCTTCAGCTGCATGCATGTGACTTGCGACATTCCTGTTAATTCTTTTTTGGCTTTCATTTAGAAGTTTTTAGAAGAAAGCTGGCTGTGGCCTAAGTCAGTTCATCCAGCCACCCAAAAAAAAAAAAAAAAAAAGATCAGGTGTTCTAGAATGCATCCAATGTGGCAAAAGTTCCTAGATTTATTGTTCAATAAATATCATTTCATGAATAAGCAGATGCTGAATAATTGACTCTTTAGTATTTTAAACCAATTAGCTCTGTTTGCTATACAAATCTTACTAATTTTCAAAAGTCTTTTTGTGCAAATGACAGTTTATTCTTTACATTTCATGTAAGAAAGAATGTGTTGAGGTGGCCTGACCAAAAACATGAAGGGATATTGCAGAAAAAAAGTTTCGATTTCTGGATTTAGCTTTACACAACTTCTGTAACACACTGTTACCCTCCAGCAAATAAGTAGAAAAACCCCCATTCACGAACACAGAATATCAGGAATGTGATTCAGCTTTAGGCAGCTTAAATATGAATTCAGATTCTCTCCCACTCCCACCATTTCATTGTCTTATAGGGGATCCAAAAGTTCTTTGGTAAAGCCAATTGGCTATTTTCAAGCTTGTGTGATCTAACAGAGCGAGCTCCAAGATATTAGTCAGGAACTGAGTACATCGGTCATTCTTTTTGAGACTGTGTGTTATTTCACATATTGACACCTCAATGTCCTTTAGGTGCAAAATGGAACTGACAACTGTACTTGCCTTGTCTCTATCAGATGGAGAGGAGAAGTAAAGCCAACTCATCAACAATGTTCAATTCAAGATTCATTTCTGTGTGCACTCAGATGACAGTGCTTATGTTCTGCATCCACCTCTGATTTGACACTTGCATGTTTGGCCTCAGCCTGGGATGAGAAGAAAATGTAAATGGAGGCCAGTAGCATTGTATGCAGTTGGTTTGCCATTGCTGAGGACCTTTTGCTCCTTTCTGATTACTTTCTGAAACTTGTGACACATTAACCCCTTCAGAAGATAGTAAGGGCATGGCCTGCACATGCCAAAACAGTGTCCTCTCCAGTGCACACATCCATGCTTGCTTTTGGGCTTTTTGTTCTGTCTGCAGCAGAAAGTGTTCTACTCAAGCCATGCCTTGAATTGGGCTCCAAAGTGAAAGAGGCTTAGCTGCTTAACACATCTCTAGCCATGTTGATGACTAGAGCATCCAAATGAGGGGAGAGTAACAGTGAGGAAAAGTATCAGGAATCAATGATAAAAAGACAACAGAAACCCCAAAGCCTCCGAATGGATACCTCTTTGGCCTAGCAGAGCAGAGAGTCAGCTTGGAGCTGGTCCTACCTGAAAACAAACTCTCAGTGATTCCTAAAAGTGAACATGTGGGACACAAATTCATCTATGTTTTCAGTTAGTGCAGCCAGAGCCTTGGAAGTCGGGCAATAGGCAGCAACAGATGGAGGGGTTTCTGCTGCAGAAAGCCTTTATTTACGTATGAAGGCTCCCTCTTGTGTGAGTGTCGACTAGTCATCTCCACTTAAACAATCCCTTTGCAGTGAATGGTTGTACTACACATAACACCTCCTTTGTCTGGGAGCCGCCAAAAAGCGATCTGCCTGTCTGCCCTCTGCCTGTGCATTTTTGTGGTGATGATCGACACAATTCCTTGCTCCGGAGACACCCCAAATTGGTTGAAAGGGTAGCCTTTATTCATTGAAAACTAGATTTTCTTGGGTAATTGAAAACTAAAGGAAGTCAGGGTGAATTGTTTTAGCTTCTACCAATGAATTTCATCTATTTATGACTTTAGAAAGATACCAATTTCACCCTTATGATTTTAGAAAGCCACAGTAAGAAAATGAAAAGGAAAAAACAGAAAGGATGAAAGAAGAGAAAAAATAGAGTTTGGGTAAACCTCAAAAAGTTATTTAGGTGTGCATGGTTTTTTTTGTTTTGTTTTGTTTTTTTGTTTTTTGTTTTTGTTTTTTTTTGCATCTGAATTGAACACTCTCCTAGCGTTTCTTGTTTCACTTTTGTTTGGAGAGGTTTGAATATCTCTCACTGTACTTTGTCTCTTCACTGGATCTCAGGCAGGATCTAGATGCACATGGACCTGCTGGGGCCTGATAATGTTTCTACCATATTGGGGTGGGGCAGGCCACAGGTTGAGGTAGAGGTGATACCACCCAATACCAGTTATGCCCATCTACCACTGCGTCATCTCCTGCTCCCTTAAGGGTTCTGCCCGCAAAGGTATCCCATACTCAGAACACCATACAGAGACATGTCACCCCTCGTGGAGGCTGAGTTTATCAGAAGAACTTGGCAATGTGCTTGAATTTTAGATTCCAAAGAGAATGACAGAGAAGAAGAACCTATTATCTATCTATTGGAACTGACATCTTTCTGTGATTAAATGAGATCATCCACTCAACAACCTAATATGGAAGATGTTTTTCTCTCCATTTTCACCGAGGAGGAAACAAAGGCTCAGAAGTTTAAGTGCCTTGCTCCTAGCTATAGATATGTAAACACCAAATGTCCCTTAGGATCCCAAGTCCACCCTTTTCATTGTAAATTATTTTTCAAACAAACGGGTCATGAACAATAAGTAGATAAATTCATAAACAAATACATTTAATTTAGTAGTTTGTGCATTTTTGCTTTCTTTTTATATTAAGTGAACCCAAAATTATCACTTAAAAGGGAAAGGGCCAAAATCTTACTGTTTCCTCCATCCTTTATTGAAGAATAATTTACATGCAATAAAATTTAGTGATTTTAAGTATACAGTTTGATGTATTTTATGTATTTTGACAATTGTGTATAGTTAGGTAGCCATCACTTTAATCAAGATGTAAAACATTTATATCTCTCTAAAACATTTCCTCGTGCTCCTTTGCTGCTAGTCCCCTCCCCTGGCCCCAGTCTCAGTCAATCACTTTTTTGCATTCTATTGCTTTGGTATCATCACAATCATTTTCAGTTTCTCAAAGGCCTCAGGACCTTTGCACATGCTGTGCTTTCTGTCAAGATCCTCCTTCTCATGCCTCATCCTTTCTTTCCCTAGCTAATGTCTTCTCGTCTTTATATCTTAGCTTAAATGCCACTTCTTCAGAGGAGCTTTTCTTGATTCTGTCTCCTCACCATATCCAAAATAAAAGATACCTTTCACTGTTTGCATTTATAGCACTTATTATTTTCCTCCACATCATATATGACAATGGCTATTTCATGGAGGTATTTATTTAATTACTATTCATCTCCCCCACTATACTTTTAAGTTCCATGAATGCAGAAAAAAATATCTACTTTGCTAATATTTATATTCTCATTTCATCACTCATCATCACTTCACTCATACATCACCTATTTTCTTGGAATATGGTGGAACTCACATATTTTAAAAATGAATTAATTGAATGAATGATTTTATCTGTATAAAAATGTTGTTGTCTTTCATAGTGCCAATGAGAAATCCACTTCCTAGTAACCTTCAGCTGTTTATGTGAGTTCTGTGTACTTTGAATATAGAGTGCCTGAAATGAATCTCATAGTTCGAATGTTCTGGGATGCAGGTCACCTGTGATTTTTAACCAACACAACTGAAAAGGAAAATCATGCTGTTAGCACATATGGACTGCAGGTTAATAAGAAGTAACTACAAACTGTCAGGCAATTAAGCCGGAAGGTAAGAGATAGGCAAAATATGAAAGCTAGGACTGCCACCTTGATTTTGCTTGCCCAAGGCATGGTTTTGGCTGCTCCTGTAGACTAGGGTTTGGAGTGGGCAGGAGAGGAGGAATGATGGGAGGTTGTGGCTTAGACTTCTACATGTGCTACCGTAAAATCCCTCTCTCTAGTGACGGTGATGATGGTGATGTTGGTGGAGCTGATGGGAGCAGTGGTCTTAGTGGTAAGAACAGTAATGCTAGCAAGTATGCACTTGACATAGTAGAAATTCTTCTCCATCTATTACATCCCACACATTTTATAATCTCCTATACCCTATGAATTGGGTCCTATGACTTCCACATTCAAGTCCCAGGTCACACTCTTGTGGAGAACCATGCTGACAGTAAAGTTGGGGTGAGGAGTGGATGGCCATGAGGGATCAAATCAGCCCTCTCTTCTACCCTGGAGCTGCCTGTGGAGAGTTTTCCTCTTTCTTTTGGGTTTACGATAGCTTACCCTTTGGCCATGCTCAGAGAATTGGGATCATCATGGTCATCGTTATAACTATTATGATCTGGGAGATTTTATGAATCACTGAAGCTGAGTATAAGAGCGAAAGTGATGTGGTTGGAGAAAGCATACATATAAAATTATGTTCAGGGCAGTAAATCAGCTCAGGGGTGACCTCAGCATTGTAACTCATGTAACGGCTTTGGTTCTGGAGGAGTCTTGAGTCATTTATAACAGACAGCTGGGGCTGGGCCCAGGGAGTTAATTTGGCCACACATTCTCTGAGAGGTTAACTATGGCTTTGGTATTTGTGAGCAGTAGTTCAGACCCCTGGCATAACCATGTACCCACATTACTCTATTTTCCTCACCAGCCCATTGGAGGTCTCTTCCCTCTGAGTAAGCTGTAGCCCAGAATGATCATTTTATCAGTGTGTTACAACTGTGAACCTTCTCCTTTTCTTCTGCACTCTACACCAGATTTTTAGTTGTGAGCAGTGGTCATTTGATGGTGATCTCCTCCAAGCTTGTGACTGAAAATACCACTGATACCCTGATGACTTTCGTTTTTTTTGTTTTGTTTTGTTTTTGAGACGGAGTCTTGCTCTGCCGCCCAGGCTGGAGGTGCAGTGGCGCCATCTCGGCTCACTGCAAGCTCCGCCTCCCAGGTTCATGCCATTCTCCTGCCTCAGCCTCCCGAGTAGCTGGGACTACAGGCGCCTGCCACCACGCCGGGGTAATTTTTTGTATTTTTTTTTTTTTTAGTAGAGACAAGGTTTCACCATGTTAACCAGGATGGTCTCGATCTCCTGGCTTCATGATCCGCCCACCTCGGCCTCCCAAAGTGCTGGGATTACAGGCGTGAGCCACTGTGCCCAGCCCCTGATGACTTTCAAATGTATACCTCCTGCCAAGACCATCCTCCAAATACAAACTTGTGCATCCAACTGCCTCACTGACATCTTCACTTGGATGTTGCAATGAACTGAATATGTCTGTCCCTCCAGAATGTATACGTTGAAATCCTAATACTCCGTGTGATGGTGTTTGGAGGAAGGGCTTTGAGGAGGTGATTAGAGCATGAGGGTGGAACTATCATGAATGGGATTTGGGTGACCTTTTAAAGGGACCCCTGAGAACTCTCTTACCCTTTTACTGACATGTCAGGATACAATGAGAAGAAGGCAGTCTGCTACTTGGAAGAGTGCCCTCACCAGAACCCAATCATTCTGGCACCTTGATCTCAGACATCCAGCTTCCAGAACTGTAGAAATAAATGTCTATTTTTTATAAGCCACCCAGTAAATGGTACTTTGTTAAAGAAGCCCAAATAGACTAAGACAGATGTCAAATGGTCATTTGAAGCCAACTTCGAAAACTGAGCTGCTGACAACTGTTCCCAAACCCATAGCCTTCCTCATCCGAATTAATGACTGCCCTACTTACCAATTGTTCAGTCCCCAAATCTTTCTTTTACATGACCCATTTTATCTATCATCAAATTCAGACACACCTACCTTCAATATATATTCAGAATCTGAATATTTCTCTCCACTTTGCTGCTCCTTGCCTCATCTAAGCCACCATTACTTCTTACCTGTCTTATTCTGATAGCTTCAAAACTAAACTCCCTGCTTCTGCTCTTGCCTCATTTAAGTCAATTTTCAACATACTATTCAGAATAAACTTGTTAAAATATAAGTCAGGTCACACCATTCCTCTGCTCCAAACCCTTCAATGACTTCTCATCTCAGGGCAAGAGCACTGATCTTGCCATAATGTGCACACAAGCACGATGTGAGCTGGTCCTTGTTACCTGCAGCACAGCTCCCTCCTACTGCCCTATTTTACTCCAGTCTGTCTGTTTTCCTTGCTGTTCCTTGTATCCCTACCTTACTGTTTTGTATTTGCCTTTCCCAGAGCCTGGAATGCCTTTCTCCCAGGTATCTCTGGGACTTGCTCCCTCACTTTCGTGGTTATAAAATAGGAGTAGCAGTTTTAGATGAGGGAGCCACATGAGGAGGGGCTAAATGGAGACATAAATTATGAGTTTCAAGTGGGGGGTATGTGGTGTTTAAGAAAAGTAGTTCAGGCAGAGGGTACGGCAAGTTCCAAGGCCTGAGGTTTGATCATGCTTGGTTTGTTTAAAGCTGACCATTGTGGCAAAGGGGACAGAGAGAGGAGATGGGATCAGATTTGGTAGGGGCCAGATCATAGAGCACCTTGAAAGATTTGGACTTTCATTCTGAGTGAGATGGGAAGCCATTGAGGGATGTTGAGTTGGTGAATCCTGTGGTTTGACTTACTTTATAGAAGGATCCCTTTGGCTTCCGTGTGTAGAATAAACTATAAGATCAATACTGGAAGCAGAGAGACCAGATAAGACAGTTGATATAGTCCAGAGGAGAAATTATGGTGGCTTGGATTTCAGTTTAACAGAATAGGTGTGAAAAGGGTCATTTGGATTCAGTCAACAAGATGTTTTAATGGATTAGTTGTGGGATATGAAAGAAAACGAGAAATCAAGGATGACTCCATATCTACTCCATGCCATCTTCTTTTGCCAAGACTCCTGTAACAGCCCCCTCATTGTTCCACCTGTATCTACTCTTGTCTCCTTACCAATCTGTTCTTTATACTTCAATAGAATGATCTTTCCAAAGCACAGTGGATTATTATTTACTGGAAAAAAAAAGATAGAACTCTCTTACGTGGCCTACATATTTGAGATCCTCCTCCCTTTCTGGTTTCATCTGTGTCTGGTCCTCTCTGTTCATTCTCTGCACTCCAGTCATCCTGGTTCTTGTCCATATTACTGTCATAATTCCTCCTACAGAAGAGTCTTTGTGTATGAGTTTCTCTTGCCCACAATGTGTTCTTCTCTCCTCTTCACTGAGTTAATTCTTACTTATGCTTCATATCTCCGTGTATTAGTCTGTTCTTATGCTGCTAATAAAGACATACCTGAGACTGGGTAATTTATAAAGGAAAGAAATAATAGACTCACAGTTCTACATGGCTGGGGAGGCCTAACAACCATGACTGAAGGTGAATGAGGAGCAAAGTCACGTCTTACGTGGCAACAGACAAGACTGTGTGTGCAAGGGGAACCATCAGATCTTGTGAGACTTATTTACTATCATGAGAACAGCACGAAAAGACCTGCCCCCATGATTCAATTACCTCACTCACACCGGGTCCCTCCCATGACACATGGGAACTATGGGAACTACAATTCAAGATGAGATTTGGATGGGGATTCAGCCTAAACCATATCACTCAGTTTAATTAATATTTCTTAAAGGATACCTTCTCCAACCTCCCTGAAAAGGTCAAACTCTCCTTCAGAGAACCATCTTCTACTCCTCGGTAGAAATGTCGACAGTTGTAGTTTTCCTTTTCATTCATTTCTTCCTTCTCTCTAAACTCTAAACCCTGGGGTGGATATATACGTATTTTTTCTTACCATTGAGCATTGCATGCCCCACACCTACTATTGTGCCTATGATGTGGTAAATTTGTTGAATGAGTGCATGAGTATTTTTCATGCAGAAATGAGTTTATTTCTTTTCATTGGTTCTCTAAACATTGAGCCTGTCTTCCTCGTATTTCTTTATCCATGATCAGCTGTACTGCTCAAGCTCCCAACTCTAGTCTGCAGAGGGACCCCACTCCTTCATTTGTGTGATTTTGTTGTAGGTTCCAGTTACACCAAGTATATGAGCAGGCATAGGACTATAGGCTACTGAGCACAACACTTTGGCAATAAATTTGGATGCCTTTTGAAGGAACCATACAATAAATCACATTTTCTTAAGGGTCTTCTTACATTAATCCTCACAGCCATACTATGAGGCAGAAAGATGGGAATTATACCCATGATAACAAGAAAAATAATTGAATGAGAACGCCTTTATTGAGGAAATTAATGGAAGCTACTTTGCTTCTGAGCAAGAAAAGAAAATTGCTGATGAGAAACTAAAGCATTCCTTTCTAAACTGTTCACATGTGGCTACTGAGCACTTTAAATGTGGCTAATTCTTTTCTTTCTTTCTTTTTATTTTTTGAGATAGAGTCTCACTCTGTTGCTGAGGGTGGAGTCCAGTGGTGCACTCTCAGGTCACTGCAGCCTCTGCCTCCCAGGCTCAAGTTATCCTCCCACCTCGCCTCCTGAATAGCTGGGACCACAGGTGCGTACCACCAAACCTGGCTAATATTTTGTTTGTTTGTTTGTTTGTTTGTTTGTTTTTGTCGAGACGGAGTTTTGCCATGATGCCCATGCTGGTCTCAGACTCCTAGACTCATGCAATCTGTCCACCTCCGCCTCCCAAAGTAGTGTTGGGATTACAGGAATGAGCCACTTTGCCTGGCCAATTCATTATTTATTTATCTATTGATTTACTTAAAGGAAAGAATGGTTGACTTTATTTGGGGGAAATCAGGAGAGGCTTCATGGATTGAGGGGAGCTTTGAGTGTAAGATTTCATCACATGACAATGGAAGAAGGGGCATTCTAAGATGAAAGAATAACAAGAGCAGGGGTACATTAAGATACAGAACGGGCGCGGTGGCTCAAGCCTGTAATCCCAGCACTTTGGGAGGCCGAGACGGGCGGATCACGAGATCAGGAGATCGAGACCATCCTGGGGGTGAAACCCCGTCTCTACTAAAAAATACAAAAAACTAGCCGGGCGAGGTGGCGGGTGCCTGTAGTCCCAGCTACTCGGCAGGCTGAGCCAGGAGAATGGTGTGAACCCAGGAGGCGGAGCTTGCAGTGAGCTGAGATCCGGCCACTGCACCCCAGCCTGGGCGACAGAGCTAGACTCCGTCTCAAAAAAAAGACAAAAAAAGATACATAATATAATCAGCAGGTGTAGGGAATAAGAAGTTGTCCAATGTGGCTTAAGATTTCTGGAATAGGGAATGGGAAGTCTCAAAGCGTTACACTGAAACATTCAAAAGCCTTATTGAAGTACATAGACCTGATCCAAATCCTGCTCTTCCATTTACCAGTTGTGCCCTTGGATAAATTGTATGACTTCTTGGCCTTCAGCTTTACCATTGTTAATTTAAAATTTTTAAAAAATTTATATTGCCATAGTTTCGGGGGTACAGGTGGTTTTTGATTACATGGATAAGTTCTCTAGTGCTGATTTCTGAGATTTTGATGCACCCATCACCCGAGAAGTGTACACTGTATACAATATGTAGTCTCTTACTCCTCACCCCCTCTCACCCTTCCCTCCTGAGTCCCCAAAGTCCATTATATTATTCTTGTGCCTATGCATCCTCATAGCTTAGCTCCCACTTACAAGTGAGAACATAACAATATTTGATTTTCCATTCCTGAGTTACTTCAGTTAGAAAAACAGCCTCCAGGTCCATCCAAGTTGCTGCCAAAGACATTATTTAATTCCTTTTCTATTCCATGGTGTGTATATATCACTTTTTCTTTATCCACTTGTTGGTTGACGGGCACTGAGGTTGGTTCCATTTTTTTTTTGCAATTGTAAATTGTGCTATATAAACATACACATACATGTGCCTTTTTCATATAATGACTTTGTTTCCTTTGGGTATATACCCAGTAGTGGGGTTGCTAGATCAAATGGCAGTTCTGCTTTTAGTTCTTTAAAGCATCTCCCTACTGTTTTCCATAGTGGTTGTACTACTTTACATTTCCACCAGAAGTGTAAGTGTTCCCTTTTCACTACGTCCACACCAACATCCATTATTTTTTGGCTTTAATTATGGCCATTCTTGCAGGGATGAGGTGGTATCCCATTGTTGTTTTAATTTGTATTTTTCTGATAGTTAGTGACACTGAGATTGTTTCATGATTTTTGGCCATTTGTTTATTTTTGTAAACAGTTGTCTATTCATGTCATTTGCCCACTTTTTGGTGGGATTATTTGCTTTTTTCTTGCTAATTTGTTTGAGCTCCTTATAGATTCTGGATATTAGTCCTTTGTTGGATGCATAGTGTGCAAATATATTTTCTCCTACTCTGTGAGTTGTCTGTTTACTCTGCTGATTATTTCTTTTGCTGTGCAGAAGCTTTTTAGTTTAATTAGGTCCCATTTATTTATTTTTGTTTTTGTTGCATTTGCTTTTGGGGCCTTAGTCATGAATTCTTTACCTAAGCCAATGTCTAGAAGAGTATTTCCAATGTCATCTTCTAGACTTTTTATGGTTTCAGGCTTTAGATTTAAGTTTTTGATTCATTTTGAGGTGATTTTTGTATATGGTGAGATATTAGAATCCAGTTTCTTTCTTCTACATGTGGCTTGCCAGTTTTCCCAGCACCAATTATTGAATAGGGTGTCCATTCCTCAATTTGTGTTTTTGTATGCTTCATCAAAGATCAGTTAGATAGAAGTATTTGGCTTTATTTCTGGGTTCTCTGTTCTGTTTCATTGCTACTGAATTCGTTTATCAGATCTAGGAGCGTTTTGGATGAGTCTTTAGGGTTTTTCTAGGTATATAATCATATCATTGGTGAATAACAACAGTTTGACTTCCTCTTTTCCAACTTGGAAGTCCTATATTTCTTTCTCTTGTCTGATTGCTCTGGGCTAGGACTTCCAGTACTATTTGAATAGAAGTGGTGAAAGTGGGCATCCTTGTCTTGTTCCACTTTTCAGGGGGAATGCTTTCAACTCTTCCCCACTCAGTATGCTGTTGACTGTGGGTTTGTCATATATGGTTTTAATTACTT
This sequence comes from Rhinopithecus roxellana, assembly GCF_007565055.1. Lineage (NCBI taxonomy): Eukaryota > Metazoa > Chordata > Mammalia > Primates > Cercopithecidae > Rhinopithecus > Rhinopithecus roxellana. The sequence goes on from NC_044550.1 coordinate 51,083,091, forward strand.
TGAGGTATGTCCCTTCTATGCCTGTTTTGTTGAGGGATCTTATAAAGGGATGCTAGATTTTATCAGATGCTATTTTGCATCTATTGAGATGATCATATGATTTTTGTTTTTAATTCTGTTTATGTGATGTATCGCATTTATTGACTTGCATATATTAAGCCATCCCTGCATCCCTGATATGGAAACCACTTGATCATGATGTATTATCTTTTTGATATGCTGTTGGATTTGGTTAGCTAGTATTTTGTTAAGGATTTTTGCATCTATGTTCATCAGAAATATTGGTGTATAGTTTTCTTTCATTGTTAAGTCCTCTCCTGGTTTTGGTATTAGGGTGATACAGGCTTCATAGAAAGATTTAGGGGGGATTCCCTCCTTTTGTGTCTTTTGGAAAAGTGTCAGTAAGCATTGGTACCAATTCTTCTTTGAATGTTTGATAGAATTCAGCTGTGGATCCATCTGGTCTTGTTTTTTGTTGTTGTTGTTGGCAATTTTTTTTTTTATTATTATTGATGTAGTGTCGCTCCTTGTTATTGGTTTGTTCAGGATTTTTATTTCTTGCTGATTTAATCTAGGAGGCTTGTATAATTCCAGGAATTCATCCATCTCCTCTAGATTTTCTAGTTTTGTGCATAAGGTGTTCATAGTAGATTTGAGTTATCTTTTGCATTTCTGAGGTATAAGTTTTAATATCACCAGTTTCACTTCTTTATTTTTTATTATACTTTAATTTCTGGGATACAGAGTGCAGAACGTGCAGGTTTGTTACATAGGCATAATTGTGTCATGGTGGTTTGCTGTACCCATCAACCCGTTATCTACATTAAGTATTTCTTCTAGTGCTATCTCTCCCCTTTCTCCCCACCCCTGACAGGCCCCAGTGTGTGATATTCCCCTCCCTGTGCCCTTGTGTTTTCATTGTTCAACTCCCACTTATGAGTGAGAAAATGTGGTGTTTGGTTTCTTGTTCCTGTGTTAGTTTGCTGAGGATGATGGTTTCCAGCTTCATCCATGTCCCTGCAAAGGACATGAACTCATCCTTTTTTATGGCTGCATAGTATTCCATGGTATATATTTGCCACATTTTCTTTATCCAGTCTATCATTGATGGGCATTTGGGTCGGTTCCAAGTCTTTGCTATTGTGAATACTGCTGCAGTAAACATAGGTGTGCATGTGTCTTTATAGTAGAATGATTTATAATCCTTTGGGTATATGCCCAGTAATGGGATTGCTGGGTCAAATGGCATTTTTGGTTCTAGATCCTTGAGGAATCGCCACACTGTCTTCCTCAATGGTTGAACCAGTTTCATTCCCATCAACAGTGTAAAAGCATTCCTATTTCTCCAGGTCCTCTCCAGCATCTGTTGTTTCCTGACTTTTTAATGATCGCCATTCTAACTGCCATGAGATGGTATCTCCTGGTGGTTTTGATATGGATTTCTCTAATGACCAGTGATGGTGATCTTTTTTTTATGTTTGTTGGCCATATAAATGTCTTCTTTTGAGAGGTGTCTGTTCATATCCTTTGCCCAATTTTTGGTGGGGTTGTTTGTTTTTTTCTTGTAAATTTGTTAAAATTCCTTGTAGATTTTGAATATTAGTCCTTTGTCAGATGAGTAGATTACAAAAATTTTCTACCATTCTGTAGGTTGCCTGTTCACTCTGATGATAGTTTCTTTTGCTGTGCAGAAGCTCTTTAGCTTAATTACATCCTATTTGTCAATTTTGGCTTTCATTACCATTGCTTTTGGTGTTTTAGTCATGACGTCTTTGCCCATGCCTCTATCCTGAATGGTATTGCCTAGGTTTTCTTCTGGGGTTTTTAATGGTTTGGGGTCTTATGTTTAAATCTTTAATCCATCTTGAGTCAATTTTTGTATAAGGTATAAGGAAGGGGTCCAGTTTCAGTTTTCTGCATATGGCTAGCCAGTTTTCCCAACACCACTTATTAAATAGGGAATCCTTTCCCCATTTCTTGTTTTTGCCAGGTTTATCAAAGATCAGATGGTTGTAGATGTGTGGTGTTATTTCTGAGGCCTCTGTTCTGTTCCATTGGTCTATATATCTGTTTTGGTACCAGTACCATGCTGTTTTGGTTACTGTAGCCTTGTAGTATAATTTGAAGTCAGGTAGCACGATGTCTCCAGCTTTGTTCTTTTTGCTTAGGATTGTCTTGGCTATATGGGCTCTTTTTGGTTTCATATAAAATTTAAAGCAGTTTTTTCTAATTCTGTGAAGAAAGTTGATGGTAGCTTGAAGGAAATAACATTGAATTAATAGATTACTTCGGGCAGATGGCCATTTTCACAATATTGATTCTTCCTATCCATGAACATGGAATGTTTTTCCATTTGTTTGTGTCCTCTCTTATTTCCTTGAGCAGTGGTTTGTAGTTCTCCTTGAAGAGGTCCTTCACATCCCTTGTAAGTTGTATTCATAGGTATTTTATTCTCTTTTTAGCAGTTGTGAATGGGAGTTCACTCATGATTTGGCTCTGTTTGTCTATTATTGGTGTATAGGAATGCTCGTGATTTTTGCACATTGATTTTATATCCTGAGACTTTGCTGAAGTTGCTTATCAGCTTAAGGAGATTTTTGGGCTGAGATGATGGTGTTTTCTAAGTATACAATCATATCATCTGCAAACAGAGACAATTTGACTTCCTCTCTTCCTTGATCCACTTGATCATGGTGGATAAGCTTTTTGATGTGCTGCTGGGTTTGGTTTGTCAGTATTTTATTGAGAATTTTCACATCAATGTTCATCAGCAATACTGGCCTGAAATTTCTTGTTCTGTTGTGTCTCTGCCAGGTTTTGATATCAGAATGATGCTGGCCTCATAAAATGAGTTAGAGTGGATTCCCTCTTTTTCTATTGTTTGGAATAATTTTAGAAGGAATGGTACCAGCTCCTCTTGGTACCTCTGGTAGAAATTGGCTATGGATCAGGCTTTTTTTGGTTGGTAGGCTGTGAATTACTGCCTTAACTTCAGAACTTGTTATTGGTCTATTCAGCGATTTGACTTATTCCTGGTTTAGTCTTGGAAACGTGTATGCATCCAGGAATTTATTCATTTCTTCTAGATTTTCTAGTTTATTTGCATAGAGGTGTTTATAGTACTTTCTGATGGTAGTTTGTATTTCTGTGGGATCAGGGGTGATACGGTCTTTATCATTTTTTATTGTGTCTATTTGATTCTTCTCTCTTCTTTATTAGTCTGGCTAGCAGTCTATCTATTTTGTTAATCTTTTCAAAAAACCGGTTCCAGGATTCATTGATTTTTTGAAGGGTTTTTTGTGTCTCTATCTTCTTCAGTTCTGCCCTGATCTTAGCTATTTCTTGCCTTCTGCTAGCTTTTGATTTGTTTACTCTAGCTTCTCTAGTTCTTTTAATTGTGATGTTAGGGTGTCAATCTCACTTTCTCCTGTGGGCATTTAGTGCTATAAATTTCCCTCTAAACACTGCTTTAGCTGTGTCCCACAGATTCTGATACGTTGTGTTTTTGTTCTCACTGGTTTCAAAGAACTTATTTATTTTTGCCTTAATTTTGTTATTTACCCAGTATTCATTTAGGAGCTGGTTGTTCACTTTCCATGTAGTTGTGCAGTTTTGAGTGAGTTTCTTAATCCTGAGTTCTAATTTGATTGCACTGTGGTCTGAGAGACTGTTATGATTTCCATTCTTTTGCATTTGCTGTGATATGTTTTACTTCTGATTATGTGGTCAGTTTTAGAATAAGTGAAATGTGGTTCTGAGAAGAATGTATATCCTGCTAATTTGGGGTGAGAGTTCTGTAGATGTTTATTCAGTCTGCTTGGTCCAGAGCTGAGTTCAAGTTCTGAATATCCTTCTTAATTTTCTGTCTTGTTAATCTGTCTAATATTGATAGTGGGGTGTTAAAGTCTCCCACTATGATTCTGTGGGAGTCTGTGTCTCTCTGTGGGTCTGTAAGAACTTGCTGTATAAATCTGGGTGCTCATTTATTGGGTATATATATATATTTAGAATAGTTAGCTGTTCTTGTTGCAATAATCCCTTTACCATTATGTAATGCCCTTCTTTGTGTTTTTATATCTTTGTTGGTTTAAAGTCTGTTTTATCAGAGAGTAAGATTGCAACCCCTGCTTTCTTTTTGCTTTCCATTTAATTGGTAAATATTCTTCCATCCTTTTATTTTGAGCCTATGTGTGTCTTTGCCCATGAGATGGGTTTCCTGAATACAGCACACCAAGGGGTCTTGACTCTTGATCCTATTTACCAGTCTGTGTCTTTTAATTGGGGCATTTAGCCAGTTTACAGTTAAGGTTAATAATGTTATGTGTGAATTTGATCTTGTTATTTTGATGCTAGCTGGTTATTTTGCCCGTTAGAATGTTTTCTTCATAGTGTCGATGGTCTTTACAATGTGGCATGTTTTTGCAGTGGCTGGCACTGGTTGTTCCTTTCCATATTTAGTGCTTCCTTAAGGGACTCTTGTAAGACAGGCCTGATGGTGCCCAAATCTCTCAGCATTTGCTTGTCTGTAAAGGATTTTATTTCTCCTTTGCTTTTGAAGATTAGTTTTGCTGGATATGAAACTCTGGATTAAAAATTCTTTCTTTAAGAATGTTGAATATTGGTCCCCATTGTCTTCTGGCTTGTAGAGTTTCTACAGAGAGATCTGCTGTTAGTCTGATGGGCTTCCCTTTGTGGGTAACCCGACCTTTGTCTCTGGCTGCCCTTAACATTTTTTCCTTCATTTCAACCTTGGTGAATCTGATGATTTTGTGTCTTGGGGTTGGTCTTGTTGAGGAGTATCTTTGTGATATTCTCTGTATTTCCTGAATTTGAATTTTTGCCTATCTTGCTAGGCTGGGGAAGTTCTCCTGGATAATATTCTGAAGAGTGTTTTCCAACTTGGTTCCATTCTCCTCATCATTTTCATGTACACCAATCAAACTTTACTTTGATCTTTTCACATAGTCCCATATTTCTTGGAGGCTTTGTTCATTCCTTTTCATCATTTTTCTCTCTAATCTTGTCTTCATGCACTACTTCAGTAAGTTGATCTTCAATATCTGATACCTTTTTTCTGCTTGATTGATTCAGCTATTGATACTTGTGTATGCTTCATCAACTTCTCATGCTGTGTTTTTCAGCTCCGTCAGGTCATTTATGTTCTTCTCTAAACTGATTATTCTAGTTAGCAGTTCCTGTAATCTTTTATCAAAATTCTTAGCTTTCTTGCTTTGGGTTAGAACCTACTCCTTTAGCTTGAAGTAGTTTGTTATTACCCACTTTCTGAAGCCTACTCTGCCAATTTGTCAAACTCATTCTCTGTCCAGTTTTGTTTCCTTGCTGGTGAAGAGTTGTGATGTTTTGGAGGAAAAGAGGCCTTCTAGTTTTTGGACTTCTCAGCATTTTTCCCCTGGATTTTCCTCATCTTCGTGGATTTATCTACCTTTGATCTTTGATGTTGGTGACCTTCAGATGGCATTTTCGCATGGGTGTCCTTTTTCTTTATGTTGATGCTATTGCTTTCTTTTTGTTAGTTTTCCTTCTAACAGTCAGGCCCCTCTGCTGCAAGTTTGCTGGAGATCCACTCCAGACCCTGTTTGCCTGGGTATCACCAGTGGAGGCTGCAGAATAGCAAAGATTGCTGCTTGTTCCTTCCTCTGGAAGCTTCATCCCAGAGGAGCACCCAACAGATGCCAGCCAAACCTCTTCTGTATGAGGTGCCTGTCGACCCCTGCTAAGAGATATCTTCCAGCCAAGAGGCATGGGGGTCAGGAACCCACTTGAGAAGGCAGTCTGTCCCTTGACAGAACATGAACACTGTGCTGGGAGATCTGCTGCTCTCTTCAGAGCCAGCAGGCAGGAACCTTTAAGTCTGCTGAATCTGCATCCACATTTGTCCCTTCCCCCAGCTCCTCTGTCCCAGGGAAATAGGGGTTTTATCTATAAGCCCCTGACGGGGGCTGCTGCCTTTCTTTCAGAGATGCCCTGTCCAGAGAGGAGGAATCTAGAGAGGCAGTCTGGCCACAGCGACTTTGCTATTCTGCAGTGGGTTCTGCACCTAGTTCGAACTTCCCAGCAGCTTTGTTTAAACTATAAGCAGAAAACCACCTTCTCAAGCCTCTCTAGTGGTGGATGCCTCTCCCCCCACCAAGCTCAAGCATCCCAGGTTGACATCCCAGGTTGACTGTGCTGGCAGCAAGAATTTCAAGAATTTCACTGGGCTCCGTGGGGGTCGATCCACTGAGCAAGACCACTCGGCTGCCTGGCTTCAGTCACCTTTCCAGGGGAGCGAACAGTTCTGTCTCTCAGGTGTTACAGGTGCCACTGGGGTACAAAACAAACAAACAAACAAACAAACAAACAAACAAACAAACAAAAAACTCATGCAGCTAGCTTAGTGTCTGCCCAAACGGCTGCCCAGTTTTGTGCTTGAAACTCAGGGCCCTGGTGGTGTGGACCCCCGAGGGAATCTCCTGGTCTGCAGGTTGTGAAGACCATGGGAAAAGCCTAGTATCTGGGCCGGACAGAACCATCCCTCATGGCTTCCCTTGGCTAGGGGAGGGAGTTCCCTGACCCCTTGTGCTTCCCGGGTGAGGTGACACTCCATCCTGCTTCTGCTCGCTCTCCATGAGCTGCACCCACTGGCTAACCAGTTCCAGTTAGATGAACCAGGTACCTTAGTTGGAAATACAGAAATCACCTGCTTTCTGCGTTGATTTCACTGGGAGCTGTAGAGGGGTGCTGTTCTTATTTAGCCATCTTACCAGCTCCTTCCTCCAGTTTCATTTCTAACTGAGCTTATTTGTATTTTCTCTCTTCTTTTGTTTCTGATTTATCTCACTAATGATCTATGAATTTAGTTTACCTTTTCAAAAAACCAGTTTTTTGCTTCATTTACCTTTTGTGTTTTTTTTTCTTTTTTTTCAATTTCATTTAGTTCTTCTCTGATAATTGTTATTTCTTTTCTTCTGTTGGGTTTGGGTTTGAATTGTTCTTGTTTATCCAGTTCCTTGAGGTGTGACATTAGGTTGTCTATTTGTGCTTTTTCAGACTTTTTGATGTACACATTTAATGCTATGAACTTTCCTCTTAACACCACTATTACTCCATTCCAGTGGTTTTGAGAAGTTGAGTCACTGTTATTCATTTCAAAGAATTTTGAAATTTCCATCTTGATTTCACTAACCCCAAAATTATTCCAGAGCAGATTATTTCATTTCCATGTATTTGTATAGTTTTGAGAATTCTTTTTGAAATTGATTTCCAGTTTTATTCCATTGTAGTCTGAGAAGATACTTGATATGATTTCAGTTTTCTTAAATTTATTGAGACTTGTTTTGTGGCTAAAATAAAGTCTATCTTTGAGAATGTTCTATGTGCTGATGAAAACAATGTGTATTCTGCAGTTGTTGGGAAGAAGTTTCTGTAAATACCTATTAAGTTCATTTGTTCTAGGGTATAGTTTAAGTCCACTGTTTCTTTGTTGACTTTCTGTCTTGATGATCTATCTAGTGTTGTCAGTATTGAAGTCCCCCACAATTATTGCATTGCTATCTTGAAATGTAACTGATTCTAATTGAGATTTGTTGTAAGCATCAAAAGGCACACTAGATTTAGAAAAGTTATTATAGAATGTTGATTACATGCTGAAATAACATCTTGGATATATTGAATCAGATAAAATATATTATGTGTAGTAGTTTGAATAATGACCCCCAAAGATATCAGATTTTAATCCTTGGAACTTAAACTGTTACTCTACTTAGAGAAAGAATTTTTGCAGATATGATCAAACTTAATTAATTTTGCAAATATGATCAAAGGATCTTGAGATAGGGAGATGATTCTGGATTATCCAAGTGGGCCCTAAATGCAGTCACATGTATCCTTATAAGAGGAAGGTAGAGGGAGTCAGACATGCATATGGAGGAGAAAGTGATGTGAAGATGGAAGCAGAGATGAGTGATGTGGCCACAAGTCAAGAAATGACAGCAGCCACCAGAAGCTGGTAGAGGCGAGGAACGATCCTCCCTAGAGCCTCTGGAGAAAGCGCAGTCCTGCTGACATTTTGATTTCAGCCTAGTGGTACTGATTTTGGGCTTCTGGCTTCCAGAACTCCAAGTAAATACGTATGTTGTTGTTTTAAGCCCCCAAGTTTGTTGTGCTTTGTTGCAGCATATGCAGGAAATGAATACATTATTAAAGTTAATTTAACCTATTTAATTTTACTTTTTTAAAAACGAGAGTACTAGTTAATTTAAAATTACATATGTGGCTCACAGTATATTTCTCTTGGACAGTGCTGCTTTAGACCATATGAAGTGTAATTGTAAAGATGACAATGACCAGCTGCTCTCTAAATCTGTAGTGGACAGAATAAAAGCTAATGAGTTGAGTATGCAAAGAGTTTAAATATATAAAAAAGGATAAACTAGGTTTAATGGCTCCTAAATATTGAAATTCACAAACAGAGGCCCTGAAACGTCTGTACCCACGAATCTTAGAAAATAGGAGCAGCAGCCATGTCAGTCAACTTTTCTATAGAACTGTCTGGAAGATAGGACTGGGATTGGATAACTATTTGAAATCCTGTCTCCACTTGACTCACACTAAATTGTTGAAATTATAAGGCAAAGTATTTTCCACGATCAAGTTTATTTCTACTTCTGTCTGGAACTGTCATCTACTTCAGTGGTGCTGAATAAGCAAATCAAGGATAATGAAGCCAAGAACAAACTAAACCTAGTTAGACTCTAATGTCAGAGTGAACAGACTGGGATAAAATTCTTGTACTAGAGCGTGTCAAGGTACTTGGCCATAATGGAACCTTTGAGTGAGTAACATGATCTGCCTGAGCCTCAATTTTATCATCTATAGAATGGATACAGTAATATCTATCTTGAGTTTGTTCTAAAGATTGGAAATAATATATGTAAGCTATATGACACATAATAGAAGCATAGTACATATCCATATTTTATTTATTATTTGTATTGAGGTTTTTCGCATTGATATAGTGAATGAATAGAAGTAATGATTTCAAACTGAACTTTCCCGAGATGGCATCATATTATCTAGTGTGGTTAGCAAAGGTGGAGGTATGGCTTGTATAAAGTTGTAGTCAGCAGTTTTCTGGATTTGTAATAGACTGGCATTGCAGCCAGACTTGAAACTGTTTTTCTATGGAATTTAAACTCTGCCTGGAGTAGTCTCTGTTCTACAGAAGTGAAGGTTACTAAGTAGCCCAAATGGTTACCTAAATAGTTACCATTAAGGCACTTTTCTAGAGAATTTTTAATGAGTATACCAATTAACTTAATTTTAATAGCAACCTACAGTAGTCCTCCCTTACTCTGTTTCAGTTATCCGTCCAAAAGTGTTAAATGAAAAATGTCAGAAATAAATAATTCATCAGTTTTAAATTGCACACCATTCTGAGTAATGTGATAAAACCCTGCTCTGTCCTGCTCCATCTCTCTTAGGACATGAATCAGCCCTTTGTTCAGCGTAACCATGCTGCATATGCTACCTGCTTGTTAGTCACTTAGTAGCTGTCTCAGTTATCAGATGAAAAGAAGCAGTACAGTTGTGTACCCCATAACAAAGTTTTGATCAGTAATGGACCACATATACGACATTGCTCCCATAAGATTATAATGCACCTGAAAATTTTCTATCACCTAGAGATATAAGCACAATGCATTTTTTCTGTGTTTAGATATATTTAGATACATAAATATTTACCATTGTGTTACAATTCCCTATGGTAACATGCTATGCAGATTTGTAGCCTGAGACCAATAGGCTGTGCTATATAGCTTAGGTGTGTAGTAGACTATACCATTTAGGTTTGTGTAAGTATAGACTGTGATATTTGCACAATGACAAAGTTGCCTAATCATGCATTTTTCAGGACATACGCCTGTCATTCAGCAACATATGTCTGTATATATAGGGTTTAGTGTGATCGCAGTTTCAGGCATCTGCTGGAGGCCTTGGGACATATCATCCATAGATAAGGGGGTATAAATGTATGTGGTAGATACTATTATTATCATTTCCTTTTAATAGAAGAAGAAATTGAGACACAGGGAGCAAAAGTACTTTGCTTAATGCAAGCACTTATTAAAGACTGAGATGGGGATTTGAACTCAGTCTATCTAGCTTGAATATCCTAGCTATTATAGCTGCTGTACTGTATATGTATACTGCCTTTTATAGAGTATGAATCCTTCAAGACAGACCAAGCTATTAACAAGTGCTCATTGATGATGGCTTCAGTTCACGAACCTCACATATTTATTGGACACATATTATTTGTAACATATTGTGCAAGACTTCAAAGGAGCACAAAGACAAATAAGACAGCATCTCTCCTCGAGGAGTTCACAATGTAACATGCAAGATGGTTATGTTAGCAATAAATTATGATGCAAAAAATCAAAGTCACTGTGAACCAGAGGTGTAAGCAACTACCATTGTATAAGAGCCTCTCCCATGGGCTCCCAAATCCCATATGAAGACCTATATTGCATGTATCATGCTTGAATGAGATCATCTGTCCAGTTCTTAGTCTTCCTTGCTAGGCTAGGACAATAGGCATTATGTCTTATTCATCTTTATTTTCCATGTATCTATCAAATTCTCTGGCATCTAGTGGGTTGTCAGTATTATTTATGGAACACATGAATAAGTGAAAAAATTGATGCAGAGGAGAAGTCGAGCAAAGAACTTGGAGTAGCCAGCAAAGCTGGACTACAACATTGGCTTTGAGGTAGAGTTTGGAAGATAAGGAAGATTTTGATAGGAGAAAAAGCGGGACTTAAGGCAAGGCAGTGCATAGGATAGATCAGGCAGAAGGACAGTATAAACAGAAGCTTGATGAGGTGGAAGTGGTTTATCAGACCAGTGTATTGTAACGTGATAAAGGCCTGTGGTTGTGTTGACCAAAGCTAAGGTCAAGGACAGAACTAATAATAGTTGTCCCAATAATTGAGGCAAATCCCCTAAACAACGTGGTATGGAGAAAAACAATTTGATGAGTGCTTGAATTATTTTGAATAATAAACACATATCATTTATTGAGTACTTATTCCATGTCCATTATTTCACAGATAGTAGTTCATCCTCACAGCATCATGTATCTGCTTATTTTACACTAAAGTTCAGTGTAGATGACTTGTCCACATAGCTCATATGAGGTGGAGTCAGGATTTGAGTCCAGGTCCTTCTGAGTCCAAGGCTCATGATACCTATATCATGTAGACCTGACACAGTATGTGTATATTTATTAAACTTATATATTTTCTTTATCTTTCATTTTTTCTTTTGTATGTACTTAAAATCTGCATTGGTTAGTAAGGGTTCAGAAATGCTTGAGACTGAAGTTGAATCAGGAAAGCAAGATTTTTTTGTTTTTATATCCTTCAGCAAAGCAGGAGGCTGCAGCTCATTGGAACTCATCTTCCTATATACTCAAGTGTCTCCAGAGAATTCTGAAAGCTGGGCATGAATATGTAGACATGCAAAAAATGACCAAGGCAGATGTTACACTGATCTCTACTGGGCCATTTTACATCATAGTAGCTAATATACAGCACCTTTTTTGGCTGCCAACATTTTTTTGTTCCTGTTTATCAACCTCCTTTTATTTCTATCCCCCACTACCAGGCCCTTACATTTACATTTTTCTCTGTGTCCCCAGAAGAAGCTTACTTTTAATTTTTCTCTTTTACAGAGCAGGTTAATGAAAGCCTGTCCAATGAATGCAGAGTTGGCAGAACTCATTGGTTTCAAGCTGCTGTGACAGGTGAACACTCAGATCTCCCTGGACCCCACCTCATCACTACTTCTACAGTCTCTGATATGTTACCTTTATAATAAGCCTGTGCACTGTGGATAACTCTATGGAAATTTTAGAAAGTCAAAAACCTATTATTGGCCAGTGGGTTCTCTTTAATTACCTGAAATCCAGTGCCAGGGAGGTGTCAGTGTGTAGTGGCATATCCTTTGTTTTCTCTTCCTTTACACTGATGGCACTGCTGAGCTCCTGCCAGAGGGTCAGGTTCTCTAACGTTTTCTTTAGTTGTCATGATGAAGTAATCCACCCAAGGTATAGCTTGGATTCAACTAGACCCATTTATTCATTCACTCCTCAGATATTTATTGAATGCTGGGCATCACATAAAGCAATAGGGTTATGACAGTGGGCTCCTTGCCTTCATGGAAACTACATTGAAGTGAGGAGAATGACAGTGAACAAGGAGACTTTCAAACAATATTATTACAGATTGACGCATCTGCTATGAAAAAATAAGGGGATGGAACAGAAAGGAGCCGTGGAAGGCCCCATTAGAGAGCTGGTCAGTGAAGGCCTTTCTGAAGAGGTTGTCACTGGTGGGCTTAAGCCTGAAGCGAAAAAAAAAATTAACCATGAGGAGAGTTGGGGGAAAGCATTCTAGAATAACACATGGGAAATTCTGGTAGTGGGAAAAGAGCACTCAAGAACTTAAAAGGAGCTCAGTGTGGTCAGAGCAGAGAAATAAGAATGGAAAATGGTAGCAGTTTAAGTTGCAGGAGTCAGCAGGAGGTAGATCACATAGAACACTGCAGGCCATGGTAAGGAGATTGCATTTTACTTGAAGACTACTGGGATTCATTCAAGGATTTTAAGCAAGCAAGTGACATATTTATATATACATCCTGTGTCCCAAAGCAAAATATGATTCGTACAAATATAATAGGAGGCAAGATGATAGATATTGTGTTCAAAACAGTTTATTTAGTAAAGATTCCAGCAACCAGGTCTATATTGGAAATAAATAGATGGGCCTGTTTGGGGGAGTTTAACTATAGTACAGAAGGCTAGTGGTGCAACAAAATTCATTCCCCTTCCCTAGTGTGGAGCTGTCAGTGGAAGAAGCCTGCCCAGCCAGGGACTACATTTCCCCGCCTCCCTTGTATCCATGTATAGCCATGTGACTAGTTTTCATTAATAGAATGTGGGTGGAAGTAATGCGTGATTTATTTCTCGATTGGAACGTTTAAGAAGTGCATAGGCTTTTATCCACAGATAGGGGAAGAGGATTCTAGAGCTCTAAGGATTTGTGGATCCCAAGGTGGGAGAAAGCTGACTTCTGTTTTTTGTTTATTTGTTTGTTTTTTGAGATGGAGTCTCACTCTGTCACCCAGGATGGAGTGCAGTGGTGCAATCTTGGCTTACTGCATGCTCCCTCTTGCAGGTTCATGCCATTCTTCTGCCTCAGCCTCCCGAGTAGCTGGGACTACAGGTGGGTGCCTGATTTAATTGTGCTAAGACATGTGGGGGATTTGGGGCTTTGGCAGCTGGCATTTTCCTAACCAAGTTGAGATCCTATTTGAACATTTCCTTTTGCTTCTAAGTTACCCAAATATTGCCAGCAATGTTTCCAAAGTATATTTCAAGTACCTAGACCTATTTTTCCTGAGTCAGAGATTACCAGCTATCTAACAAAAATCAGACCCCCTTTTTGGTAACAGAGCTACTTGAAAACCTCCTTAGTGTTTATTTTTGTTTGTTCTCCCTCCACTCCCCCCACAATTAGAATGTGAGTAGAAGTGATGTGTGCTGCTTCCAGGCCTAGCCCATGAAAACTTGTCCCATGTGTTTCTCCAGGCCCTTTACTCATTTGGATGATTAGGATGCGGCCTCCTAGAGCGACTTTAGTAGTCACATGATAATGGCAGAGCAGCTATTGGCCTGGGCTCCTGAGTGACCTCATGGAGGAGTAGTTGTTCTGCTGAGGACCATACCAATCCTGGACAGTCATAGGAATGAGAAAGTAAAATAATGTTCTATGATAGGCAGTGATGGGGCTATTACTTTGGAAAAGGTGCTCAAGGAAGGCATTTAAGGTGAATGACAAGAAGAAACCAGTTATGCAAAAGCTAGGGGAGAAAGCAGTTTAGTCAGAAAGAGAAGTTATGCAAAAGCTCTAAGGTGGGAAAGAGTTTGGTATGTTGAAGATGACTGAAGGCCAAAGTGGCTGGAACAGATAAGAAAAAGGAAATAGTATATAGAAGAATGGTAGACAGGCTGGGTGCAGTGGCTCATGCCTGTGATCCCAGCACCTTGGGAGGCTGAGTTGAGTGGATCACCTGAGGTCAGGAGTTCAAGACCAGCCTGGCCAACATGGTGAACCCTGTCTCTACTAAAAATACAGAAATTAGCTGGGCATGGTAGCATGAGCCTGTAGTCCCAGCTACTCAGGTGGCTGAGGCAGGAAAATAGCTTGAAAATGGCACCAAGCCGAGATGGTGCCATTGCACTCCAATCTGGGCAGCAAGAGTGAAACTACATCTCAAAAAAACAAAACAAAATGAAAACAAGAATGGTAGACAGGACTCAAATCATGAAGTCTGAAATTTATTCTAAATTTGAAAGCGGAGTTTTGTTTTTGTTTTATTTTATTGTTTATATTTATTTATTATTATTTAATTTTTATAGATTTAGGGGGTGCAAGTACAATTTTGTTTTATGGATTTATTGTGTGGTAGTTAAGTCTGGGTTTTTAGTGTAGTCATCACCTGAATATTGTACATTGTACATAATTGGTAATATCTCAACCTCTTCTCCCTCCCACCCTCCCAGCTTTTGGAGTCCCTGATGTCTGTTATTCCACTCTCTATGTCCATGTATACACATTGATTAGCTCCCACCTATAAATGAGAATGTGCAGTATTTAACTTTCTGAATTATTTATTTTAAGGTAATAGCCTCCAGTTCAGTCCGTTTGCTGCAAAAGACACAATTTCATTCTTTTTTATGACTGGGTAATATTTCATGGTATATATATGTGTGCATGTATATATATGTATACACACACACACATATTTTCATTATCCAGTCATCCACTGATGGACACTTAGGTTGATTCCATGGCTTTGTTATTGTAAATAGCACTGAAAGCAATTTTGTTGGCTAGTATGTTTGTTTTATGCAGTGTTTGAGCTCTTTGGCTGCTGTGGGTGATGGATTGTGCTGATGTAAGAGTGGAAGCCAGTGGTCTTGTCAAGAGGCTGTGAAGTTGTTCATGTGATGGTTGGTGGTGGCTTGTACTAGCTGGTAGCTAATGAGATGAAGAGAAGTACATAGATTTACATGTATTGGAGGAGATGTCAGCAGGGCTTGTAGCTTAGGAAACATAGAAGGAATTACATATCTAGAAGGATATGGCTTGTGCATTATTGTGGTCCACAGGATCACACACAGGGTAAAGTATCTACATACTTCATTTGGAATTATTCTGCATGAGAAATGTATCTATTTCCCCCATTTATTTATTTATTCAGTCATTTAAAACATTATATACTTGTTGATACTTATTTTATATTTTGAGTTAAAATCCAATACTTTGTTATTGCAGCTTTAGCTCTTGGGAGTTCTTTCGGTTGGCTCCTGTGTTCGTTCAATATTCTCCCAACATTGGAGGTTATTTTGAGTACTTCCTAACTTTCTATCAGACTCCAGGATCATCTCAGATATTCCTTCTCCCAGTCCTAGAATTAGCCATATCCCCAAAGAGCCTTCTTTTATTGAAGATTCATATTAGAAGCCAATGTCTGTATTCAAGGGGTGCTTATTGCTACTGCGGTGTCATTGCTCCTAGGCCCTCAAGAGCCTTTTATCTAGCTCACAATTTTGTACATCAGCCATTTGAGCTGGGCGCTTCTACTGGTCTGACTGAATTCAGCTGATTTCATCTGGGCTTGCTTATACATCCGTGGTCATCTGGTAGGTTGTCACAGGCTTTATGATAGCCTCAGCTGGCAAAATTGGGATACCTGTCACGTTTTTCAATATGGTCTTTCATCCTCCAGCACTCTAGCCTAAGCTTGTGCACGTGATGACAGGATTCATTAGTAGTAGGAACAAAAACACACAAAAATATCTGGAGTTATAGTATGGAAACCTACCCAGTAATGCCACTGTTACACTGTATTGGCCAAAGCAAGTCAGAAATTTAGCCTAAGCTCAAGGGGTGGAGAAGTAAACTCTATACCTTGATAGGAACATCTGCTAATAATTGTGGCTGTATTTATAATTTTCTACCTATGAGTTATGTATAAATGGTAAACACTGGAGAAAGTATTCCTGAGAGCTAAGACGAAACACAGTCAATCAGAATGGGTGATTTGTGGGATCATGGCCTCAAAGAATAAGGCAGGACTTCCAGTGCTGAATAGAGAGGTATTACACTCCTGATGAGAATAAAAAATAAGATTGGCTGGTTGTTAACCTACTCACTTAGTTTGGCCTAGAAATAGAAATTGTTAGGTAGGAAGAGAAGCAAGGAAAGCAGGTAAGATCAGATGCTTTAAGGAGAGATCCTAGAAAGGAGAGCTTGCAGTCATAGATTTCTAGAGCAGCCATGATCAAAATTGACAGATGTGAAGGAGAAAGAAAGGACAGAGATCACGATGGACCTTGTGATCCAAGAGGGACTGAAATCTTTACAAGGCTTCCCTTTTGCAGGATTACTTGAAAAATTGTCTGTAAATGTTGATAACTATCCCATTTTTACACTTTTTTCCTCATAATTTACTTTGAATATTTTGTAAGGTTGTTCATGATCTACTTGGAAATATTTGTGTCACCAAGAAAGCAGTCTGAAATGTCAGTAGACTGGCCACCTGCAGTCTCCCTACTCCAACATAAATTATCATTTAATATTTGGAGTATGTAATATTTGCTTACTGCACATCAGACTTGCTTCTAAACCAATGACCTGGGACCCTCAAATCCTTATTATACTTTCTTCTTATTCTATTTTATTCTATTTTCCTAAAGAAACTGTATTTCAAGGAGAATTTATCCTTCAAACGTTACTGAATCTATCATTATGTGATTACTCCTAAGATAGTAAATATAAGTAATTGTTTGTGGCACATATTGTTCCTATGGAAAACCAGTTGTACACAGCGAAAGACGATTTTACCTCTGGTGTTTTAAGATTAGCACTGAAGATATGAAGTTCAGTGTCCTGAATCCACTTAGCCATGAGCCACCAGAAGTCTTTAACTGTTGAAACGTTAGTGCTTTCATTGAAAGAGGCATGAACTCTGGTTCCCTTTGTGAGAATATAGTGCAATGACCTCAGGGTCTCAGGGCTTCTAAATATGTAATCATAATAAGCAACTCATAAAATACCAGTATTTCTGTTTTTTATTAACAGCTATTTTAGCTTACTGCATGTTTATTTGAAAGATCATGAATAAGCCAACCAAGACCAGCCCAGATACCCTTTAATTCATCTATATTGCCTTAGCCTTTTCTACCATTCAATTTTCTTAAAACATGTAATTCTAGTAGAATTTATCTTTGAAACCCTCAAGCTTAACAATGAAACATAACCAAAATTTTTAATATATACCTTTGAAGGAAAAAAAGGAAAACAAATGAGCATTGTTAGATTTCTGGTTTAACAGGAGATTGGACAACTCAACATAATTCTAGTGCCTCTCAATCTCCAACTAAAAGATAATAGAAAAGAAATTAAGAGATAAGAAAAGGAAAATTGAAAACAAAATTTTGAAAGATGGAAAACTAATGGGCAAGTAGAAATAAATAATTTTGCTCAGTTCTTTTGCTCTTATATATTTTAACCTTACAAACTGTAAGTCAACAGACAAGAAAATGATCACAAATATGACTTTTTCTTATGAACCTCAAACAACCTGGAATATTGCAAATAATATAAATGGGAAACTGAATCACAAAGAGATTTAGGATTTATAATTACAGAATATGAAAATGTTTGAGGCGATCACAAAAGTCAAATATGCAGAATCTACAATTTCGATTTTTTTTTGTATGTAGAGATTGAGTAGATATGAGTATAGTTAGAGCTGGGATTCAAATTTAAATGTCAGAAGCAATAAAGAGAATACACACATGGTGAGTTGCTGTGTGGTTGAGAGGTTAAGCTTGCTGTTGGTAGTGGTGTGGAACATTGATTCAATATTAAGAATAATTTTAACAATTGAAGTTTTCCTAAAATGGAGTGGCTGACTTCTGACGTAGCAAGCATCTAACCACTGAATGTATTAAAAGCTCTTGCTGTGATCAATGGGAAGCAAGACTAGGTTACTCATAATGTCTTTTCTAAATCCATGGTTACATAATTCCAATATAATTGGTCTGACCAAGAGCAGAGAGCTAGTTAGTGTAGAACTTTTCTCTTACATCATCCTGGCTCTTACTTGACCACATGGTTCAGCTAAGAATCCTGAACATTGTGGCATTAAACACATTTCCCCAGCCTTCTGTATCTATGTTATGGTGTGATATTCCAGATTGTACTCACCCACATTAATTTTTCTTCTTCCACTTATCTCCCATCTCAGTAGCTCAGGCCAGAGACCTAAGAGACATCCTTGATTTTTCCATTTGCCTCACCCCAACATCAATCCACAAGCAAGTCCTATTTTTCTTCCACAGTAGATCTCAGATTCATTTACTTCTTTCCGTCTCTATTCAAACTGCCATCAACTCTTATCAGAACTATTAAAACAGCCTTCTAACAGGACTCCTTATTTTAACTCTTCCGTATAGTACCTTCTCCACATAGAAGAAAGATGATCTTTCAAAAAGCATATAGTCATGCCCTTCAATTTCTGGGTTTCAATCAATCTTAGAATAAAAATCGAGTTCATAAATTTCTTCATAAACTGGCTCCTATTTTCCTCCTCAACCTCCACTCACGATGCACCCCCTTTTGGTCACTTTGCTTTAGTCACTTTGACCTTTTTCTGTTCTTCTAATCCTTGCCCGTCTTGGCTTTGCATCTTCTCTTCCTTCTTTCTGTTCAGGACATTCACTGCTCCCACTTCCTTCCACAAGCCCCATCTCCTCCCTTGACTTGATCATCCTTATTCTTCAGATCTCAGCTAACATGACACCGCTTCTGAGAGGCCTTCCCTCATCGTCTCTTCACTAAAACCTCTCTCAGTTGCCCCAACTCATCACTTTATCTCCTTCATAAGAAAATCCATGTGCATACGTTTTCATTTGTTTGTTCAATTATGTGTACATTTGACTCATTTTCTATCTCTATAACTAAACGTGAACTTTAACAGTGATCTTGTCTATATTGTTTAATTCTTGAATTAGCAAAGTGCTTGACATATAATAAGCACAATAATACACATATATAATGTTTATATTTAGTCATAGTTCATTTACTAAACTTAATTTCATGGTTCATGCCTAGCTTTAACTCTCTAGAGCGACATATTTCTGAAGCATTCTCTACTGTCTTCCAAAAATAAGTCTTTACTAAAATGAGCCTTGAAGATTTTCAGACTCTTTTGGCCTGGATAAGAGTATAAGAAATGAGGGATAAAGAAAAGGCACTTGGCTCATACACTCTACATGTTGGTAATAACCTGAAATATTAGTCATTCTAAAGATTTCAGCTCCATAGAAGCTCCCCATCTGTATTCTGTTTTTCAGTATTCCTTCCAACCTGATTGATTTCACCCTTATTGCTTAATTTTCATCATTATCATTACTTGTCATCTTTGGACAGAGAATGGTATCAGCACAGCAGTTTGTATAAGCTGCTGTCTACTGTCAAATTTGTTAATGTCCTTATTACAGGCATATAAAAACCTTCGTCCTCCACTGAGCTATCAAAGACCTGCTATCTGTCAGCATGTCATCCAGAACAAAGCAACAAAGTCTTCATTCTTGTCTTGCAACTTGAAAAGCTGTTTAATATTGAACAATCCACACAGCCTGTATGCGTTGTTAAGGCCTTATTGTTTCGCCCAATTTTTTTCCTGTGACTTCTTCTCTGCCTCTAGATATATAGAAACTTCAGTATGTTCTTCAAGAATGAGATGTAAGAGAAATGAATGCCAATCAACCTTCCCTCAATTTATTTATGCATTCCCCTGGAGACTTTGATTTATTCATATCTGTAATTATATATGGATAACACAAATGCATACTTCAGCCTAGTCGCTGTGCAGATAATTTAACACTGCATTTTTCTAGGTTATTAATTAATAACGTTTCACTGTAGTTTTATAGACTTACTTGTAGAAATCAACATTCTAAACATTAGCTTTCATGATAACTTTTTAGAAAGTCCCTCTCATATCTGAGCAACCACCTGACCCAAGAAAATCTTGAAATCTTGACTCTTTTCAGGGAATGAATTATTTTATTATGGTTGAATTCTCAGTTTGGTAAGGGCTTGCCTAATTATGCATGCTACGTTTTAATATTAATTTAATAATCACAAGTTACAAAACATACTACTTTCTAAAATAGAGCATACTGAATATAAATAGATCTGTATTTGTGACTTGGAATCATTGTTAACATTAATTCTTAAACTTTTAAAATAATACAATGACGCTCTTAGGCATTAATAACAAATTTAGGGAGGTTTGCCTTGATACTAAATGGGCATCAGTGTGTCTTTGAGTTTGTTTATCTGAATTTTGTAATTTCTTTGCATTCATTATTGTTGGGTTGTTCCTTCCATTGCTATCATTATGCCTTTTAGTGGCATCCTTCTGCATCTTATTAATTAGCCGCTTCTCTCTTATAAGAGTTTAGGCACTTGTTAGGAAAGGAGACAAACCAAATGAACAGAGGTATTTGAGGCAGAGCTCTAGGAACTCAGTTAGAATGATAGTGCATAAACACTACTGGGGTGGTTGTGAGGAGTAAGTGAAATATCATACATAAAGTACTCAGCTCATAAGTGGTACTCAGTAACTCTAAGGGTTTTCTTTCCTGCCCCCATCTACTTCCTTGACTCTTTTTGCATCAAGCAGAGATCTGTCCTATCTCCAGCCCTTAGTGAGGTCATTGACCAGAATAAAAACAAGAGAGGCTTTTTCCTTGGGGATGGTAAGAACCATCTCCATAGAGTGGGCATCAGGGGGTGTAGAGAGGCAACCTTGTCCTCCTTCTTCTGCAAGGGATCCTTCCTTGAGTCCTATTCTCAGCCTTATCCCAAGAACAGGTTAAGGGAAAAGGGCAAGTGGAGAAGTAGCATGTTCCTGTTTTAGTGTGCCTCCAATGGTAAAACATTTAGACTCTCTTTGATGGTGGTGGTTGTGATGGGCTTTCTTCTGACAAGGTGCGTGCAAATTTTTAGTTTTATGTGTGTGTATATATATATAGAGAGAGAGAGAGAGAGAATGATTGTTGTTCACTGCACTATGAAAATGCAGTGAGTGAACTCTTGTTAAATGTTTATTTACTTATCAATTCAATATAATAAGTGCCAGACACTGAGCAGTAGCCCAACAGGGATGGGAAAACAAATAAAACACAGTCCATGGCTTCAGAGATTTACATCCAAATGAGGGAGACATACGAGTTAATGTTGAAGTTTGACAAGTGCTCAAATACCAGGAGATGTAGTATACTGTGGAAACTCAAAGGAGGGGGCACTTGACCCAGACTCTACAGTGGTGAGGGGTGTGTGTGTGTGTGTGTGTTTGTATGTGTGTTGACCAGGTACATCACTGAACCTGAGTCCTAAAGAACAACTAGGAGTTATCCAGGCAACAGAGAGTTAGAAAATTATAGAAAAAATTTTGTTTTAGGTTCAAAGCAGGCTTAGAAAGTTCTCAAGTGGAACACACGATCTTTTGATGCACTGTAGTTTATTTACTTATTTCTCTCTTGCTGTGCCTTTGAGTTTTTGTTTCCTTGTGCTTTACCTTTGCCTATGTCATTTTAGGAAAGTTCCTTTAGAAAAATGCTAGACTCTTTTAGTTGTGAAATTTAGGAAAAAATTTAAAAAGTAAGAAGTGAAGGAGATTAATCCACTTTTGGGCTCTAGACAGGACAGCTTAGGATATAGGTGTGCTACCAGGCAATCCAAGTAAGAGACTCTGACGAGGATGCAGGAAATACATCAAGTACACGGGCAGCCCTAATTTGGAGTTCATTTCCAGATTTGTAAAGGAATAAGAGAATAAGCTCCCTAGACAGATTGGTCTAGTTTTAATCCTAGTACTGTGATGATCTGTGTAATCTTGGTTACATTACTTAACATCTCCTTGCTTCAGTTTCCTTATCTCTAAAATGGAAAAAAAGAAAACCATAATACCTCTTTTACAGGATTTATTGTCGGAGGAAGATGAGTCACCATTTGTAAATATTTGTCTGGCACTCAAAGGCTTTCAATAAATATTAGATATTATCATTAGTGTGAGTTTTTAAAAAATGCTAACATATGTAAACAACTCATTAATTAGTCATAGCCTAGTTCCTAGGACATAGTAATGACTTTGTAAATTGTCTTCCTCTTCCTCCTCCACTTTCTCTTCTGCTTTTCCATTATCATCCCTTTTCAAATGGTTATTTTCAGCCAGTGTCTTGTCGCTTTCTTTTCTTTTCTTTTTTGGGACAGATTCTCGCTCTGTCACCCAGGATGGAATACAGTAGTGTGATCTCAGCTCACTTCAACCTCTGCCTCCCAATTTAAAGAGATTCTCATGCCTCAGCCTCCCGAGTAGCTGGGATTACAAGTGTACACCACCATACCCAGCTAACTTTTTGTATTTTTAGTAGAGATGGGGTTTTATCATGCTGGCCAGGCTGGTCTCAAATTCCTGGCCTCAAGTGATCCTTTCACCTTGGCCTCCCAAAGTGCTGGGATTATAGGCATGAGCCAGCGTGCCTGGCCCTTTTTTTTTTTCCTTAACAGAATCATAATCATGTGTCAATGTTTAGTTTAATACTGAATTGTTCTCTGTTTCTTTATTGACTTTCTATTTTTCCTTCCTAACTAACTGCAAGTTACTTGAGGATAGGAAGTAGGCTTAATACTTACAGTATAGTGCTGAGAATATAGCAGATGCTCTGTAAATATTTGTTGAATGGCTTATGAAATAGTTGGTAGTTGTCAAATACCATTGATTAAGAGTGGAAAAGGATTCTGTCATCAATGAAGGTTCTTTAATTTTTTTATATGCTGAGTATTTATCTAACAGTTAAGAATGTTTCAGGATTTGATGGAAGATTTCCAGGTCTATAGCTTTAGTTTTTATCTACACGTGATAGAAACATTGGTCTTATCTTTAAGATAAAATATTTTTATCTGTTCCTAATATTCTTATTTAGAAAATAGACATTAGCCTTCTTTATTTTGATCTTTGTGCACTCAGAAAATAGGGTCTTAGGAACATTAAAAGATAATGTACATGTTTCATTGAATTCTAATTTTGTGGATTGGTAAGCCCATGATGTTATCACTAAATTTAACTGATTTACAGTTTTTTTTTTTTTCTCTACAACTCAGGTAGTTTTTTCTTACAAAGTACAGTTCTGCCAAGAAGTTTCTAGAAGTACTACACATATTCAACTGCGTAATCTCTTATTGAATTTAAGTAAGTCAGCATCAACTATTCCTACTTCCATTATCCAGATGAAAAGCAGATTGGGTGAGTGACATAGAAAACCTGCAGACTTAGGTGCTGAACACAATATCAACAAATAACTTCAAAATCAAATTGTCTTCTTTACTACATTTGTGAACTCAGTCTTCTACTTTCCATTTTCATTACTTCCAGATAATCATTCTGATTCGACTTGAGTTTAGCAGTTGGCTTTTATTTCTATTTTAGCAAATGATTGCTTCCTGGTATTTCAGGCATTAAGTCACTCAGATCTTGCCCAGTGATTGCTCACATACGTCTTACTCCTTCTTCATTCAGTTCAACAGAATCACACACAGATACACAAAAGTAAGCCAAGGAATATGTGTCCAGTGCAATTGCCCAGATCTAGTCTTTGCTTTGTCTTGACCTAATGCTGATCATCTTTGTTCTTGTTTCATTGGCTCAAAAGTATTGGCTTCTCACAATTCGCAGTTGCAATAATGTGAAACCAATCTAAGTATCTATCAATCAGCAAGTAGATGAAGAGAATGTGGCATATATACACCATGGAATACTATTCAGCCACATAAAGGAACTAAATAGTGTCCTTTGCGGCAAGTTGGTTGGAGCTGGAGCCCATTATTCTAAGGGAAGTAACTGAGGAATGGAAAAAACAAATATCGCATGTTCTCACTTATAAGTGGGAACTAAGCTATGAGGATGCAAAGGCTCAAAATTGATATAATGGACCTTGGGAACTTGGGGTGGGAGGAAGAGTAGAAAAGTGGGTGAGGGATAAAAGACTACGTGTTAGGTAGAGTGTACACTCCTTGGGTGACAGGTACACCAAAATCTTAGAAATCACCACCAAACTTATCTATGTATTGAAAAACCACCTGTATCCCCCAATACTATTTTTTTTTAAAGAAAGAAATCTAATTATTAAAAAAGGTTTGGCTTCCAAGTTTTTTAAAAATGTGCTTTTGAGGACCTATGAAGACTCTCCTCACTGCTTTGAATTTGGTTTTCTTTGTGTCTTCCCATTTGGTTCTTGACTCTGTACTTTGACTACTACTTCGGGGGAAAGACACCTTCCCCCAGCTCTTCCAGACAACCCCACCAGCATAGTCAACAACTGATTATTTCCTTCTGCCTCCATCAGAGAAGAGGGATTTATATGCACATTTCATTTTTCCTAGTTGGGTTTCTAAGCAGGTAAATGGTCAATACTGTTTCTTAACTAGTCATAACTCTTTAAGGCATAGCTGAAAAATATATTCTAATTTATTTTCTTTTTTAATTTTTCTTTATATGCAGGCTAAAAATTACGTCTACATATGTAAATAGTTTAAATGGTTCAGTGAATTAGTAAAATCAGACAAATCAGGAAAAAGACAATCATTCTGGCTCTATGACAGACATTAAAGTGATGGAATGGCTGGTGCCTTACTAAAAAAAGCTTTCAACCACATGTATCTAAAAGCTAATCATTTGGTGAGGTAGTCATAACCATATATAATTGACCTCATAACAATACAACTTTTTTGAGCCTGTCTTATCAATAGTAAATCGACCTAGAAACTTGATAAAAGTTTAGTATTCATATGCTTTTAATCTGTATTCAATCTTGATAGAGGAGAGTTTAACATTTCTATGGAATTTATTGCACCATACAGAGTGATGAACAGTTCAAATATAATGTTGGCATTTTCTTAAATGTTATTTGTTTAAGAACTCAAACAAATATACAAGAAAAAAACAAACAACCCCATCAAAAAGTGGGCAAAGGATATGAACAGACATTTCTCAAAAGAAGACATTCATACAGCCAACAGACACATGAAAAAATGCTCATCATCACTGGCCATCAGAGAAATGCAAATCAAAACCACAATGAGATACCATCTCACACCAGTTAGAATGGCAATCATTAAGAAGTCAGGAAACAACAGGTGTTGGAGAGGATGTGGAGAAATAGGAACACTTTTACACTGTTGGTGGGATTGTAAACTAGTTCAACCATTATGGAAAACAGTATGGCAATTCCTCAAGGATCTAGAACTAGATGTACCATATGACCCAGCCATCCCACTACTGGGTATATACCCAAAGGATTATAAATTATTCTACTACAAAGACACATGCACACGTATGTTTATTGCGGCACTATTCACAATAGCAAAGACTTGGAATCAACCCAAATGTCCATCTGTGACAGACTGGATTAAGAAAATGTGGCACATATACACCATGGAATACTATGCAGCCATAAAAAAGGATGAGTTTGCGTCCTTTGTAGGGACATGGATGCAGCTGGAAACCGTCATTCTTAGCAAACTATCACAAGAAGAGAAAACCAAACACTGCATGTTCTCACTCATAGGTGGGAACTGAACAATGAGATCACTTGGACTCGGGAAGGGGAACATCACACACTGGGGCCTATCATGGGGAGGGGGGAGGGGGGAGGGGGGAGGGATTGCATTGGGGAGTTATACATGATATAAATGATGAATTGATGGGTGCTGACGAGTTGATGGGTGCAGCACACCAACATGGCATAAGTATACATATGTAACAAACCTGCACGTTATGCACATGTACCCTAGAACTTAAAGTATAATTTAAAATAATAATAATAATAATAATAATAATAGAGGAAATGAAAGTGCCCTCTATTGGCAAGTTTAACTGCTTTATACCCTCTTCCACTATTCTGTTGGATGAGGACCTATGATGATTAAAGAAAATAAAGCAGCTACCTTTAAAAGAAAAAAAAAAAAAAAAGGTTATTTGTTTAATTGACCAAAATAGTTGAAGAGTTATGAAGATATATCCTAAGGTTTTTATATCTAATAACAGGAGACCACAATTATTTTGTAGCACATATTTAAAGTGCATTGTGTCTTTTATATACAGATTATGCACAGAGAGATTATAGACGGATTTTTTTTTCCCTACTCAGACCAATTCACATCAGATAATAATTCCAGAAACTGGCATTTTGTAACTTACTTAACCTATCCCAGAAAAGCATAAGTTATGTGCTAATGCAGATGTTTGGAGGGGAAAATGTTGTATTTTTTCTGAGTGAGGAGGAGGAAGTGACAACCACCGCGATTTAAATGAGCATGGGATAGTAGTTACTACAATTAAAAGTCATTTATGGGCTTCCTTGTAACAAATTATCATTGAACAGCACTCTCAGGAAAACATTAACAAAGCGGTATTTGAATGAGTGACTTTATGGGATGAAAGGGTAGAAGGGTAGGGAAGTAAAGGAATAACCCATTACTCCAAAGAATAGGGAGAATAGCTTTGTAAACAGCTCCTTCAGACCTAGGTGGCAGACATTTTTTATAAAGGAAACCAAGTGATATTGTACACAATCCTAAAGTTAGAAGTAATATGCCATTTTATTTTTGGCTTAGTAAGTTGTAAACTCACTCATTTTAATTCATTTTCCTTTACTACCTTTGAATTCATAGAGAATTCTTTATTTTTATTTTTATTTTTTTGAGATGGAGTCTCGCTCTGTCACCCAGGCTGGAGTGCAGTGGCATGATTTCGGCTCACCGCCAGCTCCGCCTCCCAGGTTCACGCCATTCTCCTGCCTCAGCCTCCCATGTAGCTGGGACTACAGGCGCCGGCCACCACGCCCGGCTAATGTTTTGTATTTTTAGTTGAGACAGGGTTTCACCGTGTTAGCCAGGATGGTCTGGATCTCCTGACCTTGTGACCCACCCACCTCGGCCTCCCAAAGTGCTGGGATTACGGACGTGAGCCACCGCGCCTGGCCCAGAATTCTTGAGTAGTACAGTATTTTGGAGTATAATTAATGATATATTAGTCTTACTTTATAAATTTAAACAATAGACAAAAGCCAAAATAACTAAATGAAAACGTAAAAATATTTTAATCAAACAATACCCTTGGGAAGCTATAGGTTTGGAGAAGTAGTTTGGTAATTTTTTTGATACCAATTAACTGAATAGATGAGATAATGTGACCAAATTTTATAATGAAAGCATACTTTGACCATCTAGGCAGTTTTTCTCTGAAACTGGTCTCTTGGTTTCTTTGAGTCTGAAGGGAATTGATTAAGAGAAGAAATTTTTGCTTATGTTTTCTTGCTGAAAACGT
This sequence comes from Rhinopithecus roxellana, assembly GCF_007565055.1. Classification (NCBI taxonomy): domain Eukaryota; kingdom Metazoa; phylum Chordata; class Mammalia; order Primates; family Cercopithecidae; genus Rhinopithecus; species Rhinopithecus roxellana. The sequence goes on from NC_044550.1 coordinate 51,110,625, forward strand.
ATCTGACACTTTAAGATTTTCATTGGATCAATGAATTTTTATTTCCATCTTTATTATGATTGTCATTATAGTATTATCTAACATTAATAAAAAGTATTAACCACCATGGAGAAATCAGTGTTCAAATGTATGACTCTTAGACTATACATAAATATATAATTTATCCTCTTGTCCCCCAGAGGTCTAACTGCTGTTTGCAAAACCACGTATCTTGGCAGGGATTGAAATATAATTACTTTTTCTTGGATATTCATTTTTTTTTTTTTTTTTTTTTTGAGACAGAGTCTTGTTCTGTCTCCCAGTCTGGAGTGCAGTGGCACGATCTTGGCTCACTGCAAACTCCACCTCCCAGGTTCGAGCGTTTCTCCTGCCTCAGCCTCCTGAGTAGCTGGGATTACAGGTGCATGCCACCACTCCTGGCTAATTTGTGTATCTTTAGTAGAGATGGGTTTTCACCATGTTAGTCAGGCTGGTCTTGAACTCCTGACCTCATGATCTGCCCACCTCGGCCTCCCAAAGTACTGGGATTACAGGCGTGAGCCACTGTGCCTGGCCTGGATATTCTTTAGTTTCTTCATCCACCAAAATTCTTCTGCCAAGGAAATAATATGACAATCTTTTTGTCAATAATTATTGGTTCAGTTATTTTAAATATAATTGTTTAACATATATTGTTTAACTACTGTGTAACTATTAGTTATTTAATAATTCCTACTGTTGTTATTGATTTTGATTATCTGATATGAGAAAGAGAGCCTAAGGTGCACAACTTTCTTTATTATCTTGGCTCCTTATTCTTATTCTTATGAGTATTCTTATATACTCAACTTCACAGGCCACTTGAGGAAGCTAATAAAATCCTGAGCTCCCACTCCAGAAAAGTACATATGTCTTCATATAGGCAGAACTTCAAATGTAGTTTCCAGAACTTGGCAGATCGCTGAAACTCAATCATGGCTCAGTGGATTCCAGTGAACTCCTGCTCTGTGGGTTTAAGGCTCCATCTAGATCCCCTCTGCACTCAGCAGTGTCAAGCCCACAGCTTCTTATTACAAGTTCCTGTGACTCTTTGCAGGAGTGTGCATAGCCTATGTGTAGGTCAGGTCAGATGCCAGGATGTTAATACCCTAATACTTCTCAACCAATGGTGGATAAGAATTGGTGGATGAATACCCCGGTTTCTTCACTCTTCAAGTAGAACAACTTGGAAGCATTTTCTATATCATCTTCCAGGTCCTAGCAAGGGATACTATTTGGCTATGTGATAACTTGCTTACTAAAGATACCTGTTATTAACTTTCTTCCCTGCCCTGCCCCACTTCTCTACTCTCCAAATGATGCCTCATGGGATTAGCTGCCAAATAATCTATTTGCAATTAAATCCTAGTCTTGGGGCCTGCTTTTGGAGCGATTAATTTGTTGGAATTATTACTGCCATTATAATAAATCAACTCAAAACTTAGTAGCATAAAACAAGAATTTTATTATGCTTGTGAATTCTCTGGGGTAGGAATTCAAACAGAGCACAGTGAAAATGGTTTGTTTCCACTACATGATGTTTGGGGCCTCAAGTGGGAATACTCAAAGGCTGGGTAGACAACTGGGGGTTGGAATCATCTGAAGGCCCCTCACACATGTATGTACAGCCTGGGCTGGGATGACTCACTTGTGAGCTCAGCTGGAAGTAGTGACCTAAGTACCTACATGAGGCGTCTCCAGATGGAAGTTTCAAGGTACTCACTCATACATGGTGTCTAGCTTTCCCCAAAGTGAGTGACCCAAGACCCGGTAGAGGCTACACTGTCCTTTTGGATCTAGCCTTTGTATTTGTACAACATTGCTTTTGCTACATTCTTTTGGTTACAAGCCATGTGATAAATTGGCCTAGATTTTGGTGGGAAAAGTGTCAGATAATTCGCATATATATTTTAAAACTTCCACATGAACTAAGACAGAGGTATTGCATAAGTAGGATTTGTTTCTGAATGAAGAACATTCTCCCCTCAAACAGTTGTTTCCTAATGGAAAATATTCTTGTAAAGCTTTGGTGAGTTGATACGAAAAGTCAGATTTACAATTTTTGTTCTTCTATTATTCTACCAGGTTTATGATTTTTATTAGCATGGATATAGCTATAAATTAGCTGAGAAATGATATGTCAAATGCATTTTTGTTAATTTAATCAAATTTAAAATGCACTAGGAGAGTGCATTATTTAAATTAAAAATTCAGTAAATTATTTTTTAAAGGGAATAATAGAGTAAATTTGCATATATAGAATTTTCTTGAAGCTGATCATACATGTAATTGCATTTTTTGAACATGAGTTGTAATTTAGTACTTTAATAAATATAAACCTGGTCTTCCATTCTAAGTTTAAATCAGTCAAGAAAAACAAGAGAAGGAAACACAGGACATTATTGTATGATGGATAAGAGGTCTATATGTATTCAACCGTGCTGAGTTCATGTCAAAAGAACCTTAGAAAACTGCTTTCTCTTTTTGTAGAAACATAAAAGGATAAATATTATATAGTATTGGAGCTGAAATAGAACCTAAAAAGTCTTTTAGTTCAAGCTCAATCTTTTGTAGATGGCATTTTGAGATGTTAAATATGTATACCTTTAACACACATAATTACACATAGAAATATTTATAGATATGCATATGTACATATATTAACACATGGTTCCTTCCTTCCTTCCTTCCTTCCTTCCTTCCTTCCTTCCTTCCTTCCTTCCTTCCTTCCTTCCTTCCTTCCTTCCTTCCTTCCTTCCTTTCTTTCTTTCTTTCTTTCTTTCTTTCTTTCTTTCTTTCTTTTTTTTGCTTGCCAAAGGAGATAGCCTAAAATACATGCCATTCCAATAGCAACAAACACAACTAGTTCCCAGATCTTGGTTTCTAATATATTTCTCCAATAAAAGTATTCAGGATTCTTTATAGAAATGACTGATGCTATGGCTCTGACCATAAATATGCCAGATGAGCCTGGAGCATCTTGCAGTGCCAGAAAGTAAAGAAATGGTCATAAGAAGAGAAAGAGAGAGACACAAAGCCTCCACATATTGATGAGGATGTGTCAAAGGAGAAGCATAGATGTCAACTGAAAGAGCACCCAAGGGCCAAAGCTGAAACCATCTGGGAAGCAAAATAAATAATGTACATTGGATTACAACCTAAAGTATAAAATAAACACTCATATGTCCATATTGATATAAATACATAATTGAATAAATAAATGGGAAAGAAGAGACAAATCTCCCATGTAGAAGAATTCCAAATAAATTATGTAGATATTCAGCCCTGAAGAAGGGAGAGAAAAGCTCCATATTCTTTAGGTGTGGGCTGCATGTGGTGAATTCCTCTCAAAGTCTACAGTATGAAAAGGGAGAAAAGAGTAACTTTAGAGTGGAAAGACCTGACAAACACTATCTCAGCCAGGTAATCAAGGCCAACATCTGCAGTCATAAATCTTCTTGATAGCATGGACCACTATACTCTGTGGTTTCCTACCAATAACCCATAACTCTGGTCTTACAATCAGAAAAGCATTAAACAATTTTCAATACTAGATATCCTACAAAGTACATGATCAGTACTCCTCAAAAATGTCAACTCATCAAAAATAAGGAAAGTCTGAGAAAATGACACAGCTGAGAGGAGCCTAATAAGATAATGATAATTAAATGTAATGTGGTTCCCTGGATGGTGTCCTGTAACAGAATAAGGATATTAGGTAAAAACTAAAGAAATGAAAAGAATCTATGGAATTTACTTAATAATATAACAATATTGGTTCATTAACTATAACAAAGGTATCCAAAAGTAACCAGAAAATTGATGAATTTATCTTTCATTTTGTGCATTAAGAGATTGAGTATTAAGCTATGTTTTCACCAAGCTAAAATCTTTGATGAAACCTGAAACATTTAATCAAATTTTATATGCTTCCTAAACGATGTAATGATAAAGATTTTGCAAATATTTAGATAAATGCGCTTTTAAATTTTAATGAGCTTTTTGTCATTGTAGAGTGATAGCTCGTGTATACTGGAGGAAGGTTTCTTTTTCCATGATACTTTTCTTTCTGCATATACTTTCTTCTTTTTCCCTTTCTGGCATCTATAGAATTTTTTTATTAGCCAACATTCTAAGGCCTTCCTCTAGTTTAGCATCCTATTCAAATGTTCTCAAAGTTCAATTCTGGTTAATCCAAACTAGGACAGATGCTCTCATGAATAGAATGAATCAGGGTCCAACACAGATCCTCCAATTCCGTTTCTTTCTGCCAGGAGATTACCATTGAATCTGTGAACTTTCATTTGCTATATTCAGTTAGGATATGACCTTGTGATACTGTTATTATTACTATTATTTATTTTTTACAAAAAGAAAAACAAAAAATAAAGGGAAAATATTGGCTTTTATACCTGATATTCAGAAAGGGGAGATGCTGGGAAAGTTCACCTCTATTCTCTGTTTCTTAGCCCACTCATTTGTAAAATAGAGCCACCTGTAAATAACATAGGTAATATCGTGAAGGAACATCTCAGCAGTCATGTAATAGCATGACACTATAAGCCAGTATTTATAATAAAATAAAATAATTTAAGATGATATCCATGAGAATATTTAAGGAATGTGTGTTGCTCTGAAATAAGAAAACAGTACATTTTGTTATGAAGTCTCTGATTATGTGATTGATGGCAAGAAAGACATTCCCCATCAGGGAGTAAACCTGTTGGACTTGATGGCATTCTTTTAGGTTCCTTGGACAGGATTTGACAGTTTTGCAATGTTAAAAAAATGCTCATTTGCATCTTCCTCAAGAACATCTGGAGAGGGAAAAAAAAGTGGCTTTGGAAAGCTGTTCAGCTCACAGAAAACTGAGGCTGTGCAAACATCCCAGCTTTCCCTTGCTGGCCATCACTCACACCCAATGTATTTATTCTTTTCCTCCGACAAGAGAGCAACATTTGGAATAGCTCAAGCTGCTGAGTTAATCATCAGGCCGCCACAGGGATGTTTTAAGCTGCAGGCCTGTCCACTTCGTGTGATTTGGAGTCAACACAATCACCAGGCTGAGTAAGACAAACTCTGCAGCCTGTCCACTGCGGGAGAAGAAGGCAGATTTGCTACCTTTCCAATTTCCTATCTCTGTTTAAAGCATCAACACCAAGGGCAGGAACTTGCCAGTATTTCGATGAGTCATTGGCTTTACCTTGGTTTCAAACCAACAACATTCTTACCTAACATGGGTGCACACCTCTCCTCTCCGTTTTATCTCGTGGTGTAATTTTACTCTGTTTCCAAATACAATGGCACTCAGAAGCTGGCTTGTACCTTGTTATTCTTGAGTTGTGATAGGACCTTATGAGGTCATTCTATAGAACCACAGCTTCTTTTTCCCTTCCCAACACTTACCAGTAACACTTCACTTCCAAAGATATCTTACCTCTGATTTCTTTCTTATGGTCCCAGGTAAAACTAGGCTCTGAGGTCTGATGATCAAAAGAATGGTTGCTTATCATATTTAAGTAGGCAAACATAGATATTTGTTTTGCTCCATGGCAGCAGCTATTCCAGATTTACTACTGATATGGTTTTGCTGTGTCCCCACCCAAATCTCATCTTGAATTGTCATCCCCATTATCCCTGTGTGTCTAGGTAGAAACCTGGTGAGAGGTGATTGGATCATGGGGGTGGTTTCTGCCATGCTGTTCTCATGACAGTGAGTGAGTTCTCACATGATCTAATGGTTGTATAAGGGACTCTTCTCCCTTTGCTACTCACTTTTTTCTCTCTTCTCTCTCTTGCCTGCTGCCACGTAAGACGTGCCTCTTCTCCTTCTGCCATGATTGTAGGTTTCCTGAGGCCTCCCTAGCCCTTGCAGAATTGTGAGTCAATTAAACCTATTTTCTTTATAACTTACCCAGTCTCATGTATGTTTTCATAGCAGTGTGAAAATGGATTAACACAATGACATATTTACATTCAGCTAAAAAGTTAAATTCAAATATAAGTCTTGAACTGGCAGGTAAAATGTTGCCCAAAACATGGTTTTCTTCAGCAATAAAAAGTCCTAACATACAGCCTGGTTGGGGAAAATCAAATAAGATGGTGATTTCCCTAAAGTTGGCTTCTGCAGTATTAAAACTCTACCAAGAAGTTAAGAGAAAAGTTGGAATAAAGATATGTCTAGGGAAAAAATATGTTTGCTTGTTATGCTTGGGAAGTATGTAAGTATACATTTTAGCTTGCAAAACAAGATTATGGTAATAATAATAGTAATAAATGATTAGGGCCCATGGCTTGAACAACCTCATTTATCATCGTGAAGCTGTGGGGGCAATTATTCATGAAAATTGGTGTCAACAATTTTGTAAGCTCTCTGCAGACTTCACATAGCATAGTTTAAACCAAAGATATTTGGAGGACCTACGTTACCCAGATAGCTGCTTCAGGCTTTCACTTTATTTGATAAGGGCCAAAGAGTCAACCTTCTAGTTTCTACTAATAGGTCAGAAAGACCAAGGTACCTGGAGTGTCAACTGAGAAAAGAGTTAAAGGAATCATCGCTACCTTTCCTTTCCAAGTGACTATGATATTGTAAGAAGTCATTTGAAGTGCTTTAAGAAAATCTCAAAAGCATTCTTCTGTTTTTCTATTTATCTGATGTCTCAATTTCTCTGATTTTCTTAATGTCTCCTATTATGGTTCTGTTGTTTAATGTACTGGAATTGAAGTATTAGAACTTATAAGGCTGCACAAGACTTTTGCTGTTAAAAAAATGGTTCCCTTGTTTTGGTTCATCTCAGTTAACTGAAAAGGTCCTCACCTAATCATGTCCTCTTGTCATTGAAAGGCAGAAAAGGAACTAACACAGCAGAGAAGACTATTTTCAAAATCAATCCCTCATATTTAAAAGAGAGATCTATCCTCTCCAGGAGGTGCAAACATAGTCATTAGAACTAAGACCTCCATCTTCTCAAGTGCCCTTCCATTTTTTCATACTGAATGGAGCTTTCAGGTGCCTGCTGGGCTAACTAAAATAGATGGCTTTTTTCCTTTAATGGGGTTCAGTTTGATTTTCTGTCATTGTGGTCAATGACACAAGACCTGTTCCGCTGTCTCAATGCTAGGGGAACATCATTTTCCCTCACATCATTCGTGCTGCATTGTTTTCACTCACCTGCCAGCTCAGTGTCCTTCTTTGGGTGTGTTCTTTAAGTCCAGCTTTGATATTTCACAGTTTCTCAAGTATATAATGTACATGAGATCCAGTGGGCAATGCTACTTCTTATTTCTGAAACTCTTTTATGGTATAAGGGAAAAATGAGTCTACTTATTTATTTTGAATTGACAAATGATCATTGTATATATTTGTGGGGTACAATGTGATGTTTTGATCTAAGTATACCTTGTAGAAATATTAAATCAAGCTAATTAACATTACCTCACCAACTTACCATTTTTTATGATGAGAATGTTAAAAATCTATTCTTTTAGCAATTTTTAATTATATAATACATTATTAACTGTTGTCATCATATAGTGTAATAGATCACTAAAACATATTCCTTCAGTCTAAGTGAAACTTTGTACCCTTTGATCAACATCTCCCCTTTCCCCATTCCCCCTGCTCCCCCACCCCTAGCTTCTGGTAACCACCTTTCTACTCTGTTTCTATGAGATTCACTTTTTTAGTTTCCACATATAAGGCAGATTATAGTATTTGTCTGTCTGTGTTGGTTTATTTTATTTCACATAATGTCCTTCAGATTACATCCATGTCATGAATGACAGATTTTTTTTTTCTTTTTTAAGGCTTTAGAGTATTCCATTTTCTTTATTTACTTATTTGTTGATGGACACTTAGGATGATTCCACATTTTGGCTATTGTGAATAGTGCTGCAAAGAACTTGGGAGTGCAGACATCTCTTTAACTTATTAATTTCAATTCCTTTGCATATGTACCCAGAAGTGGGTTTGCTGGATCATATGTCTTTTGAGCTGTGTCTTCTACTTTATGTTTGATCTCTGAGACAAGGAAAACAAACAACGTTCCCCTGAAATTTCCTTCTACTGCAATCTGTGCAAGGTCTATCTGTAAATGGCCTAAAAGATCCCCAAGTTCACCCTGAATATTTGAGTTGGTTGTTCATTCTTACATATCAACATGGATCTCCACTTGGCCATAGTTTTCAGGTAGCACACAACTATCCTTAAAACACGTACCATCTGGGTATCAGATTCAACTCTTGGGCCCAACAAGCCAGATACATGAAGACAGGCATTTCCAGTACTTTCAGCAACTCGAACCACATTCATGAAATTACAGCCTCCGTAGTCACAGCTCCCTGAGTACCATGTATTAAGTATTTAGGATATGGTAGGCGTGGAGCCTACCATGAGTGCTTTACCCGCTTTGATTCCATTTGACCTTAGCAACAACACTAGGGGCAGGCAATTTTTTTTTTTTTTTGAAATGGAGTCTTGCCCTGTCACCCAGGCTGGAGTGCAGTGGCTTCATCTCAGCTCACTGCAACCTCTGTCTCCTGGGTTCAAGCAATTCTACTGCCTCAGCCTCCCTAGTAGCTGGAATTACAGGCATGAGCTACCACGCCCGGTTAATTTCTGTACTTTTAGTAGAAACGGGGTTTTGCCATGTTAGCCAGGCTGGTCTTGAACTCCTGACCTCAAGTGATCTGTCTGCTTCGGCTCCCAAAGTGCTGGGATTACAGGTGTGAGCCACCATGCCTGGCCAGGAGCAGGCATGTTTTAAACCCTGTTTTACAGGTAGGAAGACTGAGGCTCATGAGATAGTGACATTTTCCTAAAGTTACCAGTAGTGGCATAACAAATTTTAAACTCAGATTTTCTGAGTCCAAAGCCTTAATCTCTACAATACACCATACCACTTCCTCTTCTACCCATCCTGCAGTTTTCAGTGAAGCTGGACAGGGGAGGGAGTTGGAGATGGAGTGGTTGGAAGAAAACAGAGTAGGCTGTTTAGATTCTGATGATATTAGACCTTAAGTTAGGTTTTTTGAAGAGGTGAAGGAGACAAAAAAGTAAAACAACTGCTCCTTTCTTGCAACTATCTTGGAAAGCACAGAAATTGCATTTTCCCCCCAAAGGTCACTGAGTAAATGTCCAAATATTCTCTAGGGATAATTTGACCTTGACCCTTGGAAGGAGGGAAGATCTCTCTAGAGAGTAAGTCTCTGGTGCTCTCAACATTTTGGATAAAGCTTGTAATGTCTGTGTCATGACAATGTCAAGGGGATAGGGATATCATTTGTCATGTGTCTCCCTCAGGTCTCTTCTGCAGGTGCCTAGGTGCAGCAGAGATATCTTCTCTTTAAATGGTTCTGAGTAACGTTGCCAAGAAGTACACTTACATTATTTAAAGACCTTTTAAAAGAGAGCCCTCCCCCTTAAGCACACTCTTGGCTGATAATCCCCATTGAACAATCTGCTGCTATATTTCTTGGAGACATTATTTAAAATCCTTTTAAAGTGCAGTTCTTCCTACTTCCCGACGATTGATACCTGTGAAGGACTTAATAGTATCGGGGAGCGGGGGGAGGAGGATGACTGCTACTTAAAAGGATTTAAAAGAAAGTTGCAGCCATATTTCATAACCATGATGCCTAAAAGCCTACGGTAAGGGAAAAGAGAGCTGCTGCTTCCTTTTCTGAGCATGCTTTGGGTTATATTCCTTCTGGGTTTTCCTTTACTTGCTCAGAGAACCACCAAGACGACTGACCAGTCTGTAGTGGCTTTACATCCAGAACACAGTGACCATTTGGTGAGACTGAAAAAGCCCTTAGAATTTTCTGAAGTAGAGGATGAAAATGCAGATGTCTACAGAAGCCAGGGAGAGTGTTATTTCATTGTTATAAATGAAACAATCTATACAGGTCCCTATTGTCTTATATCTAGCCCACTTGGATTGTTATAACTTATATATAACACATATATATACACACACATGCTATATATATATGCACACACATGCTATATATGCACACAACTGTATATATAGCATATAATATATACACATACATACATATATATGCACATATATATTTAAAGAAACATACATATACTTGATTTTAGGTGGCTTAAAAATAATACAGATGTCTGCTATTTATTGAGCACTGTGTTTTATGCATACTTCCTAAACTTTATGTATAGTGTCTCATTTATGACTCACATCAATAATACAAAGTATACACTCTTATTATCTTCCTTTTACACATTAGAAAATGGAGGTACTGAAAGATAAGTCACTCAGCTGGTGAAGGGGACAGCCAGGATTTCCACTCGAGTATGTGGGTGCTCACCCTAGGGTACAAGTTTTTAATCATTACACTTTTCTGAGTGCCCAACCATCCTTTGTAAGGGTTAAAAAACAGTCCACAGGGGAGTTGGCAGATGAGCTGCAGCCTCTTGATGCTCCTTCCCATTGTGATTTTTCCTGTTGTTATCTTCGCTACTGAGCAGCATCGCAAAGTCTTAATACACCATTATAAAGCATTTATAAAAACTTATTATGAGCTTTAGTTCTTTTCATATGGGAATTATGTATTTATTTGCCCAGATGCTCTAACTACTGCCTGACCTTCCAAAATTAAAGGATCCTGATAAATATAACATTTCAAAGAAACCTAGGAATTATCTACTCAAGTAACCTTATCTTATATCTGATAATTTTAAGAGCCAGAGAGAGCAAGTGACATGCCTAAAATGACACATTTGGCAGTAAATGCAATACTAGTTTCCAGGTATGTTATTTAACACTTTGGCAAAATTCTCCAGCCATCTCTGATTCCATGCCTTATGATGTGCAACTTTGACATGTCCTTTCACTATGGGCAGGGTATAATTCCACATCCCTGGGCTTTATCATGTGACCTATTTTGGCCAATGAGATATGAGCAGATGTGCTGTAAGCAGAATTATGAAATGCACTTGCACCATGGAACTTGGAAATGACACCACTGTCATTTCCAGAAGAAGTAAAGGGTGAAAGAGACATGAAGTAGAATCTATTCAGCCCAGCTTCAGTCAATCAGCCATTTGCTAACCCACAAACTCAGAAGAGACAAATAATTTCTGTTTCAAGGCGTTGAATTATGGATTGGTTTTCTATGAAGCAATAGATAAGATTATGTTGTTGTTATTGTTGTTAAGGTTCCCAGAATGTCCTCTGAAATAATCACAGGAACTCAAAATAATGAAGACTCACTTTTTTTCTCTCTTTTTTGTTTTGTTTTGTTTTCTGTTTTTTGTTTTTTATTTATTTTTATTATACTTTAAGTTCTAGGGTACATGTGCAGGTTTGTTACATATGTATACATGTGCCATGTTGGTGTGCTGCACCCATTAACTTGTCATTTACATTAGGTATATCTCCTAATGCGATCCCTCCCCTCTCCCCCCTCCCCACAATAGGCCCCAGTGGGTGATGTTCCCCTTCCTGTGTCCAAGTGTTCTCATTGTTCAAATCCCACCTATGAGTGAGAACATGCGGTGTTTGGTTTTCTGTTCTTGCGATAGTTTGCTGAGAATGATGGTTTCCAGCTGCATCCATGTAAAATGTTCTAATCTAATACTCAGCTAAAGCCCCAAAACAAAACAAAACAAAACAAAACTAATATTGGCAGGCACTGTCATGTTATTCAGGTCTCAGCTCCAGTATTACCTCCTGGGAGAAGCTTTCCTTTGACAACTAGCATAAAATTGTCCCTTATCTTTTTCATTACTCTAGCACATTACTCTGTTCATGTGTTCGGAATGATTTTTCTTAAAAAAAGGAAACCTGTTGTTTATTTTTCTTACTACAATTGAAATTCTATGAAACTAACCTTACCTGTCTTGCTCACGTATATGTTTATAGCCTCTTAAAATACATGGTACAGAAAGTGTCTTCACTAAAAATTTTTGAAGAAAGAAAATATAGTATTCACAATTTGTCTGTTAGACATTTTTGGGTCTGAAGTTCTTCTAAGAACTGCTCGATAAGTAATTGGTCTAAGGAATTAGGGAAGACCTCAGAAAGAAGGTGACATTGATCTGGGCTTCAAAAGATAGAATTCCACCAACTGGAGGTGTGTGGGATGCAGTGGCATTCCAGTATAAATATAGAAGTATAAAAATTGTCAGTGTAACTGAAACAATCTAGCTTGGCTGGAGTTTAGTCTCTCATATTCACAGTGAGAATGGGAGAGGATGAGCCCCAGACTTCTTGGTTTCTCAGTTCCAAATTGGAAAGTGTCTTGAATATCACGCTATGGATTTCATACTCTATCTTTTAGATCATAAGGTTTTAAGCAACAGTGTAGTTTGCTAACAAAATTCTGCTGGTTGTGTGGAAAGTGAAGGTAATATAAGAGAAGAGTGGAGGCAAGAGATCTCTTAGAAGACCATTGCTAATAGTCTAGGAGAGAAATAATGACTAGTATGTGTAAGGACATGATAGACGTGGGAAAAAGAAGGCTGGGGATGAATATTAGAGATGTGTAAGGGAGAGAACTGATGGGTTTCATTGACCAATTTGACATAATGGGTGAGAAAAGGAGTCAAAGGAAAACTCGAGTTCTCTAGCTTATGTGATAGATGGAATGTTATGCCAAGTTGGAGAGCACAGCAAGAGAAGCAAGTGTACAAGAAGATAATGAGTCCTGGATATGCTAAATTTGAGATGTTAGGGGCTTTACTTCAAAAGCTCATTACACTCAAGGCTTATGCCTGAAATAATCTCTCCAAATATGCAACAAGCATGAACCTTTGAAATGGTCACTTGTTACCTTTCTTTTTTAAACCCCCTTCTATATCTATGCAATATCCATTAATACCACCATGGTAAATTAAAATAAGCATTCCCCCTCACCCCACCACTTGCTTACACTGTAAGCAGAACTGGTCAGTGATAGAATTAAAATATCTTCCATTAAGTTTTTGATGGTGGAGGGAGATGAAAAAGAATAGATTTATTTTCTGGTTATTTTACTATGCAGCAATCCTGAGCCAAATCACGTATACTCATGAAAAATGAGCTGATTGCAATGAACACAAGATGTGAAGATAAACTTGAGTCTATAGTGCTAGGTAAAGACAGAAGGATGTTGATGTTTGTAGAAACTAGATAGGCTGAGTAGTGGGTTGCAGGGAACATATCATCTGTGCCAGATAGTTCACAACAAGTCAGAGCTACTTAGTTGGCACTGTGTTCCTAGACCCAACTGTCTTGGAACCTTCAGACAGAACATATATATATGTGTGTGTGTGTGTGTGTGTGTGTAAATATACCTACATATACATACATGTGTACATACACATATATATGTAAATATATATACACATATATGTAAAAAAGTCCCAAACCTTGCAATCCCCCTTGACAATAGACACAGCTGTGTTATAATCCTCATTATCAAGATGTTCATTTTTGAAACTAACCTACTTTTTAGGCTCTGACTCCTCCAATTTAAGTTATATGCCCCCCGTAGAGCCTGTGAATATTTCTACATTGGTTAGACTGATTTCCTGTCTCTCTCTCACTAAGCTATAAACTTCTTAATGAAAAGGGCAATACATTAAGTATGTTTACAGCAGAGTGTTTGGTACTCAGTAGGTCCTCAATGATTGTCTGTAGAATTTAAGGATGAATGAGTGTGAGCCTCTGTTGCTTGCTATTATGGCTCTTCATATGTCCACAGGTTGTCATTAAATAATTCCTCTGACCTGATATTTCATGGGTTTTAAAATCTCACTCACTTTATTTGAAGTGTAAAGACATGCTTCTGGATCCAGTACAGGATGGAGAATAACTGGTGAGAGGAAAGTTTTGATACTAACGTTTATTGTAGAAAGGATAGTGTTAATGAAAAATGCCATCTATTTTCTTGAGCCCAACCAAACTCTAAAGTCGTATCAGTATAAAAAATTGAGAAGTACATTGAATGGGATACAGGTTTTTATTAGCGTGGACATGTTTGAACCTCTACTGAGTGTATAGCTTTCTCAAAGTAACATGAAAGGGTTGCTCATGGCAACAAATCATCTTCACTCTGTGCTCACAGTTATTCATTTAGGCCCGCTGTCCAGGCTAAGATGAGATTCCCACAGGACAAACTCAAGATCAGCAAAATCAGAAAAAGATTCTCCTAACTGATGAAAAACAAACAGAATAGCCTAGTCCTTGCTTCCTTACACCTTTATTCATCATATCTTGTAGCATAAATTTCCTGCATAAAATATATTTATAGCTTATCACATTCTACCGTCTTGGCCACAAGGGCACACAAGCTACAAGAAATGTTTTCATAAAACTGTAATTATGTATACAACTCTTAAGCCTGTATCTTTTTTTTTTTTTTTGAGACGGTGTTTCCCTCTGTCACCCAGGCTGGAGTGCAGTGGCGCAATCTCGGCTCACTGCAAGCTCTGTCTCCCGGGTTCACGCCATTCTCCTGCCTCAGCCTCCAGAACAGCTGGGACTACAGGCGCCCGCCACCATGCCTGGCTGATGTTTTGTATTTTTAGTAGAGATGAGGTTTCACCATGTTAGCCAGGATGGTCTCGATCTCCTGACCTCGTGATCCACCCACCTCAGCCTCCCAAAGTGCTGGGATTACAGGCGTCTTAAGTCTATATCTTCTACAAAAGTTCAGTTTACTAGAACTTCCAATAGACAAACTAATAATTACTGTTTATGTGATATGAATAAGGCAACACTTTACTAATTAATACTAATAAGTCAGAATTTGTGGGTATGCATGGTTTTTGATAAAAATTAGGGTTTATAATCATTGATGAATCTGTGTAAAATAAGTTGTCTCACAAATCAAGTTATTAATGGTTCCTTATATGCATAGAGTTTTGATAATGAAAGCTTGTTTTTCAAAATTAGATTATCTACAATTATTCATAAGTAGCCATTTTAGCTTAATTGTAATATGTACTGCAAAATTATAACTACAGTAGCTTTTTGCAATCAGATTAGTGAAACTACAATCTTCCATATATTAGAAATTTAACTAATAAAGGCCAATCTTTCCTTCAACTACTGTGATTTAACATTTCCCAGAGTTAGAATGTAAATTTTTAGAAATGAAAGGGTTGCTATCCAGCCAAGGAGATGGAATCACACCTCACCACATACACTCCATTGCACCTTATCGTTGGTGACTTCAAAGGGCATCAAAAATGCTTATGTTTGTGGAACAGATACAGAAATTTTACTCAAAACATGACAGTTTTCATAGACTATCTAAAAGCAGTGAAGTTTTAAATGAGAATTATCTTCACTAGGACCCTTTTATGTAGTCACAAACATTGTAGTAAGTAATCTGTACAGCGACCTGATTCCACTGGTGCCACACTTGAGAAAAGCCTTGTCTTTTCTCCTTGGATCACAACCACAGTAGCTAGAGTGAACTGCAAAGGTTCAATCACTAACGATGGATCTTTTTGCCTCTACTCTGTGATCCAGTGTCACTCCCTGGAGAGTTGGGAGGAGACAGTGTTGGTCATAATGTGCTTAGCTAGAATTGCCGGTAAAGGGCAAAAAGAGGAACAATTCAAGGTGATAGTGGAGTCAGGCTCCTGCATTCTGTAAGCTTCTTGGCTCACTCTAGAATCTGCTGCATCAATTGGCAAGACTTCCCAGTATGGGGTTTCTGTGGGGGAAAAGAGCCTTAACTTCTTTTCAGATTTAAAGGCCTAGACCACTGCATGATGGATTCTCCCCTAATATCATTAGTTGCACATGCTGCTAATTGTAGTGGCTGCTAATCCATCTGAGCAGCCAAAATGATATTAGCTTTCAATAGGATTTACATATATCCAGGCTTGTTTCTGCATCAGCTAGCAATTAAAGTTTAAACTGTTGAACATGCAGCTTGCTGTAGGCTAAGTAATATTTAATAGCATTAACAATGCATTTCCCTATTTGCCTCTGAATCTCTTTACAGGCTCATCAATTTGCCATCACCTTTGTGTGGCACAGCCTACATTAGCTCTTATCCTAACAGCTTCCAGAGGAGGGCACTGTCATAAGAGACAAGACAATAGAAATGCCAGCTGCACATATCAGTATTAGCAGCACAATTTATGTCTCTAGGCCTATCCCTCCCACCTCTCTCTCTCTCTCTCTCTCTCTCTCTCTCTCTCTCTGTCTCTCAAACACACACACACACACACACAGACTTCTTGGGAGAAGGCGGGGTGGTTTATCCTTTCAGGTCAGACTTTGAGAAACTGGAATGTAACTTATTTGGACTAAAGAATATACAGAAAATGAATATGAACTAAAAGACTGTTCAAATTATTCCAAATCATGTATGGAATCCAGCTCTTTCAAAGTTTCAATGTAAGCAGGATTAAATTCTTGATTGGCTCGTTTAGCAAAGATTTATTTGTATGAGATTGCGTGAGATCAGGCTAGAACATGACTTCCATGCGTGTAGTTGTTTTATCTGTCTTGTTCACAGCTATAATCTGAAGCATGTAGCACAATGACTCACAAATAGAAGTACTTAGCAAACATTTGTGGAAGTAATGATTCTGTGACATGAGTGGTGAACAATTCAGACCTCCTGATCCTGACCCCATGCCCCTGATTATCTTCTCCCTTCTCACAGTGCACACACCCACCGCCCACCCACTGCTTGTTTCTAGACCATTTATTCACTTGTAGGTGGACAAGACAGGTGGGGAAAAACATCTGACTTGGGATGGCTAGAAGATGTTCTGTAGGCACTCTGCAAGAAAGCTGTCCCTATCAGAACCAGGCCTTGGGAAGCTTAATACAAAGATATCTTTCTGGACCATAAATCTTCCTGCCTGGTGATCAGCACTGGTGGCTTTCAAATGGTGGTTTCTATGGCACACTTCAGGATGAGAGTATTAGTTTCCTAGGGCTGGTGTTACAAAATATCAAAAACTGGCTGGCTTAAAACAACAGAAGTTTATCAGCTGGGTGTCTGAAATTAAAGTGTTGGCAGGGCCTTGCTATCTGACAGCTTCTGGGGACAGTCCTTGCTTACCTCTTTTAGCTTCTGGCATTTGCTGGTGATCCTTGATGTTTCTTGGCTTGTAGATGACAGCCTTCTCTCTGCGCGTCTTCAGATTGTTTTACCTGTGTCTACATGTCTCTGTCTTATAAGGGCACCAGTCATATTCAATTTGTGCCCATCCAAATGACCTCATTTTTAACTTAATTATCTCCATAAAGACGCCGTTTCCAAATAAGGTCACATTCTGAAGTACTGGCAGTTAGCACCGAAAGCTATCTTTTGAGGGGAACAAAACTTAACTCGTAACAGTGGGTTATGTGCAGTTTGGCAGATGGTAACAGTGTGTTTTCAAGGCTGAAATATCTCCCTTCTTGGAAACCAGAATAGTTCATATTCTGTGGACATTGAAGTTATTAATTATTGAATTATTTTCTCATTGCTTGAGCCCTACCATCTTGTAGTTCCCACTCCAATTGACTTTTATTACATATGTTTTCCAACTATTTTTCTGATCATTCCTTGTTTTTAGTAATTTTTCTTTCTTATCCATCTCTTAAAGGTGGCCATTAGTCAACTTTCTCCAGAGAAACAGAGCCAACAGCATAGATACAGATTTATAGAAAAAGATTTACCATGAGGGATTGGCTCATGCAATTATGGAGATGCCATCTGCAAGCTGGAGGCCCAGGAAAGCCAATGGTGTAATCCAGTACAAGCCTGAAGGCTTGAGAAACAGGGGAGCCAATGGTGTAAGTCCCTGTTCAGGTCCTAAGGTTTGAGAACCAGAAGTACTGATGTCCAAGGGCAGGACACGATGGATATCCCAACTTGGTAATTTTGATGGCTTGCAAAATACTGAAATCTCATCTTAGTAGAATGAAATATCCCTTGTAATGACAACGAAACATGTCCTCATGATCTACTTACCCTTCACTCATCATTTAACTAAATTAAAAAGTATAGAAATAAGGAATAATACTTATGTCTATTAATTAAGCTTTTAAAAATGAATAAAAACATTATTTCTGTTGAGTTTTATTAGCTCCGACTTCAGAGAAGAGCTCCATAGATGTCTTTGGCCAGAAGAGACAAGAACAGATGAATGGCTTTCTTCACGCTTTCAAATCAGCCATGCTCTAGGGTCATGTTAAATTTGCCATTTTTGTACGAAATCACTTAAAAAATTGAGAGAGCAGTTTTGCTCTATTCTGCCCCTCAATGGATGGGATGATGCCCACTCGTTCTGGTGAGGGCAATCTTCTTTATTCTTCAGTATTGATTCAAATGCTAATCTCTTCCAGAAATCCCCTCTCACACACACCCAGTGATATTTTACCAGCCACCTAGGCATCTCTTAGTCCAGTTAAGTTAACATAAAATTAACCATGACAGTGGCATTCTCTCTAAACTATCGCTTTGCAGTCTTTTTGCTGTGTCTGGCTGACAGGCGACTGCTTTAAATTACATTTGCTCTTTCGTCCCTCAGTACGGGGCTATTGAGTCTACTTTATGAAAAAATTGGTTTTGTGAGACAGTCAGGCCAATTCATTCTACGAGTTAGCTATTTTATTAGGAATAATGATATCTAAAGGTCATTGTTTTGTTATTTTATTTCAAAGTAACCTATTGTTTTGGCATTCACATGGAATAAGGAATAAAGGTAATCAAAGCTCCTATTTCCATAGACGTTGTATATTTTGCTTTGAAACACAAAAATCCTGAAAACATTTAGCACTCTTGGGATGAGTTTATCTCCAGGCTACTGGCAGGATGTACTGGAGTGAAATAAATGAATGCATTTACTTTTTATACCTCATGTCTCCCTCTTTGAAAATTCTTTAATGTAACTGTAATAAGCTTGGTAATTTTGATGGCTTGCAAAACACTGAAATCTCATCTTAGTAGAATGAAATATCCCTTGTAATGACAATGAAACATGTCCTCATGATCTACTTACCCTTCACTCATCATTTAACTAAATAAAAAAGTATAGAAATAAGGAATAATACTTATGTCTATTAATTAAGCTTTTAAAAATGAATAAAAACACTATTTCTGTTGAGTTTTATTAGCTCCGACTTCAGAGAAGAGCTCCATAGATGTCTTTGGCCAGAAGAGACAAGAACAGATGAATGGCTTTCTTCACGCTTCTTGTTGTCCAAATCAGCCATGCTCTAGGGTCATGTTAAGTTTGCCATTTTTGTACGAAATCACTTAATAAATTGATTGGCACCTTATCTCTGTGTCAATGTCACTCCACTTTTAGAGATGTCCAAACTGTTTAAATATCAAAAACAAACCATGGAGGACAACTTAGTGAGAAAGGGCTTGTGCTAGCTGAAGATCAAAGGAAGACAGATGACTGCTGTATATATTTGATGTTACTGGAGAAGAAGTATAGTGATTTAGTCAGTGCATATGGTCAGAACTTCTTGGCTGGCCTCAATACAGCTGGAGAATAAGCCAGGACAAGCATCAGAATGACATTTTCTGAGGAAAACAGGACTTTCAGCTTTAGGAGGATGCCTATTAGAATGTGACTTTATGTAAACTATTTTTTAGAAAAATTGATGAAGCTAATTCTGGACATGTTAAAGGAAAAAAGAATCCTTTGATGTGGACAAATGTTACAAAGCATTAAGCAAACTATCATCACATTAACAATATGACACTTTGAGCTGGCATAAGCAGGAATTTTAAGAGCGCTATCAATAAATTGTCTGTCGATCCTGTGGCCAAATTTTAATTTATGAGTATTTTATTAACTTGGGTTCAGAGTCTGAGTTCTCCACACATGGTCAGTTAATGAATGTGTAATGTATTTGGTTATATAACATATTGCAAATGCTGGGGAAGATTAGGTAAAATGTTAAAAAGAGGTAATATGAGAAGCAGTATTTTCTATTAGCCTTATGTGGATTATTCTTGGAATGATTTTATCATAAACTATGATGTGTACAGAGAAAATTTTCAGGATATAAGTTCTGGTTAGACTGTAAAGCAGGATTTAATGATAATTTTAAGTAGTTTCCCAACATGACTTTTTTTTTTTTTTGGTCTGACACTCTTCTTGATAAGGTGCAACCTCTCTCTTTCCCTCTCTCCCTTTTTAAAGCAGTCACTTTAAAAACACAAAGTGCCTGTTGTGAGTAGCCTAGCCATGAAAGCAGAGATTGGGGTAGGCAACCTCAGACCACACTCCAACCATGCTTGTCTATGAAGGATACTTAGGGCTTAGGTTAGGGAAAATTGGAAATCATATTTTTAAAAGCAAATTATGAGCAGCTGTTCCCAAAATTTACTATGTGTTTGGTTTGGACTTCTATATCCACAAATTTCTAGGATTCATTTGCAAAATGGTAAGTTAATTTTCTTTCAAACATGAACAAAGCATCACGGAAAAGGATCTCAAAACATAGTGTGACATTTTATTCTATAAACAGCAGAATCTGAATGTCTGTATACAATCCTGTATACCACCTAACTTTAAAAACTTTTAAATGATATAGATATTTGTCACCAGACGGCATGGGCTATAAAGGCAGGTACCTTGTCTTATTTACTCTGGCATCTAATGCAGTGTCTGGCACACAGTAGGTGTTCATGAACATGTATTAAATATTCATCATATGAGTAATTATAATTTAAGGTGGCTTTAGAATTTGAGCTAATTATTTCCTTTCAAACTTATTCTTCCAATCTTTCTTGTCTTAGTAAATGGTAACACTGATTACTCAGTGGCTAAGCCAGAAACCTGGACACTGTCTTTGGGTCTTTTTTCTCCCTCACACCTCATATTTGATGATCCATGTTTTTGCTATCTCAGATCTGTCCTGTGCTGGTGCTGTGCAAAAGTCTGCCACATCATTTCTGCTTGGACCTCTGCAATAGTCCCCTTACCAGTTTCTCTGCCTTGACTCTTGTCTGTTAAAATCTGTTCTCTTCACAGAGGCCAGAATGACCTGAAACCACAAATAGATCATGATATTCTACCGTTTAAACTGTGTAATAGCTTCCCACAGACTTCAAAGAAAATCGACTTCCTCACCAGGGTCTACAAGATCCATATGACCTTGTTCTTGTCTGCCTCTTCAGTTTGGGTCTACCCTTCCATTCATTCATTATAACCCAGCTGTGTTTGTCTTCCTTCAGTTCCTAGAAAATGCCACACTTTTCCTCACTTCTCAGCGAATACTCCTGCGGTTTCTTCTGTCTGGAATGAACTTCCTCCCGGTCTTTGCATGGCTGGCTTCCTCTCACACTTGCAGCCTTGTTTATCCTCTAAGAAACTTTCCTTGAATACCCCTACCTGGGTAGGTTGTTTTTCATAGCCCTTCCTCAATTGCTTCACTCACTTTGCATGTTTTTATGGTCTCTTCACTATTTGAAAAAAGTTATAATTTTTTCATTATCTATCTTCCCTTGTGCTTTGAACTGTGCTTTTTTTGTTTACCATAGCACCCTGTACAATGCTGACAGATATTATGAGCTCAGTAAATATTTTACAAAATGATTTATTGAGTGATGGAACATCTCACTAAATATGTTACATATATGTCTAGTGCATAGGAAAGATAAATGGAAAAGTTTCATTTTGGCTAAATCACAACCCTTTCTCCCTTAATCCAGTTACTTACTTAGCACCAAATATCTGAAAGCAGTTCTGGGGCTGTTGTGAATTCAAAGAAGAGACCTGGCTCTTGCCTTTATGCACTTTTGCCATGGGAAAGATTAACTTGTATACCAGCAACTATAATTTCAAGAGATGGTGGATGAGAGAAATGTCCTGAGAGTTTTAAAAATGTATGTACTATTTATACTCAACCTTATTTTTAAAAGAATTTGTGTCTGGGCATGGTGGCTCGTGCCTGTAATTCTAGCACTCTGGGAGGCCGAGGCAGGTGGATTACCTGAGGTCAGGAGTTCAAGACCAGCCTGGCCAACATGGTGAAACCCCATCTCTATTAAATACAAAAATTAGCCAGGCATGGTGGTGCACCCCTGTAATCCCAGCTACTTGGGAGGCTGAGGCAGGAGAATTGCTTGAGCCCAGGAGGCAGAATTAGCAGTGAGCCGAGATTGTGGTGCTGCACTCTAGCCTGGCCAATAGAGCGAGACTCTGTCTCAAAAAAAAAAAAAAAAAGAGAGAGAGAGAGAGAATTTGCATTGGATTGTGAATAGGAATTTCAAGAGAAAAATTGCCTCTCTGGGTGAACCTGGGAAGACTTCAGGAAAAACCCAGTGTTCTACTTAGACTTTGGTGAGTATAGAATTCGGAGGTGCAGGCAGGGTGGGAAAGGGCAGTCTCTGTACATGTGCAAGTGGATAGCTCACATGAGAAACAACTAGAAGGGGCAGAGCCTTCATGAGGGATAACCGAGGGGATATGTTTGGAAATGAGGTTAAGTCAGATTGTGCCAAGTTTGTGGATGAAGAGTTCTTACATTGTTTGAATAAGCCAAGAGAAGATCTTGAAGGTTTTGGAGGTGGGCAGTGGTTTAAAAAATAGAGCACTCCTAAGAATGGTTAATCTGGAAGTGTCATGTAGGATAGATTAGAAGAAATGGAAGTAAGGGCATTCGTTTGGAAACTCCCAATTCTAAGAAAGAGACAAATACTATCTATGTGACCTGACCATAGTGTGCATGAAGAAGAAGGAAGATGAGGAAGGTATTGCAGAAGAGACATCCACGTGTTTGAAAACTCATCAACAGTTTCAAGGTGTAAGGAAAGGAGAAAAAGATACGTATGAGAGTGATGGTAACAGAATGGAGAATAAGAGCAAAAAATTGGTTTCATATAATACTTGGGGGAGGAAAACTGATAAGGGGAGTTCAGTTTGAGTACATTGACTATGAGATTGGGGATTGTACTTGGAGAAAGGTTTATGATGATGAGATTTCAAGCTTTATGACCTGTTTTCTACATTGGTCAAAGGAAAGAGGATACCCCCTAATTCACTCTCCTTTAAGAATACTGTGAGAAGCAGCCTGGGAAATCACTGATTTCTGATTTCTGTGTAAATCTGACTGGGGTAAAGTGAATGACCTTTGACATGGAGTCAGATGACTTAGGTTGAAATCCTGAGTTATGGCTCACTGGCCATGTGATCTTCTCAAACCATGCAAACTCTCCAACCTCAGTTCCTCATGAAATGGAAACAATTTCATGACTATTGTGATCTCAAGAACTAGTAGAGGAATTTGGTGAAATAATGTATTTTAATGTGCATCATAAATCCTTTTAGGAAAGCAGGATTGGCAAGGAAACTCTGGATATGTGTCTTTGACAGGTGATAGGTGCTGGATATTTGATATATTATGTATTCTGCTTTAAATAAATAATTGCCACTTTTTAAAGTTATTATATAGTGTTATTTTCTCTGAGCACACATACACACTATCATTTAAAAAAGAAAAGTGTTTGGAGGGGTTTGTTTTATTGGTCAGGTAACCTGACGATTTTCTTTAAAAATTCTTAGTTGTATAAAAGTTAAGCAAGCAATTGGGGACTTTAGAACTTTACCAGTGCAAAAAGTAACCCTGCAAAAAGTAAACCGGTAGAAAAGATAAACTCTGGGGCAGCTCTCCTCCCCTCCTGCCTGGCAGAAGCCAAGCTTTCCCGCACTGCCTCCCTGTGTCCGCTGAGAGAAGCACCGGGTGAGTTTCTGCCTAGTTTAAGCACTGTCTCTGCTTACTTTCCACCCTTTGGGGATGCTGACAGCTGACAGGCTTTGAACACCAGCAACAGCAGATTTCTGTGCCGGGCTCCATGAGCTGTCCACAGTGCTCTGTAGAAGAAAATGAAAAGCTGCTGGCAGAGCTTCCTTAAAGTTTGGGCAGAACTTGAGGGTTATTTTTATTTTTTAAAACAAACATTTAGAGAATAGCCTATTTCTAAACCTCCTTTGCTGTTACAAGAAATTTAATTTCTTTTGAAGTGCAAGCATTCCAAAATGAGGGATGTGAAAAGTTATTGCAGCCAATAAATATGTGGCAGACCCCTTAAAATAAATAAGCACCCTGTCCATTCCTGTATAAATGGCTTTTGTTTGAGGTTCGGATAGATTTGATAAGGATGGTGTTACAACATTTAATGAGGTGCAAAGGAAAAATGACTTTCATAAGTTCACATAGCTGTCATTATATTGTCTCCTATGTTTTCCACCCTCACAGACCTGTCTCGATCTTTTGACATCTCTACAATAGAAGACAAGGGGATGAGCCGATAAGAGTCTATATTTACTGTGGGTACATAAACAGATATTATAGGTACCAAGAAAAAAGCTACAAACAAGGAGGAGAAACAAGAAAGCTGTGTGTGGACTGTTCTTACTCACATGTAGTAGCCTGCTTCAGTCCACACAGAGTCTTTTGAATTAAGTAAATATTAAATTGGTGCATGCGTGTGCACGTACACACACACACACACACACACACACACACACACACAGATTTCCTAGAGCCATTATCTTTCTTTGATTCCTACCTCATGTAGATTTTATGTCTTGGTCATCTCTTTAAAATCACTAACCATCCTGTTGATTTCTTTTTCCTTTTTAAGTCACCTCCTTCTGTGGCGACATTAGCTAAACACATCCTCGATTCCGTTTCGCTCATTAGTATTAATGTCGTAATAATCATTCCCTTCCTTGGCTCCTCAGACTTGCTTCAATATTTACACATCGGCCGAAGCTGATTGAGCAGGAATAATGAGACTTTGACACTCTGAACTGCACAAGGTGGAAGAAAACTTGTTTCCACTGGGTGGACTTTATAGTGAAACAAGTTTTATGTCTTATAATTATTAACTAAAATGACAAGCAGTGTCCCTACTATTTGTAACACTTGCCCAGCACTGTGGTGGTGGTGGTGGTGGCATCACCCTAGCTGGACTAATTCCCTGCCTCTCAAGTGACTATGAGAAATGGAATTGCCCTTTAGCCTTCTCCAGACTCTACCCAAATTATTGTTTCATTCTTTTTAAGGGAAAGGTCCCTCTTCGGTCAGAGGGCTTTTACACAGGCTTGTCAGATTGGGAGGGCTTGTACAGTTTTATAGAGAGAGAGCTTCTTTTGTTTTTTTTTCTCTATTTTCTGGTAAATTAAACAAGTCAACTTTCCTGCTTTCATTGAACACCTAATTGAACTGGCATTTTGAAGCGCTTGCCAGACATTGTGTTAGGAGGCGAAGCACCTTCTAACATATTCTCTCATTCCAGGATAAAGTTAAAATAAAAATAATATGTACTGAAGATAGAGTTTTTAAAACATGGAGACATTCTAGAAAGCGTGCACCTAAGAATTTACTTGACCTAATTTCAGAGAAAGAGAAAAATTAAAATATCTTTTCATCTCCAACAATATCCTTGTCTTCTAAACCAAATCACTAAAATTTTCTAGAAACCTGGATTTGTTTTAGAGACAAGGAGAGCTCTTTTTTACTATTATTTGCCCCCTACGGGTAGAATGTTTGTAGATTTAGACATCTGTGCTTCCTGTCACAGACCAGCTAAAGACTTTCTCATTGCCCCATGTTTTGAAGATTTGTTTTTATCATTGGCGATCCCCTCCTTTAGCACTGGATCTACAGGGGTGTCTCCCTGCTGAGAGTTCAAAATGTTTCCCCACCACAGATGACACTTTCCCTCAACATGGCATGCAGCTTCCATGCACACTCTAGAATACATCTATATTCAGGACTAATTGTTGGTAATCCTGCATTCATTACTTAGTCCTGGCTGAAGCTCTTGCCTATTTTTGTTTAGGTCAGCAGTTCAGAAAAAAAACAAATCCAGGGACAGTATAAACATCACTATTTAAAACTGGATGTACAAGGACAGAGCCTTCAGGATGGGGATACAGACCCTGAGGAGCAGAGGAAATTGTTGAAGCAGTTTTTAAATTCACAGAACTGGTATAGGAGAGAACAACAACAACAACAACAACAACAACAAATTGGAGGAGAAGAGTCTAAAGAAAAGGCAGGGTGAAAGGAAGGGCAAGAAACCAAGCAAAGAGTTCCTGGGCTCACAAAACCCCAGCCTGGAGACTGGGAGCCCATGGCAAGCTACAGGGAAGGGATGCACCACAGCCATCTGCAGTGCCTCCAAAGACGACAGAGGGTACTTTCCCATAGGAGAGAGTGAGTGCAAAAGAGTTCTGCTCAGTGCCTCTGAGTTCCCTAATATTTTAGCCTCCCAAAGGATAGCCACTTTATGGAATAATCTTCCAATTTTATAACCAGAATAGATGTTAATAATCAGTTTTAACCATCTCTTTTTAAAGGTAAGACTACAAAAAGTCTCATAAGTTCATAAAATGCACAGTTTTGCAAAACTGGCAAGTGTCAGAGTCACGTCTCTTGACTGTTAAGCTAGGGCAATGTAGCTGTTGGAGCCAGATAAATGGATGCTGGCTGCTGTGAGGTAGATGGAACCATAAGCAGGTAACCCACAAATGAACAAAGTATCTCACGGAGTAAAAATTCCAAATGCAATTCAATTTCCTTGACTAAGGTCTAGGCCATAAACATAATAAACCAGAATATAAATATAAACTGGGAACTAAACTGTTTTGAGTGACTGCCTCAACTTTTCTACTTTCTAACAATATCTTTAGTTGGAACTTTTACAGGGGAGCTTTTATATTTTCCTGGGGAAAAATATTCTCTGCTCTTCAGGAAACATCATTAGCCACATTGATTGATTGATTGATTCCTGTATTTATTTAGTCCTTCAGTATATATTTATGAAGTCCTTGCTTTGTTCAAGTTTCTGAATTGTAGAAATTCCTTCTTTAAAACAGTTGTAGTCTCAACATAAAACATATTCTCAAATAGCTAAAATCTGGTCTCTTACTCCAAATTACCGAGTACAACTTAGCATACCAGAAGACATTTTTTATTTTAAATAGTCTAGCATAAAACTATTTTAATTGTTTTTCTAAAGGACAGGGATTAGTTAGGAATCTGCCCCCCACCCCAATCCCCATCCAGAATTTCTTGTTGGAGAAGATTCCTGCCTATTTATAGAGGATCTGATACTTATTGGGCTTCTGTTGTGAGCTGGGTAACATATAAGGGATTTTAGTATTTTATGTAACAACTCTTATCCTTCAAGATACTTCACCCCATTTTACAGATAAGCAAATGGAAGCTCAAGGCATTAGGTAACTTTCTGATGGCCACGAACTTAAAGTGGCAGAGTCAGAACTCAAGTCTGATCTGTTTCCTCTCTGTTCAGCACCTGGTCGTGTGGTAGATTGACTGGTGTTCTGTCTGCTCCATTAGTTGGGCAGGAATTATTGTTTCTTCCACACAATGGGCTGGGAATATTTTGGGGGTTGAGCTGGAAAACCTTGCCTAAAATTAAATTGTTTGTCTATGCTGAAATCAGTTATTTGTTCAATATTAAGTGCTTGGACTGTGCCAGTCCATACTATGTGTTAATATTTCAAGAACAAATAAGAAATCTCCATTTGTCTTAAGAGGCTTATGGTCTACTACGGGTGGTAGTGACATATATACATATATATACAAATAAGTGCAGTGTTCTGTGACTCTATGATAAATCAATATGCATGGTACGGTGGGTGGACAAGGGAGGGACAGGTCAATTCTGCTTGGGAGTAAGGGCAGGTGCAAGGATGACTTTCACAGAAGTACATGAAAATGAGATCATGTATTTGAAAATGTCCTTGACAGTGTCTGGTCACATGATTATAAATATTCATTATTTTTTTCATGATAACCAGAAAAATCTGTAGTGGGTATATTACATCTATTTTATTCTCCTGCTTAATTTTTGTGAGTTTGACTGCCTAACTTTTTCTTGGTTTATACTTTTTCTATGAGAAGTCACAAGAATGTGATCTAGATCTTTTGTCAGGACAGCACCACCTGCATTTAGCCACTTAAGGACAGAAGCAAAGGAAGCAGGGAGCACCCACTTTTCGAGAGGCAATCATTAAGTCGGGCTTTGGAAACTTCTTTTGTCTTCCCTTGTTCTCACTAATCAGAAACCTTCTCTACTTCTGTCCCAACCTCCTCTCTTCAGCCACATCCCCAGGAGCCTGTCAGTAGATGAAAACAACAGGCTCCCAAAGATGAGAGAAAGAACCAATACACTAGAACCACTCTAGGGATGCACTTCGAGTACATGCATGTGTGTGGTTTCCTTAAGTCACTGGGAAAGTTTTTAATGTTCCTAGAAGCCAAAGAGGCCTGGAGAGTTACAGAAAGGCCCAGCGGTCACCAGCTGACACTTGAAAGAAACTGCAGCCATATATCCACCTCAGAGAGAGATGGAGAAAGGAAAGCAGCAGGGGTCTGCTGCACTGGGTATTTTATGTTTTTGTTGTTTTTTTTCCTTTAAAAAGTACATGTCATAGACATATCCTCATCAATCATCTTCAAAACACAATTACACAGGCACATTGGTAGCTTGTTTCCATATTTTTACATACATTCCTACATGAGAGGGCACCTTCTTCTCTGTTTTCCTCTCCCCTCCCCTCTCCTCTCTCTTTCTCTCTTTACTCAGTCCTGCGAACTTGCCTTGGGAGACTTTCTGCCCTTCAGCAATTATTTAAAGCCACAGAAGCATAAAAGTTGAAGTGTTATCCTAAGATAACCCAGGCTTTGAGGGCAGGTTAAGTTGCAATTCAAGACCAAGTCCACTCTGGGAAACATGGATTTCATCTATTGTCTCTACCAGTATTGAAGCTGTTTGTCATTAGAGATCTTCTCTAAGAAAAGCAAAGTGGAAGCAATAAACTTGCTATTTAAGGACAATGAACCCAGTCTAAAGGGTATGGTGAAGGATGATACGCATGCATGTGTTCATGCACACATGTGCACACACGCACACAAACACACATACACACACTTTCATTGTCTTTGTGCAACATTACGTGCAAGGTTAATACAATAATCTCACTTTGTGTTCATATAGAAAGTGAATAACCATCTATGCCTGTATTTTCTGGTCCTTTTTCAAACTATCATCTTGGAGTAGGTAGTACCTTGGGGTCCCTCCTAATTCAAAATTTCTATGGGAGACAATTTTTGCCCAGATTAGATCTGATACACTACCTTCGTCCTATCTGCGATGACCAAGGAATTGGACTGATGGAGAAGAAACATAGATGTCAAGGGCATAATACTGCATGTTGTAGATGAAGGCACTTCCCAATGGATGGCAGTTCTTTGAGAAACAACCAAAAGGCATCTGGTAGGGTGCATAAGAGAGTCCTGACTTGGTTTCAAATAACCTGAATATCTCTGGCAATTCATTAACATTCACTGTGCCTTATTTTCCCATATGTATGTCAAGAATTTGAAAATAATTGGTGTTTAAGCTCCTTTTCAGTCATAAGTAGCTATGATATTTTTATTATAACTGTCCTTTTTTTGTTGTAACTGTGACTTCTGGTTAAATATGTCAAAGTGAACCCAGGGGTTTATCTCAGCAACCTCTTCAACTGCTAGTAAAATGAATAATGAAATACAAAAAAGTATAGTTTCATTAAAATTCACAAAAAAGGAATTCACAAGAAAGAAAAACAAGGAGAGAGGCTAACAAAGCCCCAAAAGCTGAGAAGCTGATGGATAAATGGAAATGACTTGGCAAAGCAGAGGACAAAAACCAAGCCCGGAGAGGCCAGAGAGGAGGCAGCCAATCTATCCACAGAACAATTGAAAGTCTCTGAAGAAGAGGGTGCATAAAGAGGATGAAAACACAAGTGTTAGTTGAAAGTCTTTATAAGGAGCCATGAGAACCCCAGATTACCTCCTGAAGATCCATTATAGATACTCAATTCTCATCTCCAGGAGCCAGAAGACACAAGTAATTGCTCTCTGGAGGGACTGAAGTAGAGAGGCTCTGGATCCAGACCCTGAGCAGGTGGAGGTGAGGTTGTGTAAGGAAACCAAGGAGACCTGCTAGGAAAATCCTCTCAGTGACTTGTGACCTTCTCACTTGGCTCCCAGAACACTGGAAACTAGGCAGGTGATTGGATGATTACCTTCTGGAGAAATTTAATTATCCTAGAAGAAAGTCCTCCACTGACCATTCAGAAAGCCCTAACAAAATAGCAAATTTCTAAATCACTAACTACCATAAAATAGGCTCCGCCATGCCCGAGAGTGTCCAATCCGTTTTTCAGTTCTTTAGACAATATACACAGATAGACAAGGATCTGAGGACATGTGAGAAAAGCCACTAACATGAAAGCCAGAGACTAAAATAGCAAACAGAAAAGGGAATTCAGGCATATGGAAACAATACAGGTAGTAGAATTAAGCATAAAAGAAAAATTACCAATATTATTGTCCAAGAGATGAGAGAAGATAGTACATGATAAGGCAATAAGAGATGTTAAAGAAAAACATTGACAGAATAAGAAATGACTCTAGGAATTAATATCTGGTATGGCCAAAACAACAAATTCAGTAAAAAGGATTGCAAGTTAAAATTAAGAATAGAAAAAGAAGAAAAATATACAAGATGGAAAGCAGAAGACACTAGGTAATTAGGATCCATCCAAGAGACCAAACGCATATTAATAAGCAATTATTAAGTTAAGGAAAAATAGAAATTTGTGCAAGAAAGAAATAATAGAAAATACTAGATGGTTCTGGAATAAATGATACTTACATAGTCATAATAAAACAAATGCTTAATATTGATTTAACAAAAGTTTTGGTATAACTGCTTTTTGTTGTATTCCAGTGAGGTTAAATATATAAAAATATACTATTTGCCATTTCTCTTCCTTGTGTTATAAATTCTTATTCATGCTTTTATTTTTGATGTATTTCCCTTTTATTATTATTTTATAGGTACTCTTGATGTAATAAATTATATACCTTTCAACTATCATATTATGCAAATTTTGTTTTTAGTTTGTCCATCATCTTGTAATTTACTTAATTTACTTAATTTTTTAATGTATAGAACATTTAAATTTCTAGTGTCCAAATCTATCAAACTTTTTATTATTTCCATATTTTCACATTGTTTGGAAGGTTATTCTATGAAAACAAATATAACATTTACTTTTATTTTCTTCTTCAGTCAATATGGCTTTTGATTTCCACATCTTTTAATATATTTATGTGCATGAATTATAGATAGAAATTGAACTCTGATTTTTTTGCGGTTAGATTTAACTCATTATCCTAGCATGATTTATGGAATAATCCAACCTTTCTTCCCTTTGTTCCAAATGCCATTATTGTCATGTGCTAAATTCTTACATATGCTAGAATAATTCCTGGACTTAAAGTTTCATCGTTTTATCCATGTAGGTAAAAAAAAACATTTTCTGGTATGTTGTATCTTTGTTCTCATTGGTTTCAAATAACATTTTTATTTCTGCCCTCATTTCATTATGTACCCAGTAGTCATTCAGGAGCAGGTTATTCAGTTTCCATGTAGTTGAGCGGTTTTGATTGAGTTTCTTAGTCCTGAGTTCTAGTTTGATTGCACTGTGGTCTGAGAGACAGTTTGTTATAATTTCTGTTCTTTTACATTTGCTGAGGAGTGCTTTACTTCCAATTATGTGGTCAATTTTGGAATAAGTGCGATGTGGTGCTGAGAAGAATGTATATTCTGTTGATTTGGGGTGGAGAGTTCTATAGATGTCTATTAGGTCCGCTTGGTGCAGAGATGAGTTCAATTCCTGGATATCCTTGTTAACTTTCTGTCTCGTTGATCCAACTTACAAGGGATGTAAAGGACCTCTTCAAGGAGAACTACAAACCACTGCTCAGTGAATTCAAAGAGGACACAAACAAATGGAAGAACATACCATGCTCATGGATAGGAAGAATCAATATTGTGAAAATGGCCATACTGCCCAAGGTTATTTATAGATTCAATGCCATCCCCATCAAGCTACCAATGACTTTCTTCACAGAATTGGAAAAAACTGCTTTAAAGTTCATATGGAACCAAAAAAGAGCCTGCATTGCCAAGACAATCCTAAGTCAAAAGGACAAAGCTGGAGGCGTCACGCTACCTGACTTCAAACTATACTACAAGGCTACAGTAACCAAAACAGCATGGTACTGGTACCAAAACAGAGCTATAGACCAATGGAACAGAACAGAGTCCTCAGAAATAATACCACACATCTACAGCCATCTGATGTTTGACAAACCTGAGAGAAACAAGAAATGGGGAAAGGATTCCCTATTTAATAAATGGTGCTGGGAAAATTGGCTAGCCATAAGTAGAAAGCTGAAACTGGATCCTTTCCTTACTCCGTATACGAAGATTAATTCAAGATGGATTAGAGACTTAAATGTTAGACCTAATACCATAAAAACCCTAGAAGAAAATCTAGGTAGTACCATTCAGGACATAGGCATGGGCAAGGACTTCATGTCTAAAACACCAAAAGCAACGGCAGCAAAAGCCAAAATTGACAAATGGGATCTAATTAAACTAAAGAGCTTCTGCACAGCAAAAGAAACTACCACCAGAGTGAACAGGAAACCTACAGAATGGGAGAAGATTTCTGCAATCTACTCGTCTGACAAAGGGCTAATATCCAGAATCTACAAAGAACTCAAACAAATATACAAGAAAAAAACAAACAACCCCATCAAAAAGTGGGCAAAGGATATGAACAGACATTTCTCAAAAGAAGACGTTCATACAGCCAACAGACACATGAAAAATGCTCATCATCACTCGCCATCAGAGAAATGCAAATCAAAACCACAATGAGATACCATCTCACACCAGTTAGAATGGCAATCATTAAAAAATCAGGAAACAACAGATGTTGGAGAGGATGTGGAGAAATAGGAACACTTTTACACTGTTGGTGGGATTGTAAACTAGTTCAACCATTATGGAAAACAGTATGGCAATTCCTCAAGGATCTAGAACTAGATGTACCATATGACCCAGCCATCCCACTACTGGGTATATACCCAAAGGATTATAAATTATTCTACTACAAAGACACATGCACATGTATGTTTATTGCGGGACTATTCACAATAGCAAAGACTTGGAATCAACCCAAATGTCCATCTGTGACAGACTGGATTAAGAAAATGTGGCACATATACACCATGGAATACTATGCAGCCATAAAAAAGGATGAGTTTGCGTCCTTTGTAGGGACATGGATGCAGCTGGAAACCATCATTCTTAGCAAACTATCACAAGAAGAGAAAACCAAACACCGCATGTTCTCACTCATAGGTGGGAACTGAACAATGAGATCACTTGGACTCGGGAAGGGGAACATCACACACTGGGGCCTATCATGGGGAGGGGGGAGGGGGGAGGGATTGCATTGGGGAGTTATACATGATATAAATGATGAATTGATGGGTGCTGACTAGTTGATGGGTGCAGCACACCAACATGGCACAAATATACATATGTAACAAACCTGCACGTTATGCACATGTACCCTAGAACTTAAAATATAATAAAAATAAATACATAAATAAATAAAAAACATTTTCATTGGGTTAATTATTGTATAACAAGTGTTTTATCATTATCAATGAGATTCTTAAAAACTCATGATAGTCTCTGATTATTAGTATTAAATAGGAAAGCTATTGATATGTGTATATTTATTTTATAATATACCATTTTGCTGAAATTATTATTTCTAGTGGTATTTGAATTGGGTTAAACAGATATATGATTATATAACTTCTAAATGATTACAAATGTGTCTTCCCCTTTCAAGATTTATGCCTTTGATTTTGTTTTCATGTCTTGGTTAAAACTTTCAGAATAATGTTGAATAATAATGATGACACTGGGCACTGTAATTCCTGACTGTAATGGGACTGCCTTTAAAGAAGTGATGTGAACACAAATGCTGAGAACAACTTGGCAAGGGGCAAAAAAGTGACACAGGCCAAATTAAGAAAACAACAATACAAATGTCATAAGACATAGTCACTGCCCCTGGTCTCTGCACAGAGGGAATTGAGTAGAGTGCTGGTAACTGGCAGGCCACAATGTACAGAGACAGTCTGCAATGGCATGCCCCTACTCAGCTACAGTTAGTTGCCATGTGGGCCTAATCTGGCAGAGAAACCAAAGGCCTGAAAGTTTATGCAAAATATCATGATTTTTAAATGCTGGCAACTACAGCAAATTAAAAATGAAACAACAAACCAGCCAAAACAAATCTATCTAAGGGTGATATCTAGCCCTTGGGCCACAGCAAGCTTGTGACCTGTCATCCAGGCTGCAGTTACACTGAGGACGATATTGACTGTTGATTCCAGATAGATTTGTTTTTCATATGAAGGAAGTATATTTTAATTTATTCTTTACTAAGAATTTGTATCATAAATAGATGCTTTCCTGATTTCCAGGAATAGATGCTGCATTAGCATTGAGATGATTTACATGACTTTTCATACTCTCAGAAAATTGTGCTTTTATTAAAATTTTAAAATTTATTAGCATGGGGTTATCTATATTATTATTTTCTTGATATGCTCTGCATTGAAAGTTAATCATATTTTCTCATTAATATTGTATTAGTCTGCTAGAACTGCCATAACAAAATACCACACACTGGATGGCTTAAACAGCAGAAATGTATTTGCTAATAGTTTCAGAGGGTAGAAGTTCAAGATCAAGGTGTTGGCCGCTTTGGTTTCTCCTGAGGCCTCTCTCCTTGGGTCGTATATGGGCTCTTGTTGTATCCTCACATGGCCTTTTCTTTGTGCACATGCATCTCTAGTGTCTCTTTCTTTGATAGGGACACCCATCCCATTGGATTAGAGCCCATCATTATGACCTCAGTTAATTACCTACTGGAAGGTCCTATCTCCAAATTACAGCTGCACTGGGAGTTAGAGCTTCAACATATGAATTTAGGGAGGGCACAGATTAGTTCCTAATGAATATTTTGGTTATCATTTTTCCCCTTTCTTCAAAATTACCAGAACTGTCTTCTTTTTTTATTGTTATTTTTTCTAGAGAATGAGCTCTTGGTCCCACAGAGTCCCAAGCCACAGAGTCCCAAGCATCCTTTTATCATTTGTGTAATCCTGCTTGGGCTCTTAATTCCTACTTAGTGGAGTTGGTAAATAAAACCAAGAGACAACACATGGAAGAATGAGAAGTGTCCTTGGGAGACCAAACATGATACTTCTTTAACAGAGGATGATTTTGGAGAGTGAGTTAGTCCTTCCCGGAAAATGTTTGAGAGCACAGACTCTGGAATCAGGCTGCCCGAATTCAACTCTGGATACCCCACTTACTATCAGGTTGGTGCAAAAGCAATTTCTGTTTTTGCCATTACTTTTAATTGTAAAATCTACAATCACATTCACACCAACCTAATCGCTGTGTGACTTTGGAAAAACAACTTAACCTCTCTGTTCCTCAATTTTCTCAATCGTAAAATGGAACTAGTAATGATAACCTACCACACAGAGTTGTTACGAGAAATAAATTACTATTTGTAAAGTGCTTAGAAGATTGCCTGGTACATAGTAGTTGCTATGGAAGTATTTATAAGTAATAAATTATTACAGGTTGTGCAGGGATGATAGTGGACAAGGAAACAGAGTGTGTAGGGTCCTTTGCCAATAGTGTTACCACACAGCGTGCCCCAGAAACTGGTGATATTACTGAACCCTGATGGGATTCTCTACTGCTTTTCCTAGAGTCACTTGTAGTTAGGTCTGGCTCTTTAAACTAAATGAACTTCTTTTAGTCGTATGGTGGTGAGGGCATAACTTTTAGATTAGTTCTGTAGCCTGAACGCATGTCTAATTTGTACTTCAACCTAGTAGATTATTTTCTATATACACAGTTAAATATATCAATTCTTTACCTATTATATTTTTAGAAAATATTTTTCCTTGCCCTGTAAGTTTTTGTGTGTGTGTGTGATTTTGACATATTTAAATGCATTTTGAATATTTATGTAGTTAAATCTTTTGGATTTTCCTTTTATGATTTCTTTGATTGCTTTTGGGCTTTGAAATTCCTATTTTAAGATCAAATTTTTAATTTTATTTGCTGGGCAAGAAATTCTAATGCAAGTCACAATGCTGGCAAAAAGACAAATACAGTAGTGATTGGATGCAAATATCAGCTCAAAGTCTCATTAACTAAAGAAGTTAATTGAGTAAATTCTTGACTTGCCGACGATTTCATCTCTCAGAAAGTAAAAAAAAAAAAAAAAAAAAAAAAAAAAAAAAAAAAAAAAAAAAGCCATGAGGGCAACTGCTATTCTTAACTTCATTTAATGAAGTGTAAATGATGAAAATTTTGACAAAAGTGACCATGTGATAGGATAGAGAAAGTGTGATGTAATAGTTGCATGTTATAGATGAGAGGTGGAAAGCCCCTTCCTCCTACTCTTAAGCCAATGGCTGGCATCAGTAATTAATCAAACATCTTTTTGTGTGTGTGTGCTAACCTTGAAAATAGCTTTAAATGCTTCTCCATCCAGTTCTTCAGAGAGCTACTATGAACAGATGGAGTTGACAGGTGGGAGAATGTTTATTTTCCATATCTTTTCTAGAGTAAAAGGGTATAGATTTTTAAAGGTTCAAAAAATATATAGGTTAGGAGCCCATATTTATTGTGACAATACTTGTATGACATATTATATGACAATTTATTATATACTCACATTGTACTTGTCTCATCTAATTACAACGGATTCTTTACCTGACAGTCTCTCCTGGATGATAAGAACCTAGATGGTAGGGACTATGCCTTATTCCTCTTTGAATCTGTGGTGTCTTACATAAGGTCTAAGTGGCATATCAAACTCATTCAAAAATGCTGAATTAAAGAGTTGCTGGCTGAGCACAGTGGCTCACTCCTGTTATCCTAGCACTTTGGGAGGCTGATAAAGGAGGATCGCTTGAGCCCAGAAGTTTGAGACTAACTTGGGCAACCTAATGAAACCGTCTCTACAGAACAGTTAAAAATTAGCTGGAGCCGGGCACGGTGGCTCAAGCCTGTAATCCCAGCACTTTGGGAGGCCGAGACGGGCGGATCACGAGGTCAGGAGATCGAGACCATCCTGGCTAACACGGTGAAACCCCGTCTCTACTAAAGAATACAAAAAGCTTAATTAGATCCCATTTGTCAATTTTTGCTTTTGCTGCCGTTGCTTTTGGTGTTTTAGACATGAAGTCCTTGCCCATGCCTATGTCCTGAATGGTACTACCTAGATTTTCTTCTAGGGTTTTTATGGTATTAGGTCTAACATTTAAGTCTCTAATCCATCTTGAATTAATCTTCGTATAAGGGGTAAGGAAAGGATCCAGTTTCAGCTTTCTACTTATGGCTAGCCAATTTTCCCAGCACCATTTATTAAATAGGGAATCCTTTCCCCATTTCTTGTTTCTCTCAGGTTTGTCAAAGATCAGATGGGTGTAGATGTGCGGTATTATTTCTGAGGACTCTGTTCTGTTCCATTGGTCTATAGCTCTGTTTTGGTACCAGTACCA
Organism: Rhinopithecus roxellana; assembly: GCF_007565055.1. NCBI lineage: Eukaryota > Metazoa > Chordata > Mammalia > Primates > Cercopithecidae > Rhinopithecus > Rhinopithecus roxellana. The sequence goes on from NC_044550.1 coordinate 51,148,130, forward strand.
TGCTGTTTTGGTTACTGTAGCCTTGTAGTATAGTTTGAAGTCAGGTAGCGTGACGCCTCCAGTTTTGTCCTTTTGACTTAGGATTGTCTTGGCAATGCGGGCTCTTTTTTGGTTCCATATGAACTTTAAAGCAGTTTTTTCCAATTCTGTGAAGAAAGTCATTGGTAGCTTGATGGGGATGGCATTGAATCTATAAATAACCTTGGGCAGTATGGCCATTTTCACGATATTGATTCTTCCTATCCATGAGCATGGTATGTTCTTCCATTTGTTTGTGTCCTCTTTGATTTCACTGAGCAGTGTGCAAACTATCACAAGAAGAGAAAACCAAACACCGCATGTTCTCACTCATAGGTGGGAACTGAACAATGAGATCACTTGGACTCGGGAAGGGGAACATCACGCACTGGGGCCTATCATGCATGGGGAGGGGGGAGGGGGGAGGAGGGAGGGATTGCATTGGGGAGTTATACATGATATAAATGATGAATTGATGGGTGCTGACGAGTTGATGGGTGCAGCACACCAACATGGCATAAGTATACATATGTAACAAACCTGCACGTTATGCACATGTACCCTAGAACTTAAAGTATAATAAAAAAAAAAAAGAAAAAAAAAAAAAAAAAAAAAAAAAAAAAGAATACAAAAAGCTAGCCGGGCGAGGTGGCGGGCGCCTGTAGTCCCAGCTACTCGGGAGGCTGAGGCAGGAGAATGGCGTAAACCCAGGAGGCGGAGCTTGCAGTGAGCTGAGATCCGGCCATTGCACTCCAGCCTGGGCGACAGAGCGAGACTCCGTCTCAAAAAAATAAAATAAAATAAAAATAAAAAAATAAAAATTAGCTGGATGTGGTGGCACATGTCTGCAGTCCCAGCTACTGGGAAGGCTGAGGTGGGAGGATCACTTGAGCCCGGGAGGTCAAGGCTGTGTAGTGAGCCGTGATTACACCACTGCACTCTAGCCTGGATGACGGAGCGAGACCCTGTCCCCTATCCACCACAAAAAAAGAACTGGTAATAAATATAAAAACATTTTATATATTTACATGGATTTTTATGTATTTAAAAACTATGTTTTGTATTCATTGTTTTGTTTGATTGTACTTTCTACTAATTTCAGACAGGAGGGAAAACTCCATCGAAGGGTCAAAATGACTTGTCTTTGTAGGTAGTAATTTTCAATTTAAGACAAAAGTAGGGATGCTCTTTTTGTGGTATGAATGTAGCACAAAACGTTATTTATGAAGGAAGACTAAGATATGTTGGCTTAATATTGAGGAATAGCTCACAATGTGAGTGGCAAAAATTGGTCTTTAGAACTATGTCAAGCTTCCTGGCTTCATTTTCTCTGAAGTGGGTCAGCTTGATAAAGTCTTGAACATAGTTTTACAAAGATATTAATGATGCTCACTAAATTGTGAAAAAAATTCTTCATGCTGTTTTACTAGTATATGTAGAGTTCTTCTTTTTTTTCAAAAGGAAAAAGTCATAATCTAGGCCAAAGTGAGAGAACTCCTAAGAGCATTCCTGGTCAGCACCACAGCAAATCCGTGGCAAGTGTAGGTAATTCATTCTCATGACAATGTCCAGAGAGTAGGCCTAAAATGAAAACAGCAGTGAGTGATGTGGCACTGCTTCACCTTTTTCACTGGGGAAATGTGAATATAAAAGAAAGTAATTTATACAGAAGTAAAACGGAGGTGACTTTAGTTTGTGAAAATCTCTGGTGCCCCTAGTCATTCCTCTATACCATGAAACTCCCATGGTTACTATGCCCTAAAGAAACATTATTTGGACAGGCCAAACCTAGGACCGGAAAAGAAAAAGAAAAAAAAAAAAAAAAAAAAAAGGCAAACAGTGAAGGGTGAAGGAACCATAGCCTCAAGATTGCAGAATAACAAGTCAGAAAAAGTAGAAATTAGAAATTCCACTGATGATAATATTATGTTGAAGGTGATACTTCAGGAAATCAGTGTTGTGGTTCTTTTCATTATGGGTTGAAAGGGGGGAAAAGGTACTCTAACTAAAGACTAGCAGTTAAAATACTGAACTCCAAAGGCCCAGGTGTTCGCTTATAAGGTTCTGAGCTACAAGGGTGGCAATATAAATGAAAAGGATGGCAACAAAAATGCTACCAAGCGAGCCCTACTAGGGTTCATGGACTATATAGATATAGATGTAAGGGAGAGGGGAAATAGCATGCCTCCTCCACCAGATGCCATGGTTTGTTTTTCACCATCAGGTAGAGGGTCATTTTATTGTTAGACAAATTACTCTAAAGCAAGACTCTGGTTCTAATAAGAAAATAGGAAATGTTCTGTTTCTTTCTCTTGATTGCTATTCCCTTTTCCTCATATTCTTTTATCATTAAGAATGTGCAATTATGAGTCAGCACAATGTGGTGAATATGGCAGTGAATTGACTTGGGAGTGCCCCCTTCATCGTCCAGTTCTACCCCTGAAAAACTCTGTGACTAACCATCACTAAGCCTCGGTGCCCACAGCTGTAAAATGAGATTGGACTGCACAATCTCTAAAGCCCCTTCCATTTTGAAATTTCTATATTGACTTCTCTATGGGTTGTAATATTTCCTTAGGACATGAAATATGATGAAAATATGGCATTTCTGTGAAGGGTGTTGCCTCCTTAAAGTGTACCGTTTCTCTTTGACCTTTATCATTTCATTGACGTGTACCTTTATCAGAAAGCCCTTTAAGTTTTAAAGACTTCCATAAATTGCAGTTTGTGAACCCAGGGAGATGGAAAGATCAGAAGAATAATTTAATGCTGTTGCAGGCAGTTGAGCAGGCCATGAAAACAGAAAATGAAACTAAGTCAACAAGCAAACTGATGGATGCCACACAGGCTAAGGGGTGTTTTAGCAGGAGAAGTAATGTCACTGTGCCAAACCATATGGAGCATTAAACCCAGGGAGGACATCGGCACAGGCCCTGAATATGGATGGAATTCAGCTCATTCCTCTTTAACCCTCTGGCAAAATTCTGATTTGTCAAACTGAACAAAGATTAAAGTAACAACAAGGTGAATAATGAGGAGAAGGAAAATAACACTTGCTCTGATGATTTAACCTGAAACTACAGCAAGTGAAAGTTGCAGAAAACACCTTTGAGTGTTTTCATGTGTGCCGACCTTACGTCAGGCAGATAGATCTGTGACTGCAGGAAGGTTTTCTTCTTGTCTAGTTTCTGTCCATTTTTCTTAGAATCATCAATAGCTAAACATTTTTTGATCTTGGAAACAAATCACTTTTCCTAAATTAGGACTAAAGTTCAAAATAGAGGTAATTTCTGGAGGTGAAGACCTTGACTTAATTTATACTGAATTGTGAGTGAATGATAGCCAGTTTTGCTTGAAACAGTGGAAAAGCACTGCTATGTCTCTAAAATCAAGAATGCTAGACCCAGAGGAGAAAAGACTATTACAGAAGAGAGCTTGGAGGGCTTGAGCAATCCACCCGCCTGTTTTGCAGTTTGCAAATGCTAACATATTTGGTCCTCAAATAAGTTGCTCTAAGCTGTCTGAGGAAATCATTTTTGTGTTGATGATTTCTGTTAGCAAATAAAGATTTCTAGGTATTTTCTCAGTTCCTGAATTCTTCCGCCCAGTGCATCAGTCTTGGCACTTCTCTGTTGGTAGAAATAAAATGAATAAAATGACTTCTGAAAGAAACCAAGAAAGAAACCTGAAAGAAAGAAACCAAGGTACACCTCCTACTTAGTAAACCTATATTGTCTTCCCAACCTCCTCTTTCTCTGGACCTGCTGGGTAAAGCCTCCCTAAGAACAAATGCTTCCATGTGAGAAATGCCCAAGAATCAAAATTATTGGAAAATGAACTCAAAATGCACTAAATTTCTGGAGCCATAAATATATGTCTTTGTAAGTATCAGAAACAACTTGATCATTGGACTTAAAGATTTGCTTTGAAAGCAGCCAGTTAAGTCTTCTGAACACTACACAGTGTTCTTTATTATTACTGCTAATTGAAAATCCATAAATGTGAACTAAGCACCTTTTTAGTAAAGGGGAAAAAATGAGTTCAGCTAGTGTGGTTTGAAAAGCAGCCCAGATGCTGCTTTCTAATAATGTCTTAATGTAAAATTATCAATAGAAGAGAAAAAAAAGAACATGTTTGTGTCATGCATTTAAAGAAATGATGACTCAAGAACACAGGGCTTGAATGAATGGTGTCTTCGTTTGTGAACTTTAGCAGACCTTAATGATATTTTTAGCAAACTTTAAACCGTCATTAGAATTAGCTCAGCATGCGAAAGAAATTAGGTCAAAGTTTTAAGGAAAACAGGATGAGGGGAAAATTGTTTACATGGAAAGCATGAGCAATGGGAGGAGTCCTGCCCTTCTTCTGACTGCCAATTGCAGTGATGATGTGGAGGTGGGGAGTGGAGAAAACTGGTCAACAAGACTCAGGATGTTGCCTGAGCCCAGCTGCAAAATGTCCAACTGCAACATGCGGCTTTATGGCTTGATTAGACTAGGCTTGGGATTACTGATTTCTGTTTCCAAAAATTCACCAATTTGATGAGTGGGAATAGAATAATTGAATTTTTAAAACCAATTTTTTTTTTTTTTTTTTTTTTTTTGAGACTGAGTCTTGCTGTGTTGCCCTCGGCTCACTGCAACCTCCACCTCCCAGGTTCGAGGAATTTTCCTGTCTCAGCTTTCCGAACAGCTGGGACAACAGGCACACACCACCATGCCAAGCTAATTTTTGTATTTTTAGTAGAGACAGGGTTTCACCATATTGGTCATGCCGGTCTCGAACTTCTGATCTCAGGAGATCCATCCGCCTCGGCCTCCAAAAGTGCTGGCATTACAGGTGTGAGCCACTGTGCCTGGCCAAAAACTTTTGTAATAAGTAATTATAGATTTACAGAAGAGTTGCAAAAATGGTATAGAGAGTTCCCATATACCCTTCAGTCAGCTATTTTTTTTTTTATTATTATACTTTAAGTTCTAGGGTACATGTGCATAACGTGCAGGTTTGTTACATATGTATACTTGTGCCATGTTGGTGTGCTGGACCCATCAACTAGTCAGCACGCATCAATTCATCATTTATATCATGTATAGCTCCCAATGCAATCCCTCCCCCCTCCCCCCTCCCCATGATAGGCCCCAGTGTGTGATGTTCCCCTTCCCGAGTCCAAGTGATCTCATTGTTCAGTTCCCACCTATGAGTGAGAACATGCGGTGTTTGGTTTTCTGTTCTTGTGATAGTTTGCTAAGAATAATGGTTTCCAGCTGCATCCATGTCCCTACAAAGGACGCAAACTCATCCTTTTTTATGGCTGCATAGTATTCCATGGTGTATATGTGCCACATTTTCTTAATCCAGTCTGTCACAGATGGACATTTGGGTTGATTCCAAGTCTTTGCTATTGTGAATAGTGCTGCAATAAACATACATGTGCATGTGTCTTTGTAGTAGAATAATTTATAATCCTTTGGGTATATACCCAGTAGTGGGATGGCTGGGTCATGTGGTACATCTAGTTCTAGATCCTTGAGGAATCGCCATACTGTTTTCCATAATGGTTGAACTAGTTTACAATCCCACCAACAGTGTAAAAGTGTTCCTATTTCTCCACATCCTCTCCAACATCTGTTGTTTCCTGATTTTTTAATGATTGCCGTTCTAACTGGTGTGAGATGGTATCTCATTGTGGTTTTGATTTGCATTTCTCTGATGGCGAGTGATGATGAGCATTTTTTCATGTGTCTGTTGGCTGTATGAATGTCTTCTTTTGAGAAATGTCTGTTCATATCCTTTGCCCACTTTTTGATGGGGTTGTTTGTTTTTTTCTTGTATATTTGTTTGAGTTCTTTGTAGATTCTGGATATTAGCCCTTTGTCAGATGAGTAGATTGCAAAAATCTTCTCCAATTCTGTAGGTTGCCTGTTCACTCTGGTGGTAGTTTCTTTTGCTGTGCAGAAGCCCTTTAGTTTAATTAGATCTCATTTGTCAATTTTGGCTTTTGCTGCCATTGCTTTTGGTGTTTTAGACATGAAGTCCTTGCCCATGCCTATGTCCTGAATGGTACTACCTAGGTTTTCTTCTAGGGTTTTTATGGTATTAGGTCTAACATTTAAGTCTCTAATCCATCTTGAATTAATCTTCCTGTAAGGAGTAAGGAAAGGATCCAGTTTCAGCTTTCTACTTATGGCTAGCCAGTTTTCCCAGCACTATTTATTAAATAGGGAATCCTTTCCCCATTTCTTGTTTCTCTCAGGTTTGTCAAAGATCAGATGGCTGTAGATGTGTGGTATTATTTCTGAGGACTCTGTTCTGTTCCATTGGTCTATATCTCTGTTTTGGTACCAGTACCATGCTGTTTTGGTTACTGTAGCCTTGTAGTATAGTTTGAAGTCAGGTAGCGTGACGCCTCCAGTTTTGTCCTTTTGACTTAGGATTGTCTTGGCAATGCAGGCTCTTTTTTGGTTCCATATGAACTTTAAAGCCGGTTTTTCCAATTCTGTGAAGAAACTCATTGGTAGCTTGATGGGGATGGCATTGAATCTATAAATAACCTTGGGCAGTATGGCCATTTTCATGATATTGATTCTTCCTATCCATGAGCATGGTATGTTCTTCCATTTGTTTGTGTCTTCTTTTATTTCACTGAGCAGTGGTTTGTAGTTCTCCTTGAAGAGGTCCTTTACATCCCTTGTAAGTTGGATTCCTAGGTATTTGATTCTCTTTGAAGCAATTGTGAATGGAAGTTCATTCATGATTTGGCTCTCTGTTTGTCTGTTACTGGTGTATAAGAATGCTTGTGATTTTTGCACATTAATTTTGTATCCTGAGACTTTGCTGAAGTTGCTTATCAGCTTAAGGAGATTTTGGGCTGAGACAATGGGGTTTTCTAAATATACAATCATGTCATCTGCAAACAGGGACAATTTGACTTCTTCTTTTCCTAACTGGATACCCTTGATTTCTTTCTCTTGCCTGATTGCCCTAGCCAGAACTTCCAACACTATGTTGAATAGGAGTGGTGAGAGAGGGCATCCCTGTCTTGTGCCAGTTTTCAAAGGGAATTTTTCCAGTTTTTGCCCATTCAGTATGATATTAGCTGTGGGTTTGTCATAAATAGCTCTTATTATTTTGAGGTACGTTCCATCAATACCAAATTTATTGAGCGTTTTTAGCATGAAGGGCTGTTGAATTTTGTCAAAATCCTTTTCTGCATCTATTGAGATAATCATGTGGTTCTTGTCTTTGGTTCTGTTTATATGCTGGATTATGTTTATTGATTTGCGAATGTTGAACCAGCCTTGCATCCCAGGGATGAAGCCCACTTGATCGTGGTGGATAAGCTTTTCGATGTGCTGCTGAATCCTGTTTGCCAGTATTTTATTGAGGATTTTTGCATCGATGTTCATCAGGGATACTGGTCTAAAATTCTCTTTTTTTGTTGTGTCTCTGCCAGGCTTTGGTATCAGGATGATGTTGGCTTCATAAAATGAGTTAGGGAGGATTCCCTCTTTTTCTATTGATTGGAATAGTTTCAGAAGGAATGGTACCAGCTCCTCCTTGTACATCTGGTAGAATTCAGCTGTGAATCCATCTGGTTCTGGATTTTTTTTGGTGGGTAGGCTATTAATTATTGCCTCAATTTCAGAGCCTGCTATTGGTCTATTCAGGGATTCAACTTCTTCCTGGTTTAGTCTTGGGAGAGTGTAAGTGTCCAGGAAATTACCCATTTCTTCTAGATTTTCTAGTTTATTTGCGTAGAGGTGTTTATAGTATTCTCTGATGGTAGTTTGTATTTCTGTGGGGTCGGTGGTGATATCCCCTTTATCATTTTTTATTGCGTCTATTTGATTCCTCTCTCTTTTCTTCTTTATTAGTCTTGCTAGCGGTCTGTCGATTTTGTTGATCTTTTCAAAAAACCAACTCCTGGATTCATTGATTTTTTGGAGGGTTTTTTGTGTCTCTATCTCCTTCAGTTCTGCTCTGATCTTAGTTATTTCTTGCCTTCTGCTAGCTTTTGAATGTGTTTGCTCTTGCTTCTCCAGTTCTTTTAATTGTGACGTTAGAGTGTCCATTTTAGATCTTTCCAGCTTTCTCTTGTGGGCATTTAGTGCTATAAATTTCCCTCTACACACTGCTTTAAATGTGTCCCAGAGAGTCTGGTATGTTGTATCTTTGTTCTCATTGGTTTCAAAGAACATCTTTATTTCTGCTTTCATTTCGTTATGTACCTGGTAGTCATTCAGGAGCAGGTTGTTCGGTTTCCATGTAGTTGAGCTGTTTTGATTGAGTTTCTTAGTCCTGAGTTCTAGTTTGATTGCACTGTGGTCTGAGAGACAGTTTGTTATAATTTCTGCTCTTTTACATTTGCTAAGGAGTGCTTTACTTCCAATTATGTGGTCAATTTTGGAATAAGTGTGATGTGGTGCTGAGAAGAATGTATATTCTGTTGATTTGGGGTGGAGAGTTCTATAGATGTCTATTAGGTCCGCTTGGTGCAGAGATGAGTTCAATTCCTGGATATCCTTGTTAACTTTCTGTCTCATTGATCTGTCTAATGTTGACAGTGGAGTGTTGAAGTCTCCCATTATTACTGTATGGGAGTCTAAGTCTCTTTGTAAGTCTCTAAGGACTTGCTTTATGAATCTGGGTGCTCCTGTATTGGGTGCATATATATTTAGGAGGGTTAGCTCTTCCTGTTGAATTGATCCCTTTACCATTATGTAATGGCCTTCTTTGTCTCTTTTGATCTTTGATGGTTTAAAGTCTGTTTTATCAGAGACTAGTATTGCAACCCCTGCTTTTTTTTTTTGTTCTCCATTTGCTTGGTAGATCTTCCTCCATCCCTTTATTTTGAGCCTATGTATGTCTCTGCATGAGAGATGGGTCTCCTGAATACAGCAGACTGATGGGTCTTGACTCTTTATCCAGTTTGCCAGTCTGTGTCTTTTAATTGGAGCATTTAGTCCATTTACATTTAAGGTTAATATTGTTATGTGTGAACTTGATCCTGCCATTATGATATTAACTGGTTATTTTGCTCGTTAGTTGATGCATTTTCTTCCTAGCCTTGATGGTCTTTACATTTTGGCATGTTTTTGCAATGGCTGGCACCGGTTGTTCCTTTCCATGTTTAGGGCTTCCTTCAGGGTCTCTTGTAAGGCAGGCCTGGTGGTGACAAAATCTCTAAGCATTTGCTTATCTGTAAAGGATTTTATTTCTCCTTCACTTATGAAACTTAGTTTGGCTGGATATGAAATTCTAGGTTTAAAATTCTTTTCTTTAAGAACGTTGAATATTGGCCCCCACTCTCTTCTGGCTTGTAGAGTTTCTGCCGAGAGATCTGCTATTAGTCTGATGGGCTTCCCTTTGTGGGTAACCCGACCTTTCTCTCTGGCTGCCCTTAAGATTTTTTCCTTCATTTCAACTTTGGTGAATCTGGCAATTATGTGTCTTGGAGTTGCTCTTCTCAAGGAATATCTTTGTGGCGTTCTCTGTATTTCCTGAATTTGAATGTCGGCCTGCCCTACTAGGTTGGGGAAGTTCTCCTGGATGATATCCTGAAGAGTGTTTTCCAACTTGGTTCCATTTTCCCCCTCACTTTCAGGCACCCCAATCAGACGTAGATTTGGTCTTTTTACATAATCCCATACTTCTTGCAGGCTTTGTTCATTTCTTTTTCTTCTTTTTTCTTTTGGTTTCTCTTCTCGCTTCATTTCATTCATTTGATCCTCAATCGCTGATACTCTTTCTTCCAGTTGATCGAGTCGGTTACTGAAGCTTGTGCATTTGTCACGTATTTCTCGTGTCATGGTTTTCATCTCTGTCATTTCGTTTATGACCTTCTCTGCATTAATTAGTCTAGCTGTCAATTCTTCCACTCTTTTTTCAAGATTTTTAGTTTCTTTGTGCTGGGTATGTAATTCCTCCTTTAGCTCTGAGAAGTTTGATGGACTGAAGCCTTCTTCTCTCATCTCGTCAAAGTCATTCTCTGACCAGCTTCGATCCGTTGCTGGTGATGGGCTGCGCTCCTTTGCAGGGGGAGATGCGCTCTTATTTTTTGAATTTCCAGCTTTTCTGCCCTGCTTTTTCCCCATCTTTGTGGTTTTATCTGTCTCTGGTCTTTGATGATGGTGATGTACTGATGGGGTTTTGGTATAGGTGTCCTTCCTGTTTGATAGTTTTCCTTCTGACAGTCAGGACCCTCAGCTGTAGGTCTGTTGGAGATTGCTTGAGGTCCACTCCAGACCCTGTTTGCCTGGGTATCAGCAGCAGAGGTTGCAGAAGATAGAATATTGCTGAACAGCGAGTGTACCTGTCTGATTCTTAATTTGGAATCTTCCTCTCGGGTGTACTCCACCCTGTGAGGTGTGGGGTGTCAGACTGCCCCTAGTGGGGGATGTCTCCCAGTTAGGCTACTCAGGGGTCAGTGACCCACTTGAGCAGGCAGTCTGTCCGTTCTGAGATCTCAACCTCCGTGTTGGGAGATCCACTGCTCTCTTCAAAGCTGTCAGACAGAGTCGTTTGCGTCTGCAGAGGTTCTGCTGCCTTTTTGTTGTTGTTGTTGTTTTTTTTTTTAGCTGTGCCCTGTCCCCAGAGGTGGAGTCTACAGAGACAGGCAGGTTTCCTTGAGCTGCTGTGAGCTCCACCCAGTTCGAGCTTCCCAGCGGCTTTGTTTACCTACTTAAGCCTCAGCAATGGTGGGCGCCCCTCCCCCAGCCTTGCTGCTGCTGTTTCGGTTAGATTGCAGACTGCTGTGTTAGCCATGAGGGAGGCTCCGTGGGCGTGGGACCCTCCCGGCCAGGTGTGGGATATATTCTCCTGGTGTGCCCGTTTGCTTAAAGCGCAATATTGGTGTGGGAGTTACCTGATTCTCCAGGTGTTGTGTGTCTCAGTTCCCCTGGTTAGGAAAAGGGATTCCCTTCCCCCTTGTGCTTCCCAGGTGAGGGGATGCCTTGCCCTGCTTCAGCTCTCGCTGTTGGGGCTGCAGCAGCTGACCAGCTCTGATTGCCCGGCACTCCCCAGTGAGATGACCCCAGTACCTCAGTCGAAAATGCAGAAATCACCGGTCTTCTGTGTCGCTCGTGCTGGGAGTTGGAGACTGGAGCTGTTCCTATTCGGCCATCTTGCTCCCCAGCTTCAGTCAGCTATTTTAATGTGAATATTTTATGTAGTCATGGTATATTATAAAAACTAAGAAAGTAACATTGATATAATACTATTAATTAAATAGACATTATTTAGAAACTGGGATTTCCCCAGTTTCTACTAATGTTCTAATTTCTTTTCCAGGATTAAGTACAGGACCCGACATTGCATTTAGTCATTGTGTCTCTGTATTTCCCCCCATTCTATGATGGTTTCTCAGTCTTTCCTTATATTTCATGATCTTGACACTTTCAAAGAGTAGAGTGTCTCTCAGTTTGGATCTCTCTTATGTCTTCTGATGATCAGATGAGGATTATCACGGGTTTTGTTAAAGACTACCACAGAGATTAAGTGTCCTCATATTGCATCACATCAGGATTACACGACTTTGAAATGACTTACTGCTGGTGATGTTAACTTTATCACCTTGTTATAAAACTTTATAATATTTTGTAATATTATATATTATAATAATATATAGTTATAAAAATATGTATTGTATTAAAATATATTTAAAAATACAGTTATTATATTATATATTATAATAATATATACTTATTATAAAATATAATATTTTATAATAACTTTACCAGGTTGGCAGACACCTGTCTTGTTAGGTTGTTGTCTGCCAACGTGGTAAAGTTATTATAAAAATAATATATATAGTTATTATAAAATATATATTATATTAAAATATATTATATTATCTTAAAAAATATATAGTTATTATATTATATATTATAATAATATATATAGTTATTATAATATATAATATTTTATAATAACTTTTTTAACCTTTCATACTCTATTCATCAAAAGTGATTTACTAAATTTAGTGCCCCCTCAAGGGGAGGACAAAGAAGCTCCACCTCCTAAAAGAAAGAATATCAAAGAATTTTTGGACATATGTTAAAACCACGACAAGTAATTAATACGTATTTTGAAAAATGCACCTTGAGGCTTAGCAAATATGTTATCTATAAAGCTTTGCCCACTAATTTTGGCATTCATTAGTGAATCTGCCTGTAGCAATTATTTGTGGGGTGTTCTAATGTTGATTTTCCATTTCCCTCATTCCTTCTACATTTCTTCATTGTAATTCATCTGTAAAGATGATTTGTGTCTTCTCTCCCATGTATTTATTCAATCATTTATTTCAGTCACTATGGGCCCATGGAGATATATTTTATTTAGAGGGTTGTAATTCAGTACTATCATTATTTATTTAGTTGTTCAAGTTGTTTCAGTTTGTGCCATTGGGAATTCTTTCAGGTTGCCATGCTCTCATTAAAATACGTTTTCCCTGTTACTTTACAGTTCTAGAAATACTTCAGATTTATCTTGTATCTTCTGTATCCCAGTCTAGAATCACCTGTCTCCAAGATTTTCACTAGATACTGGTACTTAGAAACCAAGATATCGGTGCTCGGTATACTCAGTGTTGCTGCAGTATCACTGCTTGTAGGCACTTTCAGTAGACAGCACTAAGGATTGTGTATATGGATATGCCTATGTATACACATGCAACTCATGTACACACACGCAACTCATGTACACACACATGCTACATTTCTGTTTCTATCTAGTGTGTGTGTGTGCACACATATAAATACAAACACATATAAATAAACACGCATTCATAGAGTCATCATCAGCTCTAATTCTGTATCACATGGTTTTTATCCCATTGCTATTTGTAACTTCTTTCTCTGACAGTGAGGAACCTAGTTCTTATTCTTTCAAATATATTTACCTATTTCCTCTGTGCTAATAAATGTAATTTCAGAATTGCTAAACTGAACTTCTGTGAGAAACAAATTTTCTGACTAAAATACAGTATTTGTACACTTTAACTTTAGAGTACCCAGACAAAACAGTTCTTCAGCTATTTAGATCAGTTCCTTTCTTCCCCATCCCCTTCAGCGAGGCGATATCTTACATTTGTAGTACAATCAGATTGTTTTGTTACAGTCTGAACTCTGTCCTGGGTTCCCCCACCATCCTAATTGATTGTGTGAGAGTGTATGTGTGTGTGTAAACAGTAAAAGTTGCACTTTTGTGTTATGCACATCTATAGGTGATTACAAATATATAGTTCTGTATCCACCGATAGTACCACAGAGCCCAGTATCATCCCTCTCACATCTCCCTTGTGCAGCAGCTTTGTACTTTGTACTCAATCCTTCCCCTTTTCCCAGAAAGAAATCTGTTTTTCTTTTTAATTTTTATTTTTGTAGTAATAGGGTCTCACTATATTGCTCAGGCTGGTCTCGAACTCCTGGCCTCAAGTAATCCTCGTAATCCTCTGGCCTCAAGCAATCGTCTTGTCTCAGCATCCCAAAATGCTGGAAGGAATGAGCCACTGCGTCTGGCCCAAATCTGTTTTTCATTCCTATAGTTTTGTCTTTGCCAGAATGTCATCAAAATTAAACCCAAAATACAGCCTGTGGGGTGTGGTTTATTTCACATTGCAAAATGCATTTCAGAATCATCCATGCTGTTGTATGAACCGGTAGTTAGTTCCTTCTATTGATGAATAGTATTCCATTGTATGGATGCACCACCATGTGTTTTTACATCTAGGTGTTGGAGAATAACTGGGTTGTTTCTAGTTTGTGGCAATTATGAATAGCTTTGCTCTAAAAATTTACATATGAGTTTTTGTGAGAAAATGGTTTTTAAGTCACTTGGGTAAATAAATACCTGTGAGTAGGATTTCTAATAGGTTATTTTAACTTTCCGAGAAACTATCAAATTGCTTTCCAAAGTAGCTGTACATTCTTATCAGCAATGTATGAATGGTCTAGTTTCTCCATATCCTTTCCAGCATTTGGTACTGTCAAGTATTTGTTTTTAAAAGACTTAATTTTTTAAAGCAGTTTTGAGTTCACAGCAAAATTAAAAGTCCAGAAGTTTCCAGTATATTCCCTGTCCCCAACACATGCATAGACTCCCTCATTATCAAAATCCTTCACCAGAATGGTACATTTGTTTCAATTAATAAACCTACATTGTCATATTATTGTCACCCAGAGCCAGAGTTTACATTAGGGTTCCCTCTTGTATTTGTATTCTGTGGGTTTGGGCAAATGTATAATGATACGTATCCACCATAATACTATCATATAGAGTACTTTCACTGCGCTAAAAGTCCTCTGTGCTCCACCAATTTATTCTCTCAAACCCCTGGCAACCACTAATTTTTTAATCCTTTTTTCAGTTTTGCCTTTTTCAAGATATCATATGGTTGGAATCATAATATGTAGCCTTTTTAGATTGACAACTTTCATTGACTTTTTAAAAATTTTAACCATTCTGATAAGTGTGTAGTGATATCTCATTGTTTTATTTTGTATTTCTTTAGTGAGTAATGATGTTGAAAATATTTCCATGTGCTTTTTGCCACCCATATATATTCTTTGATGAAGTGTCCATTCAAATCTTTTTTTCATGTTTTAATTCGCTTGTGTCCTAGGGGATTTTACGGGTTCTTGAAATATTCTGTATACAAGTTCCTCATCAGACATGTGATTTGAAAATATTTTCTCCTAGTCTGTTGCCTCACTTTTCATTCATTTAACAGTATCTCTTAAAGAATAAAAGTTTAAAGTTTTATAAATAAAATTTTTCTACTAAATAAGTTTTGCTTTTAGTGTTGTATGTAGAACTATTACCAAACCAAAGGGCATGCAGATTCACTCTCACGTTATCTTCTAGAAGTTTTAAAGTTATATGTTTTACAGCTAGGTATGTTATGCATTTTGAGTTATGTTCCATATAAGTTACGTTGAGGTTTATTTTTTTGCATGTAGATTTCTAATTGTTTCAGCACCATTTGTTATCATAACTGTCCTTTCTCCACTGAATTACCTTTGTACCTCTGCCAAAAAATCAGTTGATAGTATTTGTGTGGGTCTATTTCTGGGCTTTCTGTTCTGTTTCATGATCTGTGTATTTATCCTTTCACCAATACAACTGTCTTGATTACTATAGCTTTATAGTAAAACTGATAATAGGCAAGTGTATGTCCTCCAACTTTGTTCTTCTTTTCCAGAATTACTTTGGCTTTTAGTTCCTTTTCCTTTTCAGATAAATTTTAGAACCGTCTTGTCAATATCTATAAAAAGCTTGTTAAGATTTTGATTGAAAATGCACTGAATGTATAGTTTTACTAATACCAAGCCTTAAAATCCATAAATATATTTTATTTCTTTAGTTATTTAATTTTCATTTGTTTTCTTCCTTTATATTTTATATGTTTCAACATAAACTGTACATATTTTCTTTAATTTATTCTTAAGTACTTTATTGTTTAGGTACTATTTTAAATGATGTTTTTAAATTTCAAATTTTAATTTATTATTGTCAATATCTACAAAAAGCTTGTTAAGATTTTGATTGAAAATGCACTGAGGCCGGGTGCGGTGGCTCAAGCCTGTAATCCCAGCACTTTGGGAGGCCGAGACGGGCGGATCACGAGGTCAGGAAATCGAGACCATCCTGGCTAACCCGGTGAAACCCCGTCTCTACTAAAAAATACAAAAAACTAGCCGGGCGAGGTGGCGGGTGCCTGTAGTCCCAGCTACTCGGGAGGCTGAGGCAGGAGAATGGCGTAAACCCGGGAAGCGGAGCTTGCAGTGAGCTGAGATCCGGCCACTGCACTCCAGCCTGGGCGACAGAACAAGACTCCGTCTCAAAAAAAAAAAAAAAAGAAAATGCACTGAATGTATAGTTTTAATAATACCAAGTCAAAATCCATAAATATATTTTATTTCTTTAGTTATTTAATTTTCATTTGTTTTCTTCCATTATATTTTATATGTTTCAACATAAACTGTACATATTTTCTTTAATTTATTCTTAAGTACTTTATTGTTTAGGTACTATTTTAAATGATATTTTTAAATTTCAAATTTTAATTTATCATTGGTAATATATAGAAATGCAATTAACTTTTGTATATTAACTTGTAGCTGTGTTCTTATAAAATTTACTTATTATTTCTAGAAGCATTTTTATAGATTGTGATTTTCTATGTACACATCATGCTGTCTGCAAATAGGAAGTTTTATTTCTTTTTTTACATCCATATACCTTTTAGTATTTTGTTTGTTTGTATTGCACTGGATAGAGCTTCCAGCACAATGTTGAATACAAGTGGTCAGAGAGGACATTCTTGCCTTGCTCACATTTTAGGGGGAAAGTCCTCAGTCTCTTAAAATTGAGTATGATGTTAGCTGTAGGGTTTCTACTGTTTGTTTTGTAGATGCCTCTTACTAAGGTAAGAAAGTACCTTTCCATTTCTGTCTTACTGGGAATTTTTTAAAAATTAATAATGAACTTTAAATTTTGTCAAATGCTTTTTATGCATCTGTCATTAGTATCATGTGGGTTTTCTTAATTTACTAATAAGTTAGATTATATTGATTTTTGAATGTTGAACCAACATAGCATTCTTGGAGTGAACTCTGCTTGTTATATTATTTGTTTATATATTATTTTATTTGACTTCTAATATTTTGTTGAGGATTTTTGCACATGAGGAATACTTATTTGTATTTTTCCTTTCTCATAATTAAAAATACTTCTACATTTCTATTGTATGAATATGATATATGTTGGTGTGTTTTTAGGTATTTATCTTGCTTCTCATTCTGTGGGCTTCAAGGATCTGTGTGTGTGTGTGTGTGTGTGTGATCAATTCTGGAAACTTCTCATACATTACCTGTTCATATATTACTTCCACATCCGCTCTTCTTTTTCTAGAATTCTGATGATGTGCATATTAGGCTGTTAAATATTATGCTACATCTATTGAATGCTGTTCTTTTGCTTTTTACCCCTTTTATTTCAATTTAGGTATCTCCTATTGACCTATCTTCAAGTTTACAGATTCTCTTTATAGCTGTATTGAGTCTACTGATGAGTTTGCTAAAGGTATTCTTTATCTTTGTTATATTTTTGATTTCTAGCATTTTCATTTCTCTGTTCTATCTCTCTGTTGAAATTACCTATCTTATATTACTTGTTGCTTACCTTTTTTATTACAGCCTATAATGTCATAATCAGTTACTTTCAAAATTTCCTTCCTTCTGCTTGCTTTGGATTTAAGTTGTTCTTTCTCTACATTTGTAAAATGGCAATCTAGTCTGAGCCTGACTGTTTTTTCTTTTCAAACTGTGTTTTATTTTAGCCTTTTTCTATGCCTCTTTATTTATAAAAGCAAAATATACATATATCTATATATAGGACAGCATACACTGAAGTAAATCTATTTCATGCTTGGAAATGTGCACATTTTTCCTTCTGCTGTGCCTTTAATGTGGTGGTTTCTGTTACTAGTATCAGCAGTTCAGCTGGGTTTGAAGTCTGTTGCTATGGATCCCACCAGTGCACCAAAGGGCTCAAATTCTTCTTGTGTTTAGGGTGTAGATTTGTATACCATAAAGTTTTTCTCAATGTATGTTTCCCAGAGAAAATTTGTCTCTTGTAGTTCTTTTAGAAGTATTTTCCTGCTATTTTTGCTCAGTACTTATCAGCATGATGGCAGGAGCTACAAGAAAGGAAACGTTCTCTGATATTATGATTAAACTTTAGTTTAAGGAAGAGACTGGGCATCTGGGAGGTTCCTAAGTGCTCCTCCTCTAGCTGTAGCACTGGGCTTTTATTTTGAGCCCGGTGCTCAAAGAAGATTTCATATTTTTGTTTTATTACACTAGATGCCGTAGACTTCAACCAGTGTACTGAGGTGACAGTCTTTCTTGCACTTCCCTCTGCAGATTCAGACTTTCTACCAAGGAGATGGGCAAGATGGATCTGGCGAGAGTTTGCGCAAGGACTGCTGTTTCCTTCCCTCAGCAGGTGCCACTTGGGAAGCTTTCTCAGGATGCTTTCTGATCCTCCCTGCAGACATCTGGAGGAGGTTATGGAGGAAAACCATGAAAGAGGCTAAAAAGCTCCCTAGAGTTGCATCCCCTAGAGACTTCATGCTCACACCAGTCTCACATTTGGCCTCAAGTAAGTTTTCCACAATTTCTCACTGAGTCATTTTTGTGGCTTATGTGTTCTCTGGTGGCCTCTGCCACAGGTAAGCAAATGCTCAGACCCTGTTCCTCCCTGCAGGCACCTGAGCAGTTCTCATGTGGGTTCAAGAAAAGATGCTAATTAGCATTTTATCTAGATTTTTTTCTTATTTTAAGGGCTGGAACAATGCTCTTTCCAGCTTTCTACATTTATAAGATGAAACCAGGAAAACTTGGTCAGTTGAATTTTGATGTGCTTTTCAGCTCTTAAATTCTGTGGTTATAAGTTATTGACCTCTATGTGGGTTTTTTCTCCCCTCTTATCTCTCAGGTACATGTTGTCAAAAATATTTATAAATGGTTTGAGATTTTCAGAGAAAGGCTATAACAATGTCTTTTTAATTAACATCCTTTTATTGGATGCTTTAGGTATTTTGAGCGGTAAAACTCTCATTTATGAATAACAGTTCTAATACTCCTCACTGAAATTATTCCTCTGTAGAGTACCTGATTATAATCATTATTTACCTTCCTGTGATAACTAGATAACACTCATCAAGGACTGTTTATTTCTCATGTTTGGTTCGGCATTCAACACCAGGCCTTGAATGTTGCAGATTCTCAATCGATATTGATTGATTACATGGATTAATGAATTAACAAAAAACTGAATATACCCCCAAATAGTTACAGCATTAAAACCAATGATAAATGGTCAAACGTATTGTTTGAGAGGATTGTCACATTCCAAGTGATTGTGCCAAGCTAAAGGATATAGGAAAAAAAAAAATCCATCCTGTACTGTATCCATTCAAAGTCAATCCAGGAGGCCCAAGTCCAGCCCAGGCACATTATAGGCAGAGGAGGAAACCACTTCGTCAGCAAAAAAAAAAAAAAAAAAAAAAAAAAAAAAATCCCATCATGTGCCTACTTATACTCTAAATGATTTAAAGACAAAAAACTTTTTATTCCAAAATCAATTTAATCTCAGATGAAAGGAAATGAGACTGAGATCATACTGTTTTCCTGTCATAGCTATTGATAAAGAGGTAATCTAGACAAAAAGCAGATAGAGAAATGCGCCATGGCAGTGTCAAAAACAACAGTGTCAACTTTGTATTTCTGGGTGGAACTTGCTACTGCCCCTGTAGGTAGGTTACTGATCCAAGCTACTGCAGGAAAATGGCTCTGGCTTGATGGGTTGTTCAGGGAGCACTTGAACTCTTTAGGATGGCTTTAATGACTGACCTTGTACCATGCTAAGCTGGAGTGGCTCTGGGTTTTACTCAGATATCAACTTAGCTGGTGCAGAAGCAGAGGTAGCATGGTTTCTTTCAGTTGAATACAAGTTCTAGAGTTTTCCAAGAGTTCTGGGGATGGGAGTGGCAAGACATATAATATTCATGCTAAACTAAAAGTCAGCCCATTGCTGCCACTCTGCCTACATAAATTGGCAGCTCCTACCTACCTGCTTTGAAGAACTAACATTTTTGGAGCATCAGCTGTGTTCAAAATGAGAAGTCACTGTAATCATGTTCAGCCTTTAACTGTGGGGGCAGAGTAAACATGGAGATAATTAAACACTGCTGGGGTTTTATCAAGCAAGGCTGAAGTAGTAAGGAACTATGGCTACTGTGGCTTTATGCAGAGAAATGATTTTATTTATGGACCATCAAATCTAAGTTTGAAAAAAGAAAGAGTGAATATGAGCAGGGTTGTAGGATTAAAGATTAGAGTTATTAGTGCATAGAATTGTTTGAATTGAGGTACCAGGGGAGTGAACTGGAAACAAAGGATGAAGTCAAGAAGCTGAGAAGTCACAATATTGGAAAGATTATCTATTAACTGTTGAAATTACGAAGAATTATGATGAAAGTAGTGTTTGAAAAAGAGCAGTTGCTAAAATCTGCAGGGAATGAGGTCTGTATTAAGGTCTGCAAATGACTGTATCAAGGAGGGTAGAGTATGGTATAGTTTGACACAGAATCTTCAAAAGAGCTGTGGCATTCCAAAGAAGGAGAAGAAAGTAGCTCTGTAAGAAGTCCATTGGCATAAGGTATGAAGGAGAGAAAA
The DNA here is from genome assembly GCF_007565055.1 of Rhinopithecus roxellana. Lineage (NCBI taxonomy): Eukaryota > Metazoa > Chordata > Mammalia > Primates > Cercopithecidae > Rhinopithecus > Rhinopithecus roxellana. The sequence continues at coordinate 51,168,388 of NC_044550.1, forward strand.
CAGCCACTACTCAATAGGGATTCTGGGAAAGGGACCTCAGGGGAAAGCAGATTATTGGTGAGACAAAAGAGTGAAAACAGAATATTATGAAAGAGTTTGAAGCTCTAAGAGATTTTTCCTATGGCAGACTGTAAAAAGTTTGGAGGTTTGAGAAGGAGTATAAAATTGAGTCAGATTCAGGGATATAGAAAGCTTTATGGTGTGAGAATCCAGGTGATGACTGACAATCTGAAAATTTTGGATTTCTTGCACTCTAAAGTTTGAGAGTTTCTTAGAAAGTATGTGGTCCTGAGATGTTCGGGTCTTGTCAGGATATAAAGGAATCTGTATAAGTCTCCACATTAGTCACACTGATAGTTCTATCCAAACTGGTACAGGTGATTCCTGAGGTAGGCATTATTCCATTTCATAGAAGCAAACAATGAAACTCAAATAAGTTAGATTATTTGACACATAATACAGTGTGGCAGGGCCTGGACTGAAGCCAGATTTGTCTAATCTCAAAATCTGTGTTCTGGAAAGTCTGTCGGCTACTGTCACTTAACTACAAGTCTCCATTTCCCTTTGGGTTTTCTCTTTGTCAGTTTTTAAGGGATTAGTCTTTTATTAGTCTACTAACGGGGTGACATTTCTGGTAGCATGTTTGTACAAATAACACATAACAACTACAAATTTCTTTTTACATTTCTCATTGAATATCATCACAGCCTAATGACGTTACTATTCCATACAGTTATTCAGACTTTCATATCACTAAACTGTACTAAAATGCTTTACCTCATTGAGCAATAAGTAGACAGACCATAGGCATAATACCCTTTTAATTCTTACTCAGATTGGGGAAAAATGTATGTATGCTTTTGGTAAACTTACAGAAACATTGGGGGGTAAACAGAGTAGGATATTGTATTTGAAATTCTTGAATCATGGCATGTAAACTCAGTGAGGGCAGAAGTTTTGTTTTGTTTTTCCATCTGTTCTCAAAGTGCCTACCACAGTGAATGAATTGACATTTAGGTTGTTTCCATTTTATTGCTGTTACCCAAAAAATGTGATAAATGTTCCTGTCAACATCTTCTTGAGAGAATGTGTAAGGGTTTCTATAAATTGGAAAACAAGAAGTAGAAATACTGGAACCACAGGCATATACACTTTATGCTTTTTAGATGCTACAAAATTATTTGCTAAAGAGATTGTTAAGAGTGTAAGAGTTTACACTCTTAACAATGATGGAAGACACTTCCCATTTGTTCTCATCTTCACCAGATTTTAAAATGTGCCTATCTTATAGGTATGAAATGTACCTATTGGATTGTTTAAATTTGTATTTATTAATATAAATTAATTAAGTAATAACAGGTAATTAAGGCTGAAAATATTCTTTATGCTTATTAGCTATTTAGGTTTCCTCTTCTATTGTCTGTTCGTACCATTACCAACTTTTCTGTCTGTTGATTTTCTCTCTTCCTTCTCCTCCTGTCTTTTTTGTTTGTTTGTTTGTTTGTTTTGCCTTGTGTGAGTTCTTTATATATTTTAGATCCAACTCTTGGTTTATTACTTGCATTTTTTTCTCTTTAATGAAGTTTTTTCCTTGAATATTCTCCTTGAATATTCCTTGAATATCTTTAAACTTAAGAAGACTGAAGAGAACTGAAGTTTTAAACATTGATATGCTCACATTTATCAGTCTTCTAAGGTTTATGCCTTTTTGTCTCTTGGTTAAAAACATTTTTTTTCTATTGGCTCATTAAAAGGTACTATCATTTTATGTTTTAAAGCTTTACTTTTTAAGCAGATTAAATTTATTTTTTTAATTATGTATGAAATAAGTATTTTATTTTTTTCCATAAGGATGACTTGTTTTCTCATTATTGCTTATTGAATAGTCTTATTCTCCAGTTGCAATGCCAACTCTATTATATTTACCAAAATTCTATGTATTTATGAGGCTTCTTATAAGTGCTGTACTCTGTTTCATTAGTCTACTTTTCTATCCCTGCTCCTTGTCACACAGTTGTAACAATTTACTATTAATTTTCATCAGATTTTAGATATCTGGAATGATGATCCTCCTGCTTTATCCCTTGTCATTTTTTTTTCATTTTTTTTCATTTCTTGGCCATTGTCATTTTTTTATTCTTTTATTCAAATTGTAATATTAACTTATCAACTTCCTTTAAAAATATTTGGAAGGTTTTGAAAATGTCACAGATTTACAGATTTATTTTGAGATATCTGGCCTATTTGTGATACTGACTTTTTCATTTCAGATATATGATATATCTTTGTACTATTTAGGCTTTTATCTCCTTTTAACAATAATTCATATTTTTTCTGATAAAGTTCTTATATTTGTTTTATTTCATTTTCTTTTTTTATTGCTTTGGCTGGAATACTTATTACAATGTTAAATAGAAGTCATGATAATGAGCATACTTCACGTTAATTTTGAAGAGCATGCTCCTTACATTTTCCTGTTGAAAGGTATTTGTGTTATAGGCTTTTGTTAGATATCTTTCATCATATTCAGGAAATTTTCTTTGATTTATTGTGAGCATAAGGTTTTTGGAAATAATTAATGGTTGTTGAATTTTAGGTAATAATTCTTCATGCACTTATGAGACAATAAATAATAATAACTTTTAATGAGTTAATGTGTTAAATTACTTAATAGATTTCTTAATTTTAAATCATTCTTTCAGATCCAGAATGAGTCTTCTTTGGTCATAATTAATTTTAAAAAATATTTCTGGAATCATTGACTAATATGTTATTTAGGATTTTTGCTTCTGTAATAAAGCATAGCTTATAAATTTTCTTGTTTGTACTTTTCTAATTCGTTTTATGTATGAAATATATATTATTATTTCTAAAATAAGTTGGAGAGCTCTTGTTCCTTTTTCTAGCCCACAAAACAATTTATATAAATAGAAGGTTTTTCCTTGGAAGGCCTGTAAAATCTGTGAAATTGTATGCTTTTATCTGAGGGCAAGTCGTATGACTGATGTGATTTATTTAATAGATCTAGTAAGTGTTTTAATTTCTTACTGAATAAATTTTTGTCATTTATACTTTTTCCACAAATTTATCCACATAATCCACATTTTCAAATTTGCTAGCATAAAATAATTTCTAACAGCTTCTTATGTTATAATATTTACTTTTATCTGAAGATGTGGCCTTCTTTACATTCCTATTACTGATTCTCTTCCCTAGTGCTCTACCTCCACCTTCTACCGCCACATTGGTCACATTGGAAGAGTCTGACTATTTTGTCTTAACAAATGACTGGCTTTTGGTTTAGTAGGTTCTTTTATCTTCTCTTATATTAATTTCCCTTCTATTTTGAGCATTTTTTCTCATATACATTCTTTAGGTTCACTTTGCGGTGGATATTTTTACTTATTGATATGGTTTGGCTCAGTGTCCCCACCCAAATCTCATCTTGAATTGTAATAATCCCCATGTGCCAAGGGCGGGACCAGGTGGAGGTAATTGAATCATGGGGACAGTTTCCGCCATGCTGTTCTCCTGACCGTGGGTCCTCACGAGATCTGATGGTTTTATAAGCATCTGGCATTTCCCCTGCTGGCACTCATTCTCACTCCTTCTGCCCTGTGAAGAGATGCCTTCCACCATGATTGTAAGTTTCCCCAACCACGTGGAACTGTGTCAATTAAACCTCTTTTCTTTATAAATTACCCAGTCTCAGGCAGTTCTTTATAGCAGCGTGAGAATAGCCTGATACACTTCTTAAATTTGTGCTTTCTCATTTTTAAATTTTCTTTTTTCCCAATGTACATTTAAAGTTACAAATTGTCTTTTAAATAATACTTTAGCTGTATTCCACAAGTCATGATATATAGTGTTTTTATTCCACTTCAATTATTACTCCTTTTAATCATTTTAATTTGATTTATTCTTTGATCCATTATTTGGTATTTTATTTTTATTAATTTGTATTTTATGGAATTGCACTAAAAGAAAATTGTCCAGAATTTTTAAAATTAGTTGATAATTTTTTTTTTTTTTTTTTGAGACGGAGTCTCGCTCTGTCGCCCAGGCTGGAGTGCAGTGGCCAGTTCTCAGCTCACTGCAAGCTCCGCCTCCCGGGTTTACGCCATTCTCCTGCCTCAGCCTCCCGAGTAGCTGGGACTACATTAGCTGGGACTACAGGCGCCCGCCACCTCGCCCGGCTAGTTTTTTTTTTTTTTTTTTTTGTATTTTTTAGTAGAGACGGGGTTTCACCGTGTTAGCCAGGATGGTCTTGATCTCCTGACCTTGTGATCCGCCCGTCTCGGCCTCCCAAAGTGCTGGGATTACAGGCTTGAGCCACCGCGCCCGGCTAAATTAGTTGATAATTTTTGAGACTTCCTTAGTGGCTTAGAAAGATTTGAGGGGGATGGTTTCCATATGTAGGTTTATATGTTTTTATATATAATTCTTCTACATAAATGTGGTTTGTCTTTGTGTGTTATTTGCTACTTTTGGCTGCTACATGTTTTATTTCTGAGAAAAATATGCTCAAATCACCTAATATTTTGTATTTGTCTTTTTCTACTTGTAATTATGTAATTATGTTGTTGTTTTTGTTGTTTTTTTTTTTTTTTTTTGCTTTACATATTTCAACTTTATAGTGTTAGATGCATACAGGCTCAGGATTTTTATGTTTCTCTGGTAGCTTTCTCTTTTTATCCTGCAATGAGTCCCTTTCATCTCTAATAATGCTTTTGTTTTTAATTATAATTTTCTAGTATTAATATGGCTGTCATCTTTATTTCATTTGTTTCTGACAATTCTTATTTTATGTCTTTATTTTCAAACTGTCAATGTCAACATATATTATCTTACGAGGAGCATATTCTTGGACTTCTTTTAAAAACCCAGTGTCACTTGTAAATAGTCTATTACTGGATTTTAAAAATTCAGTCAGAGCTTCTTTTTAATTATTGAGTTTAATCTGTTTACATGTATTACAACTACTGATCTATTAGGCCTTATTGCTGCTGTCTTATTTTGTATTTCCTAGATATCATACTTTTTATTTTTATTTTTCAAATTTCTACTAATTAGATTAGATTATGTTTTAAATCACCTTTTTCCATTCTCTATTGGTTTGGATGTGATACCTTATATTTGTGTTATTTTCATGGTTTTCCCTAAAATTTTAAAATATGTATTTGCTGTAACAAATTGTAAAATTAACATCCAGATATACTTTTTTCAAACAATGGAAGACCATTTATATTGTTTCAACTTTAGTCTCCAACTCTCATATTCCATGTTATTATTTTCTGGCATTTTTATCCTTCCTTGTTTTAAACTTATTTCCATTTTTATCTTCAGTGATTTTTTAAAAGACAATTCTTATTTTAAATATTTTATCATACTTGCCAATTTGTTTGTTTACATTGCTTAAAACAATCCACTCTTTTTTTCTTACATTTAATTCCTTTTTACTAATGTATACCTTTTAGTAGATTTTTTATAGTGAATATCCATGTGGACAGTTATCTCAGTGTGTATATAAAAATATCTTTATTTCCTCTTCTTAACTGATAGTTTAATTCTTGGAAGTTAGTATTCCATTGTCCTTTGGCCTCTAATGTTGCTAATAAGACGTTTGTTTTAAGTATTCTGCCTTTTCTCTCAGTGATTTTGTAATTTTTTGTATCTAACTTTAATGTTTTCTAGCTTCTCTACTGCTTTGACTCACTTTTATTTATTTTTCTCTAAACTCACTGTGCTTCTATAATCTGGGAGTTCATGTCTTCCATCAGTTATTGAACATTCTTGGCCATTAACTCTCTTTGAATGTGGAAAAACACTGTAGGAGCCAAATTATGACCACAGAACAGATTATCCTTCCATTTAGTCTTCAAGAGCATTATTCATTACCATTTAACAGTATCCAAGCTATAACAATTTGAAGACAAGGAACAAGGAAAAACATGGGCTATTCAAAGCATAGCCATTGAAATGAGTCACAGTTGTAATTTTCAATTTCATGATCTATCAAATTAAGGAATAAACAATAGATAACACATAGCATCAAACATTCCAGTTGAGTGTTAAAGAAGGTTAGAGGGCATATAATATATTTGTTGATGGATTCGTTCATTCATTCATTTAACAAATGTTTATTAAATATTTTCTGAGTGCTAGGCACTGAGTTAGACTTTTGATTTTTGGAGATTATGTTCCAGTTTTGAATACAGACAGAATCAACTCACTCAGTATTTATTCAAAAAAGGCAAAGCCATTTTCAAACAATTTTGTTGTTCATTCTTAGACTTATGAAGGTACTCTTGGGAAAATTTCTTTCAGTACATTTCAGTACATTTGTGCACCATACATATGTCTCCATATGATGTGGCCTGTTGTATTGGGAGATTGGCTTTAAATGACCTGACTTACTCAAGTTAGGCTTTTTTTATTTATAAAAGTGGAACTGCATGTGGGGTAGTGACAATATCATCTTTGGAAGAATGCTTCTTCACACCTTCCCAAGGGTCAGCTTCTTTAATGAGGAGCTCATTGACCTTGTATAGTTTCTCTATGGAGCAGTCTGAAAATTTCCCAGTTAAAGTAAAATCTGAAATCTTAGATGTTATCACTAATGAATGTAAAAACTAATGGGAGTTTCACTGTTTTTAATTCTGTGTCCAGGGAATAAGTTGGATGGTCATAAAGAAAAAGTAGGGTCAAACTTGACTTAAAAAGTTGTGTGTTCTTTAGTGGACAAAATTTCCACTTTGAACATGTTTGTGGGATAAAAGGGGAAGTGTTGGAGAAAGAACTTTTGAAAGTCAATATGCGTTAGTCCTGAGTTCTTTCTGTTTTTCTAACCTAATGAAAATACATGGTAAAAGACCTTGCTTGAGTAGAAAGTCAATAGAATTCAAGCCTCAATTTCAAGCTGAGAAAGTCAGCACAGCAAAATTTTGTTTTGAAATCTTAAGTGCTAAGAATGAAATACATCATCATTTCTTTTTCTGATGCACTGTCCCCACCCCCAAAATGAAACAAAACTCATGCCACCCTTCCCCAAGATTATGATATGACTAATTAGATGATCATTCCCCTCAGCTGAAAATCATAAGCTATAATTTGTATATCCCCACCAGACAAAAATGTTTCTTAAGGTTTTCTGTTTTATTGTATTTTAGTTGTAAAAGCTATAGCTTTCTTTACTCTTTTCTCATATACTTCATCACAATATTTAAAATCATTTTTATCAAGTAACACATACACTTCCCCAGGGATTCTGATATGTCTTTTGTGACAGTTAATATCCAAACATATTCTCTAATGAGCCATGCTTCCAGATATTCACAGCATTGCATAGATTCTGTGAAAACCAGAAAGATTTCTTTACCTGAAAAGGCAAGTAACTCACAAACATTTGCTTTTGGAAGCCCAGATTTGGCATGTATGAAGTCCGACTTTCTTGATTGAGAAGGCACAGGAAAAGGAGAGACCCTGAGGTAACATGGAATAAGGGAAAATCTCAGCTCTCCCAGTGTCCCAGTTGAACCCAGGTAGAGATAACTTTTGCCTCAGTTACAACATATCTGCAACCATGTCAGAATCTGAGTGGACCAAAATTAGACCAGAAGAATGGCATAACTGAGTGAGTCCAGGCAGTCCATAAACCATGAAAGATAACATAATTGTTACTGTCTGACACTACTAAGTTTTCAAATGACTTGTCATATAGATATAGGTAACCAGAAATGACCCCCGGTGGGCACTGTTTCTTCTGCCTCTCCTCGCCTTTCACATTTCTTCCGAAATCACTTATCCAATGAGATTTGGGGGCAGAAAGAAGGATGAATAACATATTGGCAGAAAAGCCGTTCTAGAAAATAAAATCTTTAAGCTATACCTAAGATATTTGCATTAACGTGCCAGCAGTACAATTGTGCTTTCAATCTCATATTTCTATAAACATTTATATATATATACATATATGTGTGTGTGTATATATATGTGTGTATATATGTGTGTGTATATATATATGTAACTTTATATCCCAACCTGAGGAAAAGAATCAGAGAAACAAAATACCCAGCATTAGAGAGAGAGAAAGTAAGAAGCAAGTGGAACTGCTTCTGGATTTTGGTCTTCAGATGCTAAATTCTACCTTCTGCCTGCTTTCCATTTTTCCTTTTCATTTATTTCTTAAGAAGAAATGACACAGGACCTATGAAGCTTGAGTTTAACCCTGGAGCCTTAAAACAGGACTTCTAACCCTAAATGATCTGATAAAACAAAGGGTTTCAACTAACTTTGACCATCATTAGATTGTTGCCAAATGCTATTAGACATTCATAATTGTTTGCTATAGGCTAATTATAGGAACAAATAAATCCTATTCTTGACTATCCTTTTTTCAGATTTTTTTCCTTCTTTTAAAAATATTCTACTTACAAGAGGAAGTAGTAATTTTGAGGAGTCCTGAGTTCTGCTCCAGGTAGCTATGTGACCTTGATCAACTTACTCAAATGTCTTCAAAGCTCAATTTCCCCAGCTATAAGACTAAGAGATTTTGCTAGTTTATTTCTATGTCCCTTCTACATCTGAAATTCCATATGACATGCTCCTGGGTATTCTCCTGAAAATGCGCACATATACACACTACATGAATACCCATACCCACACCCACACAGAGCTAGTAAAAAGGAAAAGGCCTTATTAGTCCTATATGACTAAACACATAATTCTGATTATTGGATATTGATTAGTGAATCTTTTCATGTGATACTATCTTATCAGTGGCTGTGACAAATTTTAATATTCTCAATAATAGAGTTCTAATAACATTTTAACAGTAAAATCAAAAGGCTTAAAATACCTGTAGGCAGGTTGGCATGCTTCTACTTACAGGATTAAGGGCGAGTGCCCTGCTATAATGTATAGTATAACTTAATATAATATGTCTCAAAAAAGTAATAATATAATCATACCTTTTTAAACAAGCAACCTTGTATTACAATGTTCTGTTCAAGAAGTTAAAGTATACGAGCCACCATGTTCTCTCTTAGTTTTCTTCCTCTTCTTTCTTCCCCTTCATTTCTCTCTTCAGAGGCAGAAAATCTTCTGCAGCATCACCTTATATCCTTCTACCTTATGGCCTCCCTGACACACCTTTCCTCACCTCTTTAGAATTGAGAATTTTCTTTTCTGTTTTTTTTTTTTTTTTTTTCCTTTTTTGAGACAAAGGCTCATTCTGTTAGCCAGGCTAGAGTGCAGTGGTATGATTATGTTCACTGCATCCTCGACTTCCTGGGCTCAAGTGATCCTTCCACCTTTGCCTCCTGAGTAGCTGGGACTACAGGTGTGCACCACCACACCCAGCTAATTTTTGTATTTTTTGCAGAGACAGGGTTTTACTATGCTGCCCAGGCTGGTCTCAAACTCCTGGGCTCAAGCAGTCAGCCCACCCTCATCCCCAAAGGGCTAGGATTACAGGCATAAGCCACTGTACCTAGCAGAATTGAGAATTTTCAATAAAAAAATTAATCCATTCATTCTTTTAAAGAAACTGTGTATGTTTCTTTACTGACTAAGAAAAGTATGAGTATAATGTGAAAAAAGTATTCTGTACCTAGCTAAAATCCTTGTTATGATATATCTTAAGAAAAAAAATTACATTACAAAACAGGATGCTTTTCAAATAAAAACAATATGCAAAGAACAAAACTTGAAGAAGAATAATAAGAGATTCTTACTTTTTTCTGTTAAACTCTAAGTTCTGTGATACATGTGCAGAACATGCAGGTTTGTTACATAGGTATACATGTGTCATGGTGGTTTGCTGCACCCATCAACCCATCATCTACATTAGGTATTTCTCCTAATGTTATCCCTCCCCTAGCCCCACACCCCTCGACAGGCCCCAGTGTGTGATGTTCCCCTCCCTGTGTCTGTGTGTTCTCATTTGTTCAACTCCCACTTATGACTAAGAACATGCAGTGTTTGGTTGTCTGTTTCTGTATTAGTTTGCTGAGAATTATGCTTTCCAGCTACATCCATGTCCCTATGAAGGACATGAACTCATCCTTTCTTATGGCTGCATAGTATTCCATAGTGTATATGTGCCACGTTTTCTTTATCCAGTCTATAATTGATGGTCATTTGGGTTGGTTCCATGTCTTTGTTATTGTGAACAGTGCTGCAATAAACATACATACATGTGCATGTATCTTTATAATAGAATGATTTACAATCCTTTGGGTATATACGCAGTAATGGGATTGCTGGGTCCGATGGTATTTCTGGTTCTGGATCCTTGAGGAATCGCCACACTGTCTTCCACAATGGTTGAAGTAATTTACACTCCCACCAACAGTGGAAAAGCATTCCTATTTCCCCACATCCTCTCCAGCATCTGTTAATTCCTGACTTTTTAATGACTGTCATTCTAACTGGCATGAGATGGTATCTCCTTGTGGTTTTGATTTGCATCTCTCTAATGGCCAGTGATTATGAGCTTTTTTTCATATGTTTGTTGGCTGCATAAATGTCTTCTTTCGAGAAAAAAAGCAGGGGTTGCAATCCTAGTCTCTGATAAAACAGACTTTAAACCAACAAAGATAAAAAAAGACAAAGAAGGGCATTAAATAATGGTAAAGGGATCAATGCAACATGAAGAGCTAACTCTCCTAAATATATATGTACCCAATACAGGAGTATCCATATTCATAAAGCAAGTGCTTAGAGACCTACAAAGAGGCTTAGACTCCCACACAATGATAGTGGGAGACTTTAACATCCCACTGTCCAATATTAGAGAGATCAAAGAGACAGAAAATTTTCAAAGATATTCAGGACTTGAACTCAGCTCTGGACCAAGCAGACCTAATAGACATTTATGAACTCTCCACCACAAACCAACAGAATATACATTCTTCTCAACACATTGCACTTTTTCTAGAACTGACCACATAATTGGAAGTAAAACACTCGTCAGCAAATGCAAAAACCAGAAATCATAACAAACAGACTCTCAGATCACAGTGCAATCAAATAAGAACTCAGGATTAGGAAACTCACTCAAGGCTGGACTGTTATCTAGTCTTGTGTGGCTCACTCCTGTAATCCCAGCACTTTGGGATACCAAAGCAGGTGAATCACCTGAGGTCGGGAGTTCAAGATCAGCCTGGCTAACATGGTGAAACCTCATTTCTACTAAATATACAAAATTAGCTGTGTGTGGTGGTGCATGCCTGTAATCCCAGCTACTCAGGAGGCTCAGGCAGGAGAATCACTTGAACCTAGGAGGCAGAGGTTGCTGTGAGCCAGGATTGCACCACTGCACTCCAGCTTGGGCAATGGAGTGAGACTCTGTCTCCAAAAAAAAAAAAAAAAAGAAAAGAAAAAAAGAAACTCACTCAAAACTACACAACTACATGGAAACTGAAAAACTTGCTCCTGAATGACTGCTGGGTAAATAACAAAATCAAGGCAGAAATAAATAAGTTCTTTGAAACCCGAGAACAAAGACACAACATAACAGAATCTCTGGGACACAGCTAAAGCAGTGTTTAGAGGGAAATTTATAGCACTAAACGCCCACAGGAGAAAGTGGGAAAGATCTAAAATCAACACCCTAATATCACAATTAAAAGAACTAAAGAAGTTAGAGTAAACAAATCAAAAGCTAGCAGAAGGCAAGAAATAACTAAGATCAGAGCAGAACTGAAGGAGACAGAGACATGAAAACCCTTCAAAAAAATCAATGAATCCAGGAGCTGGTTTTTTGAAAAGATTAACAAATTAGATAGACTGCTAGCCAGACTAATAAAAAAGAAAAGAGAGAATTAAATAGACACAATAAAAAATGATAAAGGGGATATCACCACTGATCCCACAGAAATAGAAACTACCATCAAGAAAGATTATAAACACCTCTATGCAAATAAACTAGAAAATCTAGAATAAATGGATAAACTCCTGGACACATACAGCCTCCCAAGACTAAACCAGGAAGAAGTCAAATCCCTGAATAGGCCAATAACAAGTTCTGAAGTTGAGGCAGTAATTAATAGCCTACCTACCAAAAAAGCCTAGGACCAGACAGATTCACACCAAATTCTACCAGAGGTGCAAAGAGTAGCTGGTACCATTCCTTCTGAAACTATTCCAAACAACAGAAAACTAGGACTCCTCCCTACTCATTTTATGAGACCAGCATCATTCTGATACCAAAACCTGGCAGAGACACAACCAAAAAAGAAAGTTTCAGGCCAATATTCTTGATGAATATCGATGCGAAAATCCTCAATAAAATACTGGCAAACCGATTCCAGCAGCACATCAAAAAGCTTATCCACCAAGATAAAACTGGGATGCAAGCCTGGTTCAACATATGCAAATCGATAAATGTAATCCATCACATAAACAGAACCAATGACAAGAACCACATCATTATCTCAATAGATGCAGAAAAGACCTTTGATAAAATTCAACACCCTTCATGCTAAAAACTCTCAATAAACTAGGTATCAATGAAATGTATCTCAAAATAATAAGAGCTATTTATGACAAACCCAAGCCAATATCATACTGAATGGACAAAAGCTTGAAGCCTTCCCTTTGAAAACCAGCACAAGACAAGGATGCCCTCTCTCATCACTCCTATTCAACATAGTATTGGAAGTTCTGGCCAGAGATGTTTTACATTCTACAGTCTGTCTCTGTAAAGATTACATTTTTAACATCAATTTCTTTTTGTTAGAAGTAGATACCCAGAGTTTCTGAGCGAGTGGAATTTGTGGGATACGATGTTATAAAGAGGATATTTTTGTTGGAGGCACTAGAAGTCGATGCAATAGTTCCCCTTGAGTCATTGGCCAAGTGCTGAGCTGTACATGAACAGGGAGAGACTCCATGAGTCTTAGAAGTGAATGGCTAGCACAAGAAAGAAAAAGGGAAAGAGATTCCTGATGTTGTGCAGAGCTGGAAAACGTTAAGCTTCAGCCAAGGCTGAGGAAAAAGGCCTTGGTGAACACCTCAAGCATTTAGTTGAGACCCCAGAAAGGCCACACTTTAAACAAGGAGCACACACTAAAATAACAGATCCTAGGATTTATGACTCAAATGAAATAGAGCCATCCTAAAAATCATAAAACCAAGCCTCATATGATGAACAGAATCCACTAGTAATTTAACTGCCTACTACAGCCAATCTCCATATCCTTTAAACAAGTCCAGTCCCCCTCAACATAACACTTTCAATATCCTATATTCAATCAAAACTTACAAACTTGTGAAGGAATGGGAAAATGTAAACTACATCATAAATAGACCATATGATGATTTAAACATTGAAATTAGCAGACAATGACTTTTAAAAAGTTATTATAAATATGTGCAAGGAGTTAAAGAAAAGGATGAATATAATGAGTTAAGAGGTAAAAAATTCTCAGCACAGAAGTAGAAACTATTTAAAAACTCAAAATCCAAGAGCTAAAGAGTACAATTCTGAATGAGAAAATCTACTGGGTAAGCTTAACAGATTAGACACAGCAAAAAGAGAGATTCAATAAGATTAAAGACAAACAAATAGAAATTGCCAAACTAAAAAACACAATAAAAGAGTGAAAAAAAATAAATGCAGCATTAATATACTGTGTGACAATATCAAGTGACCTAACATACGTGTAATTGGAGACCCTGACTGAGAGGAGACAGAGTATGGAACAGAGAAAATTTCTGAAGAAATTATTGCCCAAAATTTCTCAAGTTAAGTGAGAAAATGTTAGTTTTCAGACATAGAAAGCTTAGTGACCTAAAAGTAGAATAAATACAGAGAAAACAATATGTAGGTTAGTCATAATACAACACTAAAAACCAAAGGTTTAGTAAAAATCTTAAAAGCCACCAGAAAAGGGGGCAGAAAAACCTATATTATACAAAGAGGAATAATGGTAAGAATGATGCCCAAGTTATTATCAGAAAAATTGCAGACAAGATAGTAGAATGTCACTTTTTTTTTTTTTTTTTTTTTTTTTGAGATGGAGTTTTTACTCCTGTTGCTCAGGCTGGAGTGCAGTGGTGTGATCTCAGCTCACTGCAACCTCTGCCTCCCAGGTTCAGGTGATTCTCCTGCCTCATCCTCCTGAGTAGCTGGGATTACAGGTGCCCACCACTATGCCTGGCTAATTTTTGTATTTTTTTAGTAGAGATGGGGTTTCACCATATTGGTCAGGCTGGTCTCAAACTCCTAACCTCAGGTGATCCACCTGCCTCGGTCTCCCAAAGTGCTGGGATTATAAGCATGGGCCACCATGCCTGGCCCCAGAAGATGATGGAATGTCACTATTAATATGTTGACAGAATTTAATACCAGTCAACCCAGAATTTTATATCTAGTAAAAATTTACCTTCAAATCTGAAGATGAAATAAAGACAAATAATTAGAAAAAAATAGAATGAAGTAAAATGATTACATTTACAAGAATATCAAAAGATATCAAATACATAGAAATAAATTTAATGCAAAATCGCTACATAAAAATCTACAGACTACTTCAGTAGTAGAAAATACTAATGAAGTAATTAAATAAATCGATAGATATGGAAGGTTATATCACATCATGAATCAAAATAATGTAGTACAAACCAATTTGTGGATCCAACTGAATCTCGGTTGGAATTTCAGAAAATTTACCTGAGGGGTAGAGCATTGACAAGGTGATTTCATTTTTTTTTTTTCAATTTCTTCTAAAAAGCAAACACGATACATGTGTAGAACGTACAGGTTTTTTACATAGTTATACATGTGTCATGGTGGTTTGCTGCACCTATTAATCCGTTCTCTAAGCTCCCTTCCCTCAACTCCCACCCCACAATAGGCCATAGTGTGTGTTATTCCCCTCTCTGTGTCCATGTGTTCTCAATGTTCAGCTCCCACTTATGAGTGAGAACATGCAGTATTTGGTTTTCTGTTCCTGTGTTAGTTTGCTGAGGACGATGGCTTTCAGCTTCATTCATGTCCCACTTTTTAGGGAAATGCAAAGAGCCATAAAAAGTCAAAACAACATTTGAGGAAAAGTTCAATTTGGGGGACTTATACTATGAGTTATCAATAATTTTCTTGTCTTTTGAGACCGAGTCTCACTCTGTCACCCAGGCTGGAGTGCAGTGGTGCAATCATAGCTCCCTGAAGCCGAGAACTCCTGGGCTCAAAGGATCCTCCTGCCTCAGCCTCCTGAGTAGCTAGGACTACAGGGGTGTGCCACCACAGCTGGATATTTTTATTTTTGTAGAGACGAGCTCTCACTATGTTGCACAGGCTGGTCTTGAACTCCTGACCTCAAGGGATCCTCCCACCTTGGCCTCCCAAAGTACTGGCATTACAGGCATGAGTCACTGTGCCCAGACATCAAGAATTATTTTAACACTACAGTGATTGAGACAGTGTAGTACTGGTGCAAAGATAGACAAATACACCAGTGAACATATAATGTGATATAGAAGAAATTCGCACAATTATGGAAACTTGATATGTGATAAGGTCTACTACACAACAGTGGATAAAGATGGTCTTTTCAATAAGTAGTTCTGGGTCAATTGGATCTCCACGTGTGAATAAATGAATCTGGAGAGACCCTTATCCAAAATTCAATTTCAAATTGGACTGAAGACCTCAATGTGAAATGTAAAACAATAAAATTTGTGGAAGTTAACAAATGATAATATCTTCATGAACTCTAGGTGAGCAATGATTTCTTAAACAGGACAAAACAGATTAATCATAAAGACAAAAGACTGACATGATGGACTTTATTAAGAATGTAGAGTGAAAAAGCAAAGTGTACATTGGAAGAAGGTATTTGCAAAATATATTTCTGACAAATAATTCATATATAATACATACTACAAATTCCAAAAAATCATTAAGAACTGATGGACAAATTAATTAAAAATAGGCAAAAGTCTGCAGGTCGTGTTGGCTCATGCCTACAATCCCAGCACTTTGGGAGGCCAAGGCAGGAGGATCACAAGGTCAGCAGTTTGAGACCAGCCTGACCAACATGGTGAAACCCCATCTCTACTAAAAATACAAAAAAATTAGCTGAGCATGGTGGTGGGCACCTGTAATTGCAGCTACTCGGGAGACTGAGGCAGGAGAATCACTTGAAACTGGAAGGCAGAGGTGGCAGTGAGCAGAGATTGCACCACTGCACTCTAGCCTGGGTAACAATAGCAAAACTCCATTTCAAAAAAAAAAAAAAAAAACCACTAAGATGTCACAGCATATTCATCAATAGCACTGCTTTAGAACAAGACAAAATATAATCTGATAATACCAACAGCTGGCAAAGTCATAGAGTAACTAGAATTGTTGGTATAACAATGTGGGGCAACTCTGGAACAACCTACAAAAGTTTAACCTAGTCATACTCTATGTTGCAGCAGTTCTACTTTTAAAAATATATTTAATAGAAACCAAAAGTACATACAAGAATGTTTTCATCAGTCCTTTTTTAAAACCAAAAGCAAAACTGAGAACAAATGTCTATCAATAATGTTAAATAGATAAAGAAATTGTGGTATATTCTTATTTATAAACTCTTATTAATAACCCAATTGCATGAAGAAATGTTTTTCTCAATCTTTTCTTTTTTTCTAATCATATATCAATGAAAATGAGTGGACTACTACTATAAGCAACAGCATGTATAAATTCCACACAATGTTAAGCAAAATAAGCCAGTCACAATGGAGTACATACTATATGAATCCATTTATATAAAGTTCAAAAACAGGCTAACCTAATTATCTGTGTTCCACAGGTTAGAATAGTGATAAGTTTTTGGGTGAAGCGGTGCCTAATCATTTGGAGAGGATGCAAAGAAAGTTTCTGATATTGTTATGGTTCCATTTGAATACTGGTTACACAAGGCTGTTCACTTTGTAAAAAGTGAACACTTATGATTTGTGCAATTTTCTGCCTTATGTTTAACTTTAATACAAACTTTAAAGTATTGTAGAAAGAATGGAAAAGAGATAGTGGGAGGGAAAGAGAGAGGACAAGAAAAGAAGAAAGAGGTAGAAAGAAGGAATACAGAGAAAGAGGGAGAAAGGAGGGAGGAAGGAGAAACAAGGGAGGAAAAAGGAAGAAGAAGGAAGGAAGGAATGAAGGAAGGAAGGAAGGAAGGAAGGAAGGAAGGAAGGAAGGAAGGAAGGAAGGAAGGAAGGAAGGAAGGAAGGAAGGAAAGGGAAGGGAAGGAAGGAAGGAAGAGGGAGGGAAGGAAGGAGGGAAGGAGGGAAGGGAAGGGAAGAGAAGGGAAGGAGGGAGGGAGGGACAATTTGATAGCTTATATAGTAAATTATCTGTCTTTTATACTAACAGATAACTTAGGACTATCAACACTCACAAAGACATATTCCTTATTTAGAATATATAGTTGTAGAATCTTAGAAGTTTGGAGTCATCCAAATTATACCCTTACTTCTAAAATGCATGATTGTGAACATCACATTATAAGAAAAGAAGAAAACCTGATCCAGCTAATAAATGAGAAAGAAATAGAGGCTTTCTGGTCAGGTGTCAAGACCATAATTCTGTGGAGTAAATTTTATATGCACAGAATAACTCATATGAGGCTTATTTAGCATCAGGTCTCGAAAAAAGATGTGTTTACTCAATGACTTTTTCTCCTTTTTCCCAAACCTTTGACTTTATAAAGTTTTTAGAATGGTTTCATTTCATAGAAAATGTGCTGTGGGCCGGGCGCGGTGGCTCAAGCCTGTAATCCCAGCACTTTGGGAGGCCGAGACGGGCGGATCACAAGGTCAGGAGATCGAGACCATCCTGGCTAACACTGTGAAACCCCGTCTCTACTAAAAAAAAAAAAATACAAAAAACTAGCTGGGCGAGGTGGCGGGCGCCTGTAGTCCCAGCTACTCGGGAGGCTGAGGCAGGAGAATGGCGTGAACCCGGGAGGCGGAGCTTGCAGTGAGCTGAGATCCGGCCACTGCACTCCAGCCCCGGCGACAGAGTGAGACTCCGTCTCAAAAAAAAAAAAAAAAAAAAAAAAAAAAAAGAAAATGTGCTGTGAATCTCCATCACTAACAGATGTCAAAGGGTGGAGGAGTGGGCAAAAGGCAGAGAGCTGTGAGTTTCAGCTTGAAAAGACCAGCTACCTCAGCAATACAGACACATAAACATCAGTTGTCCTTGACCGTGATTAGTGTAGAAAGCCACAGCCAGCAGTGCCCTAGTAACAGAAAGATCTCATGCTGTTCTCCACATACAAGTCACCCTCCCCGTATTTTGTGGAAAGCCTTTGATGTTGATTTGCAGATGGATACCCTGGACTTTTTCCTTTGCTTATGCAAACAAAACAAGGCAATTTGGGTTTTCTTGGCAAAACTGTCAGATGTTTTACATTTGGCCGCAAATATTAAGTAAAATTTTTCTTGCTCAAAATTCTGCTACTGATCATATATTAAAACACATGCATATATATATATATACACACACACACACACATATATAAATACACACATACTCAAGATTACTATAAGTAGAAAGAAAAAATAAATCTATAGACCTGATTATAAATAAATCAGGTATCTGTGCAAAATATTCTTTAAAAACCAAAACTCATGAAAAAATGTTTTCCTGAATATGTCCTTTTTTAAAAAATTGTATATTCACTGTATATATCCCAAACTCTGACTCAATTTAAAAGGAATTAAAAATTGTCTATTTCTTAAGAATAAACTTCTTCCCAAAATGTTTTAGCTATAATTGTAAGAATATTATCAATGTTCAAATAAACTACTCCTCAAATTCACAGGTTTTCAGTGATTTGACTGGTTAGAATAGAAAGTCCACACTTCTTAGTTTAAAATTTAAATATAATTCAAATGTCATCTGGGGTCACTCTGTGACCCTACTTAAAATCTTGAAAAATTGGCTGGTAACTTCTTTTTTTGTTGTAGTTGTTTTCTTTGTTTTAGTTTTGTTTTTTTCATTTTACTTTTTATTATTTTTTATTTTTTATTATACTTCAAGTCTAAGGTACATGTGCAAAACGTGCAGGTTTGTTACATATGTATACATGTGCCATGTTGGTGTGCTGCACCCATTAATTCGTCATTTACATTAGGTATATCCCCTAATGCTATCCCTCCCCACTCCCCCCCACCCCACGACAGGCCCCGGTGTGTGACGTTCCCCTTCCTGTGTCCAAGTGTTCTCATTGTTCATTTCCCACCTATGAGTGAGAACATGCGGTGCTTCCTCTACATCTTTTAGAAAGTTTACCAGTGTCTTCACATTCAGGGCATGAAGGAAGAAGAAAGGGAAAATGAGAAGGCTTTTGTTCTCATGGTCCCTTCTGGCTCTGATATTCTGCCTCTGCTGAGTTAGTTTATAAATTCCACATATGCATTCTCTGTTCCATAGAGCATCACCCCAAACTCGGAACAGAACTTTTATGTGGTTTCATAAACTCACTTTCTTTTCTCTATAGATAGAAATGTATAAAAATACAAATAAAATAAAATATTAGACATTCTGCTGCAAAAATACCTCTTGGCTGCCCTGAAAGGCATCCTGCCTTCATGTCTCTTCCTTTTCCCACCTCTTCTTCTCATATCTTACCTCCTAATTGTACATAGAATTCTGTATTTTTATCATGTTATTATGAAGATATTTTCAGCTCTTTCCAGATTTTCCACCCCCTTTTCATATCAGGAATGCCTCAAGGTGCTCAGCCAAGCAAGAAGGCTCCCTACTCCCTTAGAAGCACAAAGCACAGGCAGTTACTCCCGGATTTTTCTCTAACCAAACCCTTTTTTAAGAAGGCAAATGTGGATTTGAAGTGTAGTTGTTTTCCCCTCTTTTATATACAGTTCTATGCAGTCTGGCTTCTTCACCTAACTTGCCAATCTCTATGTAATATGGTTCCACTAAGTCTGAAGGAGGGAAGGAGTCCTGTTTATATTTATGTCCTCTGCTGCTGAATCAGCGGCCTGTTAAAAGTAGTTGCTAAATAAACATATTCCTCAACTGACCAGAGTACAGTATATAGCTGTACTTGACTGGTATTCCTCAGTGTCTGGCTCAGGGCTTGACATGTAGAAAATACTCAAGGCAAATGGGTCGGATTTGACTTTGAATGGTGATTTGTTCATGATTACAATATGTTCATTTTCACAGGCCAGGCAGAACAACTCATGAAAGTGGCTCAATAAGAAGAGCTCCACGCAAGGGGAATGCTGTTCTGTAGAATCCACTGGAAGTTATCCAGCAACTTACTTCTAGCTCCTAACAATACTCATCAGTTTAGCTTTTGTCCCCCACTTGCTCAGTTCTAGTATTTAATTGTGGGTTTCCTTTACTGGGTGTGGCTAACAATTCCTATTGCTGTCCCTTGGATGGCAGACCACTAGTCATCCACTTGTGTATGTATACCTGGGTGGCACCAATTCTCAACAATTCTGCTTTCCAGACCTTCTCACACTCTATAGTACACCAAGTTGCTGAAACTGTTCTGTTGGATCCTTTCTATGTTGAGGTAATGCAGCGAAAGTCTTTGCCCTACTGATGGAAACAACTCTTTTTGGACAGACTATAAAGTCTGTGGGCACGTAACACATTCACTTCTTCCTGTTGGAGTGTCTCTTATAAATTTATGATAATTTTGGAGAATTATGGGTTTTTTGCATGTTGATCATTGCCTACATGCAGGTTCCTGGGTCCTTGTGATCTATAATATGAAGGTGGGTTGACTTCACAGTCACCTTCCAAGTTGAAGACAAATGACTGACTTGCATAACAGGTACATAACCAGAGTTCCTTATTCATGAAATGGAAGTTTTTTGTGAGGTTGTGAGGTCCTAAAGGCATGGTTTTTGGGAAGATGACAAATGTTTCCTAGCTGTATAAAGGGTGTGATTCTATTCTCCAGCACTCTAACACCTGCTTCCTGTTCCAGGAGCTGACCCTTTTTGATTATGTTTAGTATGGAATGAATGAACTGGAAGAATTAAGGGGGACAGAATTTTGTATTTACACACCTAAGAAGGATACAGTATCTCAAATAGGTTACTTTGGTATCAATTCACATAGCTCTTATACTGTAAAATCATCACCTTATAGTGAGCTGATACAGCTCACCTTGGGCTGACTTTGTGAAATGATTGGTAGGAGGCCTAACTATTAGATCAGGCCAGCAGGTCATTTCATAGAACCCATTATAAATAATTCTGGGTCCTGGTTAGGGAAGCAATTCAGGGTCACCCTGGTCATGTTGACTTATGAATCCACATTTTTTTCAGCTTTAGCATTCCTTTGCAATTTTCTGAAAATGACAGTTGAACTCAGAGTGGGAGACCAGCTCACTCTCCATAGGTTTTATGAACTCAGGACTGCAAGTTATAAGAAGTAGAAGAAGGAGTTGCAGGAAGAGAAGGAGAAGAAGGAAGAGAAAGAAAAGAGGGAAAGAAGCAGTAATATTTATGGATCAGTTTCTATAGAATGCCAGGTATTTGTCCTGTTTTGTTACTAATATTCACAACTATCTTGCAAGACAGGAATTATGGTTCTATTTTAAGTGAGTACTTTATCTGCAGAGAAAGGAAGTAAATATTCAAGGTCATATAGTTAGGAAGTTATAGATATAGGACTCAAATCCAGGTCTGTCTAACTATAGAATACACATTCTTTTCACTATTCCATATGTTCATGAAAGCAAAATAGATCTTCTGTGTATGCAGAAACCATTCAAAGTGATTTATTCCTATTCCGCCTTTCCTTATAACAATCCAAACTGTGGTTGTTCATCCTGGCTAACACAGTGAAACCCCATCTCTACTAAAATTACAAAAAAAATTAGACGGGCATGGTGGCAGGTTCCTGTAGTCCCAGCTACTTGGGAGGCTGAGGCAGGAGAATGGCATGAACCTGGGAGGCGCAGCTTGCAGTGAGCCGAGATCGCCCCACTGCACTCCAGCCTGGGCGACAGTAAGAGACTCAATAAAAAAAAAAAAAAAAGTATGATTGTTATACTCATTTTACAGGTGAGGATACTGAGGCTCAAAAAGATAAATGAATTTTACCTAATTTACAGTTAGTAAATTTCAGACCTGCAGTAGCTTCATTAGCCAAACTCTGATCCTTTGAGAATAGCATCCCACTGTGGTCAAGGGATCATGGAAGGAACTGAGACCAAGTCCCAATACCAAGAGATCCTTTACTTTCCAGAAAAATTCAGGTGATGTATTTCCTCATGCTGTACAAATCTTCAGTTCGTCTCCCATTTCTGGAGGATTCTCCATGGTACTCCAGGAATTAATGTGTCCTTGTCCTCCAATCCTTGACACACCATCACCAATCTCATGTGCAGATAAAATACTAACATGGGAAGCTGGATGGAACAGAACCTAAGGCTATATGCCTTTCAGCAGCAGGTCAACTAGCCTGCCTTCTCTCCCACCAATGAATTCAGCAGAAGTTCAGCCTTACCCACAATCCAGAACATCCAGGCTTATAAAACTGTCCACTTTTCATATAGAACCAAAAAAGAGCCCACATTGCCAAGACAATCCTAAGCCAAAAGAACAAAGCTGGAGGCATCACGCTACCTGACTTCAAGCTATACTACAAGGCTACAGTCACCAAAACAGCATGGTACTGGTACCAAAACAGAGATATAGACCAATGGAATAGAATAGAGCCCTCAGAAATAATACCACACATCTACAGCCATCTGATCTTTGACAAACCTGACAAAAACAAGAAATGGGGAAAGGATTCCCTATTTAATAAATGGTGCTGGGAAAATTGGCTAGCCATAAGTAGAAAGCTGAAACTGGATCCTTTCCTTACTCCTTATACGAAAATTAATTCAAGATGGATTAGAGACTTAAATGTTAGACCTAATACCATAAAAACCCTAGAAGAAAATCTAGGTAGTACCATTCAGGACATAGGCATGGGCAAGGACTTCATGTCTAAAACACCAAAAGCAATGGCAGCAAAAGCCAAAATTGACAAATGGGATCTAATTAAACTAAAGGGCTTCTGCACAGCAAAAGAAACTACCATCAGAGGGAACAGGCAACCTACAGAATGGGAGAAAATTTTTGCAATCTACCCATCTGACAAAGGATTAATATCCAGAATCTACAAAGAACTTAAACAAGTTCACAAGAATAAAACAAACAACCCCATCAAGAAGTGGGCGAAGGATATGAACAGACACTTCTCAAAAGAAGACATTTATGCAGCCAACAGATACATGAAGAAATGCTCATCATCACTGGTCATCAGAGAAATGCAAATCAAAACCACAATGAGATACCATCTCACACCAGTTAGAATGACGATCATTAAAAAGTCAGGAAACAACAGGTGCTGGAGAGGATGTGGAGAAATAGGAACACTTTTACACTGTTGCTGGGACTGTAAATTAGTTCAACCATTGTGGAAGACAGTGTGGCAATTCCTTAAGGATCTAGAACTAGGAATACCATTTGACTCAGCCATTCCATTACTGGGTATACACCCAAAGGATTATAAATCATGCTGCTATAAAGACACATGCACACGTATGTTTCTTGTGGCATTATTCACAATAGCAAAGACTTGGAACGAACCCAAATGTCCATCAATGATAGACTGGATTAAGAAAATGTGGTACATATATACCATGGAGCCATAAAAAAGGATGAGTTCATGTCCTTTGTAAGGACATGGATGCAGCTGGAAACCATCATTCTGAGCATACTGTTGCAAGGACAGAAAACCAGACATTGCATTTTCTCACTCATAGGTGGGAATTGAACAGTGAGAACACTTGGACACAGGATGGGGAACATCACACACCGGGGCCTATTGTGGGGTGGGGGAGGGGGGTGGGATAGCATTAGGAGATATACCTAATGTAAATGACAAGTTAATGGGTTCAGCACACCAACATGGCTCATGTATACATATGTAACAAACCTGTACGTTGTGCACCTGTACCCTAGACCTTAAAGTATAATAATAAAAAAAGTGAAAAAGAATTAAAATGTCCACTTTTCAAACTTGGTATCTTCCTCCACCCGTATCTACCACCTGAGTGACTTTCATTAGTGACTACCCAGGGTAAGGTTTTTTCAGTTCACCTATATCCAATCCTATATATCTGTATTTTCTTAAAAATCCAGATTCTAGGACCTTATTACACATCTACTGAATCATAATCTCCAGGATTGGGGCTCAGAGATATGCACTTTTAATAAATCTCCCAGCTAATTCTCATGTCTATGTAGTTTAAGAAACACTGACTTAGAACTTGGTGAACCTTAGAACCTTCAGGCCAAGTTTAATGGTATAAACCCCTGTTACACAGCTTTTCAGACAGGTTCTTCATGTGAGATGTCAACTCTTTCTCTCCTTGTCTATGTTCTGATACTAGATATAACCTACTAGAAGTGGATACTGGAACCCTGATCAACCAGTACCATTAGGAACTGTATAGCTCTCTTCTTACAATTGCTTCTGTATGCAAAGGACACTCGGAACTCGATTCCATCCAATGCATGACCTGGCAAGATCCATGCATGATTCTTCCACTTGCATTCACTGTATTTGGAGATCTTGAATTTACCACCTAGGCCTGATAATTTCAGTATAAATGGAAGAATTGTGGACCTACAAATAGAAACAGTCACATACCTATCCAACAAACTCAACCTGATGCCCCCATCGCCCCGTCACACCTTGTAGAATACCACACCCTATTTAGACCACAGAAGGTAGAAAAGCATGATGATAAAACAATAGTAAAAGCAAAGTAATGCTTTTAAGAAAGCAGTATAAAATCCACTAGCTATGAAGAAGAATTTTGGCAACAGGAGTCAATGAATCACCTTGTAAGCAAGCAAACATTCATTTTCCCTCTTTTCCTAAGTGTATTCTATAGATGGTGGTCTTGGGTCTATCTGGGCAATGATACTTGGGACTCATTATTTATGAGGCAATCTTCCCTTAAAACTACTTCCCAGTTCCATGACAGAACTTACTCCCTGCTTGTGCACTCCCAGTCCTGACCCTTTATAACGTCTTCTTCCACCTAGATCCCCTGTCGTGCTGGACATATTATTAATGCCGATTATCTATATTATCTAGAATTTCCTTCTGAGTGGTAGAAATCACTTTAAATGGCTTTGTGTTGGAATAGCTTGGTTAAGTGGCACTATAAGGGTCTGAAAGAAATAGTACATCTCCCCAAATTGCCCATGTCCCCAAGGGAATAGCTTAATTACCTTGTAGAATTAGCCTATTATCTAATCAATCTTTACCAAAACCCTACATTAGGTTTAAAACTCAGATAGATACAATAACTCAAGTGAAAAAAAAAAAAAAAGGTTACAGATCTTACCTACATCAATCCTTTCTCTAAAAAACAATCACAATCTTAGTGGCATCAGTGAAGCGCTTCAAAGTAACACTATACAAATCACCTTGATTCTACCTTCCACCTTCCTTCTCAGATAAACTCTGGCATTTTTCTTCTACCTGTCTCGAACAAACTCACTCATTCCTCTCTTGTTTCTTGTCTGCCCTTTATAGTCTATGGGCAGCTTGTGTCTAAATATATGCTTTGCATTCTATTGCATTCTGTACATATTTTATGTTAATACTTGTTTAACATGAGATGTAGTTGCATAAAGATATTCAGAATATGGAAAGATGTAAAATGAAATCAAGCTAAATAGAAAAGAGATCATCGAATAAAAGTCTGGGGCTGTAACACGAAAATAAAAGTACACTTTATTTATTTATTTATTTATTTGTTTGTTTGTTGGTTTGAGATAAAGGGTCTCCCAGGCTGGAGTGTACCTGGGCTCCTCCTGTAGCCTCCTCACTGCAGCCTCTACTTCCTGAGCTCAAGGGATCCTGCTGCCTCAGCCCCCCAAGTGTCATAACTGGATCTATAGGCATGCACCACCATGCCCAGTTAATTTTTGTGTTTTTCTTGTAGGATGAGCTTTCACCATGTTGCACAGGCTGGTCTCGAATTCCTGAGCTCAAGCAATCCGCCCTCCTCAGCCTCCCAAAGTGCTGGGATTACAGTCGGGAGCCACTGCGCCACGTCCCATTAATTTCTATATTACTGGACTATACAGTTATTTGAGGGCTATAGTATTTCCTTGGCCCCTTAAAGTATGTCCATCGTGAAAAGGAATATATAAGGTGTATATTTTCTACAGTCATGATTATTTTATGAATGAGAAAGATTACGTTAAGATAATCTAACACTCTTCTATTCAAACCACCATTTTATTATTGAGTTTTTTCATATAGCATCCTATGAAGGTAGTTACAAGATCTACTATAGCTCTTATTTTCCTTTCCCTACATGCTGTTTCCATACGTGTTGAAATTTAAGTATCAGGATCATGCAGTTTGCTATTTTTGCCAGCCTCAATTTTTTTTTTTTTATTATACTTTAAGTTCTAGGGTACATGTGCATAACGTGCAGGTTTGTTACATATGTATACTTATGCCATGTTGGTGTGCTGCACCCATCAACTCGTCAGCACCCATCAATTCATCATTTATATCATGTATAACTCCCCAGTGCAATCCCTCCCTCCTCCCCCCTCCCCATGATAGGCCCCAGTGTGTGATGTTCCCCTTCCCGAGTCCATGTGATCTCATTGTTCAGTTCCCACCTATGAGTGAGAACATGCGGTGTTTGGTTTTCTCTTCTTGTATAGTTTGCTAAGAATGATGGTTTCCAGCTGCATCCATGTCCCTACAAAGGACGCAAACTCATCCTTTTTTATGGCTGCATAGTATTCCATGGTGTATATGTGCCACATTTTCTTAATCCAGTCTGTCACAGATGGACATTTGGGTTGATTCCAAGTCTTTGCTATTGTGAATAGTGCCGCAATAAACATACGTGTGCATGTGTCTTTGTAGTAGACTAATTTATAATCCTTTGGGTATATACCCAGTAGTGGGATGGCTGGGTCATATGGTACATCTAGTTCTAGATCCTTGAGGAATTGCCATACTGTTTTCCATAATGGTTGAACTAGTTTACAATCCCACCAACAGTGTAAAAGTGTTCCTATTTCTCCACATCCTCTCCAACAACTGTTGTTTCCTGACTTCTTAATGATTGCCATTCTAACTGGTGTGAGATGGTATCTCATTGTGGTTTTGATTTGCATTTCTCTGATGGCGAGTGATGATGAGCATTTTTTCATGTGTCTGTTGGCTGTATGAATGTCTTCTTTTGAGAAATGTCTGTTCATATCCTTTCCCCACTTTTTGATGGGGTTGTTTGTTTTTTTCTTGTAAATTTGTTTGAGTTCTTTGTAGATTCTGGATATTAGCCCTTTGTCAGATGAGTAGGTTGCAAAAATTTTCTCCCATTCTGTAGCTTGCCTGTTCACTCTGATGGTAGTTTCTTTTGCTGTGCAAAAGCTCTTTAGTTTAATTAGATCCCATTTGTCAATTTTGGCTTTTGCTGCCATTGCTTTTGGTGTTTTAGACATGAAGTCCTTGCCCATGCCTATGTCCTGAATGGTACTACCTAGATTTTCTTCTAGGGTTTTTATGGTATTAGGTCTAACATTTAAGTCTCTAATCCATCTTGAATTAATCTTCGTATAAGGAGTAAGGAAAGGATCCAGTTTCAGCTTTCTACTTATGGCTAGCCAATTTTCCCAGCACCATTTATTAAATAGGGAATCCTTTCCCCATTTCTTGTTTCTCTCAGGTTTGTCAAAGATCAGATGGTTGTAGATGTGTGGTATTATTTCTGAGGACTCTGTTCTGTTCCATTGGTCTATATCTCTGTTTTGGTACCAGTACCATGCTGTTTTGGTTACTGTAGCCTTGTAGTATAGTTTGAAGTCAGGTAGCGTGACACCTCCAGCTTTGTCCTTTTGACTTAGGATTGTCTTGGCAATGTGGGCTCTTTTTTGGTTCCATATGAACTTTAAAGCAGTTTTTTCCAATTCTGTGAAGAAAGTCATTGGTAGCTTGATGGGGATGGCATTGAATCTATAAATAACCTTGGGCAGTATGGCCATTTTCACGATATTGATTCTTCCTATCCATGAGCATGGTATGTTCTTCCATTTGTTTGTGTCCTCTTTGATTTCACTGAGCAGTGGTTTGTAGTTCTCCTTGAAGAGGTCCTTTACATCCCTTGTAAGCTGGATTCCTAAGTATTTTATTCTCTTTGAAGCAATTGTGAATGGAAGTTCATTCCTGATTTGGCTCTCTGCTTGTCTGTTACTGGTGTATAAGAATGCTTGTGATTTTTGCACATTAATTTTGTATCCTGAGACTTTGCTGAAGTTGCTTATCAGCTTAAGGAGATTTTGGGCTGAGACAATGGGGTTTTCTAAATATACAATCATGTCATCTGCAAACAGGGACAATTTGACTTCTTCTTTTCCTAACTGGATACTCTTGATTTCTTTCTCTTGCCTGATTGCCCTAGCCAGAACTTCCAACACTATGTTGAATAGGAGTGGTGAGAGAGGGCATCCCTGTCTTGTGCCAGTTTTCAAAGGGAATTTTTCCAGTTTTTGCCCATTCAGAATGATATTAGCTGTGGGTTTGTCATAAATAGCTCTTATTATTTTGAGGTACGTTCCATCAATACCGAATTTATTGAGCGTTTTTAGCATGAAGGGCTGTTGAATTTTGTCAAAAGCCTTTTCTGCGTCTATTGAGATAATCATGTGGTTCTTGTCTTTGGTTCTGTTTATATGCTGGATTACATTTATTGATTTGCGAATGTTGAACCAGCCTTGCATCCCAGGGATGAAGCCCACTTGATCATGGTGGATAAGCTTTTTGATGTGCTGCTGAATCCGGTTTGCCAGTATTTTATTGAGAATTTTTGCATCAATGTTCATCAGGGATATTGGTCTAAAATTCTCTTTTTTTGTTGTGTCTCTGCCAGGCTTTGGTATCAGGATGATGTTGGCCTCATAAAATGAGTTCGGGAGGATTCCCTCTTTTTCTATTGATTGGAATAGTTTCAGAAGGAATGGTACCAGCTCCTCCTTGTACATCTGGTAGAATTCAGCTGTGAATCCATCTGGTCCTGGACTTTTTTTGGTGGGTAGGCTATTAATTGTTGCCTCAATTTCATAGCCTGCTATTGGTCTATTCAGGGATTCCACTTCTTCCTGGTTTAGTCTTGGGAGACTGTAAGTGTCCAGGAAATTATCCATTTCTTCTAGATTTTCTAGTTGATTTGCGTAAAGGCATTTATAGTATTCTCTGATGGTTGTTTGTATTTCTGTGGAATCGGTGGTGATATACCCTTTATCATTTTTTATTGCATCTATTTGATTCCTCTCTCTTTTCTTCTTTATTAGCCTTGCTAGCGGTCTGTCAATTTTGTTGATCTTTTCAAAAAACCAACTCCTGGATTCATTGATTTTTTGGAGGGTTTTTTGTGTCTCTATCTCCTTCAGTTCTGCTCTGATCTTAGTTATTTCTTGCCTTCTGCTAGCTTTTGAATGTGTTTGCTCTTGCCTCTCTAGTTCTTTTAATTGTGATGTTAGAGTGTCAATTTTAGATCTTTCCTGCTTTCTCTTGTGGGCATTTAGTGCTATAAATTTCCCTCTACACACTGCTTTAAATGTGTCCCAGAGATTCTGGTATGTTGTATCTTTGTTCTCATTGGTTTCAAAGAACATCTTTATTTCTGCTTTCATTTCGTTATGTACCCAGTAGTCATTCAGGAGCAGGTTGTTCAGTTTCCATGTAGTTGAGCGGTTTTGATTGAGTTTCTTAGTCCTGAGTTCTAGTTTGATTGCACTGTGGTCTGAGAGACAGTTTGTTATAATTTCTGTTCTTGTACATTTCCTGAGGAGTGCTTTACTTCCAATTATGTGGTCAATTTTGGAATAAGTGTGATGTGGTGCTGAGAAGAATGTATATTCTTTTGATTTGGGGTGGAGAGTTCTATAGATGTCTATTAGGTCCGCTTGGTGCAGAGATGAGTTCAATTCCTGGATATCCTTGTTAACTTTCTGTCTCGTTGATCTGTCTAATGTTGACAGTGGAGTGTTGAAGTCTCCCATTATTATTGTATGGGAGTCTAAGTCTCTTTGTAAGTCTCTAAGGACTTGCTTTATGAATCTGGGTGCTCCTGTATTGGGTGCATATATATTTAGGAGGGTTAGCTCTTCCTGTTGAATTGATCCCTTTACCATTATGTAATGGCCTTCTTTGTCTCTTTTGATCTTTGATGGTTTAAAGTCTGTTTTATCAGAGACTAGGATTGCAACCCCTGCTTTTTTTTGTTCTCCATTTGCTTGGTAGATCTTCCTCCATCCCTTTATTTTGAGTCTATGTATGTCTCTGCATGTGAGATGGGTCTCCTGAATACAGCAGACTGATGGGTCTTGACTCTTTATCCAGTTTGCCAGTCTGTGTCTTTTAATTGGAGCATTTAGTCCATTTACATTTAAGGTTAATATTGTTATGTGTGAACTTGATCCTGTCATTATGATATTAACTGGTTATTTTGCTCGTTAGTTGATGCAGTTTCTTCCTAGCCTCGATGGTCTTTACATTTTGGCATGTTTTTGCAATGGCTGGTACCGGTTGTTCCTTTCCATGTTTAGGGCTTCCTTCAGGGTCTCTTGTAAGGCAGGCCTGGTGGTGACAAAATCTCTAAGCATTTGCTTATCTGTAAAGGATTTTATTTCTCCTTCACTTATGAAACTTAGTTTGGCTGGATATGAAATTCTGGGTTGAAAATTCTTTTCTTTAAGAACGTTGAATATTGGCCCCCACTCTCTTCTGGCTTGTAGAGTTTCTGCCGAGAGTTCTGCTGTTAGTCTGATGGGCTTCCCTTTGTGGGTAACCCGACCTTTCTCTCTGGCTGCCCTTAAGATTTTTTCCTTCATTTCAACTTTGGTGAATCTGGCCAGCCTCAATTTTTTATTTTAATTAATTAATTAATTTATTTATTTATTTATTTATTTTTGAGACGGAGTCTCACTCTGTCGCCACACTGGAGTGCAGTGGCACGATCTCGCCTCACTGCAACCTCTGCCTGCTGGGTTCAAGCAATTCTCCTGCCTCAGCCTCCCAAGTAGCTAGGACTACAGGCACCTGCCAGCACGCCCAGCTCTGTATTTTTAGTAGAGATGGGGTTCCACCATGTTGGCCAAGATAATCTCGACCTCTTGGTCTCATGATCCAACCGCCTCAGCCTCCCAAAGTGCTGGGATTACAGGCCTGAGCCACCGCGCCTGGCCAACCTCAATTTTTTAAAATTTGGGACTCATTTTTTGTTCATATACCAAGACAGTAATTTCATTCATTCAAAGAAGAAAGGATTTTAAAATAATTTATTGACACCTCGATTAGGGGAACATGTAGAATTCACATCGACAGTTAATGTATGGATTAAATATATTACTATTCAACAGAACAGAGGCATTTTATATGAGATATGTTGTTCAAATTTATGAAAAACGAAAAGCCATAGACTATTTAGGCTGACAAGCCTTTCAGACAGTATCTATCTAGGTTTATCAAGTGAAAAGCATACACTGTATTAACCCAGTGGAACGTAATTATTGAATTTTCACCAAAATACATAGATATATTAGCAACAAGAAAGATGAGGAAATAACCTTAACAAGGTATGTGCAAAATTTACATGAAGAAAAATTTAAAAGAAGACAAAATGGAAAGCTTCTTATGTTTAAGGTTTAAATTAAATGTAATTCCAATTACAATACTAATGGAGTTTCATTTGTAATAAGATACATTGATTCTACATGGGAACAACTAGGCCATTCAGAAAACCTCTGAGAAATAATAGCAGCAAGAGGGAACTAATTTATTTTTTAAAAATTCAACTTTTATTTTAGATACAGTAGGTATATGTGCAAATTTGTTATGTGTACCAGGTAGTGAGCATAATACCCAACAGGTGGTTTT
Organism: Rhinopithecus roxellana; assembly: GCF_007565055.1. Classification (NCBI taxonomy): domain Eukaryota; kingdom Metazoa; phylum Chordata; class Mammalia; order Primates; family Cercopithecidae; genus Rhinopithecus; species Rhinopithecus roxellana. The sequence goes on from NC_044550.1 coordinate 51,200,348, forward strand.
TCAATCATTCCTTACCTCCTCCCCACTCTAGTAGTCTGCAGTAACTGTTGTTCCCATGTTGGTATCCATGTGTGCTCCATGTTTAGCTCCTACTTGTAATGGAGAATATGTGGTATTTGGTTTTCTGTTCCTGTATTAGTCAGGGTTCTCCAGAGGAACAGAACTAGTAAGGTAGATATATAAAGGGGTTTATTAAGTATTAACTTACCTGATCACAACGTCCCACATAGGCTGTCTGCAAGCCTGAGGAGCAAAGAGAGCCAGTATGAGTCTCAAAACTGAAGAACTTGGAGTCCGATGTTCAAGGGCAGGAAACGTCCAGCACGGGAGAACAATGTAGGCTGAAAGGCTAGGCCAGGCTGGCCTTTCACATTTTTCTGCCTTCACCTTTCACGTTTTTCTACCTGCTTTATATTCGCTGGCAGCTGATTAGATTGTCCCCACCAGATTAAGGGCGAGTCGGCCTTCCCCAGGCCACTGACTCAATTGTTAATCTCCTTTGGCAACACTCTCACAGACACACCTAGGATTAATACTTTGTATCCTTCAATCCAATCAAGTTGACATTCAGTGTTTTAACCATCACACTGCGTTAATTCTCTTAGGATTATGGCCTCCGGCTCCATCTGTGTTGCTGTGAAGAATATGATTTCTTTCTTTTTCCTGGCTGTGTAGTATTCAATGGTACATATGAACCACACTTATCTAATCCACCACTAATGGGCACCTAGGTTGATTCTATGTCTTTGCTATTGTGAATTGCATGGTAGTGGACATATGCATGCATGTGTCTTCATGGTAGAATGATTTACATTTCTTTGGATATGTACCCAATAATGGGCTTGCTGGGTCAAATGGTAATTCTGTTTTAAGTTCTTTGAGAAATCTCCAAACTGCTTTTCACAGTGCCTTAACTAATTTACATTCCAACCAACAGTGTATAAGCATTCCCTTTTCTCTGCAGCCTCACCAGCATGTGTTGTTTGTTGACTTTTCAAAAATAGCCATTCTGAGTAGTGTGAGATAGTATCTCACTGTGGTTTTGATTTGCATTTCTCTGATAATTAGTGATGCTGAGCATTTTTTCATATCTGTTGGCCACTTACATGTCTTCTCTTGAGAAGTATGTGTTCATGTTCTTTGTCCATTTTTAAATGGGGTTATTTGCTTTTTGCTTGTTAAGTTCCTTATAGATTTTAGATATTAGACCTTATGGATTCTGGTATAAACTATGCATTCAGATGCATAGTTGGTGAATATTTTCTCCCATTCTGTAGGTTGCGTATTTTACTCTCTTTATAGTTTATTTTGCTGTACAGAAGCTCTTTCATTTAATTAGGTCCCACTTGTTAATTTTTATTTTTGTTGCAGTTGCTTTGGGGGACTTAGCCAATAATTGTTTGCCAAAGCTGATCCTTCTCAGCATCAGCCTTGGCAAACAATTATTGGCTAAGTCTCCCCAAACCAAGAAAAACCTATTTCATACGTTTTCTTCTAGAGTTTTTATAGTTTCAGGTCTTACACTTAAATCTTTAACCTATCTTGAGTTAGTTTTTATATATGATGAAAGGTAAGGGTCCAGTTTCACTCTTCTGCATATGGCTAGCCAGTTATTCCATCGTTGTTTATTAGAGAGACCTTTCTCCATTGATTGCCTCTGTTGGTCTTGTCCAAGGTCAGATGGTGATAACTGTGCAGCATTATTTCTAAGTTTTTTGTTTTGTTCCAGTGGTCTATGTATATGTTTTTATAGCACTATCATGCTGTCTTGGTTACTATAGCCTTCTAGCATGGTTTGAAGTCAGGTAGTATGATGCCTCCAGCTTTGTTCTTTTTAACTTTTATAGACATTAAAATATATAATAAAGCTATAATAATTTAAAAGTGTGGTATTAATTCATGAGCTGAAAGATCAATGAAATGCAATAGAAAGTTTCCCAAATAGATGCAAGTACATACAGGAATTTAATATATTTTGAAGACATTTTAAATTAGAAGAAATGGATTACAATAAGATTTCTACCAAGAAAGAAAAATAAAATTGAATTCCCAATACTTTGCATCAAAATAAAACCAGATAGCTAAAATATTTAAGTATTAAAAATGAAACAATTATAAAATTAGAAGAAACCAGAGGAGCTTTCGTTGTTATTGTCAGAATGAGGAAGGCCTGTCAAGGAGTGACACAAATCCCCAAAGCCACCACCCTCTCCTACACACACACACACACACACACACACACACACACACACAAAAGAGGGAATGAATTCAACTGCATAAAACTCAGAATCTTTTGTTGGGAAAATACTACCAGAAACGAAATTGAAAGACAAATGGGAACCTGAGAAAAAATGTTTACGTCAAATATTACAGAGAAAAGCCTACTTCTTTTGACCAAAAAAAAAAAAAAAAAAAAAAAAAAATTCTTTATGTCTGTAATCCAGTCTACCATCAATGTATGAGGTGCCATTTTTCCTACAGCCTCATTAACAGAATCTGGTGTCAAACTTTTACATTTTTGCCAATAGGTAATAGGTGAGAAATTTTATTTCAGTGCATTTCTCTTTTTATGAGGAGACTGAACATATAAACTTACGGAATAGACATCAATGTTGATTCCTTTACTCAAGGGCCATGCCGCATATTTGCATTATAAAACAGTACAGCTGAAGGGTTTTCTGCTATGTAGCAGTACTTGCTATAGCAAACTACTTACCTAGTGAAAAATACACTATTCTCTCTCAGCATCAAGAGAAACAAACGACTGAAGAAGTTTGATGATTAATTTGTAATTTAAAAACAATTTTTTCTCCTTGAAAAATTGTGGAGGTGAACTTTGGAGGTAGAAATATAATTTGCCATAGACTTTAAGAGCTATTGTGTGGGGTTATACAATAGACTTTGAAGTTATTCTTCACAAGGTAATAGAAATGGTTAGAAAATAGGCGGGGAAATCTAGGAATGGAGAGGGCAGTAGCTTTGCAAGCATTCTTAAGGAAATAGCAGCTTCTATGCAGCAGCTTTTCCTGAACTAGGAATTTGTGAAACACATTTTATACTAGATGCTGCCCACACTGTTCATCCTGAGCAAAGAGAAGGTCTTATTGAGTCAACCCTCAACATTCCTTGGTGCTATGGCAACTGAGTTTCCACATCTACTGAGAAAATTGTAAATACCAAGACAAAGCTATTTGACAAATCTCAGTTGAAGACAGAATTACAAACCTCCTCTCACTCAGTCCATGTCTACCCCATATATCAGAGTAGTTCCAAGGATTGTTTGAAATAAAAAATCTCTGCCCTCTCTCTAAGTATGAACAGTGATAACTTCAAGAATTTTGTATTTTCTCATTTTACATTAGTCATGTATCCTCAGACAACTTTAATGTTATATAAGTAGAGAGAATTTGGAATTCTGTAGAATAACTTTTCTAACCACAATCAAACACTTCAATTCATATATATTATTCTCAAGTAAATATTCCACTTAAGCAATGCTGCATTCTTCAAAAGAGAATACATTTTTGATGTAATGACTCAAATCAGGAGAGGAATTTATCTTTACACTATTCAAATAGACTTTTGTAACTGAGAGTGATAACAAGTCAGGATTTTTGAAGGTTTTCTTTCCCCTGAATTGTGAAATGTACCTTTTAGAATTCTATTTTTGTTATATGCCAGGATGATTGTATATATGTGTACATTTACAATACACCTTTTTAAAAAGGGAGGACCATTATAACATGACAAATGTATATGGTTGTTAAATTAGAAATAATTAAAATACATGTAGAAGGTAGAAAGTATGCTAACATGATTTTCCTCCTAGTCATGTGTGACCGACTATTAAAAATTAGCCTTTGAACTTGCTGGAAGCAAAGATGAAAAGGAAAATAAAATACCACTACATTTTTTCTCTTAATATCTTTTATAGTGAGATATAATTTACCTACAAAGAATTGTACATATATTAAGTGTTACGATACCGGATATTTGTCAAATGCATATACACATGTAACCCAATTTTCCTATCAAAATATAGAACATAACGGTCACCTTAAAAAATGTCCCTTTCCAGTCAATTCTTTGTTGCTCTGATTTCTTTCGACATAGATTTGCTTATTCTAGAACTTCCTATAAATGGTACCCAAGATTTATTCTTTTTTTTTTTTTTTTTTTTGACACAGTGTCTCACTGTGTCCCACAGGCTGGAGTGCAGTGGCATAATCTCAGCTCACTGCAACCTCTGCTTCCCAGGTTAAAGTGATTCTAGTGCCTCAGCCTCCCAAGTACCTCGGATTATAGGCACGTGCCACCACACCCAGCTAATTTTTGTATTTTTAGTAGAGATGGAGTTTCACCATATTGGCCAGCTGGCCTCGAACTCCTGAACTCAAGTGATCTGCCTGCCTTGGCCTCCCAAAGTGCTGGGGTTACAGGTGTGAGAATATGAACTCTTTTGTACAGACTTTTTCTGGCTTCTTTCTTAAGCATGAGGTTTTGAGATTAATCCAGTGTTGTGTGTATCAGTAGCTTATTGCTTTATAGTGTTGGGTAAGGATTCCACTGTATGAATGTAAAATATTTTTAAGATCATTAGTTTTTTTGTTTTTTGTTTTTGTCTGACTAGAAGCTCTGCTAGTCTTTAAAGAGAATTATATAATGACTCTTATCCTAATGTATATTTGGTACCTGAATCATCAATATTATGAGTGATATCTTTAGCAATAACAGACACAGAAACCATCTTCAATTACCTTTTTCTTTTATTAACCTTTAATAGCTACCTACTCTATCACCCTGTATTGATCAACACACATCTGGTTGTGTAACTTCTCAATTTCATTTTAGAAGAATATAGGAGAGTTTAGCATCTATTAATGACTGTCTTTCAACTGGCAGGGTGTATGTGGGCCCAGAAGGGAGAGCAGATGTTGGGATCTTAGATTACAGGTAGAGATGCAATAGATTTGACTAGATTCAGTGTAATAATCTAGTTATATTCCACTGATTAATTTTATTGGTCTATATGGCACTAGTTTGGCTGCATTTTTAAAAATACAGCCTCAACTGTGCTTTGTGTTTTAGAGAGTTTGCTACAAGGAACCCAGCAGATTTCTAGTTATGAACCTGACACCAAAAGCCTAATTGTCGATTAAGTTCCAGCTGCATCCAACAACTAATGATGGACTACTGTGCTCTTTAAGTGAGGATTATTTGCCATCTATGCTTCTTATATGAGAATAGATAGATAGATAGATAAAATCCTTTAGTGTATTATATATTAAATGCCTGATATATCCTCCAGTGAGTCTAAACCATTATAAATCATGACCTTCTTTTTCTGCTGCTTGTAAGGTACATGGATGTGCTTTGGTCAAGAATTAGGCCAAGGCAGACATCCAGGCCTGCATGACTGTGAGTTTAGGGCACAGGTGCATACTCCACTTGTTATATAACCTGTTTGTATAAACACATACTCGGATCTGAGCCACTGTTGTCTGTAGAAGGTACAACTGCCTTGCTGACACTGTATGGGCTCTTGGGCATGGCTTGACACGGTGCTCGCACCCAGAGAAAGAGAGAGAGCCAAAGTTGTCTGTCTTGCAGACAGACAGCAGGAAGCCAGAACACAGCTCAGCTCACTTGTTCCCAGAGAGAAAGAGTTAAGCTGCTGACCCTAAAGGGAGAGCTGAGCCGGCTGTTGAGAGGAATCTCAAAACTGGAGCAGACAGCCAAGATAAAGGCAACCAGTGTGAGAGAGCTAGTGTAAGTAAGCCGCTAATGAGAGAGCTGCTGAATAAAACTACATTTTACCTGCTTACAGCCCCCCGTGTTCTTTCAGCTATCTACCCATTCATCCACCCATTCCCCTGAAACTTCAGCATGGGCTAGAACCTAACCCTAAATCTAACACTAGTCAAATAGACTATTAAAAAATAAGCTGGAAAAGTTGAAAGACTTATAGATAGTGAAGATGTACCACTCACTTTGTTTCAGGAAATTAAGTTTGAAGGTTATGTTTCAGTATGTTTCTAGTGTGATTTTTGGTTTGAAGTTTTATAGGAAGATAAATGCTTTTCACTTTACTTTTATATAATTACTTTTTTAATGATAAAGAATTGACCTTAATTTATGGCATGAATTTAATTATAATGTGTCCTCTTTTTTTTTTTTTTTTTTTTTTTTTTTTTTTTTTTTTTTGAGGCAGAGTCTCACTCTGTCGCCCAGGCTGGAGTGCAGTGGCACAGTCTCGGCTCACTGCAAGCTCCGCCTCCTGGGTTCTTGCCATTCTCCTGCCTCAGCCTCCCGAGTAGCTGGGACTATGGGTGCCCACCACCACGCCTGGCTAATTTTTTATATTTTTAGTAGAGACGGGGTTTCACCATGTTAGCCAGGTTGATCTCGATCTCCTGACCTCGTGATCCGCCCACCTCGGCCTCCCAAAGTGCTGGGATTACAGACACCATCTCTATTTTTAATAATATTTCATCTGTTTTCTTCTACTGAGTTTCAGTTAGTATTTTTAATGCTTATTATTTCATCACTATATACACACACGAATATGTTTCTCTTTCATATCTGTAGCTAAATGCAAGCTTCATATCCATAATTACAATTTATTTTCATACAACACTATTCTTAAGGAAAGTAATGAAAGAGACATGATGAATAATTTCTCTATAAGTTTTGTGGTTATAATCTTCACCCACTCCTGGCTCCGCATCCTTGAGTTGTGGAAAGTCTCATCTCAGTTTCCTTGTATTAATAGTAGCTTTTCTGCTTACTCTTCTAGCTCCTTGATAATTTTTCTAACCAAATAGGGGAATCAAGACTTCCTAATGCCAATATAGTATTATTTCTCTTTGATAGAATTAATGGTTTAGATAAGTCATGTAGCATTCTTTAGCATCTAATGCTGGGATGCTAAACGCTTGCTTGGTAATGTGAGAGAGAAAACACAGATGTTAATAAACCATTATTTGAAACATTTAAATTGTCACATTTTTCCTATGACTAGAAAGCTTACTCCTCTCTAAGCATGCACTTGAGACACCATCAATATTCATTAATTCAAAAATATTTATGACTATTAGGTATATCAAGGTGTGATAACAAGAGCAAATGCTTTGGAATCAAACAAACTTGGATTCAAGTTCTGCGTGTCACTTACCACCCATATGGCCTTTGGCAATGTTTTATTTGTTATAAACCTCAGTTTTCTTTTCTGTAAAATGGTAATATTTATGTAGTAATTTCCCTGTTTAGATAAAATGTGCTAGCACTTGAGGAAATGTAGGTGTCAACAACATTATATTGGCTCTACCAGTATATAATTGTATGACGTTAAACAAATGATGTTGCCCCTTTAGGCTTTGGTTTCCTCTTCTGCAAAGTAGAGGAAAGGGGTAGATTAAGTGATTTCTAAGTGGTTTCTCAAACTGTGCATTACCTGTTGGCTTTGTAAAAATAACAATAAATGACTAAAATATATAATAATTACTTAATTAGGGCCTCTGAAATGCATGTGTGTGTTTAAATATATATTTTCTATTTTTCCCCAGGGATATACCTTTAAATTCTTTTAAAAAATTGAAAGAATCTCAAACTTACAGAAAAATTGCAAGTACAGCATAAAAGACTTTTAAAAATCTGAACCATTTGAGAATAAGTTCCTGACATGATGCCCCATCATTACCTCTAAATATTTAGTGTGTATTTCCTACACATGAGGACATCTTCCTGCATAATCACAAAGCAAACATAAACACTGAGAAAGTACTATTAGTGTCTTACTGTTATTTAATCCTCAGACCCCCTTCAAGTTTCACCAATTGTCCCAATAATGTCCTTTAGAGCTTAGCATTGAGTCATCATGTCTCTTTAGTTTTCTTCAATCTGAGAGTTCCTTCTTATTTGCCTGAATTTCATGATTTTAATACTTGCTGATTACAGGCCAGTTAGTTTTATAAAATGCCCTCTGTTAAGGTGTGTCTGATGGTGCCTTTTGATTAAATTCAGGTTATTCATCTAATGGCAGTAATAGCACAGAATTGATGCTGTGTATTTCTCATTGCATTCTATCAGGCAACACGTGGTACTGATTTGCTGCTCCTTACAGACATTCTAGATTAATAAGGTTCCCCCTCCTAACACCTACCTTCTTGGCCCAGTCTCATAGCTTTTGGATTAAACTATGCAAGGAAGAAGAGGAAGAGAAAGGTACAAGACTATATTATTGTGAAACCTTCTAGTGACTCTAATGTATTCAGGGGTTCAGGCTGGTAAATAGGAACCATTGCTTTAGGACAACTTTCAGTTAACAAAATGTTGTCATTTAAAACCGCAAATGAACATATGCTCCATGGAATCCAGCAGCTTCTTTCATAGACATCTAGATTCATATACTTGTAAAATTTTCAAAAAACTTAAATGAATGTAAAAATTCATCTTGAAATTTCTTCATTTTTTAAAATCAATAATTATACATATATATGTTTATTTATTTATGGAGTATGTGGTGTTCTGACATATTCGTATGTTGTGAAATAATTAAATAAAGTGAATTAACTAAAGAATATTAGTAATTAGAATTCTGCTACACAGTTAAACTTTGAGTATTTTGCCAAACTAATAATCACAACTATCATGCAATATCCTGCTTAGAGGCATACTGCTTGAGAAATAATATTCCAAATTAAAAAAAAAAAACCTCACCATTTATTCCACAGCTTGTGCTAATGATAATTAATGAACAAAAGAGGATTGTTTTTCAGATTACATTTATATTTTTCTGCTTTATTAAGGTATAATTGACATACAATGAGCTATATATTCAAATGTACAACTTAATGAGTTTTGGCATTTGGATATGCCTGTGAAACATCACTGCATTCAAGATAACGAATATAACTATAACCCCCAAAAGTTTATTTGTGCTGTTTTCTAATCCCTCCCAAAGGTCCCTCTTCCCCATTCTCATCCCAGGCAGCCGCTGACCTACCGTTGTCACTGTAGAGTGGTTTTGCGTTTTCTAGAAATTTGTGTAAATGATATACACTAAGTACTTTTTAAAAACTTGACTTCATTTAGCATAGCTATTTTGACTTTGAATATATTAATAGTTCATTCCTTTTTATTGCTGAGTTGTATTTCATTGTCTCATTGAAGGACATTAGAATTGTTTCCAGCTTTTCGCTATTAAAAATAAAGCTGCCATAAAAATCTGTGTTTAAATCTTTGTATGGAAGCACGCTTTCATTTCTCTTGGGTGAATATCGAGTAATGGAATGGCTCAGCTGCATAAGCGTATGTTTAACTTTTTTTAAAAAGTTGCCAAACTGTTTTCTAGTGTGGTTGTACTATTTTACACATCAGGGTTCAAACACTGTAAAAGTCAGTTCTTAAAGTTTTAGCCTTTCTAGTGGTAGTATAATGATACCTCATAGTTTTAATATGTATTTTTCTAATGGTTAATGATGTTGAGTATCTTTTCATGTAGTTATTTGGCATCCATGTGTCTTTTTATTTTGCAAAAGTGCCTCTTCAAATCTTATGCCCACTTTTTTTAGTGCATGAGTTTATCTTATCATTATTAAAGTTGTAAATGTTCAACACCCCTGACACGAGTTTACCTATGTAACAAACATTCACATGTACCCCGAACCTAAAAAAAAAAAAAGCTAGAAAAAGTTGTAATTTTTTTTTATATATTATGTATTTAAGTCCTCAGTTTGATATATGATTTGCAGAAAACATTAAAGTCTTTAATTTTGGTGAAGTGCAGATTTTTGTGTCATATTTTTAAAATCTTTGCCAAATCCAAGGTCTCTAGGATTTCATCTTATGTTTTCTTCTAAAATTTTAATATTTATATCTATGTTCCCTTTTAAATTAATTACATATGGTGTGAGGTAAGGGTCAAGATTCCTTTTTAAAAAAATGTGGTCACTCATATGTATTTGACTCAACATAAAACATCTTGAAGGTATCTTGGGGTTCTAAGCAATATAATAAGTGATTTTTTTGGTTTATGTGTTTGGATGGTATGGAGCAGCTGAATAACTAGAACAAGCTTACCCTATGACTGACTTATGCTGGCAGCCACTGTCCAATTCCTATAGAATAGACCTCCACATCATGAGGTTATGATCTCAAGGAAATTCCAGCACCTACATAGATTATTTCAGCCACAAAGTTAAGGGATTACTGATTTCTTCTCTCTTGCCTGAATTAGATTGCTTGGCTCTCCCAGGAGGCCCTTTCCCCAGTAGAGGTTGACTACACTCAAAAACTACACTCTTTTTTGCCAAAATGATACAAAGACAGAAGCCATGAGATAGACAAAGGAGAAAGAAAGGGAAAGGTGAGCACATTACTGTTCTTTCAGAGGCAGCTGGGCTTCATGTTCATTATCCTTATTTTTAACATCAGTCCAGAAATCTGCAGAAGGTTATGTCAAATATTATATATTTCTTTCCATTTTCTACTTTCAAAGTATATCAATATTTCTACAAGGCTATAAGTAATTACAGAAAATACAGTGCTCAAAACATTTTTTCATGTATAAATTCAGTATATCTGTATGTAGGAGTAACTACATTATTTTATGTTTCACTTAAAAGTAATTACCAGAGGAGTTGCATTACACTGGATTTCCATGGAACATTTAAAATATGATTTCATTTTTGTTTATTCACATATATGTAATTTTTCAGGAATGTGGATGGCACTTGCACACTGTGTGGGTTCCCACATGACACATATCCCATACTCATACACATCACACTATATCAGTTTTGACATTTCTAAGAGGGGAAAAAATATATGCCAGACAAGTAGATTTATTTCGTATAACTACTAGTGCTGCTTCCACAGGAAAGAGCAGACTAATTTTTCAAAGGTACACAAAACAAAACAAAGACAAAAGCTGTTGGAAAAGATACATTTGAAGTTATACCTTTCGTAGCCCATTGCCCTGTTTCACTGCCAGAATAACTTGCTATTTGCTCTCCAAGCGTACTTTTGATTATTGACTCCAGACACAAACTTACTTGTATATTCTACAAATTATTATTACAAAATATATAAACATTCTTGGTAAGTATGCATACAGCATCATATAAAATATTTTTCATTTATATTAAACTTTTCACATTTTTGCTTCATTGTGAACCTTGGTGGCAGAAGGTTGTGCAAGCAGTAAGTTCCATGTAACTGATCACTCTACCAGGGTGTTCCTGAGTGGATTGATAAAATGGGATGTTAAATGGAAATTTTCCAATTCTATTATCATTCCAGAGAACAGTACAATTTCAGAAGGGTGTTTTGAATCAAGAGAGAGACTTTTAAGAAAAACCTGAGATGCATACACATTATAATAGGATTTTTCCGTTTTCTCAAAATGTGAGAATGGGTGACTTATAACGTCTCCTGCTGTTAAAATAAATTTGGAAGTTGTTCTCTGTGCTATTCACAACAACCGTGGTCACCCAAAAGGAAGATGACAAAGAACAAATGAATAAAAACAAAATTTCCCTAATGTGGAAAGATACAGACCATGATCAGACAGAGAATAATATTTGTTTTATTTCCAGCCATTTGGAATGATCTAACATTTCTTACCTCTGGCTCTACCACTCGGGAGATCATCCAGAACTCTTTGAAATGAAACCCACTGTCATACTTTCCACTGTGGCAGAGTCTCCATATAAGCATTTTGTTTCACATTTAAATATATATTGCTTTTAAATTTTAAATGGTGATATGAGTGAGAACGCTTGGCAGCAAAGAAATTAGATTGGGAAGTCAAGTGAAAAAACAAGAGCAAGCAATTGTATTAAAATAGGGCTTTTCATTTGTTGTGTCTCAAACACCCATCTGGAATCCAGAATGAGTCCACAGATGCCTGATACCCATTCTGATGCTTTCTTGAATGTTAACATCTTTCAAGATGGTAAGCTAGTAATGCTTTCAAAACATACTGTTTGGGAACAAAGAGAAAACAATTATGGATTAATCAACAGAAAAACTAAAAACTGAAAATCTTTCCATCTAGGTTATATGCCAGGATTAGACCCAGAGAAGGAAAATGAAGACTCAGATCATTAGTTCTCTACCATACCAGGTTCTTTCCCATAATATTAAGAAATAGACAACTCTATGTCTCTATTTTTAAAAGCAAAAGATCAACCCATTTTGTCATCATAGAGATGTGTATAAAAGTAAATCTATACACGTGTGCATATCTTATTATATGTAAAGCTAAATGCTATACTAGGTAGTTTTACATACTGTGTATAAAGGAATACAAATTCCATGTATTCTTTTGGTTTACGTGTGTGCACATACGTGCATGCATGCATTGTCATTGAAAAATGATATCCAGACTAAAAATGATCAAAGAAAAGTAAGCAAAGTTATAAACAGACTTAAGAATATAACAGATGGGGAAAATGTGAGGGAAGTGAATACATTTTGCCAAAACATGATATTGAGTGGGTCAGGAAATGAAAACATTACCTAAATACTTATATACCGAGCACAAACACAGGGTCAAATCAGGCCCTCAAAGACTCATAGCTCCCACTGAATTCAAATGTCTGCACTGAGAGCCCTGTATATGCATTTGAAGACACAACTCAGTCTTAAACAGCTAATAGGTGAGAAATAAGTATTTATTTTGGATAGAAATACCCAAACAAGTGAGCTTAAAGGAGGAAAACTCATTTTTGGAGTAAAAGGGAACCTTTTTCACCATGAGGAAAAACAGATGCTGAAACAGCTTCTCTGATGAGGTAATCATAGTAAACAGTAGACATGCTTAATTTAAGATTAATTAGGTCAGTAGAAATTCTATGTTGATTTAGTCAGGGACTAAGTGCAAACACCTAAGGATCTTTTCCATCAAATCACCTCCAGTGTGATAATATTAATCATTATTATATTATAATAATCTTGAGACATCTCTCTTTCTGAATATACTTTTTTTCACTTGCAATGAATTTACATGATCATGGGCTTAAAAAAAAGCATAATGATAAAATGAATTTTGAAATGCATTCCTTGTTTGAGTAGATTTCATGATGCCAATAAACTAGTACCTTCAAAACAATAATTTACGCCAATATGAGAAGATCATTTGCTTTGAAGGGAAAACTTTCCTCCGAAAACCAGAAGTGTACTAAGCAGATTGATGGTCTGTGTTATTATTACTGGGTCCAGACCCTTGGGTGGGGGCAAGAATTCAAGATCAATCCAAAATCTAAAAGCTAGTTTTCATCTGAGTACCTAAAAAGTAGTCAACAATCATCTCCATTTTACATTTCATGTAGTTTATGAGATAAGAAAATTCCCTGAAGGTCTTAGCAGACCTCCTGACTAAAGATCCAAAGAAGGCTTGCCCCCACTGATCAAAGGAGAAACATATTGGTGAATTCATTGACATTTTTATTTTATGCATTTAGCATGCAATATCCTCTCCAAATAGATAAGATAGAAGCTATCGCTTTTACAATATGTAATAGTAGGCAGCATAATTTTTTTTTCTAATGCAAGGGAATGTGAAAAATAACTGTGCCAAGAATGAATTATTTGAATTTAACACACAAGCTGCAGCTGGTCACTAAAACCCATTTGTGACTTGTCAAAGAAATGTGTGGAATCACAGAATCATTTTCCCAGTTGTAGCTGCCTGTTCGTGTGTGCAGAAATTGAACATTTCTGATTGGTTTTATGGAAGATAAAGACTTCTCTAAGAAACTCCTTGTAGCACTCAAAATACCAAAATAATACATTTGAAAACCATAACACTTACATTTAGATATCACTTTTCCTTTACACTTCAAACTGCTCCTACAAGTTTCAAACTACTACAGCAATATTAGCCTTCTTTAACAGATGAGGAAATTGGGAGTGTAGCACATTTCCTCAAGATTGTTTAGTCAGTCTGATATAGCCCTAGGAGCATTAAGACACAAGCCTCCTCTGTTTCTCCTGAAACACAATGAGCCCAATGTTTAAGGACTCGGAATATCTCAAGAACCATACGCTACTTACCCACTAGCCAGACATCCACCAAATCAGTCTGAACCAAATGGCCATTGATTTCAGGTATGAGCACCTTGCCAGTCTTCTAGCCTAAATGGGATTCCTTATCTACTTTCCTCCACTGCCACACTTACTTACACTCTTTTTCCTGGGGTTGTGAGAAGTCATTATATCATACATATTGCCTTCACCAAGAATTCACATCATCTGACATCAGCTGCTACTGAAAAATATTTTACTTACCTCTTATTGACTGCTGATGGTACTTCAGAACAGCTGAGTCAGAATCATCAAGGGTAGACCTGGGTGATTCTGATTTGTCACCCGGGTAAGTACAAGTCTGAAGAAATTCCCTTTGATGGCCATTCCAAAGCTGTTCTACTCTCCTCACATTTCCAGTCTCACTCAGTGCTTCTGATAATGTCTAGTACCATGCTTTACCCATAGAAGAAACTCAAGAACTTCCCACATGGATAAATGGAAGCCTAGATGAACAAATTAATATAGGTTTGGTAAACTTTTATCAGTAGACACATTTTATGTTTCAATATTGATTACTTTTATGCGCAGTCATAAATTAGCAACTCACTGGTATGTTTTGTCTCTTGAAACATTGTCCCAAATGCCATTTTCAAACATTTAAATCAACTGGCAACATTTAGACATTGAGAAATTTCACAAAAAACATTTGTATTTCCTACTTTTCTTGGGAAAAAAGCACGGGGATTTGGCAATGCCAGGTTCACATTCCAGTATAATTGCCCTTAGCTGAAGCAGGCTACGTTATCCCATTTAAATAGGACATGTCCTTTCCATTTTATTATAGTCCTCTTTTTTTCCTATTGTCTCTTCACTACCAAGCCTAAGGGCCATTTGCCAGCATTATCAAATCTCTGCATCTGTTTTTCTTTTAACTAGTGACTTCATTTTCAAATTACCTGCATGGTTCATAATAGAATTTGACTTTGACTTTATTTATATTTTGTTAAAATAAAATGTACAGACAGAAGACTTGCATTCTAGTTTCGCTTTGATACCAACTAGCTCTGTAATCTCAGCCAAGTTATTTTATTTTTCTTGGCCAATTTGTTCATCATTAAAAGGAGAAGGCTAGACTTTATCAATAGTTTTCAAGCCTTAGCATCAATCAGTTTGTTTCCACAAAATGGGAATCCAGCAACTATTGAGATCATCATCAAAATCTAACGGAAATTCTATATTTCTATGATGTCTGTTTATAGCAACTCAGAATTGTACCGATTGTTATCAGGCGTGGCTGTCATTGATAAAAATGAGGACAAAGTAAATTTTTTTTAATAAATGCAGTTTTCTGAGTTACTTTCAAAACATGGATCCCATAGAAGTCCCTAATAGAGAAATATTTGGGAACCATCTTTAGCATTCATTCTTGGAGTAAATTCTGTGTTAGCATTGATTAAGCCTCTTCACTCTCTTGCCTACGTGAGGCAAATTGAAATAGTACTTAATTTTTTTCCTTCCTCAATGTTATTCTTTCTGAATGTTTTGCTTTCAATTTTTCCCTCTAATGGTTAGTTCATAAACAATTAGCATCTTCTCATTTGCAAAGCATGAAGGATCAAATGAGATAATTTAGCTGGAGTCCCTTGGACATAATGAAGCTCAGAGAATGCAAGGTACAACAATTAATATTATTGACAACTACCTCAGTAAGGAGGGAGGGCATAGGTATGGCAAATATTTTTACTCTGAACTGCCATTTAGTTCTTACTCCACTACACCTTTGCTATTTCAACAAAAACTCGTAGGAGTATCTGTAAGAATCTTCCAGGCAGAACTTTTGAGTGTCCACAGAGTCAATCTAATAGAGTTAGGTAAAGTGCACACACCCATCGGGGGAAGGTGAGGCAAGGAAGCATTGGCTTAGTATGACTGAGTATCTTCAAGTTTAAGTCAAACTGAATTCAACACACAAGCTTGGCAAAAAGGCTCGGGGAAGATTCAACACCCCTATTCAACCTCCTTTCCCATACTCCAACATTAGGTCTGGTATTGGGAGATGTCGGGGAAACGGATGCCGTTGTTCATAGCAGGGACCAATGGGAATCTGCCTCCAATAAGGTAGCATTTGCCTTTCTCTCCAGTCCTCGGAGTCATTTTCTGCATTACACCTGAGAATACACAGCTTCTAATATTGCTCTTTCCTGACACTAGCTGGTTTTCTTGCTAGAGAGTCCGTTGGACTTATTTCAGATTGATGTCATCTACCTGTCATCTACTAATTAAGGAAACATTCCTTGAAACTGAACCCTGAGGCAACAGCAGACATGACTGGCTAGACCTTTCAAAGTAGCCAAGTGGAAATTTAAGCACTGGGTAGCGGGACTTGCTGTGTGAAGGAGACTTTCCAAGAGGGCTCTGCCTTGTGGCGGGGCAGGCAAGATCAGGGAGCCCACCTATTGTGAAACAATTATCTCACTGGTAACACCGAAGAACAAAGACATCACTGGCTCGTCAGTCAACTTTCCTTCTGACACAGAACAAATCTGCCTATGAATTGCTAAGGATCTGGCTGACTTTTTATTAAAGCTGAAATGGGATGTGAAGTGAGTAAAATTAGTGATTTTTAAGCCACTCCAGAGGCTCCTGTGGAGGAAAAACTCAAAGCAAACTTCACATGAGATGTGAATATAGCTTCTTTTTTTAAGCAGTACATTCTGGAATATAGAAATATCATTAGAGAGTATCATGAAATTGGTTCTTAAGCAGATTTTCATTCGCTGTGGTACAAATGTGAACCCCCAGATCTGGAAATACTGAGTACTAGATCTAACTCTGCTACTATGTAGGTGTGTGGTATTTTTTTGAGCCACTTAATCTTGCTTTTTTATCTGTAACACAAAGAAATCTATTAAGGTTATATTATATTTTATCTGTTAGGTTTTATCTTATTACTCATTGGAAGCAGTTACTGGTGTGCTGCATTGAGAAGGACTCTGAAGCTGCAACCAAGACTGCAGGAATGATTGTAATAATCGATTAGCAATGTCTGTCATGGGCAAGGGTATTGGATGAAGGAAATAATGGCAGGTATAATTCATTCAATCTTTTGAATAAATGAACTAAAATTTATTTGAATTTTAAAATTTTGGCATTTTTTAACTTAGTATATTTCATATGTACAGTATAGGGGTCTATTTGGAAATACTCATCATTTGAATAACTGGAATTAAATATTTCCTGCCAAAAGCCCATGCTCCACAAAGGGAAAAAGGACATGAAGCAGCACATGAAAATGTTTTATTGGGAAATCTATTCCACACGCAGCTCTTTTATAATGACTTCATTTTCTCCTTTTGAAAAATCAGGAGGTAAGCAGCACATTTCATCCCAGAAAAAAGAAAATAGAGTTACTGTCAAGATTTTCAATCAATAGTGCATTGTTGCTAACTAAGTGCACACTCTCATTTAAAAAAAAAAAAAAAAAAGAATTAGGGGAAGTAGGCTGGGCCCAGTGGCTCACGCCTATAATCCCAGCACTTTGGGAGGCCGACATGGGCAGATCACGAGGTCAGGAGATCAAGACCATCCTGGTTAACAAGGTGAAACTCCTTCTCTACTAAAAATACAAAAAGTTAGCTGGGGGCGTGTTGGCGGGCACCTGTAGTCCCAGCTACTCCGGAGGCTGAGGCAGGAGAATGGCGTGAACCCGGGAGGCAGAGCTTGCAGTGAGCTGAGATGGCGCTACTGCACTCCAGCCTGGGCTGCAGAGCGAGACTCCGTCTCAAAAAAAGAAAAAGAAAAAAGAATTAGGGGAAGAAGTTACTTTGCAAATCACTGCTAAACACAATATTGCTAGAATCACAAAATCAGAAGCAAAAAATCTCACATTTACAAATACTTGAAAAAATGCTAAACACTTCACACGATAATGATGATGGTTCACATTTATTGAACATTCATTATGTGCCAGGTTCAATTCTAATGCATTTCATGAGCTCATTTCATAACTTTCAGTGAGTTTTAAGAATGTTGATGTACAAATCTCATTTAATTTTTATGACAATTCTAAGAAATAGGCATTATGATTATCCCATTTACAGCTAAGAAAACTGAGAAAACAAGACATTAAGTGACTTGCCTAGTGTCACACAAATGACTTTGGCACCTGAATCCAGATGGTCTCAGTCCAGAAGCCCTGTGCCTAAAGCATTATACAGGAGCAAAATCCTTCCAAAATAAGCCTAACAAATCTGAACCTGAGAACCTGGGCAAAGTCATAGCATGAAGCCAGGGCCATTTAGGGAGCTATGAGCGAGTGAATCTCTGCTAACAAGGCTTTTGCTTCCTCCTGGCTTCAGCTGAAAGCTCTGCGGGGTCGCTGTTGGCTGCTGACTTGGCCCATTGTCAGGATCTCACAGTTGGAAGATCCTCTTATAGGATTTGGAGGATTAGGTATTTTAAACATTAAACGGAAGTTCAGTCAGTCAATCTACTCTGTCGTCGGGGGAGAAAAATTATAATATGATCAAATTGTAGTCAAAATGTGAGTACTGTAATGGTATATTTCTCTATTTTGACTTCCTATGGACTAGGCATGAGCTCAGCTGCCAGTTTGTCTAGCTACATTTTGAGATGTGATTACTTATGCCCCAATGAACACTGTCGTGTTTGTCTCCACTGTTTCAGAAGGCTCTTTTACTATATCCAACCTCCTTTTACTGTCCAAAGTCTTTTGCTGGGCTCATACCTATAATTTGAAGATAATGATGAAACAGTGAGTCCTTCTAGAGAAATAGAATTTATATCCTTCTCTGCTCCAAAAGTCATACACCACTCCAGCTTTGGAAACACTGAGTTTATTAAAGTCATTTAACTTGGTATGACCTAATTCTTCCTTTTAAATGTGAGGAGCCAGGCAGGCCAAAGAATAATGTCTTGGCTCTTCAGAGTTATCCTCCATAAGACACCGACTTGGAGTCTTTAGTAGGCATTGAAAAAAAAAAGGGTATTTATTTGAAGAGAAATATTTAGTAACAGTTTGATAAGAGGTAAAAAGAAACCCATGTCCTTTTTTAACAGGATTCCATTTTTAAATAGGTCTTCAGAAAATTTTTACCTGTTAGCTTAAAAAGAATACCCTCGTCATATATAATAAAACGTTCATACGAGGAGCTACCAAATCAGATATTTACCTCTTTGGGAACGCACATGGCATCACGGTGAGTTTTCCTGTAGGATAAGAGGTTGCATCAGTCAGGATCCCAGCAAGAAACAAATGATGTGCCCAGATTGGGTCATTTAATGTGAGCTTAATAAAAGGCAGGTTTACAAATATATGGAAAAGGATTTGGAAAAACCGCAAGAAATAATGCTGTATTCTGGGGCTATATCAGCGTAAGAGGTACTTATATCCCAAGGTCTGAAGGGCAAGGGAGGAAAGCACTTACCAAAAGAAAAGCAGGGCAGGGGTGGGGGTGGGGGTGGGGAAGAAGGAGGGGATGGGAGAGCGACAATGAGAAGGAAAGAAAACAAGAAGTCAAGTGTCAGGGACTCTAAGGCTTTGGTCTAAGTCCACCCTCAACAACCCCACAGAATGGGAGCCAGGAGAGTAAACGGTCATTTCTCATTCTCTTTTCTTCTTCTGATTTGCTACCCATTTTCCTGGTAGGCCACCCAAAAGAAACTAGAGGGCAAGGGATGCCATTCATAGAGCCAGCTTCCCAGGTTACAAAGCAGAGCAAATAACAGAACCAAGAAATAGCAAAGAGGGGTAAAGGAAAGATGTCCACCACAGAGATTTTTCCTTATGCTATCTTGCAGTCCCCGAGGCAGGAGAAGAAGGGAAAGCAATAGTGGGCAAAAAGAAAGATAGGAGGAAGGAGAGCAAGCCCTTGATGCTAAGATGTTCCCTCCGTTATTGTGGTTTTACATAACCACCAGTCAGAGAGGCCTAGAGTGCCCCTCTTCTTCCCTCATGAAGTCCTCATAAGGTGCCTCTCTTGTGCCTTATTTCCAGGAGGCTCTGCTCATAGCTGGCGATGACAAATATCATTTCCTCCTCCCCACTGAAGAGATACATGATTTAAAATTTTAGGCCTACCAAAGCCATGTGACTTTCATTAGGGCACCCTTGGGCTGCAACAATTCTTAAGACTCAAAAAGATATATTAATAAATCTAACCACTTATTATATACCTTTAAGAACAGAGAGACTCCATATTCAATACCCACACATTTGGTTGATCAGTATCATGCTGGGAGGTATGGGACACATAGACAAAGGATGTGGAATATTTTTAGGAGGTAACTTTGGTGGAATTGCTGGTGGGAGAGGTATATTTCTGCAGAGGGTTCCCTTGGAATCACATGTCATGAAATCTTCCTGGTTTACTCTTTCCTTGGGCCAACGCTCTGGGTTCTTCACTTTCTGAGCTCGTTGTAAGTCAGTCAACAAGGATTTATTTTGTAGCTTTTATGCGTCAAGCGCTGCTCTAGGCCCTCTAGAGCTGTGTCATACTCGGAGAATTCAAAGAAAAAGCTAATCTGTTTGCACATTTCTGGAGAATAATCAAATTTCAATTCCCTTTGATATTCAAGATCTTTTAAGAGATACCTCTTCTTTCCTCATGGAAACTTAATTCGCTACTCATTCTGTGTTCCATAATTCGATGCCCATAAATGTATGTTTAGGCTTCCTATATTTTGCTCATTCTATGTGGGCTAGAACTACGCAATCCCATTTAAACAATATACGTTTCCATAACAAAATCATTCCTAGAAATCATTAAGATCTAAGAATAAAATTAAACTTGATTTTGTCTGCTCCAGCATTAGAAGAAACATAACTCTAATGACATGTAAAAGTAGCATAAATCTGGAACTCTAAATTCAGGGGGATTTTGTTTGAAGAAAAAAAAATAAGAGGAAATCAAGTGTATTAACCAACTGACTCAAATAGGACAATTTCATTTTGTTCAGAGACTTCAAGGCCAGAGATAATGTGGAATATCCTTAGGATAGCCACAGTTGAGTTATTTGGGCAGGTACAGAAATCAAAGGAAGGATATTTCAGATGGCACTAGCGATGTGAGCATCGGCACAGGTACATGATGTACTGCCATACAAAGAACTTGTGCGGGGTACGGGAAGATGTGACTAGATAGGAAATTTGGATCCTGATGGTAGAGAAACCTCAATGTTTGTTGTGGAGTATGATAGATAATGGGAAACCTTTGAAGGTTTGTCATATATATATGTTATATATATATGTGTATATATATGTATATATGTATGTATATCTGTATATGTGTGTGTGTGTATATATATATCAGGGGAATGAAGAAATCAGATCTATAGAGATGTAGTTATCTTGAGTTAGAAATAGCAAGGTGACTTGGCTGATCATAAAGACTTGGGTGAAATGGCTGACTGTGGGATTCAAGCTATATAAGTAAAGTGAAAGAAGGTTTAATAAGTACTCAGCAATCCTACTGATTATTTAAACAGAGATAAGGCCTTGCAAATGTAAGAGAAGAACATTGCGAGGGATGGAATCTGCAATACATTTTGGAGTTTTTTTGTTGCTGTTTTTGAGACAGGGTCTCACCCAGGCTGGAGTGCAGTGACAAGATCATGGCTCACTACAGCCATGCTCTCCAAAGTTCAAGCAATCCTCAGTCTCCCGAGTACCTGGGACTACAAGCAATCACCACCATGCCCACCTAATGCAATCCATTTTGGCTCCAAGGCCCAATACCTGTCCTCCCATAAACAAATAATTAAGAAAGGCAAAAGGGAACAGGATACAGACAATTCAGCATGCATATGGGAAGGATAACAGTTGGAAGGATCCTGATTCCTAAACATTAGGCATGTAATGAATGCATGTAAGCAAGAAAGAAGGAGAAAGGGAGAGGAGGTGTGCAACTCCATGTGGTTCTGTGTAAAATACAGTCCAGGGGAGGTAATTTCACTGTTACTTCCGCTGTCACTCAGTCTTCCTCTAGCCAATGTTAGTAAGTAGTCATTTACCTGCCCCAAATCCCAAGTTTCAATGAAACTGAAGCATACATTACCTTTTTGATGTTGAAAAGAGACTGATAATCCACGTCAAGGTTTGATCCAAAGTGCAAAGCAATGCTGATGAGAAACATAAAGGCCAAATTACTTCATCTGCCTGGTGTCACTGCCCAACCCTGTGGCCCTTGTGATCTCCATTATGTTGCAGCAACTTACAGTACTGAATCAAGCACTGCCGGATTTGAATGGTAGAGTGGATAATGGGCTTAACTTTTCTAACAGACCTTATCCTTTAGCTACAGTCAAGAAATGATTTGCTTTCAACTCACTAGAATGTAAACTCCTTAAGAAAAAAGAACTGCCTGCTTGTTTCACTGTCATATCTCTGGTACATGGCAGGCACTTGGAAAGCATTTGATGGACATTTAGTCAATAAAATACAAATAAGCCTTTACATAATTTGTATTTCATATATTAAAAATATATATTATATAAATATCATATGTTACAGATATATACACACACACCCTGGTAGTTATTGTTCACTAGAACCAAGCTTTAATAAGAAATTCAAACCACATATTAAAAATAGGTAACTATGTAAGAATAAGAATTAAATTTTAGGCATTTAGATTCACGTGCTTCCAGAAAAACAGCAAATTTAATGGTCTTTTATAGTTAGGGCTAGTTTTTTAACCTTGAGATCATTAGGATTTCACTGATAAACTCATTTTCCTAACTGGTTCATAACAGTTTTCATAGTAAAATCTTGATAGGAGGACTGAACAAAGAATAAACTGGGGACAGGGAGAAGAGAGTCCAGCAGAACTGAGCATGCCTTTTTGCATCCTGCATTCCCTCTCTGTGCAAGAGCATTTCCATCTACCAACCTGCCTAAACTGAGAAACTGAGTCTCACTCGATCAGTCTTGCTCTCTCAGCCCCACATACTGACTGCTATGAAAGCTTAGCAGTTGCACAGTAATTTTTAAGTGTGCCCAGTGGGGTGAGTGGGAGATCGGCAGCAGGAGCCTCCCTTCAACAAAACACACCTGCTCTGGTTTGGGATAAGATTGTAAGGTTTTGTTTGATCAAAAGAGTTCCACTGCATTAGCAATCATTTGGAAACCTTAAAACTTATCTTTTATATCCATTACCTCTTCTCCACCCCTACTGCCTTTGCTCTAGGTCAGGCCTTATTCATGTGGAGCTTCGCTGGTCTTCCTCCTTCCTTTTCCTGACCTGTTCATTTAGTAGAAAACTGTTTTTATTCTTTTTTCCTCAAATTTCTTCAATGGCTCCTGTTTGAAACTGGATAAAATACCAGGTACCTTTACATAGTTGGCAAAACCTTCATGAACTCTTTCTTGTTTCTTCAACTGTTTGGCTTCTTCTGCTACCAATCCCCCGACTACCTCATCTCTGCTCCTAAAATACAGGTTGTGTATCCCTTGTCTGAAATGGTTGGAACCAGAAGTGTTTCATATTTTGAATTTTTTCAAATTTTGGAATATTTGCACATACATTAAGTGTATGAAACTTAAGTCTAAACACAAAATTCATTTATGTTTTAGATATACCTCATACATATAGCCTGAAGGTTTCATACACTATTTTCAATAATTTGAGGCATAAAACAAAGTTTTGCCTGTGTTTTGTGTATAAAACAAAGTTTCAACTCTGACCTGTCATATGAGGTCAAATGTGGAATTTTCCACTTGTGGTATCATGATGGCACTCAAAAAGTTTCAAATTGGAGCATTTCAAATTTTGTCTTTTGGGATTACAGATGCTCAACCCGTGATACGTTATTCTTCAGTGACACAGAACTCATATCTCTGTGCCTTTGCATATACCAATACCTCTGCCTGGAATATCTGTCATTTTGTGTGTTTTTACTTTTCTTTAAAATACAAATGAAACAAAACCTTTGCACCAATTTAAGATGGCCAGAAGATTACTACATTTTTGAAATCATGCCAAAATACCTATTTTCAGAAATCCTATATTCTTTGATCTTTTAAGCAAAGTTTATTTTTACTCAATGCTCTCAATGTATATATTTTATGCTGATGAGCTTTTAGGAAAATATAAAGATAATATAAGTTTGTGCCTTCAGGAGTTTGCAGTCAAATTTTGGAGCTGATTTATACAATTTATCAGGCTTTTCCAGGCCTATTTTGTCCACCAAGCTACAAATTCAGGAAGACCTCTCATATTGAAGCCTGGGCAATTGGCCAGTCTGTCACTTGCCAAGTGACACACTCCTTAGTGTTAAGTGATTTGTGATTGAATATATGCTGCCTCATTTAATTATCATAATTCTTACATAAGAATATGTAATTATTATTAAATATTGAAGATCCTTCTTTTCTGAAAAATAGAAGCTTTTGGTATTAAAACAGAAAATGTAAATGTGTTCAGACTGTGGGTTTAGAATGATTAAGAAAGAAAACAAGGCAGTCAAAACTAGTAGTGTAGTGGGTAAACCTGTGGAATTTATAGTTATTATATCAGCAGTAAATGTGTGATGCCTGTTCCCATGAGGTTATTTAGGTTATTTGGGGTACCACGCCTGCAATTATGTACCTGCTACCAGAGACAGGTATGAGATGAATAAACACACTCTAGCAAATTATAGTAAAAAACCCACTATGGTTCATAGGTATCAATATTTTAATAAACATTTATGATCTTATTTGTATATTAACATTTATAAAAGTACTATTTGAAGCTAGATATGAATACAATACTCAGGCACAGATCAACACCTTCTATCTAATTGTTTTTAAGTATTTCTTGACCTTTTTTTGCAACTTACGAGGCCTCACTTTCTAGAGTCAAAGGCCTTCGTGGTCTCAGTACAGGTTTAGAAAAGTGTTCCTCGCTCCATCTACCTGTGATTTCTTTTTGCATTCAGCTTTGGTCTACGCTGCATTATAGAGTCATTTTATGGTGCATTGGGAATGTAACTGCCCTGGTGCTCTGCCACTTGGCTGGCTGCACTCTTCCTCCTCTTTCAGTCTAGCTGCTTCATCTAGCAGGACCCAGGTGTGACAACTGACTTCTTTTCTTCTTTGTGGCTCTAACTGCCTAAAATTCCAAAGAAAATGCAAAAAGTGTGACAGAAACTAGCTTATGACCTAAAGTTAGTTTTCTTACTACTACCAGTTGCTTTGTAACACACTTTTGATGCAGTCCTTCATAACCGGATGAATGACTTGCATAATTGTACTCAGGTATGAAACATATTAGATAATTTGCCCTCTCTCCCAGCCCTGTTTTAAGGAAACATTGCCTCTTACCCTTTATTACTATCAGCCCAAGCCTGTATCAGTAGATTTCTCAAATCATAGAAAGAGTTAAATTGTAGAAATACCTATTACAGAAATAATGAGATAGGATATGTTTGGGGGAATTTTTGTTTGTCTCTTCATCATCCAGGAATTCAATACTAGTATTCTCTCATTCTAGTAGCAGATTATAATTTTTCATTTGGGTATGCACTCGCCTACTTTCAGTTCATGTGGTCTATGTAGGTGGCTACCCCCAGTTTCAGGGGTGGTACACATGACCTAGCCATAAGCAAATTAATGCAGCGAATTATGTTGGTGATGGCAGTAAATCCAGGGCTGGACACATGACCTAAGTCCATGAAGTCAGAGTGAATCTCAAGCCTGTCTTATCCAACTTGGACCTGAAAGAATATCAGGCTGGAGCAACTGCAGCTATCTTGTCATCATGCCGAGCTGAAAATGAAATCAATATAATATAGAGAGGAGACTAGAAAGCAATCTAGTCCTTAGGATACTGTTTGGAATCTGAATTTAGATCTACCTGAAAGTTCATCTCTCTCTAGACTTACTATCATATAAGCCAATATATTCCTTTTCTTAAAAGTTTGTTTAAACAAAGTCAAATCGAGATTTCTGTCACTTGCAACAGAAAGAGTTCTGCCTGATACTTGTGCTACACACAGGCAGTTTGTCTGTTGTCAGGGCTTTAAGCCTGGCATAGATCTATAAAAAGTAAATATATTTCACAGATACCTTCTAATAAGCTGCTCCTTATGTAAGAGAGGCATCATATTTACCTCCAGTTCTTCTATTAAGCATCCCTCCTTTTCAGTCACTTAATTTTTTCTCTCCCTGTTAAGGAACAATTTAATATTTTGAAATCATTCTTTACTAAAGCAACTTGCAGTTGGTTACTGTGTTCATTCATTTATCAATCCAGGCTTCAACTTTGATACAATTAATAATACCCTCTCACCTATAAAGCTACTCTTTCCAACTTACAACCAAGAAATAAGCTTCTCATCCAGCTTTCTGAGATTCTCTGTCCTTTATAATTGTGGGCAAGAGTCCAGTTAGCAGAAGCACTAATTGATCCTTAATGAGTACAAAGATTATTTTGTCATACTATCTTGGAGCTAGACTTATTTTAACATAGATTCGCGCCTTGCTTATCTTTTGTTCTCTTTAGGAAACAACCAGCCAAACTATGTGTGGCACTTTGGTGCCTGTGCTCCAATTTCAACTTCATTCATTATATTGCTATTAGGCAAAACAAGTACATTTTAAAATAAATGTCATTTACCATAAGAAACTACCTAGATAGTTCACTTATCCTTCGGCAATAAAAAATTAATATGATTTCAATAGGAGTTATTTTTTAAAAATACAATAGAAAACGGGGAAATACTTTATTGCTTGTTTTTCCTATTCAGTTTCAAGTAATTTCTTTAGAAACAGGGAAAATGGTAGTGGCAAGCATATTTAGAACATGTAATGGTGAGAGTTACCGTTTCCCTCTCTTCCTCTATGAAAAAATAATAAAGTATTAATAATAAAGGCTGCTTTCTCCCCAAGGAGGAGATATTTGGCTACATTTAGATAGGCAAATATTTTAGAATGTCTTTAAAGTATAAAATAAACAAAACAATTTTCTTTCTCAGGAAGGGTTATTTGATATAGTTCTATTTCGCTTTCTATGCATATTCTCTTTAATGAGGTAATACTGTCTGTTCACTTCCTGTCTGGGGACTTTTTGCAGAGATAGATATACTCCAAGCATGTTTATTTACCAGCTACCATTTCTTTCTTCAATTCCCAGGAGGATTTTTTTCTACCCACAGATTATAATGAGGAGAAAAATTGTTAAAAATACAACACTGTCCTTTATAATCATAAGTGAATTGCTTGCTTATGTGCTTGTTTTGGCTAATTTTTAATTTTTATCAATTGTTTTTTTTTTCTTTTAGATATCAGTAAAGCAAATAAAATTTGAGTTTTTAAAAAATCACATTCTCCAACAATATGACAACATTTTACTACCAAAGTCTACAGGGAACCTTTGTTTTTTGTAAGCAGAGTGATTTTTAGATGTTACCTCCCTTGGCCATGAGTCCTTTTTCTTTCTTCTTTATCCTTTCCCCAGCATCCTTTTCTTTTCTCTCCTAGTTTCCACACAATCCCAGAAAGCCTTTTGTTCACTGTCAGGTCAACAAGAAGCCAAATTAAAAACTAACAACTTTTGAATTTCAACAGCCAGACAAAGTGAATGTAGACTAAGAAGAAAAAAAAAAGGCGGGCGGGGGGGGGGGGGGGGAGAAAGAACAGAGGGAGAAAGACCCTAAGGAAAGAAAAGCCCAGCTGAGGGACTTGGAGGGCAGCAGCTCTGGAGGGGCAAGTCTGCTCGTTTGATGTGGGAGGTCCGAGCACAACCTGCAGGGGTGCTCTCTGGGACATCTCATTAACCGTGTCATCAAAGCCCCCTCAGGTCCAGCGAATCATAACATTATCTCTGACATTACCACACAGATACGAGGTTCCCGAGGCAGTCTATAAACATGCCTGTACTAACCAATTCATCCTGGCTTGACACCCCGGCAAGGGCTGGATGCCCTTTAGTGAGCTCCGTGAATTGCCCCAGTCATTCATCAAAGTTTCTTGGAGTGCATTTCACACAGCATTAAATTTAATTAAAGCAACATTGACTGCATTGTAATCCTCGGGAGGCTCTTTGTCAGAGCGATCTGGAACACTTTCAGCTTAAAATATCTATTGTTTTGTTGGAGTTTTTCTTGGTTGTTGGGTTTTGGGTTTGAACTTTTTTTTTTTTTTTAAAGGTTGGATATATCCGAATCAAACTGTCAGAAGTGGTGCTGACTTCCCTTTCATTATTCTTTTATTATTTTCTTTCTTTTTTACCTTTTTCTTCTTCCTCTTTTTTGCAAAAGAAAAAAAAATTTCCAAAATCAAAAGAACTAAAAGTTTGTGATAGAAGTAGTTTTAAGAAAGTGGGTTGGCCAGGTGCCTTGGCTCACGCCTGTAATCCTAGCACTTTGGGAGGACGAGGAGGGCGGATCACGACGTCAGGAGATCGAGACCATCCTGGCTAACACGGTGAAACTCCGTCTCTACTAAAAATACAAAAAATTAACCGGGCACAGTGGCAGGCGCCTGTAGTCCCAGCTACTCGGGAGGCTGAGGCAGGAGAATGGCGTGAACCCGGGAGGCGGAGCTTGCAGTGAGCCGAGATCACGGCACTGCACTCCAGCCTGGGCGACAGAGCGAGACTCCGTCTCAAAAAAAAAAAAAAAAAAGAAAGAAAGAAAAAAAGAGTTACAATAAGTTAAGTAGCTTTGTGATCCCTATAATGCCATCCATACACAAATTAAGAAAATAGAGTGTGCACAGGCATACAAAGACACTTCAGCACAGAGATGCACTCACACCGACACACCTACCTGGGCAGGGTAGTGTGCCACAGGCTTGGAAAGCATCACGTAAGTATTGCATTTCAGTCAGAGATTACTTAAAAGGTGTTAGTTCAAAGTCTGAATGTTTTGAGGTTAGCTCTTGCACACAGTTCTCCTAGACACTTGGTGTCCTAGTGATGTTTTAATTTAATGCCCTCTATAGGTTAATCTTTGGGAAAAAATAAATGTCTTTTCTTTTCATCAGCAAAGAAAACTTGATGGCAAGGAGAGGAGAGCATGCCCAAGAAGCCAATGAGCTGTTGTAATATCCCTTAGAGCTTGTACTGTCGCTGAGTTATTTATGGAGCAAGGCGATGTGTGTGAGAGAGAGTGGGTACGAATGTGTTTGGAGCAATGGGGGTTAGTTAAGTAGGAAGGGAGAGGAAAGGAAAATGAAGAATAAAATGAAATGCATATGGAATTTCAAACCATGACTTTACTTGGTGATATTTTCTGGCTACTCTCTGAAAATTCTATGTATAACTCTCTTCTTACATCTCCTCCCACAAAAGTGTATAGAATCATCCAATGAGGTCAAGTGACGTAATCTAAGTACAGAAATTTAGGGGCAGGGCAGTATAATCTGGTTAAACTAAGCTCAGATTGGTCTAATTGGAGAGTTAATAGTTTTCTTTCAGGAACTGTTCACACTAATTTTATTTGTTTGTTGTCACCTTTGTGTGACTGTATTGGATAACTTGATATCTCCATTACACTTTCCTGTGTTTGTTCTATAAATTCATTGAATGAATCCTAGTGGGCATTACTATGTAAATCTACATATATCTAATCTATTTTGCCAAAAAATGATGTTACTTAAGCTTTCTATTTTAATTTTTCCATCTGCAAAATGAGAATAATTTCTCTTACTCAGCTCCTAAGGATACTGTAAGGATCAAACAAAATAATGTATATAATGTATATGAAAGCTCTTTGAATAGAAAAAATGTGCTTTATAATTGTAAAGTGGTTTTTGAAGTGCAACATCCACTAAAAAAAATGATTTTTTCTAAATTAAAACATTTATCATCCTGATGAACGATTTGAAACTCAAAGCATCACTTACTACCCTTCGAAATTATAGTCTAATAAATAAGGAATAACAATAGAAAGAAGAGGATGAGAAATTAGAACACATTTGGGCCAAAACAAAGGAAAAAATGTAGATTTAACATCACATAATCATGTAGGGGAAAAAGAAGAGATCAGAAATGAAAAGATGATTGAACCATGTGTAGATACCATGTGCATAGCAGATTAGAAAGGTCTCTAGGAGGAAATCTGGTTTGGGGTTGAAAAATGATTTATTAACTCCACATTACCTTCCAATAGATGTATCTAATTATTAAAGGAAGAGGGATATTTATAGTGTTGTGGTGGAGAGCCCATGGTGTGGGGTCAGATAGGTCCGGATCCAAACCCCAGCTCCCCGTCTTACTAGTATGTGACACTGGACAACTTGTTGAAGTTCTGAGCCTGGGTTTTCCTTCCATAGTACAGAAATAACAATGGCTTCCTCTCAAGGTGCTTATACTTTGTTAAAAGGATTGTAGAAATTAAGGTATGCAAAGCTTTTAGGAAAGATATTGGCAGTTTGCAAACATTTTGATTTGGAAGGAAAAACTTGAAAGTAGAAGGTGTTTGGATTGTATGATAGATGTTTGGATGTTTCCAGAAGATTAACAATAGCTAGTCTAAAAGCCACCTTCTGAACCATGAATGCATATTCCTTCAACAGCCCACAACTCCTTTGTCTAGAATTGAAGTACTGATTTCACAAAAACTTTTGGTGGGTTTTCAAGAAATAGGAAAAAGTCATTACCCTCTGAAAGCCAGTGTGTAACATCAATATGGAACGGGATTAGAGCAGAGCTGTGTAAGGACCATGGAAGGAAGTAAAAAGATGCCTAAGCCTGTGAGGCTCTTGGGCAACTGGATTGAATATATCAGTATCAACACAGGTAAAGAAAGTGTGTCTATAAAGGGAATTACTTAGCCATGTAAGTTTAGAAACAGGCAAGTCAGGTAGGCAAATACTGTTAATGACCATCTTAGCATTCCCTCAGAGAAAGAGCTTTAGCAAAGGAACTTTAAGTACTTGAGGTTCTCTTGGCAAGGGAGAGGCTCCATGGCAAGATGGATGCATCAGATCTCTTAGCCTGATGCAGTTCAGTATTTACCTGCCCTTACTTCCACATTTGATTCCACAAATCGTCCAACGAGTGTGCCATTCATATGGACTTTGAGTATTTCCAGTACTTGTAATCTAACTTTCTCACTGTATACAGGTATTCTTGGTGTTTTAGTTAGCCTTTTCAGCTTTCTACCCTTGAGGGTCAGGCCCACCCTTTGTATTTTAACAAATCAGCTTGCTGAGGGCCAGATTTTTTACTGTGATATGCCCACTATATCAGCCAGCATTCACCCAGAGAAAGAGAATGAGGAGGAAATATATATTAAGTGATTTGTTACAAGGAATTGGCTTCCACTATTGTGGGGACCGGCTAAGCAAGCCTGAAATCCTCAGGGTCAGTTGTCAGGAAAGGCAAGCTGAAACTCTTGACCATGAGCCAAAGCTGCTGCCCGTAGACAGAATTTCTTCATCATCCAGGGACACCTCAGCTGTACTCTTAAGGCCTTTCATCAACTGATAAAATCAGGCCCACCTAGATGATCTAGGATAATCTCACTTAAAGTTGACTGATAATGAACTTTAATTACGTCTATAAAATGTCTTCATAACAATACTTAGATTAGTGTTTGATTGAATAACTGAAGACTGTAGCATATTGAAGCTGACACATAAAATTAACCATTTTATTCACCAAGTGAAGACGGAGTGCTAGAATCTAGACTGCTGTATATCCCAAAGTAAGATTGGCTACTACATACTAGAATACAATATACTCACCAAAGTAAGATTGAGAGCTAGACGCTACAGTGTGATATATCCACGATGAAAATCAGAGTCACCCAGTGGGGCAACTGTGGAGCAGGTTTGCTGTCTTTGTCCTGCATACCTCAAAATCACCATAGGAGTTCTCCACATTTCTACAGAGGCCCCTATAGTTTATATTGCAAATTATATAATCAGTATATCTATAGTTTATATTGCAAATTATATAATCAGTATATCCAGAAAGCAACAGTGCCCACTTCCTAAATAAACTGGCTATATTTAGGTTATCTTATTCGTCAGATTTAATCTGCCTCTCTGAGTCTCATATTTTTGACATTCAAAACCAGTTCCTTTACCTGTGCTGTGATCACCAGTTGCTTCCACCTTCTTGGGAATCTCATGCTATCAGTAAGCTTTTTCTCTTCTCTTTATCTGGCCTGGATGGCCCTTTCTACATATTTTAAAACTTCCTCCAGGCTAGGTGCAGTGGCTCACACCTGTAATCCCAGCTCTTTGGGAGCCCAAGGTGGGTGGATCACCTAAGATCGGGAGTTCGAGACCAGCCTGGCCAACATGGAGAAACCCCATCTCTACTAAAAATACAAAATTAGCCAGACGTGGTGGCACATACTTGTAATCCCAGCTACTCAGGAGGCTGAGGCAGGAGAATCCCTTGAACCCGGGAGATGGAGGTTGCAGTAACGCGAGATCTCACTCTTGCACTCTATCCTGGGCAACAAGAGCGAAATTCTACCTCAAAAAAAAAAAAAAAAAAAAAATTCCTCCATCCTCTCATTTGAAAAACAAAACAAAATCTCTCTACCCAACTTCTTCCTGCTACCTTCTTCTTTTTCAGCCTGACACCCCAAAAGAGTTATTAGTAGATGATGCTTACATTTCTTGGCCTACCCTTCCTGTTTAATGCATTCCAATAGTTCCACCACAGTCACAAGTGACCTCTATGTCACCAAATCCAGTAGATGCTGTAGGCTTTAGCTAACAGCTGCATCTGACACCATTGACCATTCATTCATTTTTATAAGACCCTCTTCCATCAGTGTCCTTGTTTTACACACTCTTCTGGTTTCCTTCCTACCTTTTTGGACACTCTTCCTCAGCTCATGTTCTTGCTCCTTTTTCTTTAACTAGACTTCAATTGTTGGAGTTCATTAAGGTCTGTTCGGGGCCTTTTTCTTCTGGCGCCTGGCACCAATTATCATCCACATGCTTATGATTGTCAAATTTAGAACTCTACCCGTAACGGTTAGAAATGATTTGTTTCTGCAATTAATAAAAAACATAGTAGCTGAAAAAATATAATTTTATTTTGTTTTTCATAAAGTTGGGACATGACAAAACTTTCACAAAGTTCTGCTTTTGCTGGCAGAAGTGTCTATGATTCTCTTGCCTATTCTCTGATGGCAGCAACATGGCTGCAAAAGCTCCAGCTGTCACATCCATATTCAAAGTGATAGAATAAACCAGAGGTGAGATAGTATCTATATCAGGAAAAAAAAAAAAAAGATTGCCTGATAATTCCTTGACAAACTCAAGCTTAAGTCACATTGGCCAGATCTTTGTTCCACAGCTATCCTCATATGCAAAAAAGACAAGGAAACTGAAAGTGTTCCTTATCCAGCCTCTGTAGTAGAGGCTGACAAAAAAGAAAAGAGTTGGGAATGGGTGTTGGGCAAGCCCATTAAAGTTCTTCCACACCATGTCAGACCTTTCTTCTGAGCTCCCAACTGCCTCTCAGCATCTCTGCTTGGAAAGCACCTCAAAATCAACATACCGAACTTAACTCATCATGATTTTTCTAAATCTGGTCCTCTGCAGTTACTGTCTCAAGAAGAGGGCACAGCTATTTGTTCAGTTACAAAAGCAGAGAACCAGGATTGTTGGCCTTGATGGTTCCCTCTCTGTTGTCCAACACATGACAAAACACACACGCACCTGCTACATCGCCAAGTTCTGTCAATTTAGACTTGTACATATTCCTCAAATCCCTTTACTTGTACTTATTTCAGCCACTACCACTCTATCCAAACTGAAATCATCTCTTCCCTGGACAGCATCCTCTCCTGCCTTCCTCTGTCCAATCCTAAAGTAATATTTTTAGAAACAGCTTAGATCATAATCCTTCTCTGATTATGACTTTCAATGACTCTTAAAATAAATGATTCTGTGTAAGAGCCACAGCCTGCTGCTGTCCACCTCTCTGGCCTCATCTCTCACCGCTTCCCCTTGCTTCCTGAGTGCCTATCACACTGGCCCTCCTGGAATGTACCTTGCTTCTTCATACCTCAGAATTTTATCTTCCCTGATTTTTTTAAAGGTCTGAAACCCTCACTTCTTTCAAGAAGTTGGTTCCTACTTATCCTTCACATCTCAACTCAAATGTCATTTCCTTAGAGCAGAGATTCTCCATCCTTAGACCAAATCATGTCCTCTCATTAAAATCACTAAATATTTTTAGCTCTTTTCTTCCATGGCTTGTATTATAATTTGTAATTATACGTTTATTTGCACTGAAATATAAGCCCTTTGAGAGGTGAGATTACGTCATTTATCTTTTTGTTACTTTAGTGCCTGGCCAGTTCTAGTTGCATAGTAGGAATTAATATATATTTGGTGAATATAGCAAATATTGATACAGAATTGTGTTTATATG
Organism: Rhinopithecus roxellana; assembly: GCF_007565055.1. Taxonomy (NCBI): domain Eukaryota; kingdom Metazoa; phylum Chordata; class Mammalia; order Primates; family Cercopithecidae; genus Rhinopithecus; species Rhinopithecus roxellana. The sequence goes on from NC_044550.1 coordinate 51,234,730, forward strand.
TTGGCAAACATTAATCAAATAAAAGAAAGTACTTATTGATTTATTACTGTGTACCCAGCAATGTGATAAGTATAGATAAAAAGAGTACTGATAAATTTAAAAGGACAGGATTTGCTAACATTTTGTCAGAAATAATTTCTAATAAATGCCTTTTGAAAGTCTCTGATACTTACCCCCATGTTATCATGTAATCCTGCTGTGCATGCCATCTGGAGCATTGGGGATAATTCACTGAAGACTAGTGTAGCCACAGTGACTGCTTCTGCTATAAGCCAGAGAGAGATTATGCAACTGCTCTAAATCTCTTAGAGCCCTGGCACTTGGGTAGTTTCCATGAAACCCATTATGTCCAATTTTCAGATCTTATAAATTCTCACTCTACCCAGATATTTCTCTCCTTTCCAGAGCTAGAACTGATCCTCTAGCTCTTTTACCAAACCAATTTCATCTCAGTATGACAGCTGTAGACATGGCTTTAAGGAAACACCAGCAAATAAAACTGAAATAAACTCTTCTTGCTCCTTTCTGCTTGAGATTAATGCTTGTATGTCAAAAGAAATATTGAACTTCAGATTAATAAATAAGCCTAATAGAGACTTCTATACCCTCCATTCATTCCAGCAATCATTTATTCCTTGAGATGAAGGCTTACCTTATCTTTCCCAGAGTATATAGAGTATGATCTGCCAGCCAAAATATCACCAACTGGCTAGAGACACCCTTGAAAGAAAGAAGGAGTGAGGAGTCCATTTTAAGTTCAGTTGTTTACAGTAGCAGGTATGAACATTTCCTGCCTCATCGTTTCCATTTTTTGTATTTGTACAAATTTATGGGGCAAGTGGGAAATTTTGTTACAAATACATGATGTGTAGTGATTAAGTCAGGCTATTTAGAACGTCTATCACCCAAGTACAATACATTTGTGTTAAGTATAGTCACCCTACTGGGCTACAAAATTTGAATTTATTCCTTCTATCTTACGTGTGTTTGTACCCTTTAATCCACTTCTCTTCATCCTCCCCCATTCTCCCCTACTCACCCTTCCCAACCTCTGTTATCTGTCTTTCCAGTCTCCACCTCCATGTGATCGAATTTTTTAGCTCCTGTATATAAGTGAGAGCATGCATTATTTGTCCTTTTGTGCTGGGCTTATTTCATTTAAAATAATGCCTCCAGTTTTATCCACATTGCTGCTGATGACATGATTTCATTTTTCATGACTGAATAGTATTCCATTGTGTATCTGTGTCATATTTTCTTTATCCATTCATCTGCTGATGTATACTTAAGTTGATTCCATATCTGTGCTATTATGAATAGTGCTGCAGTAAACACGTGAGTGCAGGTATCACTTTGATATATTGATCTTTTCCTTTGGGTAGATACCCGGTAGTGAGGTTGCTGGATCAAATGGTAATTATATTTTTACTTTTTTGAGAAATCTCCACACCATTTTCCATAGTGGCTGTTCTAGTTTACATTCTCACCAACAGTGCATCAGAATTCCCTTTTCTCTGAATCTTTGCCAGCATCTGTTATTTTTTGCCTTTTTCATAATAGCCATTCTGACTGGGGTCTGATGTTATCTCATTGTGGTTTTGATTTGCATTTCTATGATTAGATTTATACTTCTTTTCTTTAGCCAGAGCAACTCCATCTTTATGAGTTGCCATGAAGCTCTATAAGAAGTTTTTTGGGGATAATGAACAGGTTGGGTTATGATATGAAGAATGACCACACAAATTTGTAGTGCTGGGGCTGGACTGGCTAGTTCCTACTGCTTCAGTGCCCCCCAAATCTCCACATGCCCTTCAAGGTCCACCCTGCCTTCACCCTGTCCTTTTCTCCAGAGGCCCAGCTTACACATCACCAGCTCCTGAGCCCTTTAGCTTCTTTTGGATTCAGGCAATAACAGCCTGGATAGGAGATTGGAAGAAGCCACAACAGTCCTGGCCACACAATTCCCTCATTTCTTCCTCAACATTCGAAAAGTGCCATTTGTAACAACAACAAAATCCAGAATGTACTAGCTGCTCTGCTTCATCAGGAGAAAACACGCGGCTGACTGCAGACGGGCGGGAAATGCTGCTCCCAGCACTATCACAAGACTTCATCTCTGTTTCATCTCTGTGCCAGTTTTGTGATCTGCATTAGGAAAGCAGCATTCTTCCCTTCCTTCTCATCGAATGTCTGTAGTAGCAGTTCCCAAAAGCCAGTCCCAGGATGGATCATTTGAAAGTGTTGTTTTTACATTACAAATACAAATACTATCCAGGTTCCCGAGTCCTGGATAGTAGACTGCGGTCTGGTGGGTCTTTGGTGAGGCCCTGAAGTCACTACTTTTCCAAGTACCTCTAAGTCTTGAAAAGAATAAAAGCCATATGTATCTATGACCCATTTCTTCAACCTCCTTCTGTTTCTTTGTATTACATTTTTGTAAAGAGATTTATATGGAACTTCTATAGGGTTGCGGATTTTCACCATATCCTTATTATCATATAGTCATTTCCCTGTTACTTCTATCACACCAGTTTCTTTTGAAAAAAGTAAAATTTTCCAATCACATGAAATGTCATTACTTCAAAACTTCCAGGCTATGGGAATGCTTATAAGATCATACAGGAAATTTAATTCAAAACATTAAGTCACTTCTCAGTGTTTGTATAAAATATACACTCTCCACACAATAGATGTAATATCTGAGAACACAGGGATTCTCATTCAACTTGTTCCTTAACATTTTCTTCCATACCCTTGTCATGGTTCTTTTCCTTCCTGCCATATCTGTTGTCCTCCAATTGTCTGGAATCTCAGTTTTGTTTGATCTTGATTCTCAAGATAAGTTTGCCACTCTCGGCATATTTTTTTTCTCCAACCTATTATTTTTTAAATTTTAGAGCAAACAATCTGCCACTTCATTCTAGTATTCCTAAATCTTCCATTCTCTTCCCAAGTTAACTTTATGCTAAAAGAAACAATACCGTTACCCATGCTGTTTCAAGCTTTTTAATAGGCTTTTGAAACTGTATCTTTCATTTCTATATGATTCTTCAGTAAAGTTAGACAACAATTTCATGAATCTCATCAAATTTTCCACTAAGTCTCTGAGACCTGTCCCCATAAGATGGTACATACAACTAGCTGAATCCCTTTATTCCCTAGTCCCCAAGCAGTCAGACAACTGCTTGACCATGTCAACAAACTGCCTGCCTCCACCTGGCTCCTGCTCAGAGAGCACGGCTTGAGAACATGACCCTTAAGTCTGGTGTCACCTCAGTGTTTGAGCCCAGTTACTCTCTAATCTAGGCAACTGTGATCAGCTACTCCTATTATTTCCCAAAATCCAGTCTCATGTTTTCCTGTAATAATAGAACTTACAATTTTTAGCTAAGTACATGATTCAATAAAATTAGACAACAAAATGAAGACTACATTTGTTCCTGGGTGTAGCCATATGAGTAAATTCTAATGATCTGTGCAACATTTGAAAGAGAGCATGTTTTTCTTCAGTTCCTCTTTGCCCCTGTGAGACTTTGCTGAAAGCAGCAGCTGGTTGGATTGTGGATATAATGGCAGGTGGTCTATGTTGGACCATGAGGACATGAGAAACATCCTAGGGCAAACATGGTGGTTGGCTGTGGAAGACCTGGGCCTCTAAGTGCTTTAGAAGAAGAATCACCATGCCAGCCTGAACCACTTATTCTCAAATGCTGTGTACATTTGATAAAAACACAACATGTGGTATAAAACATGGTAGTTTGGGGTTTGTATCACTCTCAGCCAAATCTAATCCTAAGTGATTCAGAATTTGTTGTCTGACTGTGGGGTTCTCCAAGTGAACACCCAAAATGAGTCATTGGCTTCGTGGATTTGGTAGAGTCGTAGATGAATTGAAATGTTGCAAAACATTTGGTTAAATCATTTCCAGTAGGATTTTGGAAGTGAAACCATGATCTGATTGAAGCTTCAGGGAAAATTCAGGATGTTGGTGTGTGTTGGCCATTTTATGACACTTTCAGTAAGGTCTCAGCAAAGAAAGATAAACTCAGACCAGAGCTAGCTTATCTGCAAGTAGAAGTAGAAAAGAATATTCTTGGCTCATTGCCTACAAATTCTTGAATACTCAGTCATTCAGGGTCTTGCAGAGATGAAAAAGCCTATTGCATTTGTATCCTAAATGGACTGGTAATAAGCAATGACTGTCTAGCTACACATAGCACTCTGCCCCAACATACTCTTCAAGCATCTTCTAATCATTGTTCTCTGCAAGGCAATGGGAGGGAGGTTTGAGGCAATTATCAATTCAAGGAGGTTGTTTTCAGATGGCTCTAAGGGAGCCATAATTTAGGTATGAGAGAAGAAATTAATCGCAATGGAAGGTAAAAGTCCAAAGCTTTTGTACTTAAAAACTATTTCAAGGCCAGATTTTGGCTAAGGTGAGCCACACATGCAACAAATGGGGCACACACTGATCATCAGAAGCTTACCAAGTTTCTGAGTGGATAATATAGCCAAAGAAACCACAAACTCAGTCTGAAAAAGTCTGGTCAGCCTCTGAAGTAATCCCTGGGATCCAAAATCTGTGCCAGCAGGAAACAGTATATAAAAACTGTGAACCCCCCAGAAAGGCATTGCTTCCAGTGCCCACCTCAGATGTGGTCATAAAGAAAAATGGAGAGAGGAGGTCTCAGAGTGCAGAACTAGGGACTTTAGAGGACTAAGGTCCAAGAAGATATTTCCAGAGACCAGAAGAGAAGATAACCAGGGGTGCTAACCATAGCATCTCCTTTGTACTTGCCCAGAGAGACTTCATTGTTGATGCAGATTTTGTGACGATACTGTTTCCCATTTTTCCATTGTATTTTTTTCCTAAATTGCTTCTTTCTTTCTTTCTTTCTTTCTTTCTTTCTTTCTTTCTTTCTTTCTTTCTTTCTTTCTTTCTTTCTTTCTTTCTTTCTTTCTTTCTTTCTCTTTCTTTCTTTCTTCTTTCTTTTTTGTTTCTTTCTCTCTTTCTTCTTTTTTCTCTCTCTCTTTCTCTCTCTTTTTCTTGTTTCTTTCTCTCTCTCTCTTCCTTTCTTTCTTTCTTTGTTTCTTTCTTTTTATCTTGCTTCTTTTTTTTTAATTGTATTGATTCTGTTTCTACTCCATAATTGTATACTGGGTGTGGGAGTAGAGAGGGAAGAAGGATAAATAACTAGTAAAGGTGTAAGTATATAGAGTCCTTAATTTTTTTTAACTTCCACACTTTTCAAAGAAACTTACAATGTCAAACATACTTATTGTTCTGTTATAAAGTATCAGTACAACCTTGGATTTTTTTTTTCTCATTCTGTAGATGGCAAGTTAATTATGTGTGATAGAGTAACCTTACTACTGTAAATGCAAAACAAAGCGAGCAGAAAAAGCAAAAAGGTTCATAAAGCTAATCATTGTGCATTACATTATACTTTAAATGACCTCCTGCTGGTTTTGAAGGAAAACATCTAACTTTATTCTATTCTCCCTTGGTATTAGCTTCAATTTCCTTTTCAGGCTTCTCAAACACACAATAAGCTTTTGATTATCAAGATTTCAAGTGCTCTACTAGACAGCCAATGTGTATGTATGAATGGAATTACTGAAAAAGCAACTTGACTCCATCTAGGGAACTGTTTTAGTGAGCCTAAGCGATTCTCTGTGACTATAGAGGAAACTGGAAAGAACTCTTTGGCCTTATTTTCACAATTGTTTTAGTACCTCCAGGGAAATGCACAGAAGTGTAGCAGAGAGGCATATATTATATATTTCTTGTTTGTTTATTCATACCTCACCTTATCCCAGAAAGGATTTAAGATGGCTTATGAAGAGGCATATGGTAACACAAATTCACAAGAGGTGAGAAGACTGAGGCAAAACAAAAGTGTAAGGAAGTAAAATGTTACCAGGCATCAGGTTAGTATATTAAAAGTACAGCGTGAAATCACATCCATTTGCCAAAAGTGGGCCACCAATATGACTGCTTAAAGAAGAAGATACTGTTATTTATGCTTTTTATCATCTTCATAAGATAAAAACCAACCAGTAGCTCCAAAGAAGCATCACTGTTTTGAACAGACTTGTTTCCTGTGGGCCCTTACAGAATGAATTATGTCCTCAATTAGCTTTATAGCAAATACGTATTTTATAACTTTATGTCTTATAACTTCCCCCATTATACGTTGATAAAATCATTCTAAGGCACATTTAAATTAAAGTATTTATCATATGGTCGATGGGGGTGGCAAAAGGCAATACTTTGGGATCCAGAAATACATACCTCTTATTAATTGACTTAATCCAAAGACAAATTCTGAAATTCCTAGAAGCATGGAAGAACTGTATGTCTTTGTGGCAATTATTTTCTTCTTTCACATCTATTGAATATCTATTAAGTGCAAAGCACAATGCTAAGCTCAAGGGGTTTTACAGTACAGTCTTAGTACCTGCCTTTATTGATGAGGACAATGACAACCTCAAAAACTGAAATATAATTATCAACTACCAGTTATGACACATTGGCTAATGGAAATATTTAGGAAGTCAGTGACAATTAAACAAAGACAAGAAAGTCAGTAAGGACTGGGCACAGTAACTCGTGCCCATAATCCCAGCACTTTGAAAGTGCCCCTAGGAGGGGCAATTGCTTGAGGCCAGGAATTTGAGACCGCCCTGGGCAACACGGTGAAATCCCACCTCTACAAAAGTACAAAAATTAGCCAGGCATGGTGGTGTGTGCCCGTAGTCCCAGTTACTCAGGAGGCTGAAGTGGGAGCATCGCTTGAGCCTGGGAGGCAGAAGGAGCCAAGATCATGCTGCTGCACTGCAGCCTGGGTGATAGACTGAGAACCTATCTGAAAAAAGAAAAAAATAGTGAGTAGGATTTATCTGGCCATGGGTGGAGGTTGTGTTATCAAAGGGAGAAAAGAGAATGATGGGAGTAGAGGAGGGAGGAGAGGGGTGAGGAAGCAGTTAGCAGAACAAACATCACACACAAAGGCCCTGAGGCAGAAACATTTGGTACATTTGCGGATGGAGGGGAGGCCACAGTGGCTGGAAGTTTGAGGGAAAGGAGAAGAGGCTGAGAAATAGGGCTGGACAGATAGACAAAGGCTAGACCATGCCAGACCTTGTAAGACAGGATGAGGATTTTAGACTTTAACCTAAGAATAGTTAAGAGGTCATTAAAGGCTTTTAAACAGGGGGATGGTCCAATCATATTTGTGTTTTAAAAATTGCTCAGAGTGGCCGGGCGCAGTGGCTCATGCCTGTAATCCCAGTACTTTGGGAGGCTGAGATGGGCGGATCACGAGGTCAGGAGATCAAAACAATCCTGGCTAACACGGTGAAACCCTGTCTCTACTAAAAATACAAAAAAGTAGCCAAGCATGGTGGTGGGCACCTGTAGTCCCAGCTACTCAGGAGGCTGAGGCAGGAGAATGGCATGAACCTGGGAGGCGGAGCTTGCAGTGAGCCCAGATTGCAGCACTGCACTCCAGCCTGGGCGACAGAGCGAGACTCTGTCTAAAAAATAAAAAAAAATTTTAAAAAAATATAAAAATTTGCTCAGAGCAAGGTGTGGAAACTGGAAAGGTTAAGGTAGAAGTAAATGTGGAGCAAATTAGAAGGCTCTGGTGTTGCAAAAGACTCAGTGGCTAAGATTAGAGTGTCGTGAGGAATGAAGAAGTGAGAATGGATTTTAGAGGTATCTTGGGGTTCAAATCAACAAGACTGGTATTTTTGTCTTCCAGAGACCTAAACAGCTATTGCTTGGCAGTGATACTGAGAATATATTTCTTATGCAAGTCCTTAGGTGCAGTCATTTTATGTGTCAAGTTAAGTACAGAACTGTATGTTGTAAAACCCAGCTGAGCTGGGGATAGAATGAATAAAAGCTAAACAGCCTTGGAGAGAGGCCATCTTATCCCCCCTTGAAGAGGAGTAGACAGGACCCAAGGCAGGGCCAAGATTCTCTTCAGGAAGTAATTCTCTTCATCTACCTGATCAAACCAATAACGAAGACATCAGTGTCCTCTGCCGTAGAGTGTGGGTGGCAATTTTAACTGGACAATTTACAAAGCAGATTCTTCTACATTAACCACTAAAAATCTCTGTAAAGCATTTATACCACATCCAATTTCTTCTGCACTCGGTGTAACTTCTCATGCCCTTCAACAAAACGGGCAGCACAATTTTGCCTAGATTTTCTAAATGAAGTGAGTTGCTACAAAGGGCTGTCAGGTTGAAGGGGAGGTGAGTCAGCCAACAATAATGACTTTAGTTTTTGGAGGAGATGATCCTTAGTCTTTCCCTCTAACAAAGCTAGATAACAGGGTCAGTTGTCTATTAAAACTACACCTAGACAAAAACAAGAAATGGGGAAAGGATTCCCTATTTAATAAATGGTGCTGGGAAAACTGGCTAGTCATATGTAGAAAGCTGAAACTGGATCCCTTCCTTACACCTTATACAAAAATTAATTCAAGATGGATTAAAGACTTAAATGTTAGACCTAAAACCATAAAAATCCTAGAAGAAAACCTAGGTAATACCATTCAGGACATATGCATGGGCAAGGACTTCATGTTTAAAACACCAAAAGCAATGTCAACAAAAGCCAAAATTGACAAATGGGATCTAATTAAACTAAACTTCTGCACAGCAGAAGAAACCACTGTCAGAGTGAACAGGCAACCTACAGAATGGGAGAAAATTTTTGCAATCTACTCATCTGACAAAGGGCGAATATCCAGAATCTACAAAGAACTTACACAAATTTACAAGAAAAAAACAAACAACCCCATCAAAAAGTGGGCAAAGGATATGAAGAGACATTTCTCAAAAGAAGACATTCATACAGCCAACAGACACATGAAAAAATGCTCATCATCACTCGCCATCAGAGAAATGCAAATCAAAACCACAATGAGATACCATCTCACACCAGTTAGAATGGCGATCATTAAAAAGTCAGGAAATAGCATGTGCTGGAGAGGATGTGGAGAAATAGGAACACTTTTACACTGTTGGTGGGACTGTAAACTAGTTCAACCATTGTGGAAGACACTGTGACGATTCCTCAAGGATCTAGAACTAGAAATAGCATTTGACCCAGCCATACCATTACTGGGTATATACCCAAAGGATTATAAATCATGCTGCTATAAAGACACACGCACACATATGCTTATTGTGGCACTATTCACAACAGCAAAGACTTGGAATCAACCCAAATGTCCACCAGTGACAGACTGGATTAAGAAAATGTGGAACATATACACCATGGAATACTATGCAGCCATAAAAAGGATGAGTTCGTGTCCTTTGTAGGGACGTGGATGAAGCTGGAAACCATCATTCTCCGCAAACTATCGCAAGGACCAAAAAACCAAACACCACATGTTCTCACTCATAGGTGGGAATTGAACATTGAGAATACTTGGACACAGGAAGGGGAATATCACACACTGGAGCCTATCATGGGGTGGGGGGAGGGGTGAGGGATAGCATTAGGAGATATACCTAATGTAAATGATGAGTTAATGGGTGCAGCACACCAACATGGCACATGTATACATATGTAACAAACCTGCATATTGTGCACATACATGTACCCTAGAACTTAAAGTTTAATTAAAAAATTAAATTAAATTAAATTAAAAAAAGACTACACCTAAATTGTGATCCTAAAGTTGTGTCATCTGCGCATGAAAACTCTTTGTTCAGATCTGCCAATAGTGATTTAAAAGGGGACACTAGAGCCTAGCCCCGTATTAGCCCACTGAGAAGGTTCCCATTCTCAGTGTATCACGGAGTAGAGTATTTATGAAAATCAATTATCAAGTATCTTCCTGGAGTTCATAGAACTTAGAACACAGTTGGTTCCTGTTCACAGAATCAAAAATTGTAGCATAGTCAAAACCTCTAGCCCTACGCATGCTGCATGTAGAGTAATAGCTAACATCTACATAGCATTGATGTTTAAGGCACTGTTCTAAGAGCTTGATGTAGTTTCAAAACCAACTTATTTCACAAATGAGAAAACCAAGGCCTATGGAAGCTAGGAGGTCACTGAGCTAGGGTTGAACCAGACATTCTTCTCCAGAGTTTGTGCTCTTAAAGACTCTATACTGTTGCCTGGGCTTGCATGCGTAAGAAACGGTCATTAGTGTCTCTTACTTGGTTTTTCTCTCATTTTTTTTCACAGGGAAAATCAGGTGTATATCTTTTTGGCAAAAGGAAATGCAACAATGACCTGTGGACTTTGCGCTCTGAGCACACACAGAGCTTTCATGCCACACCGCATTCATATTCAAGCCAAAAAGTCAAGGTAGATGGAGCCTGGTATATGTCATGTTCTTTACTCTCTTCTGCCACCAAGTTTGCTGAAATTTAATATGATGGCACAGTCAGGGAGCTTAATGATATTTCTCATCTGTTTCAAAATTTGCTGTATTTACACACCAAAGCAAACCACTCGGACACTGTCACAGGGAACTATTTTCAATTGCTTTTGTATTAAGCAACTACAGATCTTCCACCAGACTATAAGGAAAGAAAGATACAATCCCTGTCTTCAATAGACTTGTGTTCAAAGAAAGGAACTGGCACTTTTAGTGTGACTCTTAAAGGAACCCCCAGGAAGGTCAGCTTGTGTTTAGAAGTCAGTTGTTGGGTATCCTTGACCTGGCTTACTAGTTCTTTCCTATTTCCCTGGAGACTATCGGGTAGGAAGTGCCTCAGCTTCCTTTCTCCAACACATAAGTCTATCTATATCCCTTCGTACTTCTGGCCCTTCCAGTCTCAGAAGTGGACTCTGTAGGTGGGCCTCCAGAAAGTGGGCTGAGGAGGGAGAACCTGCAAGTGTAAGAATAAATAGATTAAATGGGGCAGGAAGAATATTTACAACTATACCTTAGTGTATAAAAGAAATAATTTACTATGAAGGTGGGGTTTCAAAACAGTAGGAGAAATATATATATCAAAATAAATGTTACTTGGTCTGTAGGTTAACAATTTATGATATTTGAGTAAATAAATAAAACACACACACATATATATGACTATACAACTAGATCAACATTATACCAATCTAGGTTCTTGGTTGCTAGTAGTGAAAACTGACTGAATAATTTAAGCTGAAAAGAAATGTCTCGGTAGGATTTTAGGTAGGTCACACATTTAATGAGAAATTCATAAAACTGTCTTGGGACATAAGGCCAGCTAGTATGGTTATGAATGTTGTTTGCTGCCCAAAGTTATTTAGCTGAGGGAATAATTAGGGGTTGAAATTAGGGACTAACCCAGCTTCTGCTCACCAAACCATGTGTCCTGGTGTGTGCTACATCAACCCAGAGAAAAAAATGCCTTATGTCTTCACAAAAAGCTCTATTTGCCAAGCTGTGTATTCAAGGGCCTCTGAGCAGCTGGAGGATGCCTTCCTTTAATTTACATGAGGGCATTGTCTTGGTTAGTCATGGCCTGGTTCTAGAATTAACCTGGTGGGCCTGGAGCCCCTGACCCTGAATACTGAATGTCACAGTGACACTTAAACCCAAGATAGAGCCACATCTACTGAAGTAAATTTAAAGCTGTTTCTGCTATATAAATTTCACTGAGTCCACTGGACGGAAGGAGTGGAGTCATCAATTAGCCAAGCTGAATTTACAACCTAATTGTACATACAACCTAATTGTCTGAGATATGGGGAAGCAAGAATTTGGCTAACTTCTCAAAACACACAGTAGCATATTCCATGTATGTCAAAAATAATTCAGACACTAGAAAGCCAAAATTTAACCAGTTGGTTAAATTTTATAAATTTTAAATAATCGGTTAATTTTTAAATAAATATTTTATGTTTTAAAACAGAAGAGAAGGCCGGGCGCAGTGGCTCAAGCCTGTAATCCCAGCACTTTGGGAGGCCGAGACGGGCGGATCACGAGGTCAGGAGATCAAGACCATCCTGGCTAACACGGTGAAACCCCGTCTCTACTAAAAACTACAAAAAACTAGCCGGGCGACGTGGCAGCGCCTGTAGTCCCAGCTACTCGGGAGGCTGAGGCAGGAGAATGGCGTGAACCCGGGAGGCGGAGCTTGCAGTGAGCTGAGATCCGGCCACAGCACTCCAGCCTGGGTGACAGAGCGAGACTCCGTCTCAAAAAGAAAAAAAAAAAAAAAGAGAAAAAATTGATTTTTGTCAGATCTTAGGGTGATGAAGGACTTTAGAATATAAAACAGAAGAAGATACTACAAAGACAGAGATTGACATATGCAGCACAAAATTAAAGCTTTTGCATCAGCCGGGTGCAGTGGCTCACGCCTATAATCCCAGCACTTTGGGAGGCTGAGGCAGGCAGATCACTTGAGGTCAGGAGTTCTAGACCAGCCTGTCCAACATGGTGAAACCCTGTCTCTATTAAAAACACAAAAATTAGCTGGGCGTGGTGGCCAGCTACTTGGGAGGTTGAGGTACAAAAATCGCTTGAACCCAGGAGGCAGAGGCTGCAGTGAGGTGAGATGGCGCTACTGCACTCCAGCCTGGGTGACAGAGTGAGACTCTGTCTCAGAAAAAAAAAAAAAAAATTGTATCAAGGAAACCTTCCATTGTAAGGTAAATGAAAAAAAAATGGAGAAAAGAAATAACACATAAGATAAATAAAGCTCTAATAAGTTTATCATATAAACATTTTTCAAAAATCAGTATGAAAATGTCCTGTTAAAGAAATAGGTGAAAGGCATAAGCAAAAAATGCACAGGAGAAGTAATGAAGGAATGTGAACAATGTATGGCCTTTCTGATTATTTACTTCATGCTCGTGGATCCAGGCTTGCTGGGGCTAAAGAGCTGGGCCTGTGAGAGGTTGTCTGGGAGCCCAGCCTGCCTCATACAATGAGGTTAGAACTGGGGGAGGGGGGAAGAAGCATTTGGAAAAGTCAAATCCAAGAGAAATGATACTGAGCAAGAATGAGAAAGTGGACAGCCAGCAAAGGAGCACAGTCAAGACCAAGTTAGAGGTTCAGGAGTCTTTCCCATTTCATTATTTCATTGAATCCTCAAACAACTGTAAGGCAGATGCTTTTATCATTCCTATTTTGCAGTGGAGGAAATAAAATCTTAGAAAGTTGAAGGGATTTGTTGATAAAGTTACATGGAGCATGTGAAAGATTCACAATTTCAACCTACTGATGTTTATGGTTTAGCACTGGTCTCCACCTTACCAAAATTATTTATATTTACAGTGTGATAGAACAAACAATTTCATGTACTATCATGACTCAGACAATTGCACTTAATTTCCTCCTGGAACTCAAGAGAATGATATTGTCATGTGGGTGGGGCCTCAGAATGCTAGGGTGGGTGTGGGGGTGTTAGGATTTACTGTGCCTTGTTGGGTCCCCGGCTTCTGTCTTGCCAACCTCACACTTGGCTCAACCCTTTTTTCCTGAGGAACAACGGTATAGACAAAAAAACTCCTCCCTGGGCAGAAGTGCTTCCATAGAGATGCTAAGCTCATTCTTTGAAGCTCCCCCTCCTTCCAGCCTTCCCTTTCAGGCCACCCGCCCCTCTTCCTCACTCTTTGCAGCTGCAGAATCACCACTACATCTCCACTCATTGTAAGTGACCAGACTAGGCAAATAGGAAGACGAATGGTTAGTCAGGGAAGTTTGGGCCACCATGATGGGAAAGGTGCAGAGGAAAACATTATGGCCAGAGTCCCTTTGAAACACGCTGACAGTTGACAGATGAGCATCCATAAAATGACAAAGGCCTCCCTGTGTAAAGCCCTTTGCCACCGGTGCTTCTCCCTGGGAAACTAACTGCCCTCAACTGTCAATGAAAATATTATTTTTTTTGGCTGGTAATTATTCTCATGCCTGTTTCTCTAGCCACTGTAGCCACAGAATAACGTGCTTTTTGTGTATGTGGGTATTCTCCATCCTGGAGGCTGCTGCATCCCCCAAGCCCCCACCCACCAATCCTCTCGATCAGAAGTGATGACTTACCTTGTCGATTAAATAATTACAACCAGGATAGTGAACTGGAGCGTGTAACTGTATAAAACCTATTTATGGCTGCCAGGAATATATATTGGGAGAATCCTAAGATTTTTTTAAATGATGTCAGTGATCCCCAAGGGGCCACGAAACAGATCTGCACATACTCACAGAGTCTTGAGCCTGCAGCAAACAATGGGGACAAAAAAGGATGCTGTATCTGTCCTCAAAGAAGTCCTGCTGATGTGACTAAGCAGTTTCTTATTCTGTTTATTTTGCCTGCCCTATTGCTTTCTGTGACAGAAAATATTAAAGAGGGAAAGGGGAGGAAAGAAGACGGAGGGGACCTGAGGGGGTCGGGATGTTGTGACAAAATGCGGCAACTCTAAAATACAGGGATCTTCTTTTCTGCAGATTCCTTTATTTTGGGATTTCTCCCAGGAATTAGAAGGAGGTATTTCCCCCTCCGGATGAAAACCTTGAATTCAGGGTCTCCCTTGATTGTTTTTTCTCTAGAGCAGTGCTATCCAATAGGATTTTCTGTGGTGATAGAAATGCTGCATATATGTGCTGTCCAATTGTTGTTCTCATGTGGCTATTGACTCTTGAAATGTGACTACAGTGACCGAGAAGCTGGACTTTAATTCATTTAAAATTGGATTTAAGTAAGCACACATGACTAGTGGCATGGGACAGTGCGACTGCAGGGCTGCCATTGTGACTACTTCACTGCAGTCCATGGAGTATTCGACCTCTGTGGGCGTAAGCCTCAGAGGAGGAACTGAAAATTAGACACACATTTCAAATACAGATTCCTCTGAGATTCAGGCCATTCCACACAAAGGTTAAGCAATGGTATGCCCTCTCAGGAACTCTAAAGTTACTCCCTCTTCCTATCCATGAGTCTTTCCTTTAGAGCTGGACTTTGGGATTTTCTACTTCAGCCTCCAGCTTGGGCTGAATTTTATTTCATGTCTTTGTTTTGAAAAAAGGTGGATGCTTTGCTTTTTTGAACTTCAAGTCCATTTCAAGCTTCAAATGAGAATTTCCTCCCTGTTAGACACCTGATCTACCAACTAGGACAGTGTTTCCTGAGCTCTGAGCCCAGAAATGCCTGCCCAGCTTTTCCCCAGCTTTTTAGCTCAGCTTCTGTCTTGGTCAGTGACACCTGCTGGCTTCCAGTTCCCTCATCTCTGATCTTCCAGTGTTTCCTTCCCAGCCCTTCCTGGCCTTGCTTTTTAGTTTTGAGCTTCCATCTGCATTTTTCTTCCTCACTCTACCATCTTTAGCTTGGCTCTTTTCATGCCCTAGAATTCCTGAGTCATGCACCCAGTAGGATCCCTTTCTTGGGTAGCTTCAAATTTCAAGTACATTTGGTATGTGAAAGAAAACTTCTTGTCACTTTCCAAATTCTTATCATTGTTTATATACAAATCTTTACAACTTTGAAGTTCCGTGACTACTTTTACATTTGCTTTCACTCTTTTTTTTTTTTTTTTCAGTCTACCGTCCCTTTCTGGCAAAATGTTGTTTATATTTCTTTATTCTACTGTTTTTGCTTGTTGTTATTTCTTTGTTTTATTGTTTCACCCCCCCATACACACATACACATGCACACACAACACACACACAGACTATAAATCACTAAGTCATAGCATAAACTCTGTAGATAGAGGCTTTTTAAAATATGTGTGTCAGTATTTAGAGATATTTGTTGATAGATAGATAGATAGACAGATAGATAGATTTTTTTTTTTTTTTTGAGATAGAATCTTGCTCTGTCACCAGGCTGGAGTGAAGTGGTGTGATCTCGGCTCACTGCAACCTCCACCTCCCTGGTTCAAGCGATTCTCCTGCCTCAGCCTCCCGAGTAGCTGGGACTACAGGCATGCACCATCACACCCAGCTAGTTTTTGTATTTTTAGTAGAGACGGGGTTTTGCCATGTTGGCCAGGATGGTCTCGATCTCTTGGCCTCGTGATCTGCTAACTTCAGTCTCCCAAAGTGCTAGGATTACAGGTAATAAAAATTACCAATATTTATGAATATATTTTATATGATCTTCCCCTTCTCCAAAATCCTCTCTTTCACCATTATTAAACAAACACAAAAAGATATACAAAAGCATACTGTAACCTTTAAAATGTCACGTTAATGTGAGTTTATGTCATTATTGCTTCAACAACACTCTTGGAGGCCCACCCTTCGGTGACTATTTCAGAATAGCGTGGTGGCTGTCTTTCCTGGAAGTTGCCTGCTGGCTGTCATGAAGTGTCCTCAACTGCAATTATCATACATAATTCTGTTCCATTCCAACTGACTGGACCCGATGTGGAGACCCGGCTTGTGCATTCTCCCTCCTAGGAATTTGATTTGGGATTGAAAGATAGGTGGTCAGTTTGAGCTCATTGTGGTGGAGGAAATGTAATTATAGGAGCCTCATAGGGAAACTCTTCTGCCTTCCAAGTAGATTGAGAATGTAAAAAAGTAACCAAAAAGCGCCTGTAATCCCAGCATTTTGGGAGACCAAGGCTGGACAGATCAAGAGGTCAAGAGATCGAGATCATCCTGGCTAACACAGTGAAAACCCATCTCTACTAAAAATATAAAACAGCTGGGAGCAAGATGGCCGAATAGGAACAGCTCCAGTCTCCAACTCCCAGCGCGAGCGACACAGAAGACCGGTGATTTCTGCATTTTCAACTGAGGTACTGGGGTCATCTCACTAGGGAGTGCCGGACAATCGGTGCTGGTCAGCTGCTGCAGCCCAACCAGCGAGAGCTGAAGCAGGGCGAGAGCTGAAGCAGGGCGAGGCATCGCCTCACCTGGGAAGCGCAAGGGGGAAGGGAATCCCTTTTCCTAGCCAGGGGAACTGAGACACACAACACCTGGAAAATTGGGTAACTCCCACCCCAATACTGCGCTTTAAGCAAACGGGCACACTAGGAGATTATACCGACACCTGGCCGGGAGGGTCCCACGGCCACGGAGCCTCCCTCATTGCTAGCACAGCAGTCTGTGATCTAACCGCAAGGCAGCAGCGAGGCTGGGGGAGGGGCGCCCGCCATTGCTGAGGCTTAAGTAGGTAAACAAAGCCGCTGGGAAGCTCGAACTGGGTGGAGCTCACAGCAGCTCAAGGAAACCTGCCTGTCTCTGTAGACTCCACCTCTGGGGACAGGGCACAGCTAAACAACAACAACAACAAAAGCAGCAGAAACCTGTGCAGATGCAAACAACTCTGTCTGACAGCTTTGAAGAGAGCAGTGGATCTCCCAACACGGAGGTTGAGATCTGAGAAGGGAAAGACTGCCTGCTCAAGTGGGTCCCTGACCCCTGAGTAGCCTAACTGGGAGACATCCCCCACTAGGGGCAGTCTGACACCCCACACCTCACAGGGTGGAGTACACCCCTGAGAGGAAGCTTCCAAAGTAAGAATCAGACAGGTACACTCACTGTTCAGCAATATTCTATCTTCTGCAACCTCTGCTGCTGATACCCAGGCAAACAGGTATCAAACAGGTATCTGGAGTGGACCTCAAGCAATCTCCAACAGACCTACAGCTGAGGGTCCTGACTATTAGAAGGAAAACTATCAAACAGGAAGAACACCTATACCAAAACCCCATCAGTACGTCACCATCATCAAAGACCAGAGGCAGATAAAACCACAAAGATGGGGAAAAAGCAGGGCAGAAAAGCTGGAAATTCAAAAAATAAGAGCGCATCTCCCCCTGCAAAGGAGCGCAGCCCATCGCCAGCAACGGCTCAAAGCTGGTCAAAGAATGACTTTGACGAGATGAGAGAAGAAGGCTTCAGTCCATCAAACTTCTCAGAGCTAAAGGAGGAATTATGCACCCAGCGCAAAGAAACTAAAAATCTTGAAAGAGTGGAAGAATTGACAGCTAGACTAATTAATGCAGAGAAGGTCATAAATGAAATGACAGAGATGAAAACCATGACACGAGAAATATGTGACAAATCCACAAGCTTCAGTAACCGACTCGATCAACTGAAAGAAAGAGTATCAGCGATTGAGGATCAAATGAATGAAATGAAGCGAGAAGAGAAACCAAAAGAAAAAAGAAGAAAAAGAAATGAACAAAGCCTGCAAGAAGTATGGGATTATGTAAAAAGACCAAATCTACGTCTGATTGGGGTGCCTGAAAGTGAGGGGGAAAATGGAAACAAGTTGGAAAACACTCTTCAGGATATCATCCAGGAGAATTTCCCCAACCTAGTAAGTCAGGCCAACATTCAAATTCAGGAAATACAGAGAACACCACAAAGATACTCCTCGAGAAGAGCAACTCCAAGACACATAATTGCCAGATTCACCAAAGTTGAAATGAAGGAAAAAATCTTAAGGGCAGCCAGAGAGAAAGGTCGGGTTACCCACAAAGGGAAGCCCATCAGACTAAGAGCAGACCTCTCGGCAGAAACTCTCCAAGCCAGAAGAGAGTGGGGGCCAATATTCAACATTCTTAAAGAAAAGAATTTTAAACCCAGAATTTCATATCCAGCCAAACTAAGTTTCATAAGTGAAGGAGAAATAAAATCCTTTACAGATAAGCAAATGCTTAGAGATTTTGTCACCACCAGGGCTGCCTTACAAGAGACCCTGAAAGAAGCACTAAACATGGAAAGGAACAACCGGTACCAGCCATTGCAAAAACATGCCAAAATGTAAAGACCATTGAGGCTAGGAAGAAACTGCATCAACTAACAAGCAAAATAACCAGTTAATATCATAATGGCAGGATCAAGTTCACACATAACAATATTAACCTTAAATGTAAATGGACTAAATGCTCCAATTAAAAGACACAGACTGGCAAACTGGATAAAGAGTCAAGACCCATCAGTCTGCTGTATTCAGGAGACCCATCTCACATGCAGAGACATACATAGGCTCAAAATAAAGGGATGGAGGAAGATCTACCAAGCAAATGGAGAACAAAAAAAAGCAGCGGTTGCAATACTAGTCTCTGATAAAACAGACTTTAAATCATCAAAGATCAAAAGAGACAAAGAAGGCCATTACATAATGGTAAAGGGATCAATTCAACAGGAAGAGCTAACTATCCTAAATATATATGCACCCAATACAGGAGCACCCAGATTCATAAAGCAAGTCCTTAGAGACTTACAAAGAGACTTAGACTCCCATACAATAATAATGGGAGACTTCAACACTCCACTGTCAACATTAGACAGATCAATGAGACAGAAAGTTAACAAGGATATCCAGGAATTGAACTCATCTCTGCACCAAGCGGACCTAATAGACATCTATAGAACTCTCCACCCCAAATCAACAGAATATACATTCTTCTCAGCACCACATTGTACTTATTCCAAAACTGACCACATAATTGGAAGTAAAGTACTCCTCAGCAAATGTACAAGATCAGAAATTATTACAAACTGTCTCTCAGACCACAGTGCAATCAAACTAGAACTCAGGACCAAGAAACTCAATCAAAACCGCTCAACTACATAGAAACTGAACAACCTGCTCCTGAATGAGTACTGGGGTACATAACGAAATGAAGGCAGAAATAAAGATGTTCTTTGAAACCAATGAGAACAAAGATACAGCATACCAGAATCTCTGGGACACATTTAAAGCAGTGTGTAGAGGGAAATTTATAGCACTAAATGCCCACAAGAGAAAGCTGGAAAGATCTAAAATGGACACTCTAACATCACAATTAAAAGAACTGGAGAAGCAAGAGCAAACACATTCAAAAGCTAGCAGAAGGCAAGAAATAACTAAGATCAGAGCAGAACTGAAGGAGATAGAGACACAAAAAACCCTCCAAAAAATCAATGAATCTAGGAGTTGGTTTTTTGAAAAGATCAACAAAATTGACAGACCGCTAGCAAGACTAATAAAGAAGAAAAGAGAGAGGAATCAAATAGATGCAATAAAAAATGATAAAGGGGATATCACCACCGACCCCACAGAAATACAAACTACCATCAGAGAATACTATAAACACCTCTACGCAAATAAACTAGAAAATCTAGAAGAAATGGATAATTTCCTGGACACTTACACTCTTCCAAGACTAAACCAGGAAGAAGTTGAATCCCTGAATAGACCAATAGCAGACTCTGAAATTGAGGCAATAATTAATAGCCTACCAACCAAAAAAAGTCCAGGACCAGATGGATTCACAGCTGAATTCTACCAGAGGTACAAGGAGGAGCTGGTACCATTCCTTCTGAAACTATTCCAATCAATAGAAAAGGAGGGAATCCTCCTGAACTCATTTTATGAGGCCAACATCATCCTGATACCAAAGCCTGGCAAAGACACAACAAAAAAAGAAAATTTTAGACCAATATCCCTGATGAACATCGATGCAAAAATCCTCAATAATATACTGGCAAACTGGATTCAGCAGCACATCAAAAAGCTTATCCATCATGATCAAGTGGGCTTCATCCCTGGGATGCAAGGCTGGTTCAACATTTGCAAATCAATAAACGTAATCCAGCATATAAACAGAACCAAAGACGAGAACCACATGATTATCTCAATAGATGCAGAAAAGGCTTTTGACAAAATTCAACAGCCTTCATGCTAAAAATGCTCAATAAATTCGGTATTGATGGAACGTACCTCAAAATAATAAGAGCTATTTATGACAAACCAACAGCCAATATCATACTGAATGGTGAAAAACTGGAAAAATTCCCTTTGAAAACTGGCACAAGACAGGGATGCCCTGTCTCACCACTCCTATTCAACATAGTGTTGGAAGTTTTGGCTAGGGCAATCAGGCAAGAGAAAGAAATCAAGGGTATCCAGTTAGGAAAAGAAGAAGTCAAATTGTCCCTGTTTGCAGATGACATGATTGTATATTTAGAAAACCCCATTGTCTCAGCCCAAAATCTCCTTAAGCTGATAAGCAACTTCAGCAAAGTCTCAGGATATAAAATTAATGTGCAAAAATCACAAGCATTCTTATACACCAGTAACAGACAAACAGAGAGCCAAATCAGGAATGAACTTCCATTCACAATTGCTTCAGAGAGAATAAAATACCTAGGAATCCAACTTACAAGGGATGTAAAGGACCTCTTCAAGGAGAATTACAAACCACTGCTCAGTGAAATAAAAGAGGACACAAACAAATGGAAGAACATAACATGCTCATGGATAAGAAGAATCAATATTGTGAAAATGGCCATAGTGCCCAAGGTCATTTATAGATTCAATGCCATCCCCATCAAGCTACCAATGAGTTTCTTCACAGAATTGGAAAAAACTGCTTTAAAGTTCATATGCAACCAAAAAAGAGCCCGCATTGCCAAGACAATCGTAAGTCAAAAGAACAAAGCTGGAGGCATCACGCTACCTGACTTCAAACTATACAACAAGGCTACAGTCACCAAAACAGCATGGTACTGGTACCAAAACAGAGATATAGACCAATGGAACAGAACAGAGTTCTCAGAAATAATACCACACATCTATAGCCATCTGATCTTTGACAAACCTGACAAAAACAAGAAATGGGGAAAGGATTCCCTATTTAATAAATGGTGCTGGGAAAATTGGCTAGCCATAAGTAGAAAGCTGAAACTGGATCCTTTCCTTACTCCTTATATGAAAATTAATTCAAGATGGATTAGAGACTTAAGTGTTAGACCTAATACCATAAAAACCCTAGAAGAAAACCTAGGTACTACCATTCAGGACATAGGCGTGGGCAAGGACTTCATGTCTAAAACACCAAAAGCAATGGCAACAAAAGCCAAAATTGACAAATGGGATCTAATTAAGCTAAAGAGCTTCTGCACAGCAAAAGAAACCACCATCAGAGTGAACAGGCAACCTACAGAATGGGAGAAAATTTTTGCAATCTACTCATCTGACAAAGGGCGAATATCCAGAACCTACAAAGAACTCAAACAAATTTACAAGAAAAAAACAAACAACCCCATCAAAAAGTGGGCAAAGGATATGAACAGACATTTCTCAAAAGAAGACATTCATACAGCCAACAGACACATGAAAAAATGCTTATCATCACTGGCCATCAGAGAAATGCAAATCAAAACCACAATGAGATACCATCTCACACCAGTTAGAATGGCAGTCATTAAAAAGTCAGGAAACAACAGGTGCTGGAGAGGATGTGGAGAAATAGGAACACTTTTACACTGTTGGTGGGATTGTAAACTAGTTCAACCATTATGGAAAACAGTATGGCAATTCCTCAAGGATCTAGAACTAGATGTACCATATGACCCAGCCATCCCACTACTGGGTATATGTCCAAAGGATTATAAATCATGCTGCTATAAAGACACATGCACACGTATGTTTATTGTGGCACTATTCACAATAGCAAAGACTTGGAATCAACCCAAATGTCCATCTGTGACAGACTGGATTAAGAAAATGTGGGCCGGGCGCGGTGGCTCAAGCCTGTAATCCCAGCACTTTGGGAGGCCGAGACGGGCGGATCACGAGGTCAGGAGATCGAGACCATCCTGGCTAACACGGTGAAACCCCGTCTGTACTAAAAATACAAAAACTAGCCGGGCGAGGTGGCGGGCGCCTGTAGTCCCAGCTACTCGGGAGGCTGAGGCAGGAGAATGGCGTGAACCCGGGAGGCGGAGCTTGCAGTGAGCTGAGATCTGGCCACTGCACTCCAGTCCGGGCGACAGAGCGAGACTCCGCCTCAAAAAAAAAAAAAAAAAAAAAGAAAATGTGGCACATATACACCATAGAATACTATGCAGCCATAAAAAAGGATGAGTTTGTGTCCTTTGTAGGGACATGGATGCAGCTGGAAACCATCATTCTTAGCAAACTATCACAAGAACAGAAAACCAAACACCGCATGTTCTCACTCATAGGTGGGAACTGAACAATGAGATCACTTGGACTCGGGAAGGGGAACATCACACACTGGGGCCTATCATGGGGAGGGGGGAGGGGGGAGGGATTGCATTGGGAGTTATACCTGATATAAATGATGAATTGATGGGTGCTGACGAGTTGATGGGTGCAGCACACCAACATGGCACAAGTATACATATGTAACAAACCTGCACGTTATGCACATGTACCCTAGAACTTAAAGTATAATAAAAAAGAAATACAAAACATTAGCCAGGTGTGGTTGCAGGCACCTGTAATCCTAGCTACTCGGGAGGCTGAGGAAGGAGAATCGCTTGAACCCAGGAAATGGAGGTTGCAGTGAGCCGAAATTGTGCCACTGCACTCCAGCCTGGGCAACAGAGTGAGACTTCATCTCAAAAAAAAAAAAAGAAAAAGAAAAAGAAAAAGAAAAAAACACAACAGCAGCAACAACAACAACAAAAATAGAGAAAAACTCAAACTAAAACAAGCATAAACAAGCATAAAAAGTGAAAATATAAAAATGTATATAGTATAACATACCATAATGTAGTTAACTCCATGCTGTTCTTGGTCTAGTCAGCCATTGTATGAAGCCATGCTCTTCATCACAAGGATAAAGAGGATCAATCAAAATCCATTATTACCTCTGGAAACACAACACACTGTATGTTCCATTGATGGTTCAAGGCTTGTGACTACCAGAGAGAACACAAGTTGTAAGTGGTCATGGCGATGGCCTTGTGAGCCACTTGTATAGTTTGCTGTTTCTGTAATGTCAGGGCCTAGGGAACCCTAAGGGGCATCTCCATGAAATCGATTGACAGGTTTCCTCTTGTCAGGCATTGTTACTCTCATACCTGGCAAAAAAATTACATGAATTCCAAGCAAGTCATCTTCAGCAAATGTTTATTTGGAATGTAGGTACATAGCTCCTACAGTGACTGCCTCATTTCCCATCAAATCAGTAGGTATCCCCTCAGGCAACACATGCTACTAGTGTGCATGGTATTGTATGTGTGTGGTGGGTGCATGTGAAGTGAGGGAAGGAAGGAATGCGTCTCAGAGGCCTACAAGAGGTAATGCTTGTGATGACAGTGTTCTCATTTTCTCAACCACTATGACTGTATCTTTGATGTCTCTGGCTTGAAGTGACATCTCATGATATTCCCAATAATAATAATTATCCATTGATTTCTGTTTTCATATTTAGGCTGAAAAATATTACATTCTCTTATACATATTTTCACGTAGTCTGAGCCCAAGGTTTCTGCTTCTTTGTCTAATTTGGGCTATACACATGCATACCAATGAGATTTTTTCTCTGTTGCTACTCATGAAAAAGACTTATTCCTCTTCTAAGACTGAATTCCAATGAAGAGAAATGGAAGAGCAGAAACAGACACTTATCCTTCCCTAATGTAAATCACGCTTCAAAGCCTAATTTATCTCATGTAAGAGACATCCACTTATGCTTTAGAGAAAGGAGCCAAGAGAAGTCTACCTGTCTTTGAGAGGATAACCATCACTCAGACAGGTTGGATGTTGTGAATGGAGCTTCAGAGAAGAAATCATAGAACTTGGGTTTGGTCCTGATGCAATTACCCATGAGTCCTAATCATACCACATGAGGCAGTTTCCTCATCAATTAATTTTTTTAATGGAGATAACAATACCCATCTTATATTTCTCAGAGTAGTATAAAGGCCAAATAAGATAAGGTATGAAAGCACTTAGAAATAATAAAACATGGCAACAATGTAAGATAAGCATGTGATGACAAGCATGGTTTTAGATGATGGTAGACCAGACCAATGCAATGTATGTATAATTTATGTGTGTGTGAATCTTCTTTGAGTCCAATTTTTTTAACCTTTTATTTAAATGTTGATCTCACATCTCCTTTCATAAAACACATTTTCGGTCATTTTATCTTTACAGAAAGAGAATATTTCATCACAAATTCAAGATAAAAAGAAATTGTAGCTAAAGGTCTATAGGGGTATAAATCTAAATGAGTCCATTAACAAGAACTAAAAAGTCAGTCCATCACAAATGAAAAAGGCAAGTAAACATCACGTTTAATGAAATCTAGTTAAGGAAATAAATTACTCTTTATTTCTGTTTTCCCCAGTGCCAGTGTTTCATGCCTAGGTTTGTGAAACCAAGTGTTTGGAGATAAAGTTAATTCTAAATGTAGTTTCTCAACTATTTAAATAGCAAGTCTTTCTCATGTTTACTTAAACGCACACAGAGCTGCATGGAGTCCAAACACTGAACACTTTATATACTGACACTATGTAGTATCAGTGCAAATGAGAATCTATGTGATAAGAAACATCATACTTATACCCCATTCTTTCCTGTTCCAAATGGAATTTTTAGAGACAAAAATCCTTGAAGTGAATAATTCAAAAATTGAGATTTTAAACATCATAACGAAAAGCAAAGTTGACAAGCAGCTTCATATGCAATGTTGTATGGTAGAGATTCTTCGTTAGACCATGAGGCAGTCAATTAATGATTCCCACTTTCTATAAACTGTTTAACAAACATTCCACAAGCATTTATGGAATGTTTATTACATATCAGTTGATATTTTAGGCGTTTAGACTATATATGTAAACAAAAGAAAATATATTCAAAATTAGAAAGCAATAAATTGTTATTTAATGAAATTTATGTTAAACATAGTTTTTGGCTTATCTAAGTTGTTAAAATAGATAACAATAATTTCCTTAATCTATAAAAATAACAGTTATCATTTATAAACCAATGTCCCATTTCAATGTATCAACAGGAAAAATATTTTTTTCTTTCTGAATTACTTTGACCTTGTAAAACACACATAGTAATAATACCATATTAACAAAAGAGATTTAGTTCAATAACATCCCACCCTCCCTCCTTGCACATTGTGAGGTACGGTATTAGTAGTTGAAGGTGAAAAATTAATAGGCATAATTTTGTGTATTTTGTTTCTCCTTCTAAGAAAATTAAAGGTGTAAATAAAATTGGAGACCAGGGTTGTGCATGGCACAAATTAACATTCTTGTGAGCATTTCTCCAGCAGTCTTGGCAGCAGAGGAGTATGGTAGAAAGAGCACTGGATTAAGAGACAGAGTCATGGGTTCTACTTCTTGCCTTGATGCAAATTTGCATTATGAGTGCATTACATTCTCTACATTTAAGTTTCTGCATCTGCAAAATGAGAACTGGATCATATTGATGTAAAAAGTCACTTTTAGATATGAAATTCTCTAATCCTCAATGGTAAAAAAATATATAAGACATAGGTCAATATGCAATTTTGGATGTGAAGAAAAAATGTAAACAAATATGCTACTAAATACTAGTCTGAAAAATAAATGAAACAAAAGCAAATTTTTAACTACATATAGATTAAAACTGTAAAAACAATGAGTTACATTTAATTGCCAAGACCACCGTAGCCTGTGGAAAGAAATAAAGATGTGAATACTAATACAAAGTTAAACAGCAGCCTTTGCATTCCCCCCTGCAAGAACTAATGAGATGTCCCATACTCCAGTTTTTCTCTCCTCCTGCAACAGCGCCCAAATTAAAGTTTTTCTTTTATCCTTACATGTGCTGCTCTGTGCCCCAAGGCCAGACTGCCTATGACAGTGTGTGATGCCTGTGTCTACATCAATGGCAACCACATTCACCACCTACATACTCACCTGGTCCAACCATGCTTAGCCAATGCTTATTTCCAGATCCACCACATGGACAAATTTTACCATTTTGGTGGCCCCCAGTGATGTCCTCATGGAGGTGACAGAGGGCTTCCCCAAACAAAGGCTTTTATTCCTGGCCTTACTTCTTTCATTTTCTTACAGGTCTCTCAATTAATTTAAATCCTTCATTCAATAAATTTTTAATTAATTGTATATTATATGGAAAACACTGTCTAGAAAACCAGGAACACAAAGGTATTCATAGTAGACAATGTGGTGGGGAAGATAGGCATAGAACATGTGATTACAAGTACTTGTTAAAATAGAATTTCTAAGGCTCTGTAAGAAGCATGGTGAATTTCCCCCAGGCTAGTTTGGAAGTCATTTGAGTGGCATCAGTCAATTATGAAATTGCAAGTATCTTCCCAGGGGCAAACTCAAGCTTTCATACACACGGGTCAACCCTGTTCCAACTCCCTAAAAAGCTTTCTGCCAGTCTAGGAACTATTTTTATCCCTTTTGCTCAAGGGTCTTAATATTAATTAACTAGTATTAATTAATTCTGGGGCCAGATTGTCAGTTCCCAAGTTGTCCCTACCATACCAACTTCCTTCCATGCCAGGATTCCTACCACAGAGGACATGGACTATTGGCTTCCAGCCTCAATTCTAACATTTACTGGCTGGGTGATCTTAGGTAAGTTATTCAACCTTTCTGAGCCTCAGTTTCTTCATCTGTCCAACGGGGAACTTATAAAGTTATTGTAAGGGTTAAATTGTGATATCTATGCTTCACACATACCTTGTTCATGACAGGCACTCAAAAGTGTTAGCTCTTGCTGTCTCTCTACTCTCTGAAACATTTTTCAGTGTGTATGCATTTTGACAAGGACTGAATGAAAATGGGAGAAATTTGAATCGTGGGTTATGGTGATAAGAGTTGTCATCTTTAATGACATTTTAACATTTGCTGCTATACTTTTATTATATCAAAACTTTTCTTTTTACTAGGTAAAACCTGTTTATGGTAGAAAATGTAGAAGTCCAATAAGTAAAAAGAAAAAATAATATCACTCATAATCTCATAACTTAGAGATATCTACTGCCAAAAATAAATGATGAAACCCTGGGTTAAAATCGTGGTAAATTATTGGAAAACATCAGTTGCATATTTATAAAACAGGAAACAGCTATTGATGAAGGGCTGACTTAAAAGGGGGTAAGAAGGGACTGATATGCTCGGGTAGGTTTTTGGCTACCCATTTATGGCTGCTAGAGGGTCTTGATGACTCTGTCTCTATCCATGTAGATAACTAGGCTAAGGGAGCCCAAGTCTAAGGAATCATCATCACAAAAAAGTCTGGCTCATTTAGTGCAAGACCTGGCCTCTGGCTCTCTTTCCTGGGAAAACAGGGATCGTCTTTGAAGACTACTTCCAATTTGTCCTATAAAATATTTAATCAGGCTGGTCTTTAGAGCCAGCCTTGCAGTGAGCCCTCAGTCATCCTCTGCCCCTTCTTACTCCACATTTCTGCCTTAGTGCCCGTTGATCCCTCCTGCTGTTTTACAAAATAGGAGATTTTCATGCCACACACAGCCAGTCTTGTTCATGCAACCTCCAGCCTTCTTAGGCCTCATCAGCCTTATTTTTCCTTGTAGTTATCACAATCTTAAATACTAAGATATTGCACTTATTCATATTTTTGGTTTTCTCCCACCTTTACAGTGAGTGCTCCAAATATGGAGGGACTTTCATTTAATTTATTCTGTGATGTATCTCCAGCACATGGAGCATAGAAGTGCTAAATAAATATTTGGTGAATGAAAATTTAAAAAATAACTAAAGCATAATCTTTTGCTATGGTTTTAATGTTTGTGTCCCCTCCAAAATTCTTCCTGAAAGGTAGTCCCCAATGCAGTATTAAGAGGTGAGTTCTTTAGGAGGTGTTTAGGCCATGAGGGCTCTGCACGCAAGGATGGGATTGGTGCCTTATACAAGAGCCGGAGGGAACTAGCGAGACTCTTTTGTTCTTCTTTTCCCTGTGCCCTTTTACCATCTAGGGTCGTCATGTCCATCCCCTGAAGAGGAGGCAGCGTTCAAAGCACCATCTTAGAAGTAGAAAGCAACCCTCACCAGATATTTAACTGCTGGCATGTTGGTCTTGGACTTCAACTTCCATAACTTTGAAAATAAATTGATGCTATTTGTAAATCACCCAGTCTGTGATATTTTGTTACATACAGCAAAAGAAATGGACTAAGACATCTCCCAGTGTATAAGTATAAAAGGTCATTTCAGATCATCCACTGTTTAGATGATGGGAAATGTTAAGGATAGCCCACTGGGCATGAAATGGTAGAGGGCGGATATGTGAAAAGGAAGATCCAGCGCTGTCTAGAGACATGGAATACACACGTCACATACTCCACAGCACGGCTAGGTTATAGCAGGTTTATTTTCACCCGGTTGAGTATGAATAAAATTCTTTACCAATTCTACAAAATAAAAAAACAAATGGGTAAGGCCAGAATATTAGCCTGCTAGGGCTGCCATAATAAAAATAATACAGACCAGATGACTTAGGCAACAGAAAGGTACTTTCTCACATGTCCTGGAGACTGGAAGTCCAGGATCGAGGTGTTGGCAAGTTTGGCTTCCTCCGAGGCCTGTTTTTAGAGACTTATAGATAGTGTCCTCTTGCTTCCTCCTCATGTGGTCTTTTCTCTGTACTGTTTATCCCTGGTTTCTCTTTGTATGTCCTAATCTCCTTTTTTAATAGAAATACCAGTCAAATTGGATTAAGACTCACCCTAAAAAACTCCAAAAACAAACCAAAAAATCCCTTATTTTAACTTAATTAACTCTTTAAAGACCCTAACAGCAAATACAGCCATAGTCTGAGGTATTGAGGGTTACGGCTTTAACAGATGAAACTTGGAAAGACCCACCGCAGTTCATAACATCCAGTTGGCTAATTTTTGTTGACTAAAGCACTCTGCATAACATGAATATAAAGTTATTTTAGTGAGCTTTTTTTAACCTTAGAGAGAGTTGTATAATTTTGTTCCCAAAAGGCTCTTTCACAGAGGAATCATTTTTGAGTATTTACTGACTTGTAGTGACTCATGATCTGAATAAATAAAATGTATCTCCAAAAGTGTCAGTTTCTCTAAATATTTTGCAAATTTGATTGAAAATACCATGATAAAGATTCAATGATGTCAGAAATGTTAGAAACCATTGGTTATTACAGGCATGTAAGAATATTGTCATGTGTAACTAGGTAACTCTGAAAGTTTTTGAGACAAGGGCATATACAAAGATTTTATATAAAGATGATTAGAGGTCTTTCTACTAGATCTAATTTCATTTCTTCAAAAATAGAAAGTAGAAATTAGGTAAGAGTATTTAAATCAAATAAGTAGCATAGAGTGAAACTCTCAAAGATAAGATACATAGGGGCTTTGCAACCAAGGATGACAGGTAGAAGAATACTACATGTGTGGGCTAGAAGGAAATCATTTAGTCATTTATTTTAGCTATGAGGAAATGAATTCTTGTAAAGGCAAATTATCTTCTCCAAGAGACAGAATATAAATAGAACCCACACCTACTCACTCTGGTTACCATTCTACACTCACTCTGGTGAGTATATGTGAAATCTAAGGTGAATGACTTGGACTACCCAAAGGCCTTTCTAATCTTGGAAGAATAAAGTTCGCAGAATATTACAAAGAATAAGTTCCATCAACAAAATCTAGGTAGAAAATTATAGAGCCTAATTGAAATAGTAGAATCCAGATTCAGGAGACATTGGAATACCATTTACTCTCTATGTGATCTTAGGCAAGACTCTTAACTTCATTAAACCTAATTGTGTCATCTACACACTGGGAATAACAATAATTCTTGCCCTATAAGCTTCATTGGGCTATTGATGAAGAAAAAAGATGAAGGACTTACAACTCCTGGTAAATATTAAAGTGGTATTCAAACACTGTGTGTGATAATCATTGTTATATGCCAAGAATAAGTATGCCAATGAGATCTATCTTTTAAGCAGAGAGTTGACTTGAAAATGTAATCTGGGCTAAATATACTAAGAATGAAAATGTCAGTTTTCTTTACTTTTCTTTAAAAAAATAGTACCAGCTGCATAAACCATCTCAGAGCTCAAGTTTAAAGAACACCTTTGCCATTTTAATTAAAGTATAGCTGGTGGCCTATAATGACAGTTACATCTGAGAGGAGGGGCTTCTCAAACTAATCCCTAATGTAGAAACTTAGATTAAAGACCTCACAGTGTATAGAAAGACCAGTTCCATGGTCCAGAAGATTTGGAACTCAGATAATATTCATTATGCAGTAGGTCCTAAAGATATGAATGAATTTGGGTCAAACTCAAGATAAAAAGAAAGCCTACCACAGGAGGATCTCATTGAAACTGATTCTTCCAAACTAAAAGAAAACCACTGAAAATTTAAGACTTTTAAGGAAGTTTAGTATCCCTGAAAAGGAATAGCCAGAAATGAGCATAGTAAGAAATAGTCACATGGACCCCAGACCTGGAAGATTTTAGGTTTCAAGAAAGTACAGCTTGGAGAAATAAGAGTCTAGTGCATGAGGATAATTAAGAGGATATATTAAAATCCAAGAGAAGGAAGAAAGTCTGAAGAAATTTCAATGATAATGTCATTGAGGTCCAGTAGATTCTTTCCATGAAACAGCAAGAGTCCATACTGAGACGTGGGCAGAGTGAGTATTCAAGAGACAGGGCAGATGGGGAGGGGAGGGATAAAGCAAAGAGGGAGAGAAAGAGAGAAAGGAAGAAGAGAATAAGAAGATAAGAGGGAGAGGAGGGAGAAAAAAAAAGGGGAGTTAGAGAGGAGATCAAAAGGAATGAGAGAATGAGCAGATGAAAACTAAGAATGTCCTATACTGGAAAGAAGAAAGAAGAGAATAAGGCTCCCTCCCTTGACACACACACATACACTCCTTACTGCCAGAGGCAGGTAGACCCGGAATCTAATGAAGTTTAAGCTTTAGGACACCTCACTTACTCAAATCCCCTTTCAAACCCAAAGAAAAGGCCTGAGGTCTACACTCTCACAGTCGTATGATTTGTTAAATTTGCACTCCTGAGACCTCTTAACCACAGTCAATCAAGACCACTGGCTCTTTCTATTCCCTCTTCCTCTCCAGCCAATATCACTGAAAGGACCATACACATTTTGGGATCAAACTAAGAGGAAGATAAGTTAGCAATACTTTTGGTGTGGATTCAATGGGGTCCATAGTCACAGAAACATTAGGAGCAGGGTCAAATTTCACATTGCCATGTGGATATGTCCCATGGTGTCAGCACAAGAAAGGTATGGCTGTGGGAGGAGAAATGATGTTTAATATAAACAAAGCTAGAAGCTAGCTTTGGAGAAATTCTTCCAAATATTATGGCTCATACATGAAAGAACTTTGATAGAGATTTCCCCAAATTTGACATTCCTAAAGGTTTACATGATATAACTAATAACAAGTTATGAGGTTGCAGAAACTATTGTAAATACCAACAAATTAAAAACTCTCTGATGATTCCAAAGGATAAATGAAAGTATTTTTCTATTCTTTTGTATAAATATTACTAGGACAGATAAAATACAGCATACTTGATTAAATTCGAATTTTGGGTAAACAGTAAATACATTTTTAAATTAATTCATTAATTTTTATTGGATATTATATGTTATAATTATATCTATTTATAGAGTACAAACTGATGCTATGATACATGTATACAATGTGAAATGATTGAACAAGCTAACCAACATATCCATCACCTCAAATACCTATTATTTATTCCTATTGTCCAACTGAAACATTGCACCCTTTAACCGACATTTCCCTGTTCCTCTCACACTCCAGTGTCTGGTAACCATTGTCCTGCTCTCTGCTTCTATGTGTTCAATATTTTTAACTTTCGTATATAAGAAAACTTGCACTATAACAAATCTTTAGTGTAGTATTTTCAAATATTGTATAGGATGTATACTAAAAAATTATTCATTGTTGATCTAAAATTCAAATTGGACTGAACATCTGTATTTTTATTTGCTAAATCTGGCATCTCTATATATTTCAAAATCATTAGTGTGTGAAAAGATGATCAATGATTCTGTAGCCAGAAAAATACAGGAAAGAAAGTATTAGAGAGGTTTTTCTGATAATTAACAAAGCAAGCATTATTATTTTTCCAGGTTGTGTGATATTTATAGTATTTTGTAGCTTTGTCCTATAATAAATATTCATATTTATATTGAAATTTATCATTTTTTTCCTAAGGAGACCCACAAACCGTATCTGTCCCTGCCCCCTACCCTGCCTCTAATGGATACAAAAATCTATCATGACTCCCAGGAATAGAATGGAAAGGACAGCCAAAAAGGAATAATGAGCTAATGCTGGCCAAATACATTAAAGGGAGTAAGAAGGTATTTTACAACTATCAGCGAAAAGAAATATTTGAGCATATGTAGAGCCATTAACAAATAAAGAAAGAAGTGAAATTAATAATGACTCTAAAACAGCTGAGATAATGAACTCCTTTTTCAACTTTGTCTTTGGCAAGATAAATAAGGAAATGGAATTTGCAGAATTAGGAAGTAATGAAGACCTTATGAAAATAGCTATTAATATATGGTAGGTAAAACATGCTTAGAAAATCAGAATAAATCAGGGTGACTGGGAAATATGTCTCCTGGGGTACAGAGGGGAGCACATAACGAAGCTGCTAAAATACAGACCATTGTTGTCAACAATTGTGAAGGCTAAGAGAGGAAATTGAAAACAAACAGAAGGAAATGGAAAGAAAGTGGAAAATATAAAAAATTGTTCCCAAATTCAAAATGTACATTTGAATTATTTAGTAACTCAAAGGAAATAGAACACTTATTAAGGAAATTCCATTAAAAAAGTATTAAACTTCATCAGATTACAAGATTGGACAAGATCCAATAATTTATATGTACAGTAAGGAGGATGTCAGATAAAAAGGACATACAGTAACAGAATAAGTACATATAGTATTCTAAATCATGAACCTTTTATACTCAAAATTATTTTTAATTGGCTGGATAAGGAATATAGTTATTTAATTAAAGTCAACTGGAGTCATGTATAACAATGCTAAAATGTAATGCTGAATAAAAAATAGTGGACTACCACAGAAGTTGATTGGGTATGAGCTATTCTAATTGCCAGAGTCATAAACTTTCTTACAGAGATTCCCAAAAGGGAAATAAACATGAACTATAATTGATAACTGTTTCTCACTAGAAAGGTATTTCAGCATAGGCCTCATGAAGTCAAGGAGTCATAGAACTGGAAGGTACTTAATATAAGACAGGCAAAATATTTTTTCATAAGGCAACAAATAAAATCTACAGAACTACCAGTCAATGGAGACCTGGTACGGTCTGGTTTATTCATTTTGTAGATGGCAAAGTTAAGGCCCAGAGAAACTAAACAACTTGCCCAAGGTCACTAGAGACAAAGCTACGACTGGAAATCAGATCTCTTTGATTTTCTTTTCGATGATCATTCCTTCACATTTTGTTGTAAGCTTCGTAAGGGTAGAAACCAAATTTGTTTTAAATCACTGTTCCCCCTGTGCCAGACACACACATACTTAATATGTGCTAAATGACTTCATGAAGCATGTGCATAATTCTACTGCTATTTTTCTCTACTTTTAATTAATAACACATTCCTCCTCATCTTCTCCGTTGGTTTCTAATGTCCTGTGAGCAAGGGGTCTTGAGACAGCTACCATTGAGGGGCCACAAGCAAATAACCACTTAATTCATTGTTTTAAATGATGCTAAGACCACTATAAGTAACAGTGGCACTAAAGCCCACACAAAGACATTAGAGTTAGCTCAAAATTTTTGTACTTAAAGATTTGTAGAGTCATTTGTGACAACTCTTTCAGGAATGTGTGGGTTTATATGAATTCTGAGGGAAATGATCTGTAGAGAATTGAGATCACATATGTGAAGAATCTACTATAAGCTTCATATACTCTACAGCAAAATAGGGAATGTTCAACAAATGTTTATTTCCTCTCTAATCTTTGAAACAGCACAACTTCAGCTGCAATCACTTATGCATCATGGAGACAACCCGGAATGCCAGTAGAAGCTATTGTTAATGAAGGACTTTTTAGAAAAGATGTTTGAGAAGGGCCAAGAAGTCTCAGTGAATTAAATGGTTTCAATTTACAGCCTTCCAACTACATTAAGACTTGATTCAATTGTCAACTAACCTTGCAACATTAGTGAAGGTGCCTTTTGTACCTGTAAATGAAATTACCCTCTGTTTAGTGAAGACTCCAGAATTTCTACAGAGAAAGGGCTTATGAGAAGCAATCTGTTTGCAGATGCCACGAGAATTACATAGCACATGTGCTGTTGAATTTAGATTGTGTATTTATTTATGGTAACTGGAGGATTTATTTATGGTTACTGCTCTTGGAGATTATCAACACTCTAATATCCATCTCTCCCAAAGCCATATATTGGGTTCTAATGGCTTATGCCCCTAAAAATAATAAAGAGCTTAATCTTGGACACCTTGATGTGATGTAGGGAGGCCTTCATCACACTAGCCTGAAAAAGGTCTCTCTTCACTGTGAATAACAAATCATTTGTTTCTGGGAAAAACCACACATAAAGAGTGACAGCAGAAAAAATGGAACTGATTCCCTACTGTACCACCAGGCTGGGATACAGCCTTAAAAATGATCTCTCAAATCTAAAATGGCTAAGTAGGAATCTCAATCTAGAAGTAGGAGAGACCAAAACAACACTTATCTAATGTAGCCCTAAGTGCTGCTAGTCCTCAGAGGCCAGCTCTCACCATGGTTAAATACGTTCGGAAGAGAGTTATATTTTTAAATGTTGGATTTGAAGGCCTATTGTGATTTTTTTTGACATCAAGATTTTAAGGTTCTTGACTGCAGATAGACACAAGGTGATGTTCCTCATCTATCATTTGGATGCAGGCAAACAGCTAAATTCATGTTTAAATACTCATATGTTACTCAAATATATTAATTTTACTTGACTCTTTTTTCCCCAAAATTATTTTGGCACATATGTCCCTCTTGAATACCCAATCTTTCTACTTTTGGAAAACCAGAACCGGGTCACTTTGCATTAATCCTCAGCATTGTATTAAGAAAGAGCCTTTCTAGGAAGACAGATGGGAGGAGTGTATTCTTAGCTGACTTAGAAACTAATTATAGAAAAATTCAGAGACAGAGTTCTTAGGGACTCAGTGAGAACAAAGCTGAGTTCAGACATGTTTCTGAAAAAGCATATGCATAAATTCCATTTTGTCTTAAAGAAAATTCAGTCTTCTTTTCACTCAGTGTCTGTAACTCAGATTTAAAATTCATCTTCTTTCAGTAGAGCATTGTTTCAATACATCCTTTTTTGATAACTCAAACAAGCAAAAAAGTCTCGTTACTCAATAAAAGAGACAAAATGGTGGTGGGGTTTTTGCTGTGACTTTTTAAAAATAATATAGTTTAGAAAATCTCCCCAAACAATGCCAATTTGAAGGTTCAGCATTTATTAAGCTCCAAATACACGTAAGTGTTATGCTGAGCAAAGTAATTACAAAGATATACATGTTTTTGGATAAATCTAAAGACTAATAATCAAAAAAAGATAGGGGCACATTAACAGTAACTATGACTCAAGCAACTATAACCAGAAATGACTGTGAATTCTATATAAGTCAATAGATAAGGATCATGAGAATATCTATAAAATCTTAGGTTTTATCAAAAGTACTGAAAATTTTTAGTACAATGAAGGGCATAGTTTTGCTCTATTTGATGGTGGTTAAATCATATCTGTATTATTGGAGTGAGCTCTGATATCACATATTAAGAGGGCTGTAGACAAGCTGGAATACCTTGAAATAAAAATAAAAGGAGAAAACTAACTGAACATGTCCTGAAAAGCAGCTTCAAGAACTGAGGATGGTTAGTCCTGGGAAGAGGGGATAAAGTGGCACAAGCCAGTTATCTTTAAAGAGCTAAACAGCTGTTGTGTAAAGAGGGACTAGATTCCACCAAGCAAATCCAGTATCGGTAAATGGAAGTTAAATCGGAGAGCTCTGGAGAATATAAGAATTTTCCAGCAACTGAAGCTGTCTTTAATCGGAATGTGCTGCCTCTGGAAAGTGTGAACTGCTTGCTTGGAGAATCGCTAAAGGAAAGGCTGCAAGATTACTCATGGAGGTTGTTGAAGAGGTGGTTCACACAACAATGAGGCTTCGGCTAAGCAGCTCCTTTGAGGTCTCTGAGATTCTAAGTGTTATATTAGAGGAGTGAAAACAGGCAGTGGAAGAATGGAGCATGAAAATGAATGCTGACTGTAATGGTCTGAGAGGCCCTGTACAAGATGTAAGACTTGAACTGATATTTGAACAGCAGCAAGGATCTCAGGACACAGTGTCGAAGAGAGAGTGCATTGCAAATTAAAGACACAGCAAAAATTGTAAGTAGATGTTATCTTTGGAAAGTGACAATATGATCCATAGAAACAGTATGGGCTTTGGAGTTGGATCAACCTGCATTTAAGTCCTGGCTAACTTTATTCCTGTAACTGCATCTTCACCTGTGATTTCGGCTAAGAAATCATACTTTTCCCAGCACCCTATCCTCTTCTTAACTCCAAACCAGTTCAAGGGACATACCCATGGGTCTCATAAATTTCTTAAACTCAAGGAGTCTCCAACCAAAGTGTCTCTTTTTCATTTAAAATCTGCTCCTCTTTTTATATTATCTATCTTAGCCAAATCATTACTGAGTACCCAGTTGTCTGGCCAAAATGTGGGAGTCAGCTTAGATTCATTCTTTTCCACTACTGACCATATCCACTGCCAATTCCTACATCCTGGCCACTCTACTCCTTAATAGATTTAGGTGTTTCCTCCTCCAGGGCTACTACCATTGCTTTGGTCTGTTGTTTACCTACACTCCTAAGTGATCTGTCATACTCATCGCCAATCTTACCTCATACATTTGCTGCTTAATGTGTTCAACAAATTCTTATTATCTCTATCATAAAATTCAAGTTACTTAGTGTAGCACATGAGGCCCTTCATAGTCAAATTCCTGTCATTATTCAACACAACTCTATTCTACTCTCAAATCCAGCCCTAGTGAACTTCTTCCAGCTACCCCATTTCTTCAGGTGTCCAGTCTTTTCGTTATGGAAATTCTTGGGCTTTGAAGACTTTTTTCCAGTTATCCTCTTGATTTACCCCTTTGTGAAGGTTCAGCTCTGGTATCATTGCCCCAGAAGCCTTCCCTGAACACATTTTTTTCTTTCCCCCACCACTTTGTCACTTTGTTATGTGTGCCCCACAGCACTCTGTGCACATCTTTACCGTAGCATTAACCACACTCTTCTGGTTGCTTCCTCTTTCATCTTACACTGGTTGGTGAGCTCCTTGAGGGCAAGAATTGAATCTTCTACCACTGTAACCCTGGCACCTCATAGATACAAAGTAGGTACTTGTGGAATAAGTACCTACTTTTTGTTTTGTTACTATGTATACAAGCTTGAACTTAAGTTCTATGAACTTCACTTTAATAATTTATGAAGCAGAAATTATATTGTTTGTTTTATTCTTTTTGTGGGAATAAATGAGAAAATAAATAATAATAATTAGGTCTATTTTGTGGCTTGGAGAGCAAAGTGCTTGGAAAGTTGTAGCATGTAATAAAGCTGAAGCTAGGGAAGGAAAGATGTCAGACTGAAGATGCTTGGTTGAAGTGTGGAGAGATGGAAATAGTCCTCCTCGTTATTATTCTTGAAGTTCAATACCCACTCTAGGAGCACAGCAGTTCCCAAGAGAATTGGAGATGTCGCCTGTTGACAGTACGTCATGGTGGTTAAGTGTCAGAAAAACCTAGCTTCAAATCCCAGCTCTGCAACTTATTACCTGTGAAATCTTAGGCCAATTATTTAATCTCTCTGAGCCCCAGATTCCTTATCTGAAAATGCAAAAATGTATTTATAAGAAGGTTGTTAAGATGATAAAGTTAAATTAGATAGGATAAGTAAATTACAGAAGCTATTTGTTGGCACTCAGTAATAACTATAGTAGACACTTAAATGTTATTTACTATGTCCCAGGCACTAAATTGTTTACATATATTAACCTATTTTTTTATCACAGCAATCCTATGAAGTAGTTTCGGTCATTAGCTACAATTTACATGCTAGGAAACTGAAAAACAGAGAGGTTAAGGCTCTTGGCCAAGGTGATACAGCTAGTAAGTGCACCCTAGAAAATGCTGAACAGATGGAGTCTCTAGATATTATTAGTTTTCTCTCGTTACTGGTTTCATGCTATTGAATGAAATGAAATGAGTGCTGTTGGTAAGTGAATACCGTGGCAGATGCTAGACTTATTGGTTAAAGGAATACTTATCTCTGGTCAGATGGTCACTGTGCAGAGCTTGGCAAATTTCAATAGTGTGGCTCTTTGTTTTATCTCTAGAAAGCAGAACAAGTCAATTTTGAGGTTCCGTTATAATCAATAAAGACTGGTTATTATGAATAATACTGAGTCATATCAGGATTGCAATGTAAAAATAACAACTGCTCTTTTCATCTTTTTTCACATTTTTGTTGCTTAATAATTTTTGTGTCATTAGAATAAATTCATGTAAGTGTTCACCTATAATTCTTTTTGAAACAAAGTGAAGCATTACTTAATTTGAATCTATGTTTACAATATTGACATAAGATTTAACTTATGATAACAACAGATCCAAATATAAACAACTTGTAAAACAGAAAAGGTTGCACTAAGGTCTCTATATATAATGAATATAAGTTCATTATTTCTATTTCTTATCTGATTATGTTTGTGCTTTCCTTAGTCTGACTTAAAATGTAATAGTGAACCTAGCTCAGAGCAAGCAAATCAAATTGTGACACTTCCTGAAGTCCAGATCCTGGAGATTCTGTACAATTAGCCAAGCTCAAAGAACACCCAGAGGTAGGATGACTGCCAGTCCAAACCTTCGGCCACAGCTTTGTTTTCATCATCATGCTCCCCACTAAGTTCCAACACCCAGTTCAAGTTTCATTAATGCCATCTCTAAGATTCGGTCCACCTTGATATACTGAAGGCTGCTACTGAGAGAAAGAAAAACTTAGGGTTCACTTACTCAATTTCCTAAAACACATTTCATTTTATAAAATACCTGCCAAAGTCAACTGATGGCAGATTCTAAAGACATCTTTAGTTTACTACCACTTATTGGACACTCACTAAGTGCTGAGCACTCTCTCAGGTGTGGGGATACAAGAGAATGAAGCACAGCTCCTGGAAACTGAGAACTCAAAGTTGAGGAGAAGAGCTCTAAGTAACAGAGCAACTGCACAGTCATACACATTGTTTGAAAGTTGAGGTACATACTGCCTGCAAAAGAGGATGTAAAGATAAGGAGGGCGTGGGAGGCCTGGGCTTCTTATGGTGACTGACAAGGACAGGGATAAAGAGCATGGTGAGAAATGAATCTTGAATATAGCGGGGCTTCAATAAACATTCGTGGAGTGAAGCAGTCAGCAGGGATCTTAAAATTCACAAGCCAAGGGCTGTGAATTACAAGTGACATCTATTAATCATTTGAAGGTATCCAACTACTGTATTTGGCATATTTGGCAAGCTTTGGACATGGAGGAGAAACAGATCATGGACACTACTCATCCAGGAATGGAGAGTGGAGTAAGTGGGACATGTACCCCATTGCTGTTACACTCCAAGTGTAAGGACTGGAAACAAAATTTCATTCCCATCCAAATGGGCCCTTTGGGGCGAGTGAAGATACTAACCTGGTCACTATTTTCACACAAGCCAATTTCTTCCCACTACCTAACTACACAATCTTTACAAGGCCCTCCCCTGCCGTTGTCTCTTTGTTTAGTTCACTGTGAAACATCAACTGTACTGTTTAGGACTCTATCTCAATTTCATTAGGAGTTTATTAGCTTCACTTCTGAGTCCTCTTGTCTCATAAATAAAGCTGGGAAGCAGATTGACAGAGGGAAAAGCTGAGGCATAAAGCCAGGAATACTACTCAGTTCCCTTTGGGATGACTTTCCATCCCCATTCATTCTCTCAAAAAAATCAAAAGGATTATGCTTCCAGACGACTTGAGAAAGTTGCTGGTGGCTGCTAGTGTGGAGACAAGATGAAGACAACTCAAGAACCAGCCAAGGTGCCCAGCCACGTGGAATCCAAGTGGTGCATAAAGTCATTCAACGTGAGAAGGTGGGCAGCAGGGCCTATGTTCATGGAGAGATTTACCCAGGGAGAACAGCCAAAGAGAGGAGAGATGGCTGAGACCTGCCAAGTTAGGTGTCTGATGTTTTTTTAATTATTTTTTTTTTATTATACTTTAAGTTCCGGGGTACATGTGCAGGTTTGTTACACAGGTATACATGTGCCATGGTGGTTTGCTGCACCCGTCAACCTGTCATCTACATTAGGTATTTCTCCTAATGCTGTCCCTCACCCTACTCCCCGACAGGCCCCGGTGTGTGTCCTTCCCCTCCCTGTGTCCATGTGTTCTCATTGTTCAACTTCCACATATGAGTGAGAACATGCGGTGTTTGGTTTTCTGTTCTTGTGTCAGTTTGCTGAGAATGATGGTTTCCAGCTTCATCCATGTCCCTGCAAATGTCATCCCTCACAGTTTTGGTGAGTGACTTGATACATTCAAATTACAATGTCTTCATTTCAGTCTTTCAGAGGGGAAAGCTACCAATTGAATCAGAGATCAGAGGAATTTTTTTTAAATGTTTTTATTCCAGTAAGTTTAGGTGTACAAGTGATTTTTGGTTACATAGATGAATAGTACAGTGGTGAAGTCTAGGATTTTAGTGCACCTGTCACCCGAGTAGTGCACATCATACCCAATATGTAGTTTTTTCTCCCTCATCTTCCTTCTACAACTCCCCCTTCCAAGTCTCCAATGTCTGTTATACTACTCTATATGCCTTTATGTACCCATAGCTTAACTCCCACTTATGAGAACACACAGTATCTAGTTTTGGATTATTCCTGAGTTGCTTCACTTGGAATAAGGGCCTTCAGTTCCATCCCAGTTGCTGCAAAATATGTTATTTTGTCTTTTTACGGCAGTAGTATTCCATGGTGTGTGTATACCACATTTTCTTTATCCACTCATCTGTTGATAGGCATTTAGGTTGATTTCATATCTGTGCAATTGTGAATGGTGCTACAGTAAACATACACACGCAGGTATCTTTTTGATATAATGACTTCTTTTCCTTTGCGTAGATACCCAGTAGTGGGATTGTTGAATTGAATGGTAGATCCACTTTTAGCTCTTTGAGAAATCTCTATAATGTTTTCCACAGAGGTTGTGCTAAATTACATTCCTACCAGTGGCATGCACATGTTCCCTTTTCACTACATCCATGTCAACACAAAGATCAGAGAACTTTTAAGCCACTGTTCAAGTAAGTTTGCCATGCTGGGAAAGGTGGTAGGTTACTCTCTGGTGGCCAAAAAGCTAGAGCGGGTCAACCCCCTGATCAAGGAACATAAATTATTTGTTTGCTAAATTGATAGTATATGTTTACAATGTGATAGGGGGCGGGGAATCATTTCTCCTTAAGGATTGTTCCAATTCTAATAATAATTATTATTATAAACAAAGGCTATCATATAGTGCAGGAAGTCATCTAAGCACTTTCTAGGTATTAACACACTTAGCCCTCACAAATACCTTATGAGATTGGTACTTTTACTGTCCCCATTTTACAGATGAAGCAATTGAGGCACAGAGAGGTTATGCAATTTTGCAAAGACATGCAGCTGGTAAGAACTGAAACAGTGTCTATACTTAACGCAGTCTGGCTCCAGGGTATGGTCTTTTCATCACTATAATAATTTAGTTCAGTAAGTAAGGCATCCAGCTATCTGAAAAGATTCTGTGTTCACATAGACCTGTTATTAAGAAAGTCTATGTCATGACGTTAGCTCAGAAAAGATAATAAAAGGAGATTCATGTGGGGTTTATTGGCATAGTGAAGGGAACATTGGACTATGAATATGTGATATATGAGTAAATTTACACTCATGATTTTTATTCCAACTGACTCCTAGCTGTGGATGCCTTGGTTATGTTCATTTCCTCATCTGTAAAATAGAGATAATGTACCTGCCTTGCAGGATTATAAAATTAAATGAATTTTTACAGGCAAATACCTAGAGTACAGTAAATGTAAATAAATGCTATCACTAACAAGTTCAGCCTCTGTGCTAGTGATTTCCCTGTTGTCTGCCATTCTCTGCTTACTCTTCTGTTTTCTTCCCAGACATGCCAGGCCTGGAGTCTGCAATCCATATTTCCCAGAGCACCTTGCCTTGGATTGCTGTAGATACTGACTACTGAAGGCACTAGAAGGAGTGTGAAATGCAGAAGGGGGAGAGAAAGGGCTCCTTCTGCTCTCTGGGTGCTAGCAGCCTCATCCAGTAGCAAGAGACGCTGCATCTCTGGCCTCCAGCTTCCTGGGTACACCCAGCACCACTTGTCGTAAGAATCACAGGTACTTACCACAGGCATCAGCTCCTGTCACACCAAATCATCTGCCCTGATGCATCACCCCACCTTAGAGACGATAGCTGTTTCATGCAGTTCTCAGAGTTTCTAATACTAATCCAGCATTACCTTTCTGTTCTTTCAGCCTTCCAACATCTCTCTAACCAACCCCCTCTGTTACACTCTCTTTGTTTGAAAGACCTAGAACATTTTCTGTTTTCTAATAGGATCCTGATATTGGTAGCATCTTCTAAAGTAGAGGTAGTTATATCTTCTCCAGAGGTAATTCTGCTCAAAACAAATAATCCTCCAGAAGTCTTCATAAGTCATAAAATGTGCTTGGTATGAACATTACTTACTAATGCTTTCGGTCTGGTCTTCAGCAAATTGTGCAGCAGACCACCTTATAATATGGCTTGCAGTTACATATATCTGAGTATAAGGGCTGTTTCTGTGTCTCATTACCTGTGTGTCTCTGAGAAGTCACC
The DNA here is from genome assembly GCF_007565055.1 of Rhinopithecus roxellana. Classification (NCBI taxonomy): domain Eukaryota; kingdom Metazoa; phylum Chordata; class Mammalia; order Primates; family Cercopithecidae; genus Rhinopithecus; species Rhinopithecus roxellana. The sequence goes on from NC_044550.1 coordinate 51,278,466, forward strand.
TAGCATGAGCCTTGTTTATACACCTATAAAACATGGTTAGAGATGCTGACTTTCTTGTGAGAATCTCATGGAGTCACACAATGAAATATTTGGTCAGTCATTAATCACTGTATAAATAGTTATTTATCCAGATGCTCTTTCTGCACCCTCCTCTACAGGGTCCTGCTTTGCTCACCTTCCTTCAGTCTCTGCCCAACATCATGAATCAGGATTTGTACCTTGGTCTTGTGCCAATTTTAAGACAATGTTCTACCTTCTCTTCTAGTTATTTTTCTTAGCTGTCCTTGTGGAATAAAATGCTCTGAGCATTCTTCATGGAATTTGAGCAGGTATGGTAGATTCAACTCTTGTGGAGGTCAGAATCTTACTGTGATCTCTGTGAGCCAGAATAATATGCCCCGCCCCCACCAAAGATATCTATGTTCTAATCTCCAAAACCTGTGAACACGTTACCTTACATGGCAAAAGGAACTTTGCAGATGTGATTAAGTTAAGGATCTTGTGATGGAGAGATTATCCTGGATTATCTGGGTATCTCAAATGTAGTCACAAGGGTTTATTATAAGTCAGGCAAGAGCATCAGAGTAAGAGAAGGAGACGTGATGACAGAAACAGAGTGAAGTAGTTTCCTAGGAGGCCATAAGTCAAGGAATCCAGGCAGTCTTGAAGCTGGAAGCAAGGCACTGGGTTCTTCCCCAGGAACCCCAGAAAGAACATAGTTCTGCTTCCTCTTGAGACTCATTTCAGACTTCTGACTTCCACAACTATAAGATGATAAATCTGTTTTCTATTAAGCCACTATATTTGTGGTAATTTGTTATAGCAGCAAGAGGAAACTAATACAGCCTCTGAAGTCACATTGTAAATACTGTTGCTTTTTCTATTCTACTTCTATTTATTCCTTTTTCTTGGCAAAACCAAAGAGCTCACTGAGGGGAAAATCTAAGAACACTTGTCTCTTTTGATAAGAAGAAATATGGAAGAAGAAAAGATCAAGAAAGATTAGTAAATTCATAAACCAATGCTTTTCCTTCTATGGAATCATAATGTATTTAATATGCCTGTGATGACAATATTAACCGCTATGTTACCATTAACTTGAATCTTGAACTTTTCCACTTTGTGGCAATAGACCATCTTCTGGTGATGACCTAAGGTAGGGTTTACCAACTCAACTGCCCACAGGAACTAGGTAAGTAAGGTAAATGAATAAAGCAATCCAGGCATTGAATTAGACAGGGACTCTGGGAAACTGAAGCAGAAGAACTAAAGGGGCTGCTTCTCAGTTGCAGACAATTGTTGCCATATCAAATGCTAGCCACTTATGGTTATGTAAATTCCCTCTCGTTTTAAGTAATTACTCAAATTTTAAAACTATTACTATAATATGTTTGTCAAAAAAGCCACTTCAATCTTTGTAGTAATCTGCCTGCCAGTCTTCCATTTGTGGACTTTGCCTTTAGTATCTTACTACTTATTTCCTCCCTTGCAAACATCTGATGCAACGTAAACCACAAAGTCCAAACTCTTTAGGTGAGGGTCCAGATCTGGTTGGTCTTAGCTTAGAGCCCAGACAACCTGGATGACTTACACGTCCTCACCCTCAGTCTGTGGGTCCCTTCCTCTTTCTTTCCTCCTTCCAGCCTGAAATCCCTCCCCATATGCATTTCTTAATCTTTTCCACCCTTGAAAGTCAAGTTCTAGTGTCAGCTCCCTGTGAAACCCCCTGGGCACTCCCAGCTAGAAATGAGGTTCTTGCTCCTTGGTACTGGTACTCCCTCAGCACATTCTGCGTGGTGCTCTAGTTACCTAAGTCCATTTCTTACCTCCTCATCTAAACTGTGACATCCTTGAAGACAGGACCTGGCTCCCTCACCTTCAGGTTTTTGAGAGCTTTTGCAGGTACTAATTATCCAATCTACAATTGTTAACTAGATGGGCTTTGAGGGAATGTGTGAGAGGAGGAGGATACTAGGTATTCTGTAGGTCCTACTAGACAGTACAAGAGCAGGTAGCACAGTGGAAAGTGTTTTGCAGTCAGAGAGACCCGAGTTCAAGTTTTGATCTTGACACTTACAAGCTTCCTGACCAGTAGTAGCATGTTGCTTTCCATTTGTTCATTTCAACTTTCCCAAATACCCACCTCACTTTTTTCAGAAATAAATGAAATAACATATGGAAAGTCTTTAGTACAGTACTTGGTGGACTCCATGGGCACACTCTTGCATACTCTCTCTCTCTCACACACACACAACATTTCTAATTAGAAGTTTCCAGAAACCTCTTTTCTCTGCATGATGTTTCAGTTCAACTTTATGAGACCAACACCTAGGTATACCTTTTTTCAACCAAGAAGGAAGGTTGAAAAATTACCACAAAATTCTATGACCCTGCTTCAGAGTCCTGAAGGACCTTTTCTTGAAATTTTCACATTTTTCTCTGCCGAGTTCTTTTTTTCAGCCATTATCACATTAGCCTAAGAGAACAGAACATGAGAACCAAACCGCACCCTGCCCCCGAAAAAAAACAGCAACAAAAAAAAAAACTGAAGCACAAAGAGAAACCAAGTTTGTAGTTTGTAGATCATCTCATTAGTCTCGCTGCCTTGAAATCTTTATGTCCAGCTCTTGTGGGCCAGAGCTTGTCTTCCTATCGTGATGGCAGAGATCAGTTCCTGGACTGTATGGATAATTTCAGGGAGATGTGTGATTCTAACCTCTGAATGCCAGGCTGACTTTCACAATTCATAGGCTAGCGTTGAGAAAAACAGCCTTTGATCATCTCAGCTGGAGCTAACTTTATTAGGAGTGCTTATTGAAGACTGCACACGCTGTCCTTTTTGCCCACCCACTGTCTACCCAAGACGATGTAGCGGCACATGGTCTCTTCTGACTCACAGGAATCACGCCTAACGTTTATTTTATTTATTTTTAAAGTACAGCTCCCTCTATAATGACTTGTCAACCGCAGTCCTCATCACTTAATTGTCAAAGGAGCACCACACCAAGATCAAAGCTGATTTGATAGAAGGAAAATATTAGGATAGCAAAAAGAAAAGAAGGAACAAAAGAGGGAAGAGTACAGAGTAGAATTGGATTATATCATGACTCTGGGGTATCTCCTTCTGCTGCTTTATGTCTACTAAACCTTCATAGCCAAGCACCTTATATACCTAAGATTCATGGGCAACATGGGGCTCCTGGGCAACTTATATTGCGTATCCCCAAAGAGAGGCCAGTAAACTTTCAGGGGCTCAGCCATGACTGCTGTCTCTGGACTTTGAATACACATTTCCCACTGGGTTCTGTTTGGCCACTGCCTGGCTTCGCAGCTGTGCTGATTGCTCAGTAGGGAATGCCATGTCTGTTCTCCAAAGGAATTTAACAAATTAACTATGAACAAAGTCACTTGGACATGACATAGATTCACACATGCTGTGTCATGCCAAGGAGAAGCTTGTCAGCTTGCTGTTTTCACAGATATGAAAAGAAAATTCCCAGGACCCACCAAATGGATGGAAATACAACCATGTTTAGAAAAGAAGTCAGGAGACGAAATGAGGGGAAAGGGCAGCACTGCAGGCCAAGATGAAAATCCCTAAGTAGACCTACATTAACAAGGTCACACAAAAAGTGTATTGGTGATAGGAAAAAAAGTTTATGGTAAGTAAATCCTCACAGATTAGAATAATATCTATACATATACAAAGATATACACCATGATTTTAAACCAAACAATAAAAGAGGAACTATTTAACAGAATGCATGGTTCCGGGGTTTGTGTTTGGTATTTTATGGACATGGTCTTATTTTAATTCGTGCAATGATAATTCATACAACAAAGTACATGTTCGGGTGGGAAGATAATGGGGAAGACTGAAGCTCAAAAACAGTTAAAGAAGTAAGTGCAAAATGTCACATGTTGTATGATTTTATTGCTATGAAATATCCAGAATAGATAAATCCATAAAAATGGAAAGCAGATTAGTGGTTTTCAGGGGCTGAGAAGAAAGGGGAATGGGGAGTGACTGCTTAATTGGTACAATTTCCTCTTACAGTGAGGAAAGTGTTTTGGAATCAGATAAAGGTAGTGATTACACAACTTTGTGAACACGCTAAATGTTACTGAACTGTACACTTTAAAATGGTTACTTTTATGTTATGTACATTTTATACAAATTAAAAGAAGATGTTACATAAATTTGCCTAGAATTACACAGCTACTAAGTGATAGAGCCTAGATTGGAATCCAAGTTTGCCTAAATCAGGTTCATAACAAAAGAAGAATAATAGATAAATTCATCAGTGGTTCCTATATAGAATTAACTGCACTTCCAAACACATAGTATTCTTATATCAACCCTGGCACTTGGTGTCTGCCACTTCTTCCATATCCTTTCTCCTCAGTTCACCAGCTCCAGACTGTCGCCTGATTAACTTCTCATCCTGCAGGATTCTTTCTGCATCACCATGACAATAACAGACACTTGCATATATTATTTACTGTATTGTATTTTGACCCAGATTTATTTGTGAGACAAAAAGAAGAAAAAAAAAAAAAAGATTTATCATGATGGTTAAATTCAATGTCCTGATTAGTTAAAATCAAGAACCAAATTATTGCCAAAGTGTTTTTTTTATAATAAATATCTCTAGGTAATGGGAGACCATTTTTAAATGCATTTTAGTTTTATCTTTATTCTCCAAATTTTCTATGCCAAATGTAAATAAGCATTAGATTCAAAAAAATTCTTAAAACTTTCTATCAACTTTAATACATTCATGGTGTATAGAAGTGTATTTAATTTTGTCGTTAACATCCATCCTTATTGTCCTTAAGTGTTATTTTCAAACACCATCACTGAAAATGCAAAATAAAAAATTTATTTGCTTTATTACATTTATCTTTAATTTATAGTACTTCAATACTGTTTGTTTGTTAAAAATAAAAAATAAAAAGTTATCCAATCTTAAATTCATATTTTAAAAAATATTTTTAGCTGTGTTATGGGTTTAAAGGGCTTTGTGAACTGGACTAAAATCCAGCCGCCACTAATACATTGTTTGTGTGGGTAAATATATCCTCAAATCTCAACAACCTACATAGAAAAACTCTAAATACAAACCTGCTCAAGTGGTGAACTGCCTGTGCTGTTTGTCTCCCACAGAGCCACTGGTGCTATTGTGGATGAGGAAACCAAGGTCAGAGGGCTTAAATGATGTACTGGAAGCCTCACAGCTAATTATTGCCAAGTTTAGCACTCAATTCCTCAGAAGCACTAATTTCTCAATCACAAATTTAAAGCATAACCAATGTTGGGGAAGTGACGTTTATTTTCCAAGAGAATTGGAATATTTTCCACACACTTGTACAGGAGACGCCTCTGTTAACGCGTCTGCAACTGTTAACAATCTGCCACTTCCTAGTTATTTTAAGTTGGGCCCTGTCAACTTCACTAATATTGCAGAACGCTGATCTCCTAAAGGCTAGAAACAGTTTGCCAGGAAGCAACTATGGCGGCAAAGCATAGATAAACGAGCTAGAGGTCGTAGATGGCACCAAATTTTCATGGTGAAACTGTACAGCGATGTTTAACACTCTGCATAAATTCCTGGATTTGGACAAATAAAATTTTGATTGATTACAATAAACCCTTAAATGAAAAAGCAGTATGTTTTTGTTTGACTTAATTTGAAGCATACTAAAGTCGTACTCTATTTCTACAAGGAGTGGATGGCAAGAATGTTCAGGGGGCTCAGCCTATTTTTTAAGCTGTCATTAGAAATGATTAATATTTAAGAGAAATCAATAAAAATTGAATTTGAAAGAAATCAATACTTAAGCAAAAGCATTACAAATCACATGACTAACATTGACACCCTTCATATATTAAAAAGGTTTGTTTTTCTGTGGCATGTGGGTAAAGCTACAACTGTATGAAGCAAAATTCTAAAGTGGTGTATTAGTAGGAGCCGTAGGGATAAATCATTTTGAAAATCAACCTCAGTCCTTTAAGAAAAAGAAAAACGTTGGAATAAATGCCAGCAAATATTAAATCTCACTGTCAAATATATATTAAATGTAAGTATATATGGATTTGTATGTACATCTATTTCTAGCAATCTTTCTTTCACCCCTTCTTGCTCACACAGTGTCTATGTCCAAAAAGCAGATATGATTATTTAAAATGGTAAATATAGTTGTATTTCACTTTGGTTGTGATACATGAAAAGAATAACAGTATTGCTAACTTCAAGAACCATGCTACTCTCACAATCCCAAAGGACTCTCCAAACAAATATATGCTCTTTATAACTGGTTATAACTTCATCCTCAATTTACTGTAGGGTTTTCTACCCTGGTAACCTAAACCAGATCATGCATGAGCTGCACAGTTTCTTCTTGTCCCTTCAAACATTAGTGTCCCCAAAACTGGGCCCTTCTCTAGTTTGTACATCACTTTTTAAGAGCAGCCTAGTCTCATCCCAAGAGAGATGCTACCCTAGCAATATCTGCCTGTCCTAACAACATGTGACCCAAGAAAAAACAATGGAAGAGAACATTTGCATTTATTCTTCTATTTCTAATTCTCTTACTACATCCCCCATTTTAAGATCACTTCTATCATTTTACCCAGATACCTTTTCACCCTCATGTCATTTTGCACTTCCCCATGTTCACTCTGTCTTAGCCAAAGTAGCCTTGACAGACAAAGAAGAGTTTGCTTTCTTAAAGGTCAATCCATCTACCAAATTCCTCTTCTGTAACATGTGTTCTTAGCCCGAGGTTGTTAAGAGACTTTGAAATCTAAATCCTTTAAGCATTAGTAATATAGGTTTTCTTGTTGCTATACATGGGTATTTCTGCTAATTATATATTATCTCTATTAATAAATGGGCCAGGTTTTGACCAAAACAAAGTGCTGAGATATACACACAATTTAAAGGTGTAAACCAAAATGTATCTAAGACAGATCTTAATTAATTTAGAAATTTATTTCCCCAAGGTAGAAATAAAAGAAAAGATAAAGGATCATGACCTATGACACAGCCTCAGAAGGTCCTGAGAACCAAGGTGATTGGGTTACAGATTGATTTTATATATTTTAAGGGACAGAAGTTATAGGCAAAGACATAAATCAATACAGGTAAGATATACATTGGTTCAGCCCAGAAAGGTGGGACATGTCAAAGCAAGCATCTTCCAGGTCATAGGTCTTTTAAAACATTTCCTGTTTGGCAGTTGGTTGAAAGGGTTAAGCTGTGCCTGAAGAGTTGAAATCAGCTGGAGTTAAGGTAAAGGAGGGGTTGTGGAAGCCAAGGTTCTTGTTATGTAGGTGAAGCTTCCACATAGCAGGCTTCACAGAGAATAGATGTGAATGTCTCACTGGACCTTAAAAAGTGTCAGACCTCATAAAGGAAGGAGATTCTCTACAGAATGTCAGTGTCTCCCATAAAAGACAGCTTTGCAGTGCCATTTAAAAATATGTCAAAGAAATATATTTTGGGGTAAAAGACTTTAATTTCCTTCAGGACCTGCTATCTGTTATGTGATATTATTACAGAGTGAGAAATTTGATGTCTTATTGTTACAAAGAGTCTATTTTATCAGTGTTAAGATCTTTGTTTTAATGTTCATGATGATCAGTTGTATCTAAACTCCAAAGGGAGGAGGGTATAATGAGACATGTCCAACTTCCACTTCCCTGTCATGGCCTGGGCTAGTTTTTCAGTTTTGTTTGAATCCCTTTGGCTGAGAAGAAAGTCCATTCAGTCAGTTGGGGGCTTAGAATTTTATTTTTGGTTTACAAAATAAAATAATAAGTGCTTCTAATATGATAAAGATTTTACCATAATTGAATAGTTATATAGGAAGAATAAAAGGGGACTGGAGAAAATTATAGTATTATAAGTATAAATATTAACTTGTTTGAAATTCTTCTGAGGTGCTTTCTATAAGGAGGCTTTATATTTGCTTACTTTGTTTAATTCTGAGGCTATTTAACTTCTTGTCAATTACTACATACCGTTAAGTCAATCCAATTTCCTTTTAGTCAGATATTAATCTTTGAGACATTTGAATGGACCAGTTTTTTAAGAACCTGTAGAATATGACAAAATGCAAAGTCAGCTGAGTGAATAGGAATAATATAATCAACATCTATCTCCTGAAATATCACTGAAGCAACTCTCCTTGTAGTCTACTGAAAACAATGTGAACTGGGATTTTTTTTCCCCTCCCGGCAAAGGCCACTATCTCTGTCTGAGTCTTTAGTTCAGGAAGATCATATATAAAATGGTGGAAAGCAAAGAACACCTACCCAGTTAGCAAAATCATATGAATCAAAGAGAATGATCTTTTGGATAGCAGAGGATATTTCCAGCTCAATCTCATATCTAGAATCAAATAAAATGTATTTCTATTGTGTGTTCTTATTCCAGGCACTATGTTATTGCTAAGTTAGTTCACTCATTAATGCATTTATTAACTCATGCATTCATTAACATACATTTACTTAAGGTCTACTGTATGACTTAATAAGAAAACACACATTTAACAAATAACTAGAGCATATAATGACTATAATAGGAGAAAATCTTAGGATATTTTGGGAGAAGAGGGGAGAAATGTTTAATTCACACTGGAGAGAGAGGTCGGGCACAATGTTAAAAGAGGAGATACCTGAAATTAATTTTAGAGCTTGACTATGCAGAAGGGTCAGAGGAAGCATTAGTAGGTGAATGGATGTGAGTCCCAGCATATTGTATGTGCTAGAGCAGTTTTGTGTTGTCAGAACAGCACTTTCAAGGCTAGGCAGTGCAACAGGTGAGGCTGGAATGACAAGCAAGGTCCAGCACACCAACGGCTTCTTTGCAATTCTAAAGAATTTGGATCATATCCAATAGGGGATGCAAAGTCTTTGAAAGATTTTAGTTGAGAGAACATTAAGTCAGATTTGAAATATGGATTATTTCCTATAGTGCCTCGGTGGTGAAATGGGATTTGAGGTAGACAAAACGAAAGCAGGAAAGTAATTACAGAGTTGCAGTGGTAACCCAGGTAGAGATATAAGGAGAGTTAAAAACTGGAGGGAAGTGATAAGGTTGGAGACGATGGGGTGAATTCCATAAATATTTAAGCTATAAAATTTGCAAGACTTAGTGAGTAATAATAAATGGGTGTTGGCATTGGAGTCTGAGGAAAAGGGCAGTGGTCAAGAATGATAGGTTTCTAATGTGGGTAACTCTTGATGTCACTCAAATGGAAAAAGAAAGAACCTACAATGGTTCTCTTAGTCATTGCAAGCTACTATAATATAATACCATGGACTGGGTGGCTTAAACAACAAACATTTATGTCTCACAGTTCTGGAGTCTGGAAATTTGAGATCAGGGTGCTAGCATGGTACACATAAACGCCCATTTCCCCAGTTTAAAGATAGCTCTCTCCTCATTGTACCCTCACATGTGCGTTGGGGGTGAGGGTTGACAGAGACAGACAGACAGACAGAAAGAGAGGAACAAGTTCTTTCCTTATCTCTTCTTGAAGGGCTTTAATCCTGTTTATATGGGCTCCACCTTCATGACCTGATCACCTCCCACAGGCCCCACCTCAAAATACCATCACATTGGAGGTTGGGCTTCACCATATGAATTTTGTGGAGGCACAAATGTTCAGTCCATTAGCAATGAGAGACATGTTTAGGAAGAAGGTGTTCTTTCCAATCAATTTGAATTTTGAACGTTATGAATTTCAGTTACATAAAAGGTATCTGTCCTACCAGAAAGCAGTTGACTGTAGGAACTTGAAGCAGTAGAAAGTCTGCTCTAGAGATAACACTGTAGAAATGGCCAATATAATGACAGTGGTTTAAAATACAAAAGCAGATGAGATCCAATCCCCTAATTCACTCTGACAATGAAAATATGGTTTTGCTCCCATAAACACAACTTACAGTGGTTGCTTTTTAGCCAGGCTCTGAAAAATATTAGGGACATTTTTCCTCCTTTCTTGTAAGAATATTTTGACAACTATTTTTCAAATTGTGTATCATGGCTGTTAATGGATTGTGAAATAAATTTAGCTGATTACGATAAATATTTATTTTGAACCAAATGGAAGAGAATAAAATAGACTGGAATAGAGGAGTCTAGAAAATAAAGTGCATAGTATTAATCTCATATAGTACTTTTGTATGTGTGTATAAAATTAAACAAAATTTAAGAATACCTACCCTTACTTTATGAAATGCACCTTACTGTAAGAAATGTTTTCTCCTCCATTATATTATATTCTGTGTGTGTGTGTGTGTGTGTGTGTGTGTGTGTGTGTGTGTGTGTGTGTATTTGTTTGCCCTGGGTTGGAGTGTTTGGGATGTAGTCAAAAGCATTTGAATTCTCTGGCCCACACTTAGAGAAATTCAAAGTTGTCTCTTTTAGATGGGAGAGAAAAGAGAAAATAAACGGTACTCTAAAAATAGCAAGTTAATATTTAACACAGTCAGTGTACATTTGTATTTAGGAAGACAGCTAGAAGTAAGGCAGAAGCAAACAAGTCATAGGTTAAGAAAGAGCCGGAACTACATAAAAGTAAAATAAATATTGGTATGCCAACGTGTATAGAACTCCGGTTTAAATAAAGTTTATTGTAATAAAAAAGTAGATAAGATCAACTAAGAATATGGTATAAAGGTTAGACTGGGGGAAGTACTGGATTGAAGATGAAGCCTTAAGGTACATCAGAAAAATATTGGTGAAGTAAGAAGTGTCCACGAAGCAATTTGAGCAGCAATTATTAGAGTTATAAGGAGAGACAAAGGAGTGGGCTGTCATTAAATACAAGAAGAGTAAAGAGTTTCAAGATTCCCCTAAACTCTACAAAATCCCCACCTCCAAAATCTCGTAGGAGAGGTTGTCAAAAAAATGTCAAAAAAGTGAATGTCTGGTTTGATTTCCTCTTCCTTTGTAAAACCTTCCCTTCGACCTGTATTTTACACTTTAAATTAAAGTAAATTAAAATTAATTCTTAATTTAAAGCCTTATAACTCTGAAGGCAAATAAAGATTGCAAAACTGAAATGAGGAATCATGACCTAAGAAGGTGTGGGTTTTCCTCTGACCATAGAGGAGCTGAGAAAATCATTTTGTTAAAACTCCTTGTCAGAGGATTTGATTCAACTTTGGGTGAGAGGAAAGCCTCAAATATCAACAGCTTTAGAAATACAGAAATTTACTTCTCTGTCTGTTGGTCAAGAAGATCCAGGGAAGATATGGAGTTCCATAGTGCTATTGACCCAGGCTCCACTGGGCATGACTTTCTTTCCCAAGATCATATCATTATCAAATATGGTAGCAGGTGTGGAAAGTGGAGACAAAGGGCACATTCCCTCCCTTTAAGGACACGTCTCAGAAGCTCCAAGCATCACTTACACATATGTCCCATTATACAGTTTTTAGTCATAAGACCACACCTAGCTAGAAGGGAAACTAGAAAATATAGTCCTTATTTTGAGCTGTTTTGCTCCAAGCTATAAATCTAGGGTTCTATTACTACAAATGAAAGAAGGAAAGAAGAGTTATTGGACTAAAACTAGCAGCTTATGACAGCAGTTTGTTATTCTCTCTTAAATTCTATATAAACTCTATATACCATAATGAAGTCCAAGCACCTTAAGATTACCATTATCCAAACAAAAACAGTCCTCTGTCTAGAGTGGTCTTTCTTATTCTTCCTAGGATGCAATACTTTCTGTGCCAAAAGTGAGAAAGTCCTGGGCAAAATGGGGTGAGGTTTGCTATAGGCCAAGATTTCCAGATTTGAATGGAATAGGTCAATTTCATAAGTCATTTCAATCAGGCAACAGATTTGTACTATTAATGGAGAAGTTAATAAAAACAAGACTCACCCCCTACACCATCAAAAAAAGAACTAACTGTGTGCCACTCTACCTTTAACATAATCAAAAATTTTATTTTCTCATTTTCAACAATGCTGCCACTCCTAAAATCAAGTTTGGAATGACTATTTGAAATAAGTCTTCAAAGCCTAAAGCTGAAATATGTGAATATTCTCTGTGGTAGAAAATCTCCTCCATCTTTGCCATCTTTGCCATCTTTGCTGGCAGATTTCATTTCTCCAAATATCAAGACTCATTTGGAAGCGAGTCTGGTAAAGAAGGTTAGGCAGGAAAATACTCTGACTCTAACTCCAAAACATGTTTTAGGAAATATTTAAACATTGACAATATTGTTAAAATAAGACTTAAGTCTCCTCACAAGACTATTTCGAAAGCAAATAATTGCAAAGAAAATGACATCCTGCTTTACTGGCATCACCCCATATATTTTTAAAAAATCAATGTAGTTCAGGGGCGGAGCAAGATGGCCGAATAGGAACAACTCCAGTCTCCAACTCCCAGCGCGAGCGACACAGAAGACCGGTGATTTCTGCATTTTCAACTGAGGTACTGGGGTCATCTCACTAGGGAGTGCCGGACAATCGGTGCTGGTCAGCTGCTGCAGCCTGACCAGCGAGAGCTGAAGCAGGGCGAGGCATCGCCTCACCTGGAAGCGCAAGGGGGAAGGGGATCCGTTTTCCTAGCCAGGGGAACTGAGACACACAACACCTGGAAAATCGGGTAACTCCCACCCCAATACTGCGCTGTAAGCATACAGGCATTCCAGGAGAATATATCCCAATCCTGGCCGGGAGGGTCCCACGCCCACGAAGCCTCCCTCACTGCTAACACAGCAGTCTGCCGCGATCTATCCGCAAGGCAGCAGCGAGGCTGGGGGAGGGGCGCCCGCCATTGCTGAGGCTTAAGTAGGTAAACAAAGCCGCTGGGAAGCTCGAACTGGGTGGAGCTCACAGCAGCTCAAGGAAGCCTGCCTGTCTCTGTAGTCTCCACCTCTGGGGACAGCGCACAGCTGAAGACCAACAGGGGAAGTAGCGGGAGCTGGTGCAGACGCGAACGACTCTGTCTGACAGCTTTGGGGAGAGCCGCGGATCTCCCAACGCGGAGGTTGAGATCTGAGAACGGACAGACTGCCTGCTCAGGTGTGTCCCTGACCCCTGAGTAGCCTAGCTGGGAGAAATCCCCCACTAGGGGCAGTCTGACACCCCACACCTCACAGGGTGGAGTACACCCCTGAGAGGACACTTCCAAAGGAAGAATCAGACAGGTACACTCGCTGTTCAGCAATATTCTATCTTCGGCAACCTCTGCTGCTGATACCCAGGCAAACAGGGTCTGGAGTGGACCTCAAGCAATCTCCAACAGACCAACAGAGAGTCCTTCTGACTGTCAGAAGGAAAACTATCAAACAGGAAGGACACCTATACCAAAACCCCATCAGTTCGTCACCACCATCAAAGACCAGAGACAGATAAAACCACAAAGATGGGGAAGAAGCAGGGCAGAAAAGCTGGAAATTCAAAAAATAAGAGCGCATCTCCCCCTGCAAAGGAGCGCAGCCCATCACCAGCAACGGATCAAAGCTGGTCAGAGAATGACTTGGACGAGAGGAGAGAAGAAGGCTTCAGTCCATCAAACTTATCAGAGCTAAAGGAGGAATTACGTACCCAGCGCAAAGAAACTAAAAATCTTGAAAAAAGAGTGGAAGAATTGACAGCTAGACTCATTAATGCAGAGAAGATCATAAACGAAATGACAGAGATGAAAACCATGACACGAGAAATACGTGACAAATGCACAAGCTTCAGTAACCGACTCGATCAACTGGAAGAAAGAGTATCAGCGATTGAAGATCAAATGAATGAAATGAAGCGAGAAGAGAAACCAAAAGAAAAAAGAAGAAAAAGAAATGAGCAAAGCCTGCAAGAAGTATGGGATTACGTAAAAAGACCAAATCTACGTCTGATTGGGGTGCCTGAAAGTGAGGGGGAAAATGGAACCAAGTTGGAAAACACTCTTCAGGATATCATCCAGGAGAACTTCCCCAACCTAGTAGGGCAGGCCAACATTCAAATTCAGGAAATACAGAGAACGCCACAAAGATACTCCTCCAGAAGAGCAACTCCAAGACACATCATTGCCAGATTCACCAAAGTTGAAATGAAGGAAAAAATCTTAAGGGCAGCCAGAGAGAAAGGTCGGGTCACCCACAAAGGGAAGCCCATCAGACTAACAGCAGATCTCTCGGCAGAAACTCTACAAGCCAGAAGAGAGTGGGGGCCAATATTCAACGTTCTTAAAGAAAAGAATTTTAAACCCAGAATTTCATATCCAGCCAAACTAAGTTTCATAAGTGAAGGAGAAATAAAATCCTTTACAGATAAGCAAATGCTTAGAGATTTTGTCACCACCAGGCCTGCCTTACAAGAGACCCTGAAGGAAGCCCTAAACATGGAAAGGAACAACCGGTACCAGCCATCGCAAAAACATGCCAAAATGTAAAGACCATCGAGGCTAGGAAGAAACTGCATCAACTAACGAGCAAAATAACCAGTTAATATCATAATGGCAGGATCAAGTTCACACATAACAATATTAACCTTAAATGTTAATGGACTAAATGCTCCAATTAAAAGACACAGACTGGCAAACTGGATAAAGAGTCAAGACCCATCAGTCTGCTGTATTCAGGAGACCCATCTCACATGCAGAGACATACATAGGCTCAAAATAAAGGGATGGAGGAAGATCTACCAAGCAAATGGAGAACAAAAAAAAGCAGGGGTTGCAATCCTAGTCTCTGATAAAACAGACTTTAAATCATCAAAGATCAAAAGAGACAAAGAAGGCCATTACATAATGGTAAAGGGATCAATTCAACAGGAAGAGCTAACTCTCCTAAATATATATGCACCCAATACAGGAGCACCCAGATTCATAAAGCAAGTCCTTAGAGACTTACAAAGAGACTTAGACTCCCATACAATAATAATGGGAGACTTCAACACTCCGCTGTCAACATTAGACAGATCAACGAGACAGAAAGTTAACAAGGATATCCAGGAATTGAACTCATCTCTGCACCAAGCGGACCTAATAGACATCTATAGAACTCTCCACCCCAAATCAACAGAATATACATTCTTCTCAGCACCACATCGCACTTATTCCAAAATTGACCACATAATTGGAAGTAAAGTACTCCTCAGCAAATGTAAAAGAACAGAAATTATAACAAACTGTCTCTCAGACCACAGTGCAATCAAACTAGAACTCAGGACTAAGAAACTCAATCAAAACCGCTCAACTACATGGAAACTGAACAACCTGCTCCTGAATGACTACTGGGTACATAACGAAATGAAAGCGGAAATAAAGATGTTCTTTGAAACCAATGAGAACAAAGATACAACATACCAGAATCTCTGGGACACATTTAAAGCAGTGTGTAGAGGGAAATTTATAGCACTAAATGCCCACAAGAGAAAGCAGGAAAGATCTAAAATTGACACTCTAACATCACAATTAAAAGAACTAGAGAGGCAAGAGCAATCACATTCAAAAGCTAGCAGAAGGCAAGAAATAACTAAGATCAGAGCAGAACTGAAGGAGATAGAGACACAAAAAACCCTCCAAAAAATCAGTGAATCCAGGAGTTGGTTTTTTGAAAAGATCAACAAAATTGACAGACCGCTAGCAAGGCTAATAAAGAAAAAAAGAGAGAGGAATCAAATAGACGCAATAAAAAATGATAAAGGGGATATCACCACTGACCCCACAGAAATACAAACTACCATCAGAGAATACTATAAACGCCTCTACGCAAATCAACTAGAAAATCTAGAAGAAATGGATAATTTCCTGGACACTTACACTCTCCCAAGGCTAAACCAGGAAGAAGTTGAATCCCTGAATAGACCAATAGCAGGCTCTGAAATTGAGGCAACAATTAATAGCCTACCCACCAAAAAAAGTCCAGGACCAGATGGATTCACAGCTGAATTCTACCAGAGGTACAAGGAGGAGCTGGTACCATTCCTTCTGAAACTATTCCAATCAATAGAAAAAGAGGGAATCCTCCCTAACTCATTTTATGAGGCCAACATCATCCTGATACCAAAGCCTGGCAGAGACACAACAAAAAAAGAGAATTTTAGACCAATATCCCTGATGAACATCGATGCAAAAATCCTCAATAAAATACTGGCAAACCGGATTCAGCAGCACATCAAAAAGCTTATCCACCATGATCAAGTGGGCTTCATCCCTGGGATGCAAGGCTGGTTCAACATTCGCAAATCAATAAACGTAATCCAGCATATAAACAGAACCAAAGACAAGAACCACATGATTGTCTCAATAGATGCAGAAAAGGCTTTTGACAAAATTCAACAGCCCTTCATGCTAAAAACGCTCAATAAATTCGGTATTGATGGAACATACCTCAAAATAATAAGAGCTATTTATGACAAACCCACAGCTAATATCATACTGAATGGGCAAAAACTGGAAAAATTCCCTTTGAAAACTGGCACAAGACAGGGATGCCCTCTCTCACCACTCCTATTCAACATAGTGTTGGAAGTTCTGGCTAGGGCAATCAGGCAAGAGAAAGAAATCAAGGGTATCCAGTTAGGAAAAGAAGAAGTCAAATTGTCCCTGTTTGCAGATGACATGATTGTATATTTAGAAAACCCCATCGTCTCAGCCCAAAATCTCCTTAAGCTGATAAGCAACTTCAGCAAAGTCTCAGGATACAAAATTAATGTGCAAAAATCACAAGCATTCTTATACACCAGTAACAGACAAGCAGAGAGCCAAATCAGGAATGAACTTCCATTCACAATTGCTTCAAAGAGAATAAAATACCTAGGAATCCAGCTTACAAGGGATGTAAAGGACCTCTTCAAGGAGAACTACAAACCACTGCTCAGTGAAATCAAAGAGGACACAAACAAATGGAAGAACATACCATGCTCATGGATAGGAAGAATCAATATCGTGAAAATGGCCATACTCCCTAAGGTTATTTATAGATTCAATGCCATCCCCATCAAGCTACCAATGACTTTCTTCACAGAATTGGAAAAAACTGCTTTAAAGTTCATATGGAACCAAAAAAGAGCCCGCATTGCCAAGACAATCCTAAGTCAAAAGGACAAAGCTGGAGGCGTCACGCTACCTGACTTCAAACTATACTACAAGGCTACAGTAACCAAAACAGCATGGTACTGGTACCAAAACAGAGATATAGACCAATGGAACAGAACAGAGTCCTCAGAAATAATACCGCACATCTACAGCCATCTGATCTTTGACAAACCTGAGAGAAACAAGAAATGGGGAAATGATTCCCTATTTAATAAATGGTGCTGGGAAAATTGGCTAGCCATAAGTAGAAAGCTGAAACTGGATCCTTTCCTTACCCCTTATACGAAGATTAATTCAAGATGGATTAGAGACTTAAATGTTAGACCTAATACCATAAAAACCCTAGAAGAAAATCTAGGTAGTACCATTCAGGACATAGGCATGGGCAAGGACTTCATGTCTAAAACACCAAAAGCAACGGCAGCAAAAGCCAAAATTGACAAATGGGATCTAATTAAACTAAAGAGCTTTTGCACAGCAAAAGAAACTACCATCAGAGTGAACAGGCAACCTACAGAATGGGAGAAAATTTTTGCAACCTACTCATCTGACAAAGGGCTAATATCCAGAATCTACAAAGAACTCAAACAAATATACGAGAAAAAAACAAACAACCCCATCAAAAAGTGGGGAAAGGATATGAACAGACATTTCTCAAAAGAAGATATTCATACAGCCAACAGACACATGAAAAAATGCTCATCATCACTGGCCATCAGAGAAATGCAAATCAAAACCACAATGAGATACCATCTCACACCAGTTAGAATGGCAATCATTAAGAAGTCAGGAAACAACAGGTGTTGGAGAGGATGTGGAGAAATAGGAACACTTTTACACTGTTGGTGGGATTGTAAACTAGTTCAACCATTATGGAAAACAGTATGGCAATTCCTCAAGGATCTAGAACTAGATGTACCATATGACCCAGCCATCCCACTACTGGGTATATACCCAAAGGATTATAAATTAGTCTACTACAAAGACACATGTACACGTATGTTTATTGCGGCACTATTCACAATAGCAAAGACCTGGCATCAACCCAAATGTCCATCTGTGACAGACTGGATTAAGAAAATGTGGCACATATACACCATGGAATACTATGCAGCCATAAAAAAGGATGAGTTTGCGTCCTTTGTAGGGACATGGATGCAGCTGGAAACCATCATTCTTAGCAAACTATCACAAGAAGAGAAAACCAAACACCGCATGTTCTCACTCATAGGTGGGAACTGAACAATGAGATCACTTGGACTCGGGAAGGGAAACATCACACACTGGGGTCTATCATGGGGAGGGGGGAGGGGGGAGGAGGGAGGGATTGCATTGGGGAGTTATACATGATATAAATGATGAATTGATGGGTGCTGACGAGTTGATGGGTGCAGCACACCAACATGGCATAAGTATACATATGTAACAAACCTGCACGTTATGCACATGTACCCTAGAACTTAAAGTATAATAAAAAAAAAAAAAAAAAAAAAAATCAATGTAGTTCAATTAATACATACCAAAAGACTGCATTATATTTAATTATCTTGAAAATAAGATTTTCTCAAGCATATCTGTATCTAAAACTTTTTTAAAAGGCATTTTAATTTTTAGTAAACCTGCATTATATTTAAATTGTGAGTCAAAGCCAATGTTGTACAAGAGATGGTTTCCATTACAGTTCTGGGCTTGTCCTTACCTACGAGCCAAAGACAGCCCAGTAAGTGGGGAAGGTCATTTTTACACCTGCAAAATCTGCGATGGAGTAGGCTCCTCTTTAACCACAGAGGGAGGAGAGGCCAAGGACCTGCTCCAACTTAATCTTTGCTTGTCAAATCTGGACCATATTTTATTTCACAGAATCAGAAAAAATATCTCAAAACACTTGCTG
The DNA here is from genome assembly GCF_007565055.1 of Rhinopithecus roxellana. Lineage (NCBI taxonomy): Eukaryota > Metazoa > Chordata > Mammalia > Primates > Cercopithecidae > Rhinopithecus > Rhinopithecus roxellana. The sequence continues at coordinate 51,297,421 of NC_044550.1, forward strand.
TAGGGAAGACTTCCAGATTTGAGTGGAATAGGGCAATGTCATAGGACACTTTAATCAGGCAACAGATTTGTACTGTTAATGGAGAAGTTAATAAAAACAAGTACCCCAATGAAAAACTAGTTGTGAGCTAGTTTTTTAGACCCTTTGGAGCTGAAGAGTTTGTTATTTTCATTGACGTGTAGCCAAAGAAAAATAATTTTACTACCGAGAAAAGAAAATGCATTTTACCAACTTCATCATATATGAATACAAACTTCTAGAGTGAAAAACCTAAGAAACTAATAAGCAACTATTTGGCAAAGGGAGAAAAGGCAACATTTAGGTCTTGAAAGATTTTGCTCTCAAACTAAATTTCATCTTGTCCCCTGCTTTACATAATATATATTTGATTCCGATTAGATTTTTCTATTTGCCACAAAAAATGAAGGCCTTTGATCTCACTTCATTACTTTTCTGATGAACTCTGATCTACCTTATAAATGGAGGTAATTTTTTGTTTCAGTTTGGTTTTTATTGAAGCCAGTGTGGTGGATGCTAGCAGGATAGCAACTTCTGGCAACCACTTTTGTGCTTTTTACCTTTGCCTAGCCACTTGTGTCTACCATAACCCTAATCAAGATGTTTTCTCCCATTTTTCACATCTCTTCACATAATGTATATATAAGAATAATTGTCTTTGTATAACAGTTTGTAATTTCCAAAATGCATTCTAAATCAACATACCATTCTATGCTACCAATAACTCTACTAAGTTGCTATTAGTTTACCTATTTTACAGACAAGGAAACTGAGATATACAATGTTTAAGCCTCTCACCAAAGATCTCACAGCGAGGAAGGGGCTAAAAATTCCATTCTTCTGGGCCTACATTCAACATTGTTTTCCAATACCAAAGATTCTATTGAAAAGTTGCTTATCAAGGAAAAAACTGAAACCTGCTTTATATTGTTCATTCTGTTACTGTGAGAGAGATAAACTAAATATTGATGTTCTTCAGCAAAGATCAGCCAGAGTCTAAAAAAGAACACCTACATGCATGCATACACATACACCAAGCAAGGGGCAGCAGATAGTTGATTCTCTTAGAGTAACATATGAGTAAGCCTGTAGATCCTCTCCACAGAAAAAGGCATGTGCCTATATGAGAATATTTCTGGATAATTTCTGGGAATTCTCTAAGTCCCCTTAGCTCATCTGTGTACAGCTGTAGATGGAATGCCTATTGCAGTGAAACCTTTTCATTCCTATAGACACCTAAATCTAATCTATTTTACCAATGAAACAGGCATTTTTCTCATTCTCCTTTTACTGGGTTGCTCAAAAACTTTAGACTCTGCTTTCCATTCCTTCACTCATGAAACATTTTCCTTTGGCTTATGTGAGGGCCCCGTAAGTTTCCCTCCTATTTATCTGGCTATCCCAGAGTTTCCTTCACTAGCATATTCTTTCTACCTGGTCCTTGGATATTGGGAGGCTCTCAAGGTTTGGCTGTAAGATCTTGTCAATTTTTAATGATTCCCTAGATGATATCATCAATGCCTGTGACTTGAATCATCAGAGTAAATAGCTGACTCCCAAATTCCCAGTAAATATATTCCCAGCCCAGGCCATTTTTGTGCATGTAAACTTCATAATCAAGATTCCCTTGCAGATGTCAAAGACATATCAATCTGTATCTGTTCAAAATACAACTCATGAATCTCTTGAGTCAGGCTAGAAGTCCAATGCGCTATCCATTGCACCACAGAGCCTGACAGAAAGTTAACAAGGATATCCAGGAATTGAACTCAACTCTGCACCAAGCAGACCTAATAGACATCTACAGAACTCTCCACCCCAAATCAACAGAATATACATTCTTCTCAGCACCACATCGCACTTATTCCAAAATTGACCACATAATTGGAAGTAAAGCACTCCTCAGCGAATGTACAAGATCAGAAATTATTACAAACTGTCTCTCAGACCACAGTGCAATCAAACTAGAACTCAGGACCAAGAAACTCAATCAAAACCGCTCAACTACATAGAAACTGAACAACCTGCTCCTGAATGACTACTGGGGTACATAACGAAATGAAAGCAGAAATAAAGATGTTCTTTGAAACCAATGAGAACAAAGATACAGCATACCAGAATCTCTGGGACACATTTAAAGCAGTGTGTAGAGGGAAATTTATAGCACTAAATGCCCACAAGAGAAAGCAGGAAAGATCTAAAATTGACACTCTAACATCACAATTAAAAGAACTAAAGGAGCAAGAGCAAACACATTCAAAAGCTAGCAGAAGACAAGAAATAACTAAGATCAGAGCAGAACTGAAGGAGATAGAGACACAAAAAACCCTCCAAAAAATCAATGAATCCAGGAGTTGGTTTTTTTGAAAAGATCAACAAAATTGATAGACTGCTAGCAAGACTAATAAAGAAGAAAAGAGAGAAGAATCAAATAGACACAATAAAAAATGATAAAGGGGATATCACCACCGACCCCACAGAAATACAAACTACCATCAGAGAATACTATAAACACCTCTCCGCAAATAAACTAGAAAATATAGAAGAAATGGATAATTTCCTGGACACTTACACTCTCCCAAGACTAAACCAGGAAGAAGTTGAATCCCTGAATAGACCAATAGCAGGCTCTGAAATTAAGGCAATAATTAATAGCCTACCAACAAAAAAAAAGTCCAGGACCAGATGGATTCACAGCTGAATTCTACCAGAGGTACAAGGAGGAACTGGTACCATTCCTTCTGAAACTATTCCAATCAATAGAAAAGGAGAGAAGCCTCCCTAACTCATTTTATGAGGCCAACATCATCCTGATACCAAAGCTGGGCAGAGACACAGCAAAAAAAGAGAATTTTAGACCAATATCCCTGATGAACATTGATGCAAAAATCCTCAATAAAATACGGGCAAACCGAATCCAGCAGCACATCAAAAAGCTTATCCACCATGATCAAGTGAGCTTCATCCCTGGGATGCAAGGCTGGTTCAACATATGCAAATCAATAAACGTAATCCAGCATATAACATATAAACAGAACCAAAGATAAAAACCACATGATTATCTCAATAGATGCAGAAAAGGACTTTGACAAAATTCAACAGCCCTTCATGCTAAAAACTCTCAATAAACTAGGTATTGATGGAGCGTATCTCAAAATAATAAGAGCTATTTATAACGAACCCACAGCCAATATCATACTGAATGGGCAAAAACTGGAAGCATTCCCTTTGAAAACTGGCACAAGACAGGGGTGCCATCTCTCACCACTCCTATTCAACATAGTGTTGGAAGTTCTGGCTAGGGCAATCAGGCAAGAGAAAGAAATAAAGAGTAGTCAGTTAGGAAAAGAAGAAGTCAAATTGTCCCTGTTTGCAGATGACATGATTGTATATTTAGAAAACTCCATCATCTCAGCCCAAAATCTCCTTAAGCTGATAAACAACTTCAGCAAAGTCTCAGGATACAAAATTAATGTGCAAAAATCACAAGCATTCTTATACACCAGTAACAGACAAACAGAGAGCCAAATCAGGAATGAACTTCCATTCACAATTTATACAAGGAGAATAAAATACCTAGGAATCCAACTTACAAGGGATGTAAAGGACCTCTTCAAGGAGAACTACAAACCACTGCTCAGTGAAATAAAAGAAGACACAAACAAATGGAAGAACATACCATGCTCATGGATAGGAAGAATCAATATCGTGAAAATGGCCATACTGCCCAAGGTCATTCATAGATTCAATGCCATCCCCATTAAGCTACCAATGACTTTCTTCACAGAATTAGAAAAAACTGTTTTAAAGTTCATATGGAACCAAAAAAGAGCCCACATTGCCAAGACAATCCTAAGCCAAAGGAGCAAAGCTGGAGGTCTCACACTACATGACTTCAAACTATACAACAAAGCTACAGTAACCAAAACAGCATGGTACTGGTACCAAAACAGAGATATAGACCAATGGAACAGAACAGAGTCCTCAGAAATAATACCGCACATCTACAGCCATCTGATCTTTGACAAACCCGAGAGAAACAAGAAATGGGGAAAGGATTCCCTATTTAATAAATGGTGCTGGGAAAATTGGCTAGCCATAAGTAGAAAGCTGAAACTGGATCCTTTCCTTACTCCTTATACGAAAATTAATTCAAGATGGATTAGAGACTTAAATGTTAGACCTAATACCATAAAAACCCTAGAAGAAAACCTAGGTAGTACCATTCAGGACATAGGCATGGGCAAGGACTTCGTGTCTAAAACACCAAAAGCAATGACAACAAAAGCCAAAATTGACAAATGGGATCTAATTAAACTAAAGAGCTTCTGCACAGCAAAAGAAACTACCTTCAGAGTGAACAGGCAACCTACAGAATGGGAGAAAATATTTGCAATCTACTCATCTGACAAAGGGCAAATATCCAGAACCTACAAAGAACTCAAACAAATTTACAAGAAAAAAACAAGCAACCCCATCAAAAAGTGGGCAAAGGATATGAACAGACATTTCTCAAAAGAAGACATTCATACAGCCAACAGACACATGAAAAAATGCTTATCATCACTGGCCATCAGAGAAATGCAAATCAAAACCACAATGAGATACCATCTCACACCAGTTAGAATGGCAGTCATTAAAAAGTCAGGAAACAACAGGTGCTGGAGAGGATGTGGAGAAATAGGAACACTTTTACACTGTTGGTGGGACTGTAAACTAGTTCAACCATTATGGAAAACAGTATGGCAATTCCTCAAGGATCTAGAACTAGAAATACCATATGACCCAGCCATCCCATTACTGAGTATATACCCAAAGGATTATAAATCATGCTGCTATAAAGACACATGCACACGTATGTTCATTGCGGCACTATTCACAATAGCAAAGACTTGGAATCAACCCATCTGTGACAGACTGGATTAAGAAAATGTGGCACATATACACCGTGGAATACTATGCAGCCATAAAAAAGGATGAGTTTGTGTCCTTTGTAGGGACATGGATGCAGCTGGAAACCATCATTCTCAGCAAACTATCGCAAGAACAGAAAACCAAACACGGCATGTTCTCACTCATAGGTGGGAACTGAACAATGAGATCACTTGGACTCGGGAAGGGGAATATCACACACCAGGGCCTATTATGGGGAAGGGGGAGGGGGGGGGATTGCATTGGGAGTTATACCTGATGTAAATGACGAGTTGATGGGTGCAGCACACCAACATGGCACAAGTATACATATGTAACAAACCTGCATGTTATGCACATGTACCCTACAACTTAAAGTATAATAATAAAAAAAAGAAAAAAAATAGGCCTCATAATCTGTTGATAAATGCAACTAGTTATTAAAAAATATATATAACTCATGTGTTGTTCCTACAATGTAGTTCCTCATTTCTATGCGATCTCAGTGACTGGCATCAGATTCCTTCTAGTTTCACAGAGCAGACACCTAGTAGTAGTAATGGTGGGAAACAACTGTTTATCATGGCCCTTGATCTAATCCATTTAGAAATCCTGCCTGAATATTTCTATCACTATTGCCACTGACCTCACCCAAGTGAACATGACAACCAGTGGGCAAGAGCAATAACCTCCTAATTGATTTCCCCATATCCATTCTTGATCACTTCACATTCATTCTTTAAGTTATGAAGGGAGTTTTGGAAAATGTGTTCTTCCTTTATGAAAGAGAGCCTTAGAAAATGCAGTTGATCATTCCAGCTTCCTATGTAAGACACTTGAGTCATTCACTGATATCCTTAGGACAAAAAGTAGTATCTTTATTATGATCTTAAATGTGCCATGCACGATTAGCCTTACTCGTCACCTTTCTTACTCTTCACTGTATGGTATCCCATCACAATACCTCTCTTTCTGAATTTGTCATATGCCTTCCTTTGCTCAGGTCTCTTGGACAGTCGGTTGATCCCTTCTGCCTGGAGTGCTCTTTCCTCCCCTTACCGTCAACATTCTCCTAGTTATCATCTATTCAACCTTCAGCTCCCAGTTCAAATGTTATTCCCTTTGAAAAGCCCTCCCTGATTCCCCAGATGTAGATTAGTCTCTCTGCAATCCTTAAGTCTTTGTCTTGCTCTTCCTAGTATTCATCATGGTTTATAACTATGGATTTGTATACTTGTGTATGATGCTCCTTCTTCCACACTAATATGAAAGCTCCGTGTGGAAAGAGACTCTATCTTCTTTACACTGAGGAATAATTAATTAACCTACAGAAAGTGTACATCTTCATAGGCATACAGTTTAAGATACTATGGGCATTCTAATCAGGATATAGAACATTTCCATCAACCCAAAAAGTACTTCTACACTCCCCATTAGTCAACCCCGTGAACTTCTAGGGTTGATTCTCACTTTGATTTCTACCACCATAGATTAGCTTCTTCTGTTCTTGAATTTTTTATCAATGGAATCACATAGTATGTATTCTTTTTTGGTCTGGCTTTTTTCATTCAACATATGTCCATGAGATTTACTCATGTTGTGTTTATCAGTTGTTTGTTCTTGGTATTGATGAATTCATTGTGTGAATCTATCACAATTTGCTTGTTTAATCTTCTGTTAATGTACATTTAACTTGTTTTTTGTTTTTTACTGTTATGACTAAGGCTGCTTTAAACACTATACAAGTCTTTTAATGGACATAAGTTTTTTAGGACATAGAAGAGTGAAGACTGAGATGTAATTATTTTCTTTTATTTTGTTTATTTTTCAGAGATTATAAGCCATTTCTCCATGGCTAGAATTCAGTTGATCTGGGACTGAACCTATTTCTAATGGGTAAATACTTAGGAATAGACTTCTGGGGTTGTAAAATAAGCATATGTTTAACTTTATAAGAAATTCTCACACAGTTTTCAAAGTCTTTGAACTATTTTAGTATTTTACCAGCAGTGTATAAGAAGTTCCTTCTTGTGTCTTTTTTTCTCCAATTGTTTTTGAGATTTTCTCTTTATTTTGGTTTTTAATAATTTAATTATGACACCTCTCAGTATGGTTTTCTTGATATTTATCCTGATTAAGATTCATTGAGTTATTGGATTTATACATTATTACTTTCATCAAACTTGGAAAATTTTTCAGTCATTATTTCTTCAAGTAATTTTTTGCCCTATTTTCTTTTTCCTTTATTTCTGGGACTTACTTCATAGCTTATGGTATCCCTAAAGATTTGTTTGCCTGTGTTTATTTTCAATGTTTTCTCTTTATTCCGGTTACTTTTTAATTGATATATCCTAAAGTTTACTGATGCTTTTTCCTCCTATCCAATTTAATGTTAATTCCGCCCCATCAAATGATGATAGATGTTTTATTGTTTATTTGTAACTTTTCATTTAATTATTTTTGAAAACTTCTATTTCTCTCCTGAAATATTCCATATTTTCACCATTACATCTCCTTTTTTCTGTAAACCCTTTTACATTTTTGTAATAGTTGTGTTAGGGTACTTCTACTAATTCAGATAACTAGGCCCTCTGTTAGTCTTCTGTTGAGTATATTTACTTTTGATTATATACCACATTTTCTTGCTTTCTCACATAGAGAAATTCACATGTAGTTTTTAGGACATGAAACAGTGAAGACTGACATATAATTATTTTCTTTTATTTTGCTTACTTTTCAGATATTATAAACCATTTCTCTATGGCCAGAATTAAGTTGATCTGAAACTGAACCTTGGCTTTCATTAGACTGAGCTCATCTGTGATTAGCCTAACTTTCAGTCTCGCATAGCAAGATTAACTGTTTGACCTTGTCAATATTAAGCTAGAATAAAGTTGGGTTATAGTTTCAAAGACTTTTAATTCTCCTTTAATTCAGCTTAAGCAGAGGCCTAGAATTCAAGCCTCCAGAATGTGCAGAAGTTTGCAACTTCTCTCTGATTTCCAGATCTTCTCCCACTGCCACTTTTCTGGCAAAATTTGTGGTGGGAAAATTTTCTCAGGTCAAACCATTTTTTGGGGGGGGATCTCTGTCTCTTTTGGATTCCAACCTGTCCCCAGCCCATATTATTGTCTAAGAATCAGCTAATTTCATTACTACAATGTCTGTGTGCATATGTCAAGCTAATTCTTCCATTCTCTCCACTCAAATCAGGAAACTGCCTTATGGTATAGAAGCTGTCATGGTTTTCTGCTCATCTGTGAAACTTTCATTTCCTTCTGGAATTCAGTTTATTGGGGCTTCCTTTGTTCATTGCTCTTTGCTAGTCCCATAGAAAATATTGTTTTTTACTTCTGTCTGTTGGTTTCTTGCATGTGGGTTTCAGCAGGGTGAAGGTCCTTTGCCTCTTTCTACATCTCAGCTGGCAATGAAACACCAAGATCATGTCTGTTATGCTCACCATTAAATCTCTAGTGATAGAAACAAAGAAATCTCTCTAAAATATATGTAGACCATAAATTTAAATAGAATGAAGATGATTCATGTATGTGAAACAAATAAAGTGTGATATTTGCAGTATATGGGATAAAATAATAGATGGTAGTCCAAGACCAAAATATTGTTAAGGGTGTTTTAAACAAGGGCATTGTCCTTGAAAAGTCAAATGATGCTTGGTGGTAGCATTCATGACCAGGCACTATTTCTAGATTAGAACAAGTATGTAGTTAGGGGAATTCTCTCAGGTGACAAATTAGATAGATAAAAATTTAGGCCTTGAGAAAAATGGCAATAACTCTTGACTCCAGCATCCTAATGAATGAAGACCACAAGGGAAACATTTCTTATGAAGAATTTACCTGTCCAGTGGCTCAAAGCTCTCTGCTAACATGCCCTTTTAGATGAAAGGTTGTGTTATCCACAACTAGGTTGTTGTTCTTTGTTTTTTGTTTTGCTTAAGTCCCAGATCCTCTGTAACTATCCCATTTACTTGGAAATCTGAAACTTTTGGGATCTTACCAATAGTTTGAAAGGTGATTGAGCCTGCACGTGAAGTGCAAGTGTCCACAGGCTGTGTGGAAGGAAAATAGGTAAAGTCTAGGAATCAAGCCAAAGCTGGGATCTTGCCATCCACATGGAAAAAGAGTTAACCTACTGGAAGCAATGTGTGGAATAATACTCTTTATTCCAAAACTTCTCAGGTCTCCTAATCTAGAAAGCACATGCGGATTAAAATGATAGAAGATATTCAGTCTTTCCATTACATATTATGCCCCACTATTTTTATTAAATTAAAACTAAGTAATTAAAAAAAAATACTTGCTAGCAACAAATGGTATAGAATCTATCTGGATACCATCAAGTACTGTTCAAGTGCCCCTTTATCTCCCACATACAGAGTGTGCCACATGTCCTAGCCCCTGAAGAAAATGATTAATGACTCTGAGTCAGCTGGGTGTCAAATAGCCTTAATCAGGCCCATTCTCCACTGGTGCCAATGATACTACTCTAATACTAAAATGCTTATATCAATAACATTGTATTGAAGTTGATGTTGCTATGCTGAAATTGGCATCATCTTATTGGCATCAAGCCTATTGGCCTACCTCCTCTATGGGCAATCATTATTGCATCTAAAGGATTTATTCAATGTCTGTTTCAGTGCATTTCTCTCCTGGACCTGCTTTTTAACATCCGACAATACATGATAAGCAGTAGTGGCAGCCAAAGACCCAGAAGTGAAATCAACTTTCCGTAAGGATATGTGTATGTGGAGGAAAAATATGTTTATTGCAAAGAGGTGATTGAATAGACAATTGTGAAAGAAATGAAGTCAAAGGAAATGATCTCCTCTTTCAACAGGCCCAGAAAGTTTTCCCTGAAGTAGGAAGATGTCAGAAACTGAAACTCTAAAGAAAGAAAAGATAGGATATGAAACGTATGATGATTATGTGTGAGATTCAAAGGTTATGTTTCACAAAATATGCAAAATGGCTGGTTCTAGGACTGGAACAGGAAATATACAAGATGAGCTTTGAACATCTCATAGTGCCAGACAGTAAGGAAGTTTTCAAAACACAAAACAGAATTAAAAAACACATTGATGGGGGTATGTCAAGAGGTCATTGGAGCCAACTGAAGAAGCTCCCAGTGGCTAAAGCTGGAACAATTTGTGCAAGAAAATAAATAAAGTAGTATTATAACTCAAAGTACAAAATAGATATCCATACCATTTATAAATATCCTAATAAATATCCATGATACATTACATAAATAAATGATTAAATAAATTAATAACTGGGGAAAAAGAGACAATCTCCCATGCAGAAGCCATATACACCATATACAAAAGTTAATTCAAAATAGATTATAAACCTAAAGGTTAAACATAAAACTATAAAACATCTGAAAAAAATAAGATATATGTACAATCTTATGTTAGATAAAGGTTTCGTAAGACACAAAAATCACAAAGTATAAAAAAATTGGATTTTATCAAAAGTAAATTTTGTTCTCTAAAAGACACTGTTACTAAATAAAATGGCAAGACACTATGAAACAATATTAACAAAATATATATTTAACAAAGAAAATCTTTGTATCCAAAATATGCAAAACCTACTAAAACTCAAGAATAAGACAAATAACCTGACTTTTAAAAATGGACAAAAAAATTTGAAAAGACATTTCACCAAAGGAAGTATACAAATTGCAAATAAGAATCTGAAAATAAGTTCAACACCATTATTCATTAGGAAAAGTCAAATTAAACCCACAATTAGATACTAGTACACAACTTCTAGAAGGGCTAACATTAAATAGATTAAATTATCACATGTTAGTAAGGATGTGGAACAACTGCAATGCTCATATACTGCTGATAGGAATGTAAAACTATACAACCTCTTTGGGAAACAACTAGGCAGTTGCTCATAAAGTTGACATACACTTACCATATGACCCAACAATTCTACTCTTTGATATTTACCCAAGTGAAATGAAAACACATGGGTCATGGGGATTTGCTATACAGGTTATTTCATCACCTGGGTATTAAGCCTAGTACCCATTAGTTATTTTTCTTGTTTCTCTCTCTTCTCTCACCCTCCACCCTCCACTCTCCAAAAGGCCTGTGCATGTTGTCCCCACTATGTGCCCATGTATTCTCATCATTTAGCTCCCACTTATAAGTGAGAACATGTGGTATTTTGTTTTCTGTTCCTTTGTTAGTTTGCTAAGGATAATGGCTTCCAGCTCCATCCAAGTCCCTGCAAAGGACATGATCTTGTTCTTTTTTATGGCTATATAGTTTTTCACGGTGTGTATGTACCACATTTTCTTTATCCAGTCTATCGTTGATAAGCTTGTCAGTTGATTCCATGTCTTTGGTATTGTGAACAGTGTTGCAATGAACATATGCATGCACGTGTCTTTATCACAGAATGACTTACATTCCTTTGGGTATATACCCAGTAATGGGATTGCTGGGTCAAATGGTATTTATGTTTTAAGGTCTTTGAGGAATTACTACACTGTCTTCCACAATGGCTGAACTAATTTAATAACAAACCTACACTTGCACCCCTGAACTTAAAAGTTAAAAAAAAAGAAAATATAATAATAAAGAAGGAGATAAATACAGTCACTCAGAAACAACTGTTGTGAACATTTTTGGAATATCTATGAATCAATCATCTTTTTATCTATCTTGTATGTGTGCTAGTGAATCTATCTATATTTGAAATCATATAATGCAAACTGTTTTGAAATTTAATTTTAACTCTCCAGCACATTAAGAACATCTTTTGTTGTTAATAAATGCATGTCTACAACAGAATCTTTAATGGCTATAAAATGTTCCATTGTATGATTGAATTACAGTTTAATCAATCTAGTATAGCTAAATGTTTAAATTATTTTCAACTTTTTTATAACTCTAAACAAATGTGATTAATATTTTTGTAGCAAATATTTTAATGCCCCCTTAGTGATTTCCTTGGAAATTTTTTTCTAGGAGAGATAATTCTGTGTTAATATTCAAATCTTTTGTTTTGTAATCTCCAGAATGGTTATATCAATGTACAGTCTTACAAGAGGGAAAAGAAAAGAAAACATACAACTGGACAATGACTTTTACCCAAATGTCCATAAGAGTCATATTCAAAATAACCCCCAACCAGAAACAGTCCAAATATACACAGACAGGTGAATAGATAAATTATTGTGTCCTCATAAAATGAATACTACCCAGTAAATTTTTTAACTTTTTTTATTTCAATAGTTTTTGGGGAAAAGGTGATGTTTAGTTCTTTAGTGGTGATTTCTGAGATTTTGGTGAACCCATCACCTGATCAGTGTACACTGTACCCAATGTGTAGTCTTTTATTGCTCACCCCACTCCCACCCTTTCTCCCTAGTCCCCAAAGTCCATCATATCATTCTTATGCCTTTGCATCCTCATAGCTTAGCTCCCACTTATGAGTGAGAAACTACGATGTTTGATTTTCCATTCCTGAGTTACTTCACTTAGAATAATGGCCTCCATTCCATCCAGGTTGCTTCAAATGCCATTATTTCATTCCTTTTTATGGCTAAGTAGTATTCCATGGTATACATATACCACATTTTCTTTATCCACTCGCTGATTGATGGGCTTTTGGGTAGGTTCCATATTTTTACAATTGCAAATTGTGCTGCTATAAACATCCATGTGCAACTATTGACATGGTTTGGCTCTGTGCTCCCACCCAAGTCTCATTTTGAATTGTACTCCCGTAATTCCCATGTGTTGTGGGAGGAACCTGGTGGGAGATAATTGAACCACGGGGGCAATTTCTTCCATACATATTCATTGTAGTGAATAAGTCTCACAAGATCTGATGGTTTTATCAGGGATTTCTACTTTTGCATCTTCCTCATTCCCTCTCTGCCAGCCGCCATCCATGTAAGGTGTCACTTGCTCGTCCTTGCCTACTGCCATGATTGTGAGGCTTTCCCAGCCACCTAGAACTGCAAGTCCAGGTAAATGTCTTTCTTTTGTAGATTGCTCAGTCTCGGGTATGTCTTTATCAGTAGCATGAAAACGGACTAATACAAGTATCTTTTTCATGTAATGACTTTTTTGCCTCTGGACTACCCAGTAATTATGAAGAATGGATGAGTGATGCAAACATCTCAAAATGATTATGATGAACAAAAACAAAATACAAAAACAGACATGAGTACACATAATGTATATTTAATATGTAATGAATACATGATGTCCATTTTTATGAGATGGTAGAAAATAGAAATCTAATCTGCAGTGATGGACAGCAAATCAGTGGTTGCCCAGGGCTGGGTTTGAGGGTTAGGGATTGCCTGGAATGGGGCACAAGGGCAGTGGAAATATTCTGTATCATGATTGCAGTGGTGGCTACAAGAAATGGTCATTTGTCAAAACTAATCAAATATATATTTTAAATGGATACATTTTATTGTATATAAATAATATCTTTTGTAGTTTCAAAGTTGGTTTTAAAAATACAGGAAAGCCCCTTGCATGTGTTCCTTTTGTACTTAAAAAAGGAGGGAGGAAAACATAAAGAAAGTTTGAGGGATGAACTCAAACTCCCCACCCAACAGGCTTCTGCCACTACGCACTGCTTAAGAAATTTTTTAACAATCAGAGAAACTACTTTTAATTAGTTATATTTGTCCCATGTGGCTCACAGAAAAAAAGTGTTCAGTTAAAGTGAGAGACTTTGTAAATTTAACCCAGAAGAGAGTTGTTAGTATAACAAGGCCAAGCTTTTTATTTTGGAAGAAATAACATGTAAACTTCAGTATTCTTGACACTAAGTGGTTTTGAGAAGAAAATCAATTTTTTTTGTGGCAGGAAAATATATTTGCTCTTAGACTATTAAACAGCAAAACGAGTGACAGCCATTGCTATTGAAGACCTGGAACGAGATTTGAAGTATCTATTTCCCCGTGTCCTTTAGTACTATGGACTAGGGTTCCCTTCACTTCCCTGCAGAGCCCACTAAAAAGCTGGCCGCTGATCAGATTTTGATATCCAAATGTAACCTGAGGGTGCAAAAGGAGGCAATTAGGTTTGCAACTTTATTTTAGAATGAATCAGAAGTGACAATGTGTCGATAGATAATGTAGTCAAACCCAGCAGGAAAGAGCCCTGCTAACAGAGGGAGGACAGCGTGAAACTTCATGGTGAACAAGGTGTGGCTCCAGGGAAGGGTGAAGAATTGGGGCTATTAATGAAACAAATGTATTGCAATCAGCTGTCATGGGTGCAGTTATTCATGTACATTCCCCGTGCCAAATCCACTCACTCTCATTCTAAGACCAACAAATGTCTTTTCCAGGCATGGCCTTAGGCTCAAAGTCCTGACACAAATCATGACAGGTCCCTGGACAGAATCTTCTGGTAGCTCCCCAGTGTATTTAGAAGTGTATACAATGCCCTTGACAATCTGGCTTCAAGCTTCCTTCCCAACATCAATCCCTACACGTGCTCAGCCTCCTCCCCTGGGCAACTAATGTCTAGCCTTCCTTTATTACTTACCATCCCTTACATATTCCACTCTTTTGTGCTTTCATTCCTCACACTGGTTCTTCCCTCTGCTTTTACTTTCCTAGGGAAACAACAGTTCATTTCTATCACTAGACTGTAAGTTCCATAAAGGGAAGAAATAAAACTGATTCACATTTGCATCTTTAGCACTTAGCACAGGGCCTGGCACAGAATAAGTATCTAATGAACATCTGTTGAATTAAAGTAAAGCATTCAATTATAAAAATTGAATCCTTTGCAGACAGTTTAACTGGGACAAACCTCATAGGATTTCCTCCCTAGGTCAATCCAGTTCTGTCTGAAAGTGGAACCCTAACCTAGGTGTTGCTTAGTAAGCAATGGCATTCAATTCATAATTTATGCAACTAGATATAAAGGCCTTTTGCTCTAATATCATGTATATATATGATATTATATACACACATACACACACACACACACACACACACACACACACACACACACACAGACATTGTTTCTATTCATTGTATATCCAAGAAGACTGAGAATCCAATTTATTAGAAGCCTCACTCTTTTTGGTTTGTGCTTCAGTGTACAAGGTTGGGGGAAGAAATGGGAAGGCTTAAAACACAGTTATAACATGACAGAGGAAGAAAGGGAACAAAAGAATGTGTAGGGAATGATTAAGTGCTTCTGAATTTACACAGTGAAATATGGACAAGTTTAAATGTCTTTGCTGTTTGCTTCTTTTCAAACTGTGAGCAATTTCAAACACCCCATGCTGCTTCAAGATTAATTGAGTTCTGCATGCTTTTAGCTTGCTTTGGGTACCAAGGAGAAAGGATTTCCACAGAATCTGTATTTGCCAGAGCAAAGAGAATATCTCATTAATGTGTATGATTAATAGCCATTTGTGGAGTGATTAATTGGTCATTTGACAATAAACTGAGACTATGTGCATGCTTTTGCTGGACTTCACATTTCACATCTAGAAGAAAAGGAAAGAAAGTCTTGTTTCTCTCTGCTTCCTCCCTGCACCAAGACTGGAAAAATCCAAAGGCCTTTGCATATTCTGGTCTTGTCTGATTTCATCTGATTTGTCTTTAAGAACAATGGCCCTGAAATGGAAGCTCTCCAGCATGATTGATGGCTTCTCTTTCTATCTGCAAGTTGGAAATTCAGAAAAGGATTTCTCCCCTCTAGGTCTTACTGCTTATTGGTACAAGACTTATTTCCACTTTGCCGCAGAATTGATTTGCAACATTGGTGTATGAGTTTGTATATTTTTCTCACTGGCCCGTCACAAAGCATAAGTCAGCAAGTCTTCTGTAGTATGATGGATTATGTAGCCAGGAACCTCCCAGTAATTTTTCCATTAAAAGGATGAGTATATTGTCATTAACTTTTTAGAACTGGAATCATCCAAATTCTGTACCATGACATTTTACAAACTATATTATTTAGTAGCGCCAGTTTTCCCCACATTCAATACTATCCATCGGACTTCAGAAAGACTCCTGTATTCCTGATTGCCCACTCTATAAAATAAAAACATTAGGAAAACACTAAGGAATCAATGGCAATAGGCCTAAGCTTTCATCCTGCTTTTTTCCAAATGAAACCATTTATTTAATTCAAAGGAGGAAAATAATACACAGAAAGAGGAAGAATTCTTGCTTATCTGAACTGTTACAAAGAACCGTTCATACCAGGATATACTGAATAACTCAATTAACCAAAGTGAAAACAGGAGAAGAAAAATCAAACCATAAACTCCTGATTTCTAGTTTATTGTTTTAAATGAAACACTTAAACATAGAAATCATCATCTTCCCCTCTACTTGTTTCTTTCTTCTCCTCCATCTCTATATAATTTGGTGTAGGGTGTGTGGGGCAGGGGGTGTACTACCTGAAGACTTTTTTGGTACAAGATGAAATAAAACAATGGAATAAGGTAAATGTTTTAAAAAATATAATTTGTTTGGGAGAGGCATCATAATGGTAAAAACAACAACTGGCTTTGGAATATGACAAAGCTGGGTTCGAATCTTGGCTTCACCAGTTGCTAATTGTATCGTGTGGACAAGTAACAATCTCATTAAGCTTCGTTGTGTTTTTTGGCAAAATAGACATACTAGTAACCACCTCATAGATTGCAGTAAATATTATAAGATTAAGATTAAATGTTTATAAAATAAATGTTTATAAAATGTATAAACAGTGGCTGACACATAACTAAAGTTCCCTAAATAGTTATTAGATATTGAATTCCATGTGTGTGCATGCACATGCACATGTGTGTGTGGATGCAAGATTTTTGGTACCATTTTTCACCATTTGGAGACGCAGCATGCCTCTGCAGAACAGCTTCTTATACAATCATGTTGATATAGTTAAATCCAAGGGTCCAAGGGCTCTAGGCATATAGAGATCCCCTAAAGCAGATCTACAGTCTCTGAAAAAGCAGGCTTAAATTGATTAAAGAGAAAGAAAAGGTCTACTATTCAGAACATCCTGTTACATAGACCTAATTTTAATTAGCACATTTCTAAAGAAGACTCAGACTAAGAAACACATCTTTTAGTAACTGATACGTTACTAAAAGGCTAACATGAAGGTCATATTAAGCTTTTTCCATGTTACTAGTAAACACACACACACACACACACACACACGTATCACAAGTTGTACTCAATAGACATGACTACATTACTATTTCCCAAAACACTGGAGGGAAAGTGAGTGGCCGCTTGGAATGAAAAGTTTGAGAAGAGCTAATATCTTTTCTTATCATTTGAAGACATACTTTATTTTTTACATTTAATGTCTTTGAAATCAGAGATGTCATATAATCAATGGTGTGTCTTAGTTTAATTGGCAGCACTTTTATTTCTTAATGGAACATAAAATATTAGTGTGACTTATAATTAATGAAGTTTTAGATATGATGAAATATATTAAGTTGTATGCATGAGTCAAGAGCGGACATTGCCACAGAATTCTCAGGTGTTCCATTAGGTGGCTTTTGGAGGGCACCATCTCAATGTGCAACCACTGCCACAAGACAGTGAAGCCCATGTCTGGCCACTGCCAACCACCTTCTATTTTATTAGTCAACATTTAAAAGTAAAAGAGCTGTTATGGATTTGGGTAGTAGAATATGCCTCGATTTAATAATGATTTAATTGGGGAGAGTATTAGACAGGATAACACTTTTTTTGAAGATGTAATGATAATTTCTACAACAATCTCTAAGAAATGTGTATTATTATTCATACATAGTAATAGCCTCATCTTTTGAGATCAGCACAGTAAACTTAATAGGAATTAATAGACTGCTTCAATGTCACTTGACAACTTCCATTACCAAATTTGCCATAAAACTAAATTATATGTCTCCAAGAAAACTCAATCAATATCATATCCAAGTCACACTGTTATTTTATGTAACTTCAAGTGAGCAATAAATATCCTTTGATTTTTTTTGATTCACTCTAAGTATCTGAATTCAAGTGAAATATTGCAGGTTAAGCAACTAGTTGACAATCCTCCCTTTTGTTCTTAAGATTTCTTAAACTTCTGAATTCAAGACTCCTAGGATTATTTTTAAACTTAAGAAATTTTTAATCTAATTATTATTTTTTTCAACTAATGCAAATGGCATAATGACAAGATCACATGGATTATTTATAAATTGATAAGAATGTGAGCTTTATCTTTGGCATGAATGATTCCTGCTTTAAGAAAACATTTGGTGTTTCCCCTTTACATCTATTACCTAGGATTTGTCTACCTATAGATGAGAAGAAAAAGCGAGTTTTAAGTCTCCAGCTAAATCATTACTGTGCTTTAATTCAAACATAGATATCCAAAAAATCTCTAGTAAGTAGAACTTTCACAAAACAAAGAATAAAAGATGTCCTTCCTGAGTCATGCAACTTAAATCAAAGTTGGGAAAATCAAATGGATTTCAAATTAATAATATATTACACTGCCTCTTAAATATGTTTAGACAGTGTAATACATTCACTAGTATGCCAGTAGACTAGTAATATATACTATGTAACTTATTAAATAGGGAGAAAACAAAGACCCTTGTGTTAAGCAATGGTAAGCACAGTAAGCCAATTCTAGCCTCATATTTAAAAGACTTTAATAATAATGAAAGTAGCAGAATAAATGGAATTAAATTATATGCAACTGATAGCAAGATTTTCCAAATGTCTAAAATTAAGACCAAATTCACAAAATTCCAGATTAATTTATAATTTGAATAAATATCTACAATGGACTTGAGTTCTGCAATTATTCTGTGGAATATAACTCAAGTGTTCACTTAGAAGTTTTCATATTTAAAATCGCTAGAGTGGCATTTCCAAAATTTGCTATACTATTTCTGGATTATATTTTCAGGGTGTGTTTCTGTGTATACATATGTGTGTATACGTGGGTGCCTGTGTGTTAGCTACATTAACAATGTGGAGATAACAAAGTTTTATCCATTACTCAAAACCCACTTGATTTCCCACCCAGCCATTGAGAATATGACAAATGATGGAAGCCCAGTCAATGACTTGCTGATGTCTGTTTTAAGTTAGCATTCTTCTCTTGGCTCAATTGCTGTCTCCTGTGTGATTTTATCCAAATTAGTTAGTTTTAACCTTTTTTGGATTCATACTCTTCTTTGAAATTATAATGAAAACAAGAAAACTTTCTTTTCAAAGATGTCCATAAATTCACATGGACTAAATCCCTATCCAATTTCAAGGGATTTGTAGCATTTAACATAATGGAATAGGCAGGTGAAATGGGAGAGATGAGAGTCTGTGGCACATGCATGGTGTATGTCCTCCATCTGATTTTTCGCCATGGGACAATACAGGACTACTGTTGGTTTTTTTTGTCGTTTTGTTTTGTTTTAGTGTTTTTTTGTGGGTGTTTTTGTTTGTTTTACTTTAAAAGAAGCTAGAGCTTAAGATCATTATGTGAAATCTCCAGATTTTTGAATATTTACAACTAATTTTTTAAAAACATAGAATAACACAACCATATTTAGAAACTCAGTATAACCAGTGAGTCTTCAGGTGTATATAACCTCTACCCAGAGACCCCCATCTTAAGACTCCTTATCGAAGCAATAGAGTTGCTGCAATCATTCTTAGAAGAGCTACTCCTATCTGCCTTGAAGAAAGGGAGGAATTGACAGCAACAGGTTTTAATGTAGGAAAGAATCCTCTCATAATCTCAAATACACAATCTAATGTTTCTGATATGGGCTATTCTCATGGATTCCCTCATCCTACCTTAAATATCTTCCAAGTTCTCAGGGTACACATGCAATACATGTTTATTTAGGGTCCATTATTTCCAGACACTGTGCTAGGTATTGGACACACAATGATGACAAACACACTTTCTCCTTGTCTAGTAGGCAACCACAGTCTAGTAGGGTTAGAGATGTATAAAGAATTTATTGTATGATGTATGTGGTATTGAAATAGATTATATATCAAGACACGATATAAACAGGAAAGAGAGAGAGGGCAGGTCTACATAGGGACTCACAAGAGATTTCACACAAGAGCAAGTCCATGGGAAGAAGTCACCAAGCAGGAAGGGGAAGAAGTACATTCCAGACAGAAGAAGGAACATGTGCAATAGCAATGAAGAGGGAAATGGCATAGACCAATATAGTGCTTTGGGAAGCAGCAGGGAGCTTTTTCTGGCTAGAGTGAGGATGTAGGATTGTTGCTGAAGAGATGGATGGGGCTTTGAATACTCTGCATACCATTCTAAGGAACTGAATTTTTCTTGCTCAAGATGGTTATAAGTAGGGTAGTGAACTGATGACTTAAAGATACTTAAATTTGATTCTGAATGTCCCATTTCATTCTGGCAGGTAGGCACACCAAGTCTCATCCTAGACCATCCCCCACTCAGGGTTGCACATTTGTTTACATAGAAATGGGCATGGGCAGCTTGACTCCACACACTATGAGGTTTTATTTCCTGGAGACTACTTTCTAGCTGGTGGGACCAAAAAAAAGCAGCAAGCTGCATTTTTACATTAAACAAAATTAAGGAAAGAAAAAGAAAGAAAAGTAAATACAGGTATACTTGCAGTTTGATATATTCCAGTGTAGTAGGACTCATTGACACTGGAGCTGTGAGTGAGGAAAGAAAGGAATAAGTTAACCTAGTCCACATAGAGAGACATTTGAAACAAAACTCAAAACCTGGTCTTATATAGAGAGAGACACAAGAACCTGAACTCCTTCACTCTGTCTGATTACTTCTGCAATAAGTTGCTAGTTTTATTTAGGAATCTCTCTAGCTGGGAATGAAGTCTCTTATATCTGTCAAGTACTGGTACTATATAAATGAAATAGCATTATAAAACAACAGACAGATATCTACACCTATGCATATTAATGATGTACTAACATTTCACTGTGGTTCAGAATTTGTAATGAGCTTTCTGCCTCTGCCAAGTGCACAGTGGCACAGTATTGGTAACGTGTGTGCAATCACACCTTTAGAATAAATGCAGTCCATTAATCAAATATGACCCTGAGTAGCAGAGGAAAGAAATCCTGAAAATGTGATTTTTATTTTATTGCTTGCTCCTCCATGCAAGTTTTGGCTCCCTGCCGGCTGCTGATGGAGAGCCATTTCTTGTGACAAGGGGCCTGGAGCTGATTGTAAGGGAACCTGCTGTGTTCCTTTACTGTATATTTAAAAAAAAAAAAAAAAAAAAAAAAAGGAAAAGAACACAGCACTTTTTTTCTAGGAAATGTGCTGGTAATGCTTGCTTTTTTGGCAACATTTTATTGATACATAATAATTGTATATATTTTATATTTATCAAGTACATGTGATATTTAAAAAGTCAAAGTATTTCAGACTCTTTCTTCTGTGCACCTAAGCCAAATAATTAGTAATAGAGCCCAAGTCCTGGTCACAGAGGATCTGTGTTGCAGGATAAAAGAGAAGAGAGATCAAGACCACTCCTCAAGTCTTATTTGCATCTAAAAACTTAAGGATTGTTCCCTCCCTCATTCCATCCTACCTCCTCCCTTGACAGGTCTTGCTTTTCTGCTGCCTTTCCTCAAACATAGTCTCCTCCATGATTTTTATCTCTATGAAAGGGAAGCAGCCAATTCAGAACCCTGCAGACTACTGCCTGTAAAATCATATCTGGTTGATATCTAGGCTGGAGTTCAGCATAAAACTTATGCTATTAGGGAGGGAAACTATAGCCTCATTAAAAGAACAACTACGCAGGTCTAAGAGGAAAAATGCATAATGACATAAACCTAATCTTTCTTTCCAACTACTCGCTTTGGTTTTATTCTAAGAAATGGAGTAGCAGTTGACAATTAACATAATTAATCTAATATAATTATGTAATAAAATATATAGATTATATATAGTATACAATATATACTATATTTATACACAAGTATATATTATATATCTTAATTTGCATTTCTGATTACATGAATGATAATAAATATTCTTTCATGTATTTAGCCCAATTTGAATTTCCTTTTCTGTGAACTGTGAGTGTTCACATGATTTGTCCATTTTTTTCTTATGTTTTCATCTTTCTTACTGTTTTGTAGGCATTCTTCATTTACTAGGGCAATTAGTCCTTTGTAATATGATTTGTGAATTTTCCCTCAGTTTATTGTTCTTATGACTTTACATATGATGTCTTTTGCCACAAGTAAGTTTTTATGTATTCAAATCTCTCAATGGATCTAATCTCTCAATCTATAGCATCTGGATTTTGAGTCATAGTGAGGAAGTTCTTCATTAAGTCAAATTATGATTCCCTCATTTCCTCCGGTACTTGTATGTCTTATGTTTCATAGTGAAGTAATTGATTGGTTTAGAATTTGTAGTGGTAAGTGACATAAGATGTAGATCCAAATTTCTTTTCAAATGTCCATCCTATTAATGAAAAAACCAAGCTCTGTGAAATATTTTAAACAGGTCAATTATGAGCCAATATGAGTACTGTAGCTTGTAGAAAACACAAACCCAAGAAGCCTTAACTAAGTGGTCCCGAGGCAGTTAGGTTGTAACTCTGTTTTATACATTTTAGTGAAGCAGAAGTTATAGACAAAGTCATAAATAAACATACAGAAATTATATATTGGTTTGTCCTCAAAAGGGGAGGTATCTTGAAGTGGGGACTTACAGGTCATAGGTGAGTTCAGAGATTCTTTAATTTGCAATTGGTTAAAGGAGTAAAGCTTTTTCTAAAAATCTAGAGTCAGCAGAAAGGAATTTTTAGGATAAGGAAAGCTGTGAACCAATACACTGGGTCAGAGCGACCTGTAAGGGTGTGTGATTTCACCCTTGCCTGCCATGGCCTTAGGTCCCGTTTTTAATTTGGTATCTTAGTGTCACAAAGAGTCCGTTTTGTTAGTCTTATGATCTCTATTCTATCATTAATTCTGGTCAGTTGTTGTGTCTAAACTCCAAAAAGGAGGGTATGTAATGAGATGTGTCCAATCTCTTGTTGCAGGACTTTTCCTTAGTTCAGCTAAAAACAAGGTTCTTTGTCCCATGGCCACGAAAATTCAGGCTCACAGACAATTTAAATGTAAAACAGGGTTTTATTGGGTAAAAAAGAAGAAAGAGGGGACACAGGGACTCCGACAAGGCTGAAGTCACTCTGCTAGATTGCTTCCTGCTCAGTTGTTCAAATTCCAGGCTCCACACAAGGAGAGGAAGGGCCAGACTCCTCCCTGCTGCAAACAGCGTGAACTTCCCAAGACTCCACCCTGATGCTCATTCCTCCCAGGGCACAGGCTGGCTAGAGTTTCTCTGCGGGCCCCCTCCCACCTGGCTGTCTCATTCCCCTCTCTAAAGAAGTACATCTAACTGCTCCTGGAGTAAAGACAAGGATGAAGACCAATCTAAACTGCTTCCTGCTGACAGGGGGCACTGTTTTGGGGAAACGGCAGTCAGAGCTCCCTCAGAGGCCTATCTAAGTGGTGTCAGCAGAAGGGGCCATTGTCAGAGGCTCCAGCTGCATGACCATTTGGAGTCTGATGGCCTGAAAACAAGAACAGAAAAACTGGGTTATTAAAAAACATGTATCAAATCGAAAGAAAGGGGAGGTAAGGACAGCTAAAAAATTATGAGGCCTTTTACCAGTTTGCATAGGGAGAGGCAGGCCAAAAGCCTGACTGGCAAAAAAAATCTTTACCCTTTTGCCGGATGTTGGGCTTCTGGGTTGTCTTCCACTGAGCCCAGTCCTAAGCCAACCAGTTTAAGGTTTGGGAAATTAACTCTTTCCAGTTTGGAGAATGCATCTGAGGGGAGTGTCTCATAGTACGGAGACACAATTACCTATTGGTGAAGAGAGAATTGAGGAGGGAAAAAGAAAAAAGAAGGTGTTTTTTTCAAAGGAGCCCCAGTGGTTCAGGATGCATTCGAAAGGGGTACAGACTGAAGATGAATGGCTACCCTACTAGAAAGAGGGGAGCAGGTGTCCCTGGTTTCCTTCTCTTCCTGGCAGATACTCAGGGTAAGTGAGTGAGAGAAGGAAGAGTGTCCTCTTTTTCTCTTCCATCCTTGCATCCCTGAGTCCCGGTGACCTTGGCAGGTCCTGCCATGAGTGTTAAAGCAGCTTGCACCCATGACACAGGGAGGGCCTAGAGAATAGGAATTATCTGCTCTCACCTATGCCTCTATCCCCACTGCTGTCAGAAGCCTTGGAGTTCCCTAGACCTCATTTATGCCATTGATATTAATGTGGCTTTTATCCATAAAACAGGAAACTTGGGGTTGGCTTACTCAGCAGGAATCAGCCACGCTCACCTGTGCTGTGCCTTTTTACCTCTGTTGTCATTTGCCTCTGGATCCCTCAGATCCAGTTTTCCTTCCTAGAGCTTTGACCCGAAGCTTAGAATAAAGTTTGGGACAAAAATACGTCTCAGGGGGTTGCATGGACTCCTTATCATAAGCCAAATGCTAAGGTGAAACTGTGGAACTAACTGAGTCCTCCTCCAACAAGGGAGAGAAAAGGATGCCTTATGATCTGCCCAGATAACTGGTGGCTACAGTTATGCTTGTTAGGATTCAGGTGCGTGGTGCTTGGCTTCGATTAGTTTTCTTGGTCTTACTTTCCTCAAAAGGAAACTTCTGGGTGATGGCATTCTGTGTATTCCCTATTTATTCCATCACCTGGCAGGATTTGTAGGATAATTGCTCAGAACTAGAATATTGATCCAGATTTCTATATTACCCTTCCCTTTTGTTCTTTCTGAGCAGCAGCAGCAGATTTCTAGTTGATTCACAGGAACAAGCAGGGTTAGTCTAAAATGTAGGCAAAAACTTTAAAACAGCTAGTGAATATAGAATTTAATAACAAATATATGATACGTTTTGAAACAAGATTTCTCTCTCTCCTCATGTTTGTAAAAAAAAATCATCATAGGACTGAGTGGTTTGTAAAATAGACTTTAGTCTTATAATTGGCCTGATTATTTGCATAAAGTGTAGCAAAAATAACTATTTCTACATAGGCCTTTTGGATTGCCTTTGTTCCACAACGAATCTCAGATAAGACCTTTTAAAGCCAAGCCTAGCCATGGGTTTATCCTCAAATACCTATAAGCTGGGTAATCCTCTCCTCTTAAGGTCCCATAATAAACTTGGAGTTCCTGGATCTGTTAGAAAGTGACATTCTTTACTGACCACAGGTCAGGAATCCTATACAGGAACTGTGTAGTCAAGGGTATGAGGCCACTTTCCCCACTGGGCTTTTATTGGCTCTGCAAGTCAAGATTGACCCCTTAAAGGGAAGCATACCCTTCCAGCCAAAGCCTTGGTAAAATTACCAGTTTCTCCAATTGTGTTCTGTGGCAAAAGAAAAGTGGATTCTTACTGCACTGATGCAAACAACTGTATTGCCATAAGAATACTAACAGATAGTTTCCAAATTCTAGAGGAATCAGGCAGAGAGAAACAAACATGCTCCAAATTTTGATCACAGGAGTGTATACCTTACTTAATTATTAAAGACTGTAAATAGTTCAAAATAAGTTTCCTTGACACTGAAAAACCAAACAAGGATCAGCAATATACCAAGCAAAAGTAAAAAGATTTGCTTCAGCTTCCTGAGTTCAGTCCATTTAGTTAACTCTGGCTTTGCTTGATATTCAAGAACATGTCAGCTCTTTATGAGTCCTATACATATTCCTTTATTCCAATGTTAACAACCTCTAAAGTTATCAGAAGCCTATATTTGAGAGCACCTATTAAAGTCCTACAGTTCATTATAAACCATCTTTGAAAAAGATTAAAACAAGACAACAATTGTCTGTGAATAGCAAAATATCTAGGGTAGTTACAGTTAGAAACAAGATTGACAGAGAAGTTTGGTTATCTCCATGGTTTATGATAACTTAACATAACGACCTTAGTTATGATTCACAGCATATACTTAGACATTAGAATTTTAGAAATCCCATACAATTGTGTAACATATATTAGCATTATTCACCAAGACATAACCTGAAGAAGACTGAGCATCATTTTGACAATCCCATGTACATAAACATGTCAAATAATCTTGTTTACCTCTCTTTTGTGGACACTTCAGGGGCCCTCTGAAGTATTCAAAAATCCAGGTGCCAGGGAAGACAATTTTTGAAACTTAAGTTTGATTTTGGGAAGCTTATAAACATGTTTAAAGCATTTGATATTATGAAATAAAATTCCAGATGACCATATGTTATTTATTTTGCCAACATGATGACTCAGAAATGTTAAAGAAGGAAAAACCTTTTATACCTTTATACATTTTGCCAAAGAGCAGGTTAGCATTTTGAGAATACCTTGTTGTGCTTTTATTTTAATGCTCAATTTACAGAAAAACCATATAATACCCTTCTGAATTTAGCCAATATGTTCACATAGAGAACCTCTTCTGCAAGATTAATTTTGACAATTCTTCCACCACTTCTTTGAACCTTCAGTTTTTTCCTATCTAATTTCAAACAATCCTTAAACTCTAGGCAAAAGTTTACCCTTCCATGCCTTCTTATAACCTTTTAGTAAAAAACACATTTCACAGTTTTTACACACCTTGCATGTAAACCTATTTTCAGTAGTATCAATTACATGTCATAATGATAACTCCTAGAAATTTTTAACTTTAAGGTAAAAGTTAGTAAGTTCCTCTAATTGTATACTAACTGCAGCCAGGTTTGCCTTGTTAGTTAAGAGTGTGGTTAGTTCCATATGTCCCCAGGCCTTACCAGTTGTGAAGCCAGCAAGTCAAATAGTTCTCAAAACCCAGAAAGCAGTTTGTAACCTCAAAACACTTAGCAAACCTGCTATCTGACCTGCATTTTACTAATAGTCTTTAGGGCTGTTTTTACTTCTCAAAGATTAAAGTCATGTGAACTGAAAGGTACCACAGCTTTTACCTTCCCTTTAAAAAATACTTGATCCAAGTGCTTGTCTTTCTTTAGGCCAAATTAATTGGAACTCTTTTTACAGACATTACACACAATACACACACAGATAGACAGAAGCAATACACTCACAGACAAGCAGAAGAAAACTCAGTCCCCACAAGATCTTTTTTCTCAACCAAAACTTTATAGAGAGTACAAGCAGTAATAGTTGGGGGACCTAGCCTTGTGAAAACATCTTCTAAGAGGAAAATAAAAACTTTAAAGGTTAACTGCTGTGGGGGTAGATAAGACAAAGAAAAAACGTTTAAAAAATGCCTGGAGAAGAACCTCTTATTTTATGCAACTGGTTTCTTCATCGGGAGAAAAGCTTAATTACCATTGATGGAGTAAAGCCCCTTGGCTGGGGAAGGCGAAGCCTCTGGTGGTGTGTGACAGAAACCACCAGCCAGCTGGCTGTTTGGGACCCTTGGGCCATGTGTGCCAGCCCTGACAGAGAGGGGAGAGCAGTGTGGAGCTGCTGCTTTCCCATCAGTCCTGAAAAAGGAAGGAAAAGGCCATGAAAAGCCCTGGGAGTGATGTAGGGTGGGGGCATGGTTTGCCCCACTCTCAGCAGTCCAAGGATGAAAAGGCTTAGAAGCAACAGTGAGAGGTTTTGAGTCCCCATTTCACTCACCGCCTCTTAAGCCCCACGTTGGGTGCCAAAAATGTTGCAGGACTTTTTCTTAGTTCAGCTAAAAATGGGGTTCTTTGTCCCACAGCCATGAAAATTCAGCCTCACAGACAATTTAAATGGTAAGACAGGGTTTTATTGGGTAAAAAGGAAGAAAAGGGAGAAACAGGGACTCTCACCAGGCCAGAGTCCCTCTGCTAGAGCACTTCCTGCTCAGTCATTTGGATCCCAGATTCCACACAGGACAAGGAGCCAGGCTCCTCCCTGCACCAAACGGCGGGAACTCCCCGAGGTTCTGCTGTGGTGTACATTCCTCCCAGTGCACACGCTGCCTGGAGTTTCTTTGGAGACCCCTCCCACCTTGCTGTCACACTCTCATCCCATCACAGCCAAGAACTCAGTGTTTCAGGTTTCTAAGTGTTCCCCTTGGCCAAGACAGGGTCTGCTCAGTCAGCTGGGAGGCTTGGGATTTTATTTTTAGTTTACAACCCAATTGTAGCCAAAATATGTATTCAGAGCACCTTTTTTCATCCTTGTATTTGAGATGTCACCATTATCATATATTATTGCTATATGCATTTCTGTCTGTTTAGGAATTTTCCATTCAATTTTATTGGCCGGTTTTATTTTGTTGTGTTTCATTTTCACAATCCAATACTGCACTCCTTAATTTTTGAGACTTTCTAATATATGTTAATTTCAGTATGATATTTTTTCTCAGTACTCATTTTTTAAGAGTATTCCTGAAATTGTTTTATTTTCCCATATCACACTTCAGATCATCTTATTCAGCTCCCTCCTTCTGCCCCATCCTCAAAAAAAAGCAGCTGTGGCATTTTTATTATTATCAAGAGTGTGTTAATTTGTAAAATAGAGAGTATTATCATCTTTATAATGTTAAACATTCTTATATGAAAACATAGTATGCATTTTCATGTATTTGGATCTTGTACATTTTAGAGTGTTTTAGAGTTTTCTTAGGTCTTATGTTTCCTGTTTAGCCTAGAAAGTTTTATCTTTTTTAGTGCTATTGTAAGTAGGAAGGTATTTTTTTAATCACATCTTCTAACTAATTGTTCTTTTTATATTTGATTACTGTATGTTAATTTTGTGGCTGTCTTGATTGTTTAATGGTTTTAAATTAATTCTCTAGGGCTTTACATTAAACAATCAACTATTTGAAAATAAGGTGCATTTTTCCTACTGCTTTCCAATTTTTATGCTGCTTATTTCTACTGTCTAATCACATTGGCTTGTATTTCCAGTACAATGTTAAAGAACAGTAACCATAGCAAGCATGTTTCTCTTGTTCTTTAATGGGAATGCTTCTTATACTTTCTCAATAAGTAGTGTGTTTGCTTTGGGGATGTTATAGCATAAATGTTGAAAAAGAATTTAGCAAAATTTAATATTCATTCTTGATAAAATACTCAATAAAAGAAAAATGGCTATTTCTATCATATGATGCACTATATCTCTCTTCTGGGTTCTGATAACCACTCACATTCCTCATCCCTTTGGGCCTAACTGGAGCATTAGTTCTCCTGTTACCAGCCAGATGTTGGGTATGCTGCACTATTCCTGGTGGTCCCTTATGCCCTGCACACACATTTATAAATAGCTCCTTGATTAAACCTTCTTAGATACCCTAATATGAGTATGCCATCACTGTCCTGTTGGGACTACAACTGATGCAGACATTTTGTCTTGATGTCTATATTTTTTACCAGTGCAAGCCAGAGCCCTTCAAAAAGCCCATCTTCAGCAAGATAAGAAGAGTGCACCAGAATGAAAATCCATGTACTATTCCCATCACTGAGAAAGTCTTAGTTTAAAAAAAAGATTAACTGGACTGAATGGCATGTCTAGTGACATACTTGATTTACATTCCTTATGTAACATAGTTACATAAGAATTTACATAACAGGATTTACATTCCTATCACTAACCAGTTACAGTGCTGGCTATAAGCATGGTTCAGCTGCTGGCCCAAGGACCACACTTTCTGTAGTATGGGTACAAACGGCGTCAGATTTGCTAATCTTCAAAGATTTGAAAGACTTCTCCTGTGAAAACATTAGAACCTAATATTGCTTTTGAGAAGCTCTTTGACAGCTTTATCTGTTTATCTTTTCTTCAACATAATCCAGTTTGTTTAGATTTTCTGTCTCTTCTATATTTAGTTTTTATTTTGTCATACTGTGCTTTTTTCCCCCGAGGTATGATTTATATACAGAAAAAAACTGCATAGTTCTAGTTTTGACTAATGTATTCACCTATAACGAGTGCTCATAATCAAAATATAGAACATTTTTCACCCCCAAAAGTTTCCTCATACCTTTTGACAGTCAATCCAAACTCTCCCCAGTCAACTACTGATTTCTATCACTATAGAATTTTTGTATACTCTTTAATTTGTATAAATGAAATCATACAGTAAGGCTCATACACCATTGTATCTGATTTTTTTAATTTGGCGTGCTTTGGAGTCTGTCGGTTTTTCATTTTTCTAGAAAATTTTACATGTTATTGACAGATATTGAAATTTACCAGCACAAAGTTGAATAATGTCTTTTCTTAAGATTCTTTAACCATTTTTTCTCTTTATTCGTGTTGTTTCTTATATTATTATTTTCTCTCTATCTCTATGATTTTCTTCTTCAGATTCGATTTACAGACCATTAATAGATTAAACTCTCCAGGAAATCAGCTGTGATCAAGTTACTCTTCAGTTAAACTCCTTCACCTTTTCCAATTGCCTATGGAATGAATTCCAAAGTTCTTTTCCTGTCATCCAAATCTCTCCACTGTATGATCCACCTTACCTTTCCTGCTTCTCTCCTCAAGACTCCACCAAGAATTTTATATACCTTGATTTTCCCTCAGTTGAAAAAAGCATTGGAATCAATGATGAATTAATTGTAGAAAATTTGATGAAGATATTAGCTTTTATATCTTTCATTGTCCCCCGTAAAAATATTCACATAAATAAATATTCTTTATGAATTAGCATGTTTTCCTCAAATGTGCAATGAGATCTATGTAATTTACCAGGTTTCCTTTTCATTTGGTCATGAAAATTTGAAATTCATATTCAAACCTGGAGGCTGTGTAGGATTTAGAAAACCTATTTTTCTTCTCTTCAACCTTCTGTGTGTTGACCTTTTATTATCATTCACATATTTTAATTTCTCATGTATCTGATTGTTTTCCTTTTTTATAACCATCTTTAACAATCTCCACAAATGGTCTATATCCCTTATACAGTAAAATGAAAATGCATAAAGTTATCAAATTTTAGTCTGAATGCACATATTTTAAACTTTCAAATCTCTGTGCCTTTTTTTCTGATTTTTTTTTTTCTGAACCTGGACTATTTCCACCCCACTACCACCACCCCATCATCTAAAATATTTTACTCTTTGTACTCCAATGATCAAACTTCTACTTTTCCTTTTATATTCACCTTGAATGTTGGCTTTTGCATAAAATTTTTCTCACCTCCACTGGGTGAATGCAACTTGTGTAAGATTCACCTCTTGCTGAACTTGTCTTACTCCATGCTTCTCCACATGTTGGCTTTTGTCTCAGGCTGATGTCAGGATGCCTGCAGCGGTACCACGCATCACATCCAGTGGTGGGAACATGCCTATATAAAAGGGATCCGTTCTCCCTTTTGCTAGGTGGCAAGGGAACTTTCCCTAGAAGCTTTCACTTACCATCATTATTGGCTACATTTGACTGCGTAACCGTTCCTAAATTATGCACAGGAGGGGATAATGAAATTCCAGGATTGGCTTAGCGTAATCAGTTTAAATTCTCAGAAGCTGGGCATAAGGTCAGTTTCCCCTGAAGCCCATAATTGTGTGGAGAATGGCAGATACTAAGTAAAATCAAAAATCTGTGAGGAAGGAAAATGGGGATATATTTTGGGTTGATCAATGGTGTATTCTGTAATTGTGACTTTTCCCTCCCAGAATCTTTATATTTTGATTGTACTTTTCATAATTCACCTAACACTTTCTTGTATTTTAGTTATCTGTGTACTTATTTTATTTCTACTTCCTGCCAACATTAAGTTCTCTGATAATAGAAACTCACTGAGTGCCCCACTTAGCAACCTGGAGAGTGGCTGGCTGTATTAGGTGTTCAATAAGTATGTGTTTAACTAAATTCCTTGTTTTCCTCCTGGACAGCATGGGCAAATAACCTGGGTCTCTATGGATGTGTGTCCACAGCAGGTACTTTCATGTAGCTTCATGTTTTGGTTTCAGTGTCTGTCTCCTATTAATTACCACCCACTAGCCCACACCTATAAAGATGTTACTATAATCTTGGGTTTATTAAGTCCTGTGCTTTGATTTCCCTATAGCGAAAATGAATCCCCTATTCATGAACATTCTCTCACCTGGTTCCCCTTCTGACCCATTTTTAGAATGGCTATCAAGGGCTAGGTGCAAACTGAGGCCAAAGGACAAAGCTTTTCTCTGTGCAAAGGTGACTGGCTCACACCTGGATCCGGCTTGTGGCCCAGGCCTCATTAGCACCATATTCTAATCCTGCAGAGAAGTCCCAGCCAGACTTCCAAGAGCAGCAAGAACAGCAAGCACTCTGTGTCTTACCGTGGCCAGGCCCAGCAAGAAGGGGCCAGGAACATCTGGTAGGATTCTGCACCACAGGGTGGCTGCAAAATATTCAATGTTTAAGGAAAGGAATACCCCCAACCTCACCAGGCCCCAGATATACAGCATTTGAAGAAAGATGTCTCCTTGCTCAAAACTGCTCTCTTCTCCTCAACCCTAGCAGTAACAGTAAAACTTCAAATAATCTCAGTGCTCTTTCCTCCCACAGCGTGAATATGATCTGAGTATAGTCAAACTATTGTTTCCAGGATCCAATGAAATACTTTATTTATTTCAATTAGAAATCATCCTAATCAGCTCCTTTGAAAAGGTATCTACTCTGATACATAAACAGGACTTCTCTACCATGGAAGAAAAGATACACTGTAAAACAAATTTAAAAGTTCCTAAATTCCTGAGAAGCAAGCCTCACCAAATTTCCAGCAACCGCTCTAACTAAAAATACCACCTTCAGGACAGTGCAGTGCTTTTAAGCATCAGTATATGACCAGTTGGTAGAGGGAGAAAAATCATTATGCATTCCCCAAAAGTGAAAACTCAGAAAAAGCAGAAAAAATTCTCTGGGTTTCCCACCCAAAAGGATCATTTCTGGGAATACTAGACAAGAGTCAAGATCATAAAATGGGTTTAGTAATTTGGGGTTCTCTGTAATCGATGATGCCTGTTTTTCTCCACCCAATACCATATAAGAAGGCAAAGCACTGGCTTGGTAAATTGTTTCAAAGAGGCACTGTCATGCAGGAATAAGGATGCATTCCCAATTTGTTTTCTCACATTGACTTCTTTGTATTGTATAACAAATATTCTAGTTTCATTTCTGGACAAGCAAGCTTCAGGTAAAGAACCCAGAGCTGAGAAAAAGAAAAAGAGGTGGTGGTTTGGGGAAAGAGGGATGGAATAGGTGATTAATATTTATGCTGGTTTTTAAAGCATTGCATTTGGAATACTATACAGCCATTAAAAAGAATAAAATCATGTCCTTTGCAGAAGCATGCATGCAGCTAAAGGCCATTATCCTAAGCAAATTAATGCAGAAACAGAAAACCAAATAATGCACACTCTCACTTATAAGTGGGAGCTAACTACTGGGTATTCATGGACATAAAGATGGCAACAACAGACACTGGGGACTACTAGAGCAGGAGGGAGGGTGGGAGGCAAGTGTTAAAAAACTAACCCACTGTGGGGTTACTGTGCTCAGCGCCTGGGTGATGGGATCATTTGTACCCCAAACCTCAGCATTATGCAATATACCCAGGTAATAAATCTGCACATGTACCCCCTGAATCTACAATAAAAGTTGAAATTATTTTAAAAATTAAAAATGAGTTTTTCACATTGATCACAAGTTGAAATGTTAATATTTAGGTAGGAGTTAAATAAAATATATTAATAACACTAAAAAATAAATGAATAAAAACAATGTATTCTCTTAGCTAGAAGTAAAATTAGGGAATGTAGGTACCAGTGTCATAATGACAGAATGAATGAATGAACAAATAATACAGTTTAAGCTCTTACAGGTACGATGATGTTAGACAATTTACTTAGCCTCTATGAGTCTGCTTCCTCATTCATAATTTGTGCAAAAGTGACTGACTCACACCTGGATCCAGCTTGTGGCCCAGGCCTCATTAGGAGGAGGAGAGCAATAGCTTTCCTGTTGAAATATAATGAGGATTAGGTGTGATAACCTATGTATTATTCTTAGCACAATGCTTGATACATTGTAATAACCCAAGAAATGTTAGTCGCTCTAATTATTATAATGATTGGGCTTCCTCTTTCCATGATATGGCAACTTTTACTGAATCCAAAGCTATATCTTGAAGACTGAACCTTTTTCAGTAAAAAGTTATTCTGGTATAGACAATCTTAACTGGGCCATGGCTGAAAAACAATGTTTCTGGCCATAAGGAAGTTACTATAGGCAGAAAGCTGCCAGTTAATTGCCCATAATCTTGGTAGAGACACTTAATTAAAAGCTGGATCTACTGGCTGAAGATCAAAACTGGCTCTTGATGAAACAAGTGACAGAAGCCAGACTAAGTGGGAACAATCTCTACAGTCAGACATCAGCTGAATGTCCTGGTGCTTGACCCTGGGGGGAAATGGACTTTAAAGGAGGTAAGCACTCCAATGAGACTGTGAACCTCACTCTAGAGAACTGGGCTGACAGGGGCTAAACAGATATTTGATTTTCAGTTTTTTCAAAGCCAGTGTTAGGAAAAGTAATCCTAGTCTCTCTTTTCCCTCAAGCTCCCCTCTCTTTCTAATATCTCAGCTTTTTAAAATCATTGTTACAAACCACTCCCATACACCGTAGAGCAGAAACACATAAGCAAACTCTAAAAATATTGAGTAGTCACATACTGCTTATGTGCTAGGCACAGTTCTAAATGTTATGTGACTACTAATCCATTCAGTTACCATATTAACCCTTTGAGATAGGTACCATTTAAGGATCTAATTAAACTAAAGAGCTTCTGCACAGCAAAAGAAACTATCATCAGAGCGAACAGGCAACCTACAGAATGGGAGAAAATTTTTGCAATCTACCCGTCTGACAAGATCCAATATCCAGAATTTACAAGAAAGTTAAACAAAATTTTTAAAAAACAAGCAACCCCATCAAAAAGTGGGCAAAGGACATGAACAGACACTTCTCAAAAGAAGACATTTATGCAGCCAACAAACACATGAAAAAAAAGCTCAACACCATGGTCATTAGAGAAATGCAAATCAAAACTACAGTGAGATACCATCTCATGCCAGTCAGAATGGCGATTATTAAAAAGTCAAGAAACAACAGATGCCGGTGAGGCTGTGGAGAAATAGAAATACTTTTATACTGTTGTTGGAAATGTAAATTAGTTCGACAATTGTGGAAGACAGTGTGGCGATTCCTAAAAGATCTAAAACCAGAAATATCATTTAACCCAGCAATCCCATTATTGGGTGTATACTCAAAAGAATGTAAATAATTCCATCATAGTATGTGTATTGCAGCACTATTCACAATAGAAAAGACATAGAATCAACTCAAATGCCCATCAATGATAGATTGGATAAAGAAAATGTGGTACATATATATCATGGAAAACTATGCAGCCATAAAAAGGAATGAGATCATGTCCTTTGCAGGGACATGGCTGAAGCCGGAAGTCGTTATCCTCAACAAACTAACACAAGGACAGATAACAAAACACCACATGTTCTCACTCATAAATGAGAGCTGAGCAATGAGAAGACAGGTGATATTGGAGTCACCTGAGAATATTTTTAAAATACTGATGCTTGAGTTAATACTGAGATGTTGCTACATACTCAATAGAATGGCTAAAGTTTAAAAGTCTAACAATACTAAGTATTGGTGAAAATGTGAAACAACTGGACTTTTCACACATTACTGTAAGAATGCAAATGGTATAGTCACTTTGAGAAACAATATGGCAATATCTATAAAAGCAAGAATTTACTTACCATGTAACCCAGCAATTCTGCTCCCAGAGAAATTAAAACATACGTCCACACAAAGACTTGTATGCAGATATCCATGGCAATATTATTCATAATAGCCAAATAACTGGAAATAGCTTAACTCTCCATCGACTGGTAAAAAGATCAATGAATTATGGCTCATGCATACTATGGAATTCTATTCAGCAATAAAAAGGAACAAAATATTAAAATATGCAGCAATATGAATGAATCTCAAAAGCAATTATGCTAAGTAGAGAAAGTCAAATCTAAATGAATACACACTGTATGGTCTCATTTATATGAAGTTTTAGAAAAGGCAAAACTAGTGACAAATGGTAGATCAGTGGTTAGCTGGAGCCAGGTGTCAGGAGAGGGAATCAACTAACTAAGGGCACAAGGAAACTTTGTAAGGAGATAGAACTGTGCTAAGTCTTGATTAAGATGGTGGTTACATGGTTGTATACAGTTAACAAATTTCATCAGGCTGTATAGTTAAATGGATGAATTTTTATTGTACATAAATTATACCTCAGTTAGCTGATACCACAACAGAGACTAATTAAATCAGGACCTGAGAGCTCTGGACATCAGTATTTTTTAAAGCTCCCCAGGAACTTCTAATATACAGCCAGGATGAAGAACTACTATTCTAGGAAAAAGAAACATTATTAGCAAATGCATGTATACATATATATATACACACACACACACACATACTTATATATACACACATAAATATATAAATATGTAAATCAATTAAAATTTATTTTTAAAGAGTAAAACTGGGCATTTCAGGATTTCAGGGAACAATGTGGCTAGACCATAGGGTCCCCAAGTATGACTAGTACAGATTAGTCTAGAAATATAACTGGAGAAAGATCATAGAGGGCCTCACATTTTCTTAGTGAGTGAATGCTCCAGACCATCCATCAGAAAAGCAATTTTTTCCCTGACAATATTTCTAGAAGAAATATTGTCAAAGGTTAGAAGTGAGAATATTATTAGTATTCATGTCTCTGCAAATGATATTATTACTGATGACAAATATTCCTCTGGACTCTCTTGTATGTGTCTATGCTAAGGATTACAGAAGGGGAACTGGTTATGTCATTATGTGATCTGGAACAAGTTTTCTGTTTTTAACTTCAATAAACTTCTGTTTACCAACCTGTAAAAGCAAGTGCTGGGCTGAAGAATTTCTCAGACTCCTTGTAGCATCTACCCATTTCTTCACGTGAAAGGAATTAAACCTAGAAAACAATGCCATATTGAAAATAAAGACTCCGGTGGGAATGGCGGGCGTCTCAAGGGTCCTGGATCTGGAAATCAGTCAAGGTCATGTGATTG
The DNA here is from genome assembly GCF_007565055.1 of Rhinopithecus roxellana. Taxonomy (NCBI): domain Eukaryota; kingdom Metazoa; phylum Chordata; class Mammalia; order Primates; family Cercopithecidae; genus Rhinopithecus; species Rhinopithecus roxellana. Next base: position 51,334,468 of record NC_044550.1, read on the forward strand.
ATATTCTTTCCCCCTTTTTTCTTCAAGGGCCACATGATGCCTGTCACTGAATCTCCTTGCTTTTTCTAATTCCACACACTCATTTTTTCTGCCAACTTACCTTCTGCTCCAAAATGGCAACTTCAACTCCCTGGTCTATAGGACCTTTTAGTCTGGTTTCTCAAATTTGAGAAAAAACGTAATCATGGTTTTTCATCCTAAATATGGCCCCTACTTCAGGGGGTATCAATTCCTGATACATTCATCTTGGCGAGGAGGGGCTGACAGAAGAAGTACAGTATTAAGGATTGCTCCTCCCTGTGCAGGACAGATAATGGAACCATCTAGTACACTAGCAACATGGTCATTCAATTTTTACTCTGCAGGATTCATCATAGATCCTGTTATCCATGAAAATTCTCCATTTCTATTATCTGAATATAACTTCTGAAGATGTGTGTGTCTGTGTGTGTGTGTGTGTGTGTATGAATGTGTATCGTGTGGGCACATGTATGTGTCTGTGTGTGCCACATGCATGCTTCAGGCAACATTCTGCTTCTGTTGCAATTTGTTCGGAAAAAATATCAAATGATTAAACATTTTAGGGTGGTATAAAATTAGATTTATGTTTTCTTTTTAAAAGTATCATCTTTACACCTAAAAAGAAATGAAATATTTTTGCACCTGCATATCTGGTGCTATCAGTAACTTTTTATTTGTGCAGCAAAATATCAACAAAGCAGTAATGACATGATCTTAAAAATAGTTGATAACACTGGAGGTGACATCTGATAGTTTGATACTTAAAATAGCCACAACCTAAGAATTCTGAAAAATGGAGGCAAACATTTCCAGGCAACAATATGCCAAGGTGGGGATTTGTTCTTTTTCAACCAAAAGCCAAAGCATCATTGATAGAACAAACAACAGACCAACAAAGAAAACCTTCTTATTACTACAACAGAGATGTTTTATAAAATCTTACCCAACAGATATTTTTGTAAGTCATGCATTGAATTAGAATTTCAACTCATGAAGGTCTTATAAATACACAGATTGATATAGTAGCAAATAGAATCAGAAAAGTCTAACACTATGGAAAATGAAGTTGTCTAAGACTATAAACTTCATTCTCAACAGAGAGGCCAAGGATTTTCTGCAATTAGTTTCTGACACATGGATATGAACATAGGTCTAAGAAAGAGGATATAAGCAAGACAAAGAAGAGAAACAGTGCTCTCATAACTTTCATTACATTACAGTGAATAAGGATTCATAGTTTAAAAATCAGAACTACACTTAATTCTATTACTCTGTGTGTTACATATATGGTTTTAAGTGTGTGTGCACATATGTTTATACACATAGGTACATCTATGTGTTTAAGATGACCACATAATAGTCCATGTAGATCATCCGGAGTACATGCCTGGTTTCTGTTAGCTAACCCTTTTTGTTGTCCCTATCCAGTTAAAAAACTCCTTCTGGTACCAGGAATAGAACTGAGTGTGCTACCTACTGTGTGTATCTGTCAATATGTGTTTGCTTCTCTGTGTCTGTCTGATTCTCTTTTTCTCGTTCTTTCTGTTTCAAGAGGAACTCAAAAATGCTCCCTGGCATTTCCATGCCAAAGCCATTTGCCATCATAGCAGTTAAGCTCCTTTGATGGTAGAATATGCCCCCATGTGAAACTCACATAAAATCCTTGGGGCCATTAGCTCTTCTTCAGGCTGAGATGTAGCACTGCCAGTATGAAATATAAAATTGCTTATTAAAAACCAACAAGGAAAAAATGTCCCTGATAGAAGTAAAAGCCTGGCATCCCTAGATTGCATGCATCATCACAGCATCAGCAGCTGCTTCCTCAGTCAGTGGCAGAACAGTAAATCTAGGAGCGTGGCTATTCATCTACAGTATGGTTAGGAGGAGGCCAGAAGAGAACAGAATGACATTGGGTGAAAAATTAGTTGCTGATCAGCTAAGGTTACTGTCCAACTCCAAAGGTTATGGCAATATAATCATCTGCTCTTGCTCTGCAAGGGAAACTCAATACTGCTTTAATTACTTTGCTTTTGTTATCTATTGTATTCCCAATGCAACATCACATCCAGCAAATGAAAGAGTAGACCATTCAGTTATTATATACATAAATTTATATTACTGAGATGGCACATATCCTTTGATCCTATAAAGAGGATTGTGGGAGTTGACAGAAGGTTTTCATCTAAGCCTCCAAAAGCCTGGCCCAGGTCACAGGGGTAAACCATTACTCTTACTTTATTTGACTAATGTATTTATGTATTTATTTATTTATTTTTGAGATGGAGTCTTGCTTTGTCACCCAGGCTGGAGTGCAGTGGTGCAATTTCAACTCACTGCAACCTCTGCCTTCCAGGTTGAAGTAATTCTGTCTCAGCCTCCCAAGTAGCTGGGATTACAGGCATGGGCCACCACACCCAGCTAATTTTTGTGCATTTATTAGAGATGGGGTTTCACAATGTTGGCCAGGCTGGTCTCGAATTCCTGACCTCAGGCAATCCACCCGCTTCAGCTTCCCTAAGTGCTGGGATTACAGGCATGAGCCGCCGCGCCCAGCCAAAAGATAGGAATTTTTTAAACTATTCTCAAAAATCTTCAGCCAGTGGGCTATTGATCAGTTAGAAGAGAGTTGACTGACTTAAAATTGAGGTGATGCATCTTCGTCTACGGAGGATACTTCGGGACTCTCCAAGGCCCAGCCCCTAGGATTTCCCAGTGGACATACTTCTTTAACTTATAAATCTATACCCTTTACCATATGGTCCTACATATTTTTGTTCATTTGGTTTACAACAGTTGTCAGGCTCAACTATTCTACTCTAGTCTACTTAGGAAGTATGTCGTTTGAGCTGGCAAGAATAATCATGTTTCAGTTTATTTTCATTTGGTAATGATGAGAGGAAAAGAAAAGAAGTAGCAGTCATTCTTTGACTCTGGGAAGTCACTGGGGTTGGTTAAAGACAGATGAATTCAAAACCAGAACTTTTGTAAAGACACTCATTCCAAAAAAAAATAATCCTTTTAATATTTCTCTTCTGAAAAACATGTTATCTTAATCATCAATGAATACTTACTTAAGCAAAATGAAGGAAAAATATTCCAAAATTCCAGTAAACAGAAATAATCATTATTAATATAACAGGATATTCATATATATAATGTTATTTATAAACATGAATGAAAGTCACTGGTTTGAGGGTATTAATACATAGACATTGAGTACATATAAGTGAACGAGGAAATACACACTCCTCCCTTTCTTGCTGATAATCTCATATCAGGCCAGGACACAACATGGATGTGACTTGCCTTCTTCACCACAGCTTTCCCTGCTCCAAAAGCATCACCTCTGTTACCCAAACCTGGACACTCAATGCCTTGTCCAGTAAAAGTCATCACTGTAAAAAAAGAGTAAAAGTAAAGAACAAATCCAAAAACCAAACAAAAAGGCATACATAGGCTTAGGGGATAGTTTGCTTTGTCAAACACTGTCAATCACAATGTTAAGCACTCATAACACATTTCTATCAAACTCATGTGAAACTTGGCACTTCTGAGCCCTGCTTCCCTCACAATCATATGTTTCTACTTCCCCCAAGCAGTCTTCAGCTTCACGGGAATGACATCTGTATCTCCAGATGTTTGTGTTTTACCAGGCCCTTCTCAGCCATTTTGATCAGGGTGCATGTACACAAATTATATCATAAATCTCTCACACTTCATATGCTATATCAAATAAGAAAAACACCAAATTTACACAGAGCTATGTTAAGCCGAGGAACTGTAACTTGAGATTTAACACCCTATTTGTAAGGATGTGCTATTATTCTTAATCCCTCGATTAATACAGGCTAACACTACTGTACAGATTTATTATGGACCATATGCTCTTTAATTATCATTGCCTCCCAAAGTAACCACTCTGCACATCTGCAGCCGATGTGAGCTGCTGTTCCTCTGTCCCTGCCTCAGCAGGATCTGATAATCATTTTTCAGCTGGACACCTCGATGAAGACTCAGTCCCAACAATGTCTCAGAAGAGTGATAAATAAAGTAAAATAAAATAAAATAAAATAAAGTAAAAGGGAAGGGAAACAGTGTCTTGGGGAGAGTGTAGGAAGTGGGGAGAATCCACTGTCAATGATGCACCTCATCTGTTCAGGTTCACTTTAGCTGAAATGATTTTTAATTGTAGACTGTTAATGTTTGTCTTCCAAAATCCAGCTGTTGTAAATGGAATTAAGGAGAAACCTTCCACTCTTGAAGCAAATGAGAAAGTGGAGAGTGTGCAAACATTAACATGGTTCTTAGATCAAGATGTGCCTTGCTGATTTAAAATCTTTTGGACCACACAATCAGAGGAGATATAATTCATGGGGACTTGGGATTAATTTTTTAAAGATTTACACTACAATTTTAAATGACATTCTAGCTAATTAAGCATCTCTCTACATCACAAAGGAACAGTTCTTATGAACTGTTTTCCTCTTTATTGAAGTTTAACATTCTTAAGGTCACACATCTCTTTCTGCCAATAGATACAAGAGATATGTGTATCAAGACAAATGTTTCCTGAAATATTGTAGGTTTGATTAAAAGATGGCAAGCTTGGCCAGGCGCGGTGGCTCAAGCCTGTAATCCCAGCACTTTGGGAGGCCGAGACGGGCGGATCACGAGGTCAGGAGATCAAGACCATCCTGGCTAACATGGTGAAACCCCGTCTCTACTAAAAATACAAAAAACTAGCCGGGCGACCTGGCGGGTGCCTGTAGTCCCAGCTACTCGGGAGGCTGAGGCAGGAGAATGGCGTGAACCTGGGAGGCGGAGCTTGCAGTGAGCTGAGATCCGGCCACTGCACTCCAGCCTGGGCGACAGAGCGAGACTCCGTCTCAAAAAAAAAAAAAAAAAAAAAAAAAGATGGCAAGCTTTAGCAGAAAGAAATGTGACTTGTGGATTAGAAGACAGACATTGGGAAAATCACCTAACCTTAACCGTTTTTCACTTGGGTTGTAAAGGACTTGAGCCAGGTGATCCTCAGGGTAACTCCCCTCCCTAAATTAAGGACACTCATGCATTAGTATTGAATTCAAGAGAGTTATAATCATTTGTGTTTTAGCCATACAGAAATCCAAGGAGGTTGATGGATATTATTCAGTTCTATTCTATCACTGCAGAAATTAAGATCTTAATAATCCATTAATATACCAAATATCTTATAATCAGAACCATTTTGAAGGTCAATCCTTTGCTTTGAAAAATGTGTTAATTCCCAAAAAGTTATTTTAAAATCTTTCAAAAGTAGAGCTTTCAAATATCTCTTCAGTGAATATATGGAGCCTAGAATAGTCAGGAATGTCTAGAAAATGAATAATGATAAAGCTACAGGACGTGGAACCAGAATTCAAGACTCATTGTTAAACAAAAGTAGCTAAGACAGTGAGGTTTCAGCTCAAGGGTAGACAGATAAACCAAAGAGACATGCTGGAGAGCCAAGAAACAGACCCACACAGATATGGTCACTTGATTTATAATGAAAATGCCACTGCAATCCAGTGGGGACAAGATAGTCTTCTCAATAAATGGGAAAAGGGGAACATTGACCTTTATCTTACATCATGCACAAAAATTAATTAGAGATTGATCAGATACTTAAATATAAAAGATATACAATAAACTTTCAGAAGAAAGCGTAGATATCTTTAAGACTTTGAGATAGGCAAATATTTCTTAACTGGGAAAAGGCAAGAAATTAACAACAAGGGAAAAGGTAAATCAGTTATTTTGCATGAAATTTAAAACTCCTACTCTTTGAAAGACAACTTTAAAAAATAATAATGCATGCAACAGACTGGAAAAAAATAATTGCCATATATATATCAAATGAGTCATATTTAGAATATATAAAAAACTACAAATCAAAAAGAAAAAGACATCCCAGATTTTTTTAATGTGGAAAATACTTGATCAGACAGTTCACAAAAGTGAAGTACATGGCCAATATACATACAAAACCGAGATCAACGTGCCTAGTCGGCTGAGAAACGCAAATTGAAATCACAATGAAATATCTCCACATACCATCAAAAATGCTGTAAAAGCATCTACACTCCCATATTAAATGTTGGTAAAGATGTGGAATTCCCATCTACTGTTGATGGGACTGTAAACTGGTATAAGCCCTTTGGGAAACTTTTGGCCCATCAACTAAATCTAAGCATGTGCTTATCCTATAACCCAGCAATCCCACTCTTGGTGCTATGTTCACCAAAAATGTTCACCAAAAACCTTTACTATAATGTCATACCTGTACTATTTATAGCTAAAAAGTAGGAAACAACCCAAATGTCCATCAATAACTAAATTGTAGAACATTCACACAATGAAATAATTCATAGCAGTGAATTATTTTAAGTGCTCCACACCACAGCATGAATAAAATCTCACTGAAATAATGTTGATCAGAAAAGAAGCACTATGCGAAAAACCATATATATTATATTCATACACTTATATGAAGTTCAAAAACAGGCAAAATTAATATATGGTGGTAAAGGACAGAAAACTGGTTACCTCTGTGAAGGGGTAGGAGGTAGGGAGACAGAGGCAGGAAATCTTCTGTGCCTTGGTCTGAGTGGTGATTATACAGGAATATGTCTATGCAAAAAGCACGTTATCCTCTTGGGATTTATACACTTTATAAGTTATACCTCAAACATTCTTATTTGTGTGTGTGTATAAACTTCCAGAAAACTGAAGTGAAGATTACATTATATTACTTCTATATTTTTGTTCTCTGTTTTCAGTGAATTGGAAATATTTCCCTGAATGTAAATTAGAAATTCTCAAAGTATGAGAAAAATAATCATTTGAGTTTCCACCATAGATGGACATATTCTTTCTTGGACAGACTTACCTTCTCAAATGGAGTAACATGTAGGGTTCTCTTGTTATTTAACCCATGCCTAAAAAGTAGTGGGGTAAATGAAACATTGTTTCAGGTAGGAGTGTACAGGTAGGAATATGTAGAGGTGGGAATTTGTATGATTACATGTCAAGTGATTAGCACATTTGCAGAAAAAGGAACATCAGTCTGAGACCATTCAACTTTCCTGTGAATTGAGAGTGAATACGTGGCTAAACTATCAAGGATGTAGGCCTTAACTTCTCCCCTTCCACTTTCCTGAACAGAAATGAAATTCACCAAAGCCCAGAAGGAATAGTGGGCTCCAATGTCCTGAATCTTCAGAATTAGAAGAAACTGAAACTTACATCTACTCTTTTTGAAAAATAATAATATGCCTTTTAAAAATTTACACTTTGCTGCTTCGGTTTTCTCTTCTAAATGACTTTGGTTCACATCAAAATCAGTAAAAAAAAAAAAAAAAAAAAAATGTCCACAAGTTCCAGCTTTCCATTTTCCAGATCCTGGTGTGCAAAGTTTTTGTCTAGGGAGTGCGATTACTCACTTCCTTTGACCCTTCCAGTTTCTATCTCTAGCTAGAATATCAGTTCTCATCCAAAGCATCCCCTCGTACTCATGTGCTGCAATCATACATAAAATGAGTCACAAGGAATGTGTTACTGTTTATAAACAATGAAGCAAAGTTGCTTTTTAAGAAATTAGAGTAGATCTAAGGATAACAATTTCCATTTCACAATTGAAAATAAAATGGTGTTTGAGAGGTGAATGACTTGCCCTAAGACACAGAGCTAGGAAGAAGAACTGGAGCTACTGGTTTTTATCATAAACTGCCTCTCCATGGGAGTAAATTGAGCATGTGCCGTGGGAGGAGTGATTCATCCGTGACACACATCAGACAGACAATCACGTTATTAAGATCTCAGGCTTTCTGCTCAAAGAGTAGGTAAATTCACCTCTGTGTCAATATAGTTAATATAGCCATTTCTTAACTAGGAAATTGCAATCACATATTAAAATATTATGGTCACACACCTTAGGTAGTAAAAATTCTCAGGCATTGGAAATTACCTGACAGAACTTCTGGCTCAGAAAAGTGATACTGAAGGTCTTTAGAACAAAAATGTCTACAAATCTGTGAAATATGAGAACATTAAGTTTTTACAGTGTTCTACAAGAGGTATGAAATGAACACATAATCACATCAATTCTGCCTGTTCCGTTTTTTAGTGTTTTCTATTTTTAGCATTTTATTGTTGGAACTTATGCATGCCTTCCTAGGAAACTTATTTTACTTTGTGTCACAGACAAAAGATGGGAAATTGTAACCAAATGTTGAAATATGATAATTAACTCCTTGACTAAACAAAACTAACACTATTTCTGAATAGAAGCAATTATTTTAAGTCTGTAAGAAATACAGTGTAATATATTTATTTGTGCAATGTACACTGGTTGACTTGGCCAAAGTTATGTGTCAATGGAAGAAAGATAACTGCTCATGTAAAGCTATTTTCTAGATGTCTAAATTTTGCTGATTTTTCTCACTAAAACCTTTTTTATTTTTTTGAGACAGGGTCTCGCTCTGTCACCCAGGCTGGAGTTCAGTGGCGCAATCCTGGCTCACTACAACCTCCGCCTCCTGGGTTCAAGCAATCCTGCCTCAGCACGTGATACCACCCCCAGCTAATTTTTGTATTTTTAGCAAAGATGGGGTCTCATCATGTTGGCCAGGCTGGTCTCGAACTCCTTGGCGTCTCAAAGTGTTGGGATTACAGGCATGAGCCACTGCGCCCAGCCACTAGAACCTTTCTTAATTACTATTATCAAATTTAGAACTGCATGAGCCTCATTAATGCAAAGAAATATAAACTCACAGAATATGAAGCTTGAAATGGACCCAGGTGATCACTTCATTCAATTCCCTTTTACACATGGAAAACTTGAGGTCTGAAAACTCATATGGTCATGTGTACAGAGCTCCCAGTTCAGAACTCTCTTATTATGGATGGAACTTAGCTAACCAGAAACAACCTCTGTTTGATTTGTGACTCTCTTGACTAACCCTGATAAACATCAGTTTTAGGAAATAAAGATTCTCTGTAAACATGAATGTTCAAATATCAACAACAGAAGATCTGTCATACTCATACAATTTCCTTTTCAAAACCAAGGCCTGAGCTCCTTGACTTGTTTCAAACTACATGAAATTTCCATTCGCAGCTTTAAAGAAATCTGGGAAACAAAATGCAAATATCCTCATCCTCACAATCCTGACATCTTAGAATGCTCACTAGATATTGTCAGGGAATTATGCCATATTGGTTCTGAGTTGACAGCAATGTGTGTAATTTCTGATAGCTAAAACCCAGGGCTCTGGAGCTAAGCCCTGACTACCCTTACTACCTGTATGATCCTGAGCAGGTTACATAATTTATCTGTCAGTTTCCCCATCCGTTCAATGGAGGTAATAATAGCACCTGCACCATAGGGTTGTTGTGTACATATAAATACATGTAAACACACAGAACAGTACATATTGGCTATTATTGTTACCCTTAATGATCAGATGATGATGATGATGATGATGATGATGATGATGATGATGATAATGCTGCTTTGTAAAAAGGAGGCAGTGAATGAGATTTATTTACTCATCCTTAGTCATTAACAAATTAATTTCATTCCAAACTTTACTTCAGAGTTATGTTTAAAACTAATTTTGTCTTAAATTCATCTAGATATGTCATCTCCACTTGTAACTTCTGAACTCAGGTATTATGCTTTAGATATCTTTGTATATAAATTATAGTGCCTGGCAGCTTGCCTTATACATATTAGCTGCTCAGTAGGCATTTGCTGAATTACTGAATGAAGGCTTAAATAAATAAAGCTCAAAGGAAAAAGAGACTGGTGCCCACCTTCCTTTCCCACTCCACCCTGCACACACACATAAACCCCGTCCAATTTATTGGAAGGCCCCCAAATCACTGATGAAACATTTGGCTCAAGTCTTCAAAATAGTACACAAATAGATAAATGGCCTTTTTTTCTTATAGTTTTTAATATCCTGTTCTTTATAAATGACTTTCAGACTCATTTTATATTATGGTTATCTTCTGAAAATGTATTATATCCTAATAGCCAAGCTTCTTTCTCTACCTCCAACCCTAGCTTTTTGGTTTGGTGCTGATTTTTTACTTTGAGACATTAATTTAAGTATTCTGCTTGTCAGTGGATGAGTGAATGAATTATTCATTTTATTATGAAACATAAATTTTAAAGAACAGCATTATAACTTCCTTTTATATGCCAAAAATAATAGATCATTCCAGAAGCCATTATGGCACCCTTTATCTAACAGAGGGTGCCCTTTTGAAAGCTGTGCCAAACTAATACGTTTTAATATAACTTCAACCATTAAACATTAAAAGAAGCCAGCTCGATTTAATATCTAAATAACAAAAATATAAGCCATACCTAACTTAAGTCATGTTAGGATTATTTGATTACTATCAACATTAACCAGGTAAAACCAAAATGTTTAAGCACTGCTTCTTATCCACAACCATAATGCAAAATCCTCACTTCTTTGTCAAAATGTTATCATCATGAATATGGGATAAACTAAGAAACAAAGTTGACATAAAATAAAGTTAATCTCAACATTAATTACAATTTATTCTAACTAAAGACCCTACTACCATACTCCACACATTTGTATAAACATGCATAACTAGACTGAATTGCACTCAATATCTATTATACAAAGCATGCCATCTGAAGTTTCTGACTTTTCAGATCACTGTTACCACATTAACATTGTAAAGATGTGTCTGCATAGCCAAGCATTGTAACATACCTCATAGTAATTATTGTTTTTTCCTATATGCTATAGTTTCTGCTCGACATGATGATAAATTTTCAAGATCTTGTTAAACATTCCAGTCCACATCCTCCCTTTTCCCAAACTTACCTCTTTAGTTATAAGAGTAATGAGGCTTAGCTGACTGGCAGCTTGTTAGGCTCAACAGATAATGTGCATATTACTTTCTGGCCCATCTTTATTTTTAAATAATAATAAAAAGGAACATGAAAGATAATCATTACAGACTAAGAAATAGTCATTACAATGGTGGAGACAGATTTACTCAATGACAGAGAAGTGAATGAACCTAGATAGTTAAGCCTATACAGCAGCATGAAAAGCCATACTGATTATTTTAATTTCCTAAACTCTTTAGTGTTCTGAAAGGCTCTTTAAAACTTCATATTCTTTCACATTTGTCTGTTGCTATTATCTTGTCCAAAGCTTTCACTCACCTTCATGCTACCCAGGAAGACTGTTTGCATCAAACTGGCAAGATTTAATCAGAGTTTATTGCTTGAGATAAAAACACTGCCACATTTTTTATCTTTTTATTAAATTTACAAACTTGGGCATCCACATTAGGGATCAAAAGGTGATTGCCTGTTTCCTCTACTGGAATGCAATGTTATACTTCTCATATAATAAAAAGCCCTTCCCTTTGATTTGGTAAAGAGAAACAAGACTTTTTCTTATTGGAGCAGGGCCCAGGAACTTTCTTTGAGATTATATTCAGGGATGATAATCTCTTTAGCCAAAAAAATAAAAGGGTGGATTTGAACATCTGGCTCTTGCTCATGGATATATTACAAAAGCAAAGTAATCACACTGTGCTCCTGGAGCGCAGCAATAACATTGTGGATTCAGAAGTCAGATAGTAAGAAAAGTTTAGAGTGCCCACATACGTAAACACAAACACATACTAATGCAAATTAGAACTGCCTTTAACGAGGTTTCATGATAGCCCTATTTTGGATCTCAAAGAAAAGTGCTAGAGGAAGTTTCTCCAAGAAAAATACTTTTTCTTTTATAGTGACTGTCAACTGCCACTTTTGAGACTTTGTCATATGTTCTAAATTGGAAACGCACAAATTCCAAAACTACTGGGTATATTCATTGCCCTTTTATTTGTTTGTTTGTTTTTGACAGGGCCTTGATATATTGCCCAGGCTGGAGTGCAGTGGCTATTCACAGACATAGTCACAGCTCACTACAGTCTCAAACTCCTAATCTCAAGCAGTAGATGGGACTACAGGTATGCACCAACACTCCGGGTTTGGGTATATCCATTGACTGGCCACCAGCACCACAGTAGATGGTGATGAAAAGAAAGTTATGAATGTCATTTAAAATGACTGTTAGTAGTATTAGCAAATATGTTTTTAATTATAAGAAAATTACAATATGTAAAAAATAATTTCAATTTTCCCATATTATCTTTTAATAATAACTACTATTTGTTGAGCCCATTGGGTATGTTATACATATTAACACAATAGGATGGACATTATTTATCTTATATATTATGTGTATATATATGGAAAACAGGACAGAAATTGTCTGAGGCGATGAACAATTAGCTTGCAATAAAGTAGGATTTTAAATTAGGTTTCTCTAGCTCCAAGATCCATGCCACTTTGTTTTGTCATTTGCTTCTGATTAATCAAATATTAGTTCAGCCAAAGATAGCTATTCAAAGCTGGTTGAATAACTTACTATGTGTAATTCACTTGTGTCCTGCCTTACTTCCAAACTTTTGTACAAAACCTTGATTATTTTAATAAGGCATTCTATACATAAAGCTTCTAAAAAACCATAAGTACCTCAAGAAAATGTCATATTATTTAGAATTGAATCATAGCATATTTTAAATCTGGAAGTAACATATCTAAACAAGTCATTTTTATACTATAAATACAAACATGTACAAAGAAGCATAGTTCACTTTACAAGCTGTTGCACATGCATAATAGCATATTGTGCTACCAAAGAAACTATTAGATTATACATATTTTTTAGAGCTTTAACTATTTTTGTTGTCAATTTCCTCTAATAAGGTATTTTTTTGGATAAATAAAAATTTATATATTCAAATGATTGTTTTTCTTCAACATCGTAATGCTGCAGGACTACTGATGTATATTTTTGTGTACTAAATGGTTTGTGGAGCTCTTCTTGAAAAATTATCTTCGGAGCTGATTAACCAGACACACCCTCCAGACATCATAATCACAGCTGCTTTGACACAGCAACAACCTCATCCCTGCAAATAGTGTGGATTCCTGTTTTATTCAATAGGTCTGAATTCTAAATACTTCTAGCTTATTTCAAGAACTAAATCTATCCTCCACAAATAAAAATGTGCTGATACTCAGAATATTTAGGAGAATATGTGATAGCCAAAATGCTTTTGGCTTATTTCAAAAATTCATCTATCTCCACAAAGGAAAATGTTTCACCATTCAGAATATTCAAGAGAATTTTCTTAGAAGAGAAATCCAAGATTGTATTCACTGGAATAACAGACCTTTCTTCAAGGTGACTTCTTCCAAAAGAACAATATTTAGGGGTATATAGAGCATCATTTTAAAAATAATTTATTTTACTATATTTGTCACATTTCATGACACCCTAAAAGATTTTGGCTAATGAAATTTATACAGTTCAAATGTGTCTTCCTAAAGAGACAAGAATGAGGGGAAAAAATTATCCCAAAGTCATTCTCAAATTAGATATGAAATGAATTGTTATTAATTTCTACATATTTTGCCATCACACTGGTAGCTTTAATAAACAAAAATCAAATGCATATAGGTTTCACACACTTTGTGTAACTGCTTGTTTAACATCCCCAAATTCCATAAATGCAAAAACCAGATCTGTATGGCTTTCCATTAAACCCCCAGAACCTAGCAAGGTGCTTAACAAATAGCAGATGGACATTGGAAGAAATAAAGGAACAAAGAAAAGAACAGAAGACATGAGTGACTTGATTCTATACAGAGTAGACTTTGACACATACTGTAAATGAATGTTAAACTAAAAGTATAATTTCTTTATCAATGAATATATTTCCATAAATTTTAAGTATTTTGCTGATGATTTATTAAATATGTATTTCACTACTTTCTTTTCTTTTAATCAGTCCTATTCCATCCCCTTCAAATAACAAAAAAGTTTCAATCATTGAGACTTTTTTTGAAAAGAAACATACACACACTAAACAAGTCTTTTTTTAAAAAAGAAAAAAAAGGTTCATCAGAAAATCTTACAAACTCTGGGGAAAGAATACATCTCAACAATTCTCTCCACTTGAAGGATAATTTGAAGGCATAGTTTGCCTTCACAAGTAAATCTTAACACTAATGAACCTGCAAGAAGGACTTAGGAATCCACTGTACTTGAAAAAGATCAGGAGGAACATTGTCACATCAGGAAGCCATGCTAAAAGGTTGTTCAACGGCCTGACTTAAAATGCTGTATGAACCTAAACAAAGGAGTATTTATAGTGTATCTTTCTGCTTCTACCTGCCTAGATATCAAATTACACTACGAAGCATTCTCTATAAAGGAAGAGATCAATGCCATATCTCCCTCATAGGAATGGGACAGATATTATTTGACTCTACTTATGGTTGCCATGAAGTTTAGGCCCCTTCTGGCTAGAACTTCTCATTTTTCAAGAGAAGCCAGAAATAAGATTGTTATGTACTGTTGGCAACTATTTAAATTTTTTAGACACTGTGGGGAACTTCTGCTTTTTGTAAGGACATCAGAAATTCACCCTAGAACAAGTTGGCTAAACTAGGTTAAAATTAAAACCATCAAGGAATTAAAGCACAAAAAATCTAAATGAGGTGATAAACCCTTCCTAGGACAGAAGAGAGGCACAGCTACTTTCATTCCTGATGAAGCAGCAAGCGAAGGGAGAATCTACCATAAACAGCAGTAAGGAGGAACCAGACAAACTTTTAACAAACTTTTAATGGCTATCCGTTGAGATATTCTAGGCTTTAGCCACAGAACAAGTCTGCATCATCTCACCAATGGTGTCTTCACTAAGTGTATGCAGGCGATACACTGAAGACTGGGAGTGGAAGGGGAGAAGGAGGCGGGGTCTGCTGAAGCATGCAAGTCTTCCCCAAGTACAAGGGGAAACCACTGAAGACCAAGGACAGGAGAGAAATGCTAAGAAAATTCCCTTTAAGGTCTTTACTGACCTTAGTTCAGAAGTAGACCTCCAAAGAAAGGATCAGATCAGACAGAATTAAGGCACCTCTCAAAGATACAGAAAGCTGGAGGTGAGACCTATGGGAAATATCATCTGGCTGAGCAGAAGAAGAGATTGAGAAGAAATGTCCCAAAGCTTCCCAAATTTAATGAAAAGGTTGGAGGTTTATTTACCTTTATTTATTTATCTTTATTTAGATATTACCAGACAAACAGACAAAACAACAACAAAAACAAAAACAAACAAACAAAAAAACATAGATGCCAAATAAAAATACCTATAGGCCAGTACTGATTGCCAGTTTTTAGAACTTCCCCTAAACGTTATTCATAATCCCCAAAATAGCTATTGTCAGGCCCATTACTAATTGGTAACTAGCCAATAGACCATTTAGCTCAAATTTACCAGTCAAATCTTCACATAATATTACCTGGAAACAAGACCACATTAATGTCTGGAGATGAGAAGCAGTCATAAGTATAATTAGACTGAGAGTCCTTTGAAGTTAGGGTCCCTGTTTCTCTAATATTTATTTATTATTTATTTACGTATTTATTATTTTTTAGAGACAGGGTCTCACTCTGTTGCTCAAGCCGGAATGCAGTGGTGTAATCATAGCTCACTGCAGCTTCCAATTCCTGGGCTCAAGTGATCCTCCCACCTCAGCCATCTTAGTAGATAGGTAGTACTACCATGTCCAGCTAGTAATTTCTGTAGAGACTGTGTCTATGTTGCCCAGGCTAGTCTCAAACTCCTGGCCTCAAATGATCCTCCTGCCTCGGCCTTCCAAAGTGCTGGGGTTACAAGCATGAGCTATTGTGCCCAGCCCCCTTTCTCTTTAAATCCCCAGTTTCTAGTGCACAGAAGTGCCAAACAAATGTTTGCTGATCACGGAATGTAACGTATTGTTATGAGCACTTTGGACTCAGATTGATAAAATATTGCTTTTATTAACTAGCTCAGTTGCTCTTATTTCATTCATGTTTCTATTTTTTAAATAACCTCTATCATACACCCAGGAAATCACACACCAGGACACAGTTACACTGGTTACAATGTCTGTGGGACATGGTGTCATTTCTTACCCATTTTGACATCATCATCTAGACAGAGGGGAGGCAGGAACTGCTGATGTTTCATTGCTTAATAAATTTAAGCAAAACCTCCCTACATTTTGTCTCTAAACCAGTTTACAAGGATAATGTCCGTTTACAAAATTGGAGCCTGAAGAATTAAAAATGTCGTTTTTAGCTGAAAAGGATCTAGAGTACCCAATAACCAGATAACCAAGCTCCTGAAAAGAAGACATCAAAAGTAGAGCATACTTCATTAAAGGTCCCTTTCAAGCAGCTGTCATTTCATGATATATTTCAGTCAAGTAAAGAACAGCCCAGGCGCATTGTGGGATGATAGGACTTACCTTGGAGAAGCATTCTGGTTAATTGGCAGCACAAATAGGGTTGTAAATGCACAAATGAGATAGAATCTCAGTAATTCCTAAATATTAGAGCCTACATGTCAGAGTGAGTTTTAATTAATAGAAGTATATAATGGTTTATCAGAAACAACTATAAAATACTTAAAAACTGTTATTTGTTCAAAACATAATTTTAAGGAAAATGAATATACTGTGGTCAAGAATAGGCTGAGGCAGACATCCGGTCCAGCATGACTCAGCAGGTTTGAAGCACAGGTGCACAACTCCACTCGTTATGTAACCACACCATATGAGGTGCATTAAGTGATCACCCACGTGAGCTCTCAGAGCCACTATTGTCTATAAAATGTTTAATTACCCTACTGATGCTCTACATATGGCTTATGCTCAGGCTTGCTCACGCCCAGAGAGAGAGTAAAGCCATGTCAAAACTGTCTATGATTCCTCCAGTATTTTTCCAGCTACCCACCATTCACCCACTAACTTCCCTCAGACCTCAGTTAGAACCTGACAATTGGTGTCATGAACAGGATCCTGGGGTGAATGAGACTTCTGTCCCCACTGATTCCAGGTCAGCCATGTGGCTGCAACATGGGTTGTGGTACCCAGTGGCAGCTCTGCTGCTTGGATGGGCCCAGCAGAAACCTGTGCAGTGGTAGATGGGCCCCCTACAAGCATGGAGAAGGTGCTGAAGCAGCTGGAAGCTCAGAGCACCAAGAAGGAGCAAGCCCTTGCCAGCAGAATTGGATGGGTGTTTTCGACTGCACTATGAGAAGTACACACCCAGTCCCTGAGGGACACAGCACAGGTAAGGGCCCTCCAGGTAGAGGCAGGGCACCTGGAGGCCCAGCTACAGAGCTCAGAAAAAGAGTTAGAAGCTGCCATGAATGGGGACCTTCAGGTGCAGGTGGAATGCCCGGAGGCCTGGCTACAGAGCTTAGAAATGCAGTGACCACTCCTATGGCAGCTCTCATGGAAATAGAAGGCCATTGGTGGGACTGAGGGATCTGCACCGTAAAGAAGATGCCCTGCCCACCGGTGCCCCCAGTGGGAGAAAAGGGGGCCCCAATGAGTGACACGCTTACAGATGTGGATAGATTTGGTTTTGGCTGGGGTGGACCAAGAGAAAATTGATTAACAGTCCAATAAGGTACTCTTAACTTTGTGGAGACACTTGTCTCCAGAGCAGCAATTCCAGAAAATGCCAATGAGGGATAAGGACATTGCTGAGCGACCCAGTCCTGCCCAGGCACTCCAGCTCAGACTACATGCGGCAGCCAGGCAGGGATGTAAAGCCTTTTCTGTTTGATTAGGGAATTGGCTGAGGTGCCCAGCTTGGAAGCACACCAGACAACCGGAGGCCACATGAGGACTTGGCAATCCACTGGTCCCTGCACCAGATAAGTTTCCAGACAAGGCTGCATAGACTATTATGAAGACCAGTCAGTGAAAGCGAAACCTGTGTCTTTGCACCTCAGCAACAGCTGTTTGACTCCCCGCTTATGCACTATGTATGCCTCTCTCATACCTGAATATATTCTGAGGTTGGATCGGCTTGGCACAGCTTGGCAGCTATGCAGCCTGTCATGGACTTGATGGACCGCTTGATGACAGAATTGGGGCAGTACCACTATGTGGTGGACTTGACCAATGCATTCTCAACTAACATTGCTCTAGAGAGCCAGGAAGAGTTTGCCTTCATGGAAAAGTGACAATGGACTTTCATAGTGTTGCCACAGGGATGTATGCATAGCCCCATCATATGTCATGGTCTTGTTGATGATATCATGTTAACTTCTGATTATCTTGCAGATTTAGAAACGACAACACTCCTCTTGCCTAGAATTGAGATGAACCAGCTGAGACCGCCTTCCTGGCAGCCAGGCGGGCTATTCAGCAGGCACAAGCCCTACGGGTAGTTGACTGGGGGAGTCCATTTGAGCTGGATGTGCATGTGACCACAGATGACTTCGGTTGGGGCCTGTGGCAGCACACAGAGAGCTTGGGAATGCCAGTAGGCTTTTGGTTTCAACTATGGAAGGGAGCTGAGCTCTAGTATTCCTTGACAGAGAGACAGCTAGCAGCCGTATATGCTGCCCTTCAGGCTTGTAAGAGTATGACAGGATGGGCTACAGTTGTCGTGCCGGTGACTTATCCAATAGCAGAATGGGTGCATTCATGGGTAACAACCCCCCAGACTGGAATGGTGCAGACATTCACTTTAGCAAAGTCGGACACCTACTTAGAGCAGCGGAGTACTCTGAGTACAAGTTCCTTAAGCGGCAGAACTAATCCTTGGGAGGACTAGTTCCTTAGCACCAGAACTAGATTAGCAAGGTGCTAATCTATTTGCTGTCCAGCCTAGCACTGAAACCATATGGTTTGATACCAGGTGTGGACAAAATAGTCAATGGGCTGAACTCAGAGCAATGTGAATAGTGATCACCAAGGAGGTGACACCTATGATAATCTGCACCAATAGCTGGGCAGTTTATAGAGGCTTAACCTTATTGTTAACTACCTAGAAGTTACAAAAGTGACTAGTTGGTCACCAGCCCATGTGGGGCCAGGCCATGTGCCAAGACCTCTACAAGGAAGGATGACCTCCTCTGACCAGGTATAGGGACAAAGGGTAACCTGTTGTTGCCTGGCCCTAAAGGTAGGGAAATAAAAACCTAGCTTCATATGTAAGGCTTATGTGTTGCACCCATGTTTCTGGGGCCTGTGTGCTCAGAGTCAATGTATAAAGCCTATGTGTCAGACCTGTGTGTTTAAGGCCTATGTCTCCCTCAGCCTAGGGGGTGGAGTGTAAGGAAAATGGATGTGCTGCAGTCAAGAACAGGCTGAGGCAGATAACTGGTCCAGCATGACTCAGCAAGTTTGGAGCACAGGTACACAACTCCACTCATGATGTAACTACGCCATGTGAGGCACATTAGGTGATCACCCACATGAACTTGTGCTTGGCTTGGAGCCACTATTATCTGTAAAGGTATAATTACCCTGCTAACACTGTACATAGGGCTCTTGCCCAGGCTCACTCATGCCCAGACAGACAGTAAAGCCATGTCAAAACTGTCTATGATTTCTTCAGTGTTTTTCCAGCTACCCACGACTCGCCCACCAACTCACCTCGGACCTGAATTAGAACCTGACAATGTTGAAGATAATTTTTTGCCAATGGTATTTAAAACCTAGCTGGGTATTTGTAGTTTAGATGGCAATGATATCTGCTCTAATTTGACATGAAATATAATAAAAGCTCTGGAAACACTCTGTCACAAATATATTGTCCTAAATAAGTCACGCCTTAAACATTTTTCACACCACCTTTAAAAAACATGGAAATTAAATGAAGCAAAGAAAAAATAAACCTGGCCGGGGGCGGTGGCTCAAGCCTGTAATCCCAGCACTTTGGGAGGCCGAGACGGGCGGATCACGAGGTCAGGAGATCGAGACCATCCTGGCTAACATGATGAAACCCCGTCTCTACTAAAAAATACAAAAAACTAGCCGGGCGAGGTGGCGGGCGCCTGTAGTCCCAGCTGCTTGGGAGGCTAAGGCAGGAGAATGGCGTAAACCCAGGAGGCGGAGCTTGCAGTGAGCTGAGACCCGGCCACTGCACTCCAGCCTGGGCGGCAGAGCGAGACTCCGTCTCAAAAAAAAAAAAAAAAAAAAAAAAGGAAAAATAAACCTACAGTGTTATTGTGAATGCAGTGCTTGTTAATCCTCTTATAAAATGATTCTTCCCTAATCCTTAGGGAATATACTATGATAAAAATCAATGTCAAAGCTTGTCACTACAGAATTTCCCAGATACTAAAAGTTTTTCTGGGAGAAAAAGTGGGGCATACATTTTTATTACATAGAGTATTTAATAGAAAATAGATCAAAGTAAATAAAATGGAACACTGTTGATGGATGATGGAGGAAGAAGAGAGCATTACTGAAAAGTAAAAGTTACAATTACAAAATATATCACAGAGTTACGCCTCTTAGAATTACTATAATCTGTAACGTCTGAGCTCTGTTGACTCTTTGAACAAAGCTTCAGAAGGAAAATTATGTCTGGCACCAGCAGGTGGCATTGAAAAATAGCTTATTAGCATATTTTTATCTGAAGCACACAGAACTGACTACCAAGAACATGTACTCTCAGCACAACCATTCCTGGGGGTTTGCCTCAGACCCTATTCTAGGGAAGCAGAAACGCTGTATTTCAGAGGTTTTGTGCATCAATTTGGAGGGTAGTTGGAAGCATTCAAGTGGGCTGTCCCCAAGTCCTGCTCCTCTGTAGGGAAGCATGTGCTCTGAGAACATATTGAAGACGCTGCATTCAAAGAAGCTCGCTCAGTGGTTGGACGAAGACTTTTTCCAAATGTGCTTCTAAGGTTATTTTAAAATGCAGCAATCCAGGATTTTTATAAGAATTTTTGTTTTCCATTTATGTTAATTTTTGTTTGTTTTTAATTAAAACCAGAGTCAACTACAACTTCTGACATTTACTTGCTTTGACTTTAAACAGGTATCTTAATTCCTCTCTTTTTCCTCTTCAGTTTCCTCAACTACGAATTAGTAGTAATAGTGCATCTCACATGCTTGTTGTGAGATTTAATAGTGTCTGGCATATAATACACATGATATAGGCATTTGCTATTTTATTGGAAATTCTCAAAACAGAAAAAGAAGTCACTGCTAGAGATTTTTATCTAATGAAGAATACAAGAACAATTTCCAGATAAGGATCTCAATGTAAGGAAATTTTTATGAGGGCGACGATAATTGAATCCATTTCAGCAAAACCACCTTTGTAAGTTCAATAAGTATAAACAAACACCTACTTAGTGTGATTTTGAAAGACATCAGGTTTTCTTTTCCCTACTTTTACTTATTGCCTCAACTTCAAAACATACCTTCTATCAAGTTATTTACTTTAAATGTCAATAATTAGAGACATAATATTTTTATTCAAAAATGTAATTATTCCTGTAAGCATGGGGTAGGGTAAGGTAGAGAAAGTCACACAGAAAGCCTTATTGCTACCGTATTCCTTTGAGTAAATGAATATCAGATATTTCCTAAGAACCGGTTCTGATAAAACAAATCATGCACAGAATACTTTGGAGAAAGATAGAGACCAGCAAGCGTATTTTAAAGCCTTCAAAGACAAACGTCATCTTCTTCACTCTCTTGCCCTGGACTAGCTAAGGCATCTTATAAATTATAATGAATTATAAAACAGTGCTCTGTAGGACATTGCTTTAAGTTCTACAATTTTAACTTTTATTTTAAATTCAGAGTACATGTGCAGGTTTGTTACAAAGGTAAACCCTTGTCATGGGGATTTACTGTACAGATTATTTTGTCATCCAGGTATTAAGCCTAGTACCCATTAGTAATTTTTTATAATCCTCTCCTTTCTCTTATCCTCTACCTTCTAATAGGCTCCAATGTCTGTTGTTCTCCTCTATATGTCCCTGTGTTCTCATTATTTAGCTCCCACTTATAAGTGAGAACACGTGATGTTTGGCTTTCTGTTCCTGCTTTAGTTTGCTAAGGATAATAGCCTCCAGCTCCATCCATGTTCTTGCAAAGGACATTATCTCATTTTTTATGGCTACATAGTATTCCATGATGCATATGTACCACATTTTCTTTATCTAGTCTACCATTGATGGGCATTTACCTTGATTCCATGCTTTTGCTATTGTGAATAGTGCTGCAATGAACATATATATGCATCTTTATAATATTAGACTGGTGCAAAAGTAATTGCCATGCTGCAACTTATATTTTGGGGGGTATGTACCCAATAATAGGATTTCTGGGTCAAATGGTAGATTAGTTCAACTATTGTGGAAGACAGTGTGTCAGTTCCTCAAAGACTTCTTAACAGATCTCCACATAACCAAGTCATTAGATTAACCAACACTCTCTCCTCCCTGATTATAAAGTGGACTTTGCATGTAAGGAGGGCATGAAACTGCTGGAAGCTGGTAAGATACTCTCTATTACCTCTGCTCCCAACAGGTGCGATGCATTTTTCTCAAGGCCAATTATATTTGTTCACATGTCTGTTTATGCCAGTTGCACTTGTTATAACTATGTAGTAAAATTAAACATTCAGTAAAATAATGTGAGTTTTTAAAACAGAGGTGTTGTTTCTGTGTATCTTGGTTTGACTTGCCTCCTACAAAGCAGGGCCTTGCATGTAGAAAACAGTTTACACATAAGTAGTTAATATAATCCCAAGAGTGAAGAACCTAAAAGAGCAAGGAGCCAATATAAGAGTGTTATTGAGCTGCTGATTGTTGTTAATATTAAGGTCTGAACTCCTCTGGAACCTTCTGAGAAGCTGAATAAACTGGACAGAAGAATGATATATTTATCTGCAAGATCCTATCCCCCACTGATCGAAGGCTTCCTAGGGGGCACAACTCCCTTGCACATACTTGAAGTTGCTGCACCTGTTCATACTGAACAATTCCCTAAGGCTTTCCAATGATATCTCATGCTGTGGCACTAGAAAGCCTAGGTGGGTAGTCAGATGAGACTAAACATCATCAAACACCTCAAAATGTTTGTGGCTGCAACGATAGCTGAAATAAAGATGGGCCAAGATGATGGGAAGTGCCCAATACACTGTAAAAAATAAGTTGATTGCTTTAGAAAATCATAATAGTAAGTAGCTAATAAAATATTTCTACCAAATTCACTGTGGGCAAAATAACTGTAACAGGTTGGGAAAACAATGATAAAAATTTCCAAATTGCTTTATAAGGGTCTATAATTTTTCTCTCGACTTGAACTAAAATGAAATTGGATATCATAATGCATTTGTGATATATGCAAAAATAGACTACAGATAATTCTAAAGAAAAGATTAATGGTCAAAGAAAAGGCTCTGGCTCTGTGCTGAATGATTGGTAAGTAAGTATGTACTTATATTTTTAATTTAGGTAAAACATTCAAGATGTGTATGTGTCATGTTTTATTATTTCATACTTTATCCAAGTTTATATAATGGTGCCAATGGCATTAGATAAAAGAGCTTTCACTGTATTTTCCTGAAATTCCTAATTTCATAGAATATTGACAGACCATGGCAAAAGCGTTCCTGAGATTATCTGAGATATATGGTACATATTATTACCACACAGTTTTAGTAGCTATTTAAATCAATAGAAAATGCTAAATATCCAATATTCCAAACATTAATTGAATAGCCACTACCTTCACTCTGGCCACAAGCAAAAGCCTTCTAACTGGCTTCCTGATCTCCAGCTTGAATCCATTTCCCACAGCGCAAATCTTTCAGAAGTGCAAATCTGAGCACATCATCCTCTATTTGAAATCTATCGGCCTGGGATAAAATTCAAACTCCTTATTTGGTTTTATAAGGCCATTCATATGTTCATTGTTATTTGACCATCTTTTATATGCCAAGCCCCATACTAGAACACTGTTTAACTCTCTAACCCAGGGGTCCCCAACCCCTGGGGAGGCAAACCTGTACCTGTCTATGACTTGTTAGGAACTGGGCCACACAGCAGGAAGTGAGTGGCAGGCTAGAGAGCATTATCACCTGAGTTCTGCCTCCTGTAAGATCAGCTGTGGCATTAGATTCTCACAGAAGCATGAACCCTATTGTGAACTGCATGCTCAAGGGATCTAGGTTGCATGCTTCTTATGAGAATCTAATGCCTGATGATCTGAGATGGAACTGTTTTATCTTGAAATCATCACCCCACCCCACTCCCTGTCTGTGGAAAAATTGTCTTCCACGAAATCAGTCCCTGGTGCCAAAATGTTTGGGGACTGCTGCTCTAACATATTCTCTTACCACTACCTCCTCACCAACCAAACTCCAGCCATTTGAACTTTTATCAGAGGGGTTGCTAGATGGTGAGATGAACCTGCTGGCTTTTCTGAGTCTCTGTTGAATTCAGTGCCCTTGGAAATGGCCAGGTATTCCTCCCATCCAATAACTGATCAAATGATCATCTCCTTCTCACTGGTCCTGACTCTATTTGTGGAAGTGTCTTGGACTTCACTTCATAGCTTCCAACCTTGCAAAAAGCTGCACGCTGCATTTTAGCTATCCTGTCTCTGATCTATATTTTTCCACACCAGAAAAATACTTACCTGCACAAACCCTTTCTAGTGTCAATAAGAGAAAAATGTTCACCTGCCACAATCATATGGTTTCTCTGCTTCACATAATTGCTTTGGTTTAGACCAGAGCACCACTTCTTCCTCTTGCTAGTTGCTCCAAGGATTGCTCTGCCTCTAAGTCCTCCAGCCCTATCTTTTTCTGTAATACAAAGATTTTACATTCTTTTGGAACAAAAATTAAAATAGGTTTTTATGGCTGGACACGATGGCTCACGCCTGTAATCCCAGCTCCTTGGGAGGCCGAGGCGGGTGGATGACGAGGTCAGGAGATCGAGACCATCCTGGCTAACATGATGAAACCCCGTCTCTACTAAAAATACAAAAAATTAGTCAGGCATGGTGGTGGGCACCTGTAGTCCCAGCTACTCGGGAGGCTGAGGCAGGAGAATGGCATGAACCCAGGAGGTGGAGCTTGCAGTGAGCCATGATGGCGCCACTGCACTCCAGCCTGGGTGACAGAGCAAGACTCTGTTTCAAAAAAAAAAAAAGGTTTTTATTACTTTAAAATGTGTCACAAAAATTAAAGCCTAGTAAGCAGAGAAGGAATTACCAGTAGTTGAAAACAACTTACCAGAATTCTTAATACTAGATTATTTGATTTACTTACAAAAAAAGGTACATATTTTAAACCAAATTGTCAGTACTTAAAATTTGAGGGAAGAATTTTTAACTTTTTTTTAATCACAGAGAATGTGAATTACTCCAAAGCCTAAATAATAATAGACTTTAAAGCCTAATAATAATAGTCTAAATAATATGAACTAAAGAAGTTCCATTTTGCCTTTATCACAAGAATATGCTTGTATTCTTGCCTTCTTCCATAGGTAAGGCCTGGTCAGTCTCTAGAGATTATGAAGTATAGGAATATTTTATCTGTACAACACCTATAATTAATACAAAATCAGCTCTCACTAAATGTTAGGGAAATAATGTTCAGATTTAATATCAGATTCTAAGATGACTGATAACGGTTAAATGGAGTGCTGAGTACTGATGACTGTGGAAATGAACACGGTATTGAGGAAAACAATGAGAAAAGTCTTGGTTGTATGACCTTGAGCAAGTCATTTATCTTCTTTGGTTCTAAATTTCCTCAGCTGTGAAATGAGGGAGTCAGACTAGACTGTCTCACAGATCCTTTTTTAAAAGTGGATTCTTCTTCAACACTAACTTGGACTGTTTTCAATCATCCTTTTCATGCTTATTTGACATACAAAGTTGAAATTTTCTTTAAACATTAGAACTACGCAATTACTTATTTTCCACACTGGATTTTATCCTCTGCCACAGTTGTCATTTTCTGCATGCCAAAACATTCCTCTGATTCTCTGATGTGGGTATTGACAAGCAATAATGCAGATGCCCAACATGTCAGATTTGTAAAGGCTGCTCCCTCCCTCTGCCATGAATCAATGGCCAGCTCACCTCCTTGGAAAGCCACGGGCTCTCTCTTGGAGAGTCAGGACAAATTCAACATTCTCCCCAAAGTCCAAGGCACCAGGGGAGAGGAGATGAAATCTCTGCAAACTTGACACTTTGCTGGTGAAAATCTCCAAGTTGCCGTAGGATACCGACTTTGGTGCATTTAGTAGAGCTACATGGAGTGAAGACAGCTGTAAATGGCGAATTCAGAGGAATGGGCTTCAGTCTCCTTTAACATGATGGGATGTACCCATTTCTTTGGCACGGGTTGTTTTCTAGCTGTCAATAAATACTAGCACACATTTTTAAAAGTCTTAAACTATGGTCTTCTTTTTCAATAGAAAGGGACATTGAAAATGTCTGGCATTAAAAGTACAACAGTGCATGACACTTTTTCCAGCAGGTCTTAGAAACAATATAAATGATCATGTCAATAGTTTTGCCATATTGCTTATTCCTTTATCCACTCTATAAGCACTTTTTTGAAAGTCTACCAAGTATCAGGTCTTAAACTAGGCATCGAGGATACAGAGATAAAAGAATCTCTGCCTTTAGAGCTTCACCATCTGGTGGGAAGCTAAGCAGGTGAAGAGACAGTGGGTAAAGAGGGACACACTCAAATAAATCCTGTCTATTAACTTGAAACTTGTCACCAGTTTTATGGGCTTACTAGTAAAAGCCCTCTGAACTGAAATGAACCAAGCAACAGTAAAAGATCATTACTGAATACACTGCTATGCTATTGATTAGCTCCTATTTGTCATACACATTAATGACAAAAAGCAACATGTAAGTGCTAAGTATGAGTATTTTCACCATCCAGTTAATAACTTAATTGTGACATTTGGGTTATATGTCAAGCTTCGAGCAACATCCAAAGTATCACTAAAATACAACAGTATGGTGTCATCAAATATAGTGATCAAAAGATGATAAAATTTTATGTATGTTTTTATGCATTGTCTATGTACAAGTCAGCAAATCTATAACAAGTAATTTGTAATAGACATAAATTGATACTAATATAATAGCTGTATATTTAACATAACTGTCCATTTTGTCTCATAGCTCACAAAATGTGTAATAATCATGAGATGCATAAAGTCTCCCTGTGGGAGGCATGGACTTGAATCAAGGGACGCAGCCAACCCATGGAAATTCAGCAGGAAAGGAGTTAGGAAAATAGTATTCCTGATTTCACTCCTCTGCTTTCCTCCTATCTTCATTCAGCACCTCACTGGGTAAACCCAACTAGAAACCATATAACTGAGAAGTCTGTCGATACAGTCCCTACAGGCCGGCCTCCCAGGGCACATAGTAGGGTAGGTTAGGGTGCAGTGTAGTGGGACAAGTGGAAGATTTCCAGCACAGTGGCAGTAAATGTCGCAATAGCAGTGTAGAGAAATATGGGTTAGATGTTAGCACAAGACAGTGTTTTAAGTTTATTCAACCCCATGCTCAAGGGTGTGGATTTCAAGACTGAAATCAGGGTGGGTGTTAGTGCTATGGTATGCCATTTTTCATTAGTGACTGAAGAGCACTAAATCAGAAGGATAATTACGTTCATGATACAATAAACCCAAAAAAGCATATACATTGAAATGATAGGCTGAAATCAAAATAATAACATTTATTTGGGGAAAATGTTACATTTTACATGTTACAAAATAATCAGTCACAAAAGAAGGATAGAAATAGATGTGATAAAAGCTTGAAGCTTTTAATTGACCAGAAGTGCAATGGAAGAATGTTTGACTTCAATCTATGAATAGAAACACAGCATCAGATCCAAAGAAGGGATTAGATACATTGTCAGAATATATTTCCACATTCCAAAAATGGGGACTAATCAACATGGTACACATGGAAACTATGGTACACCCAACAGCAATCCTGCTGAGCCCAGAGCCTTGAAGCCCTGCTGCAGGTCCATGCCTCCACCAGAGACTCTGAGTTAGCTCTGTGTTAATAATCAACTCGAGTATTTGATTGTTCTGTTTCTAGATAGGATTTGAATCATTTCTTTATGCAATTTCAATTTTTCCCAGGTGAGAAATTTGAGATATTTCGGAGAAACTGGCAATATTCCAGTACTTTTCCATTTAAATCATATACATAAAAATATCTGACATAATTTATTTGTCTTGAGATTCCTTTTTCCCTTCAATTTAAGATTTTTAAGTGGGTCATTTAAAAGTAGAGAATGATATGAAAAATGTCATCACAGATTCTGTGAACACGTGATGGGGAAAATGGAGAAAGCGAACAAGCTTTGAGCATTCACTCTGCACAAATACTTTACATATATTACCATATTTACCATAAAACTATCCTATAATGTTGACACTACTATTCCTATTTTATTGTTGTTTAAAAAAAAAAAAAAAAACTTTGTTTAAACAGGCAACTAAGTTAAAGTATCTGCAAATATCAGGATTCAAATCATGTATTCCAGAATGCACAATTTTGTCTTTGTCTTGAGCTGAGATATTTCAAACCTTATTTCTCTTTCTAAATCCTTATTATAATTTTGGTTTAATTAAGTTGCATGAACTACATTTGGAAGACAAAACACACAAGATACTCAGAAGTATTCATATGAGCAATGATCAATAGTGGAGAATAGCAATAAGGTTCATAAAAGTTTAGTCTGACCAAACCTCTCACCAAACTAGGATTTGTCAACGCCAAAGCTACTCCATTCCTATACATTTATATTTTCATTCTAGATATTTACATAACTAGTTAGCAGATTATATTATATCATCTCTAGCCAGATGTCTTCATCCTGCACACAGAATATTCTGAGTTGCTAAGTAATTACTAAGAGGAAGATGGGATGTTAATATTAGTGAGTTATTATTTATGGATATACATATAAGCCCGGATGAATCTTTATTGAATCACCAGTAAAAAAAATATTGTGCCACATGATAATAGCTTAGACATTGATGAAAAATACACTAGGATTTTTTTTAGTATTTGGGGAACATCAAAGCAAGATCAACCCATTACAATTATTAAATCTTAAAACATAATAAATGATTTAAGAAATTCTACTAGGCAATGCTTGGCCAACCAAATTCAAACATATTAGGAAGTAACATGACTGTATTTTTAAAGGATATAGTTGCATTGCTTGCATTATTTCAGAATCCTGTGTTTTCAACTGGCTTGAAATTCTAGCCTCCTGGAGCCACACACTGACTTGCTGAGTCCTATTCAGATTTCTCTGAAGCTCTGGGTCAGGGCATGAAAACAGTCTTGCTGCACAGGAGACCAAATTTTCTCCTTGAGGGCACCAGGCATTTTCCCCAAGGGCAACATTTGGCCCTAGCTACAGTGATTGTTTTCAGTCATCAGGAGACAACATTTAGTTACTCTCTTGTCATGAACCTCTTGTGCCTTTGGGAGAGAGAGAATTATAGTCTATCTTCCAACCACATGACCCAGAGCTTAAGTCACAAAGCTGCTAATGTTGATCATATGACAAATAACTAAACTGCCCTGTTAAAAGCCTTATAGGGGTCTATTCAGAAGAAGAGAGTCAAAAAGAAGAGAGATGAGCAGCGAGAGCTCCCACCTATTTCTTCCCCTTCCTATTCTCAGCTCTTTGCACAGAGTGCAGAGGCAGCCTTCAGTCACTTAAGACTGCCTTGATGGGGAAGATACTCATGGTGTTTGACTTTATTACAGCCGAACCAAATCAAATGCACAGACACTGCTTCCTTAGATGTCTATATTTCACTTAAACTGGGATAAAGCAAAGAAACTGGAATATTGTCTCATCATGCATTCTAAATCAGCCAGGGTAGAAAATAATGGGGAGTTAATCAGATCACTGAAACTCTAATTCACTTGGTATTGATCGGGCAGATTCCTAATGGGATGGCAGACCAATTTCAAATTACAGTAAGCTGACTTGTCCTGGAATACCAATGACCAGGCTGGAGGATGAGCCAAGAGGACCGTGAGCTCTGCTCTCCGGATACTCCCGCCTTGCTGGCAG
Organism: Rhinopithecus roxellana; assembly: GCF_007565055.1. Taxonomy (NCBI): domain Eukaryota; kingdom Metazoa; phylum Chordata; class Mammalia; order Primates; family Cercopithecidae; genus Rhinopithecus; species Rhinopithecus roxellana. The sequence continues at coordinate 51,364,548 of NC_044550.1, forward strand.
GCATAAATGCATAATCCAGTGCAGCGTTTAGCTAATTAATAGGGGATTGATGAAAGGCTCAGTTTTGAAAGCAGCCATCTCACTTGAATAAACGTGGGACCAGAGCCCCATGGGGAAGGCTAGTGGGTCCTTGGAAAGTAAGTATACAATGAAAGCTAATGGAAAGTATGCAATTAACTCAGGCTTTTAATTATATTAATCAGTGACTTCATAGGAGCTCACTGCATATAGGATTTACTCCTTAGCTGTGTGCCAACACTGTGTTTCTGATTCATGTCTGAACCGAACTTAAACAGCAACTTGAAGAAATAGGTGCAGGTACATTTATGTTAATTAATTTTCCCCGTGCTAGAGGGTTTCTGGTATGGAAGGATAAAGAGAAAGAGAAAAAGGAGAAGAAAGGGGAGGAGAGAAGGAGGCAACTGGCGACAATGAACATTTTCAAAGCAGTGAGCTAAGAACTATTTTTGTTAAGATTGGTTGTTACGTTATACTTTCTTCCAGGTCAGATTATTTGGCCTGGGTGTGTGAACAAATGACCAGTGTATTTACATGTAGTGAGTGCAGCCTAAAGACATAATGGATTAATTTTTACATTGTAGAAATAATTTGCTAAACTGCCAGGTTAGAATATTCAAATGGATAAATTTGTTCTCCCCAATGATAACTTACTGGCTTAGGTCCCTTCTTTCATCCTCTTTCTCTCTCTCCTGTGTGTGTGTATATCTGTGTGTGTGCATGTATACTTGTGTGTGCAATCTGTGTGCGTGTGAGAGAGAGAGAGATGTTTGTGTGTGGGGGGGGAGGTGTGGGTGTGTGCGTGTGCAGTGTGTATGTGTGTACAGTGTGTGTGTATGCTGTATGTCTGGGTTGTGTTTGTGTGCACAATGTGTCTGGTATGTGTGTATGTGTGAGGGGTTTCGGGGGTGCAAGCATGTGCAGTTGATATGTTTGTGTGTGTGCCTCTATGTGTGCACGTTGTGTGTGTGTGTGTGTGTGTGTGTGTGTGTGTAATGTACTTATCTATCGTGCTCCCTTTCTCTTCTTAGAGTCACAGCAGACACAGATCTAGGCAGACATCAGATGGACAGAATCTAAGGTGAGCAGCTTCCAGTAAACCACAGACTCTAAAGTTGATGCAGATAGACAGACCCCAGACTTTTACAAAGAAAACAAAGTCATATTGTTCCCAGGTGGTGGTCTCTTTGCTTTATTTTTCATTTTCTCAATATATCCCTCAGGTAATTTGATTTAGGAAGTAGGCAGTGAAAACTGATTTATTTTAAACCAAAGCTTTATAGCAGTTAGTGCTTAACCAGACATAAAACTCACTGTTTTAAGGATTTTTACAAGTATTAACTAAATGTGTTATTATCCCCATGTTACAGAAAACTGTAACACAAGGGGGTTAATTAATTTGCCTAAGTTCATCTATCTAGTAGGCCAGGAAACCCACTCCAAAGTCCAGATTCCTTACCACTATGCTAGTCGGGGTTGCCGGCTGAGTTTCAGTGTGTGAACTCTGAAAGAAATTGGGAAGAAAATGGGAAGAAAGTGGAAGAAAGATGGGAAGAAAATGGGAAACATGGACTATTGTCCATGATAATAGCTGATATGTGGCCTATTTGAAGTCAGTCTAAGCATCAATCAGGCATACTCCCCCAGTAATAATACTACTATGTAGAATTAACCATGTAGACTACCATACTACTAGTCGAAGTTAGTCTGTTATTCTGACATGGATGTGATGTGTGTTTATGTTCCTAAAATAGAACACAGCATCGAACACTGTCACAATTCCCTGAGGAAATAGATAAGCAAATCATAATATATTAATATTATGTAACATGAATTGCTAAATATAGCAATTCATAGCATAGCATTAAGAAATTATGATTTCACGACTAACTGATTATGTCAAATGTAATACATGATCCAAGAAGGCAGGGATTTTTGTTTCTGTCCCTAGATGTTAGTCTGGCCCTAAGAGGCACTAATTAAGCATTTGTAGAATGAATAAAATATTTATATGCACTTATGTTAACTGAAAAAGTAAAATTTTAAATTATATGTGCCCATTGATTACAACTCCGAATTTTCTGAACAGAATGAAGAAGAGAGGAAGTGGTGGAGATTGTCAAAAAGTAGATTGTTATTTTTCATTACAAAAGTAGATTGCTAAATTTAATGTGAATTTTAGTAAAATGCAATAAAATATTCAGTTGTTTGATTATTGCCCTTGCCTCTTATTTTAGATGTATAATTTTAAATTATAAATTTACAAGCCTTATGATATAGTATATGATATAACATAGTACAGTAGTATAATATGGTATATTAATATTTGTAATAGCTGAAAAAATAGTAACCACCTAAGTTATCATCAATTAGAATAAATTGCAATCTATAAAACTACTATATAGAAGGTGAACTTACTAAGTTACATTTGCATAGAATATGGATAATATTTAAAACAATGTTGGTTTTTAAAAACCTACAAAGGAATAATAGAGAATATACTATTTGTGTAATAAATAGCATTATAACAAATAGCATTATAATAAACAATACTGTATTGATAGTATTGTAATCAATAATATAGGATTGTTTCCAGATAGGAAGGAACATATATGGTAAATGTTTTTAAATGTAGACATTAAAGAATTTTTAAAATGTGACAAAATGTTAATGTGTTAAGATGGAATGAGTCCACATGTGTCTATTACATTATTCTCTGTACTTTTGTGTATATGAAATACATAGCACATAATTAAACAATGTAATAATAGTAAACACTTAACATTTTTAAGTAATTTTTTTATTTGAATAACACCTTGCATATCACAATACTATTTTATCTCTAGATTCTTTTTGAGCATGAGTTAGAAAATATTTGGGGCAGGGAGAAGGCAGCCTTCTCTTGCTTGGGGAAAATTACGCCTAGAGTAGTTTTTGTATGCCTATACTAGCTTTTATAAGCTTCCTATGTCTAAAAGAACTGAATGGGGGAACATCAAAAGAAGTAGTCATTAGAGATGGTGGGTAGAGTTGAAAGCCAGAACCAATGTCAAGTCAGAGCCCCAAGAACATAGTCCCATATCATCTTCAGAATCACATAGGATGATAGTTAAAAATAAACTCCTGGGCCTGATCCCAGATCTTTTTAATTACCACCACCAAGGTGGAACCCAATAATCTGTATTTTTAACAACTATGCAGGTGGTTACCATGCACATTAAAGTTTCAGAACCACTAAGCTAAATCTTTTCGTAGATTCAGGGCATGTCTCCAAGGAGCCTGGGAACTGGTAGTTTCCCTTCAGTGGGACCCAAAATTCATTGAAAAGTCTAAGAAAATGTGTGAGCTCTTTGAAAGAGAAAGAAAAAGGGGGAAATAAAAGGCAGGCATGAAGCCTATGAAAACAGTTGTAGGATCACACAGCCATTCTAAAGGCAATGCTTAGATGTTTGCTTGGAATACTAGGGAAATCCGCTTATCCCAAGGCTGTAGTCAGCCTTATCAACAAGCTGCTGCATGTGGAACAAACAAATCGAAAGAACTTTGATAACAGATGCAAATTGCCTAGCATGATACTCAACTTACCCCACGTGGTCAACATTGTACGTTGTGATGATGTTCAGTCAGTATCAGGCAAACAAAAGGTACTGTAGGAGCTTAGCAAAAGGAACTTCTGGATCAGCACTGGATGGTCTGAAAACCAGGAGAATTCTTAAGATTAAGATAGACATGCAAAAGGACAAGGGCCTTCCTTGGCTCCCAGGTTGGGGAACTCCATGGGGTTCAAAGAGGCATTGGCAAGGGCTGCAATAATGGCCGAGATCATTCAAAGCCAATTCCACAAAGTCCTTTTTCACTGGGCATAGAGATGATATAAGTAGTTAGGAAACTAGAATGCAAAATCTGAAAAGGAGTGAGGCTCTCGCCAGGCTCTTGTAATGGTGCCAACCACATCTATCTAGGACCACAATCTAAGCAACTTGATCTCACGGTTAACCCAGATAGGCAGATTTTGAAGCACACCAAGACACTTTCAGAACCAGATGTTCTCCAATTGCATCATAGAAATCAGACATAGAACTACAGACCAGAAACAAGCACTATGAACACTTTATAAGACTGGGTAATGGTAGCAAACATACAGGGAAAGATTTGATAGAACTTACAACTTCCGTCTGGGCACAGTGGCTCATGCCTATAATCCCAGCTCTTTGGGAGGCTGAGGCGGGCAGATCACTTGAGGTCAGGAGTTTGAGACCACCCTGGCCAATGTGGTGACCCCATCTTAAAATTAAAAAACAAAAGAATTTGCAACTTTCTAAAATTGCAGTGGAAGAAAAAGCATTAAAAAAAATTGATAATCACAGTATATAAAAAGATTTTTTTAAATGTACAGAATTTCCACTTGATAGATATAGGAACAATGAGTGTCTCCCTCTGCACCAAGACAAGAGTTAGAAGAAGCCCTTGTTGTAAGAATTCCATTGACCAAATTGAGACCTTCTTAGAAAACTCAGACTGGGAAACTGAGGTTATAACTAAACCCAGAAACTCTTTTATTACACTTGCTAATGCACTTAACTAAAATGATAAAGATCATATACTTTAAAAGATATCAATTGCTTTTTTCCAAAATATATATAATTAATCATCTAAGCTTAATTAATTTCATGGTGTATATGCACCACATTTCCTTTATCCATTTCACCTTCAATGGGCACCTAGGTTGATTCCATGTCTTTGCTGTTGTGAATAGCGCTGTGATGAACATACGAGTGCTTGTATCTTTTTGGTAGAATAATTTACTTTCTTTTGGGTATATTACCCCTTCAGGGTAATATATATATTATATACATTTACCCCTTCATTATATATATATATATATATTAGATATATATGTAATATATATATATCTACCCTGAACTTTAAACCACAGGCAAAAAACACAAAAATAGAAAAATGGAATCACATCAATTTAAAAAGCTTCTGCACAGCAAAGAAAGCAATTAACAAAGTAAAGAGATAACCCATAGAATGGGAAAAAATGTTTGCAAACTATCCACTCAAGGGATTAATAACCAGAATATATCAGGAACTCAACAACTCAATAGCAAAAAAAACAAATAATTGGATTTTAAAATGAGCAAAAGACCTGAATAGACATATCTCAAAAGAAGACATACACATGACCAACAGGTATATTTTTAAATGTTCAACATCACTAATCATCAGAGAAATGTAAACCCAAACCAGTGAGACATCCTCTCATCCCAGTTAGAATGGCTATTATCAAAAAAGAAAAAATAACAAATGCTGATGAGGATGTGGAAAAAAGAAAATGCTTATATACTGTGGGAATGTAAATTAGTTCAGCCACTTTGGAAAGCAGTTGCGAGATTTTTCGAAGAACTTAAACAGAACTACCATTCAACCCAGCAATCCCATTACTGGATATATACCCAAAACAAAATAAATTATTCTACTAAAAAGATGCAAGCACTTGTATGTTCATTGCAGCACTATTCACAATAGCAAAGACATGGAATCAACCTAGGTGCCCATTGAAGGTGAAATGGATAAAGAAAATGTAGTGCATATACAACATAGAATACTATGCAGCCATAAAAAAGAACAAAATCAAGTTCTTTGTGGCAACATACATGCAGCTGGAGGCCATTATCCTAAGCAAATTAATGCAGGAAAGGAAAACCAAATATCACTTGTTTTCACTTGTAAGTGGGAACCAGACATTAGGTACTCAAGGACATAAAGATGGCAACAATAGATACTGAAGACTACTAGATCGGGGAGGGAGGGAAGGAAGCATTGAAAGGTTGGTTGAAAAACTGCTGAGTACTATGTTCAGTACCTGGGTGGTGGGATCAGCTGTACTCCAAATCTCAGCATCACACAATATACCCGTCAAACAAACCAGCACATATACCCCATGAATCTAAAATAAAGTTGAAGTTATGAAAACAAAAAAGAAAATGTGGTATATATACACAATGGAATATTATTCAGCCACAGAAAGTAAAATCCTGTCATTTGCAGCACCTGGATGAAACTGAAGGTTATTATATTATGTGAATTAAGCCAGGCATAGAAAGAAAAACGTTTTCATTCATATGTAGGGCTAAAAAATTGGACCTAATGAAGGTGTGAGATAGAATGGTAGTTACCAGAGGCTGGGAAGGGAATGAGGAAGGAGGAGGATGAACAGAAGTTGGTTCATGGGTACAAAAATACAGTTAGATAGAAGGAATAAGTTCTAGTATTCAACAGTACAATTAGGGAATTGTAGTTAATGATAATTTATTGTATCTTTCAAAATAGCTAGAAGGGAAGAATTGTAATGTTCCAAACACAAAGAAAACATAAATGTTTGAGGCAATGAGTATCCCAATGACACCGATTCAACCGTTACACATTGTATACATGCATCAAAATAGCACATGTACCTGCAAAAAATGTATGACTATGATATTTCAATTAAAAAAAAACAAAAAAAGTATATTTACCCCAAATCAGTTTTCTTATCCTGAACATTTTCAGACTTTCCCTTCAAATTAAATTAAAATACTGACATTAGTTTTCTGTGGTTTTGTATGTTTCAATGAACATTGCAGTTAATGTTCTTATTAAGTGTCCTTCAACATGGCATCTCCTGCCTCCATCCAAATGCCTGCCGCCCTCACCCCTTCACCCCAGCTCCCACACACCTGTGTGATACTGGAGAAGATTTTTACAGGCTTTCAACTACTGAGGCCCCAGTTACTTTCTCATTTTTTGCTGTCCTAGTACAAACTGTAGATTCCTTAACAAAAACAAACTCTAAGGGCACTTTTGACTTAGAGGAAGAACCTAAAATAGTCACCCTCTGTGTTTTCAAAGCCACTGCACAAGTCACGCTCATTCCGAGCTCCTATACTCAAGATCTACTTTAGACTGATCTCTAAATATTTATAATTAGCTAAATAGATTATTGGGTAGCATACACTATTAGTAATATAATATTTAAGGACCAAGGGAAAATTTTTAACTCAGTGGTTGTTGTAAATGTGTTTGAGCGAGAGTTAGCATGAATGTAAACACCTGAATAGGGAACAGCACCAAAAGAATGATTTAAAGCAAGAGCCCCAGAGGCCTAGCTCACCCATGCATCCCAATTTATTATTTTAAAATTCTGTATGAGAAGAAGAAATAGAGAAATAAACAAACACATACTGGGATTTTCCGTGTCTCTGTAATGGAAGAGGGATAGAGGGAAAATTTCTACGTCCCTTCCTGTCTTTTAGTGTTTCTCTTGTTCCAATCAATGGCTTCAAGTTTTCCAGGAGATGAAGTCTTAGTTGCCTTGGGCTTTCTTAGTCATTAGTCTTCAGCCTCTTACCCCAAATGAAAAGCGATTCTGTGGAAAAAACAGGTCCCCTCCATCTGCTTTCCTGCTTCTCTGTGAGACAAAAACAGAATGATTACAGTCACATAGTGGTTTGGTTTTTGTTTTTTTTTAAATCAACGACATGAACCTACAAAACTGTCTTTTCACTTATTAAAAAAGTACTTTTCTCTACTTGACTGCCTTTGGCTTTATCCTTTTCCATCCTTCTTTTCCAGGAAAACTCACTACGTATTTTTTCATGTACCTCTGATCAATACATTCTTTCACTGGATTTACCATGAGCTACTGCTGGTGATTTTGCTGAACATGTTCTTTAGTTACATACCACCCCCCACCACATACACATACACACACACACACAAACCAGTGCTTCTTCCAAAACAAATTCTTTTTAAAACATTGAAATATTTACTAGTAGAAATGTGGGTTTCAAACAGTGCCAAAGAGATTTCACCAGCTGGAAAAATTAGAGCTGCTGGAGTAAAAGATGAGACAATGATGTCAATAGGGCCAAGAGTTCATTTATTAAGAAACTGAACCCTCTGTTAAAGATATAATGTAAAATGGTAAAAGGTAGCAAACTAGTGGCAGTAGTAAGATTCATGGAATATGTGGACTGCAAGAAAAGGAAAAACGACCAGCCTGCAACTCAAATCCTAGGCTGGTCAATACATTTTCTGCTTTGTTTTATATGCCCTGTGTTATTAGGGAAGCATTATATATTTTAATTATATATTTTAGTCTGCAGGTCAAAGACCTTCAAGTGAATTCTGCCTCTGACAAAGGTATCAATAGATAATCTCACAATATCCCAGAATACCCAGTATGAATTGACAAGAAAGTAATCACTCAAATGTGTCTTTCATCAACAGTGACCACAAGTGGTATGTTTTTGAAAATTTACAGTCTTCAGTGAGGCAACCTTTAAATGCACCTTTAAACTGCATTAAAATCTGAGTGTTTCAAAATCACGGCAGCATATTGTATTGGTCAGCACAGGCTATGTTATATTGCAGTAACAAATAAACCCCCAAGTCTCAATGGCTTAACATCACAAAGGTTTAATTTTTGCTTATCCAGTGCAGTTTGGTAAAGGAGCCCTATCTCAATTTGTCACATAGTCTCCCTGACTAAGAAGGGTTCCATCATCTTGTGACGCTGCCATCTCAACATTGCTGAGGCAGAAAACGAGACAGCTGGACGGTCATGCAGGGGCTGTTTCCTATACACATGTGAAGTCCACTAACAATCCATTGGGCCTATTCAGTGACAAGGTCCCAGATAACTCCAAGGGGGCTGAGAGGGATAGTCCTCTCTGAGTACTAATAATTCTACCATCCAAGTATGGTATTGATTTTACCTAAACAATATTTCATAAAGAAAATGCTCATCTAATTATAAATTTTTAAAAACATTCCTTATGGTAACATATTTTTAAACATTCAATTTTCTAAAATCTGTATTCCTTAAGCTATTGTAAATATTGCAAATTATGAGTTTCATTTTGAATGTTTTGAGTTTTGGTGTTAACTTTTAAGGTAGTATTTACATATAAGAAAATCATCATTTTAAGTACACATTTTGATGAGTTTTGGTATTTATAAATAATCACGTAACTACCACCACAATCAAGATACAGAATATTTCCCTTACCCTAAAACATTTCCTCATTATCCTTTGCAGTTGAACCCAAGCCCCACTCCACCTCTGACTCTAGGTAACCATTAATCTTCTTTCAGCCAAAGTAGTTTTGAATGTTCAGAATTTAATTTGTAGAATTTATTTTATAATTCAAAAGAGAAAATTAAGAATGTTTTGTTCCCTTTTGTAATTCAGGCAGGTTATTTGATAAACATTTAATGCTATTTATCATTCATAATGTTTCTACCATATCATTTAATAGCTGTTCCTTGCATCCAAATAATAAAACATGTGCAGCCCAACACACTTTCAGAAGGCAATATCCTGGTGATTGATTTATTTAGAATATGTCCATTGGCTCTACCCATGCCACAGTGTAAACCAGAAGTGTTCCTTCCTCTTTGTATCCAAAACACTATCAAGATTGAGCTTAGAGAAATAGTAAAGGCAATTATAGGGAGGTCTTCCAAATTTTCTTTGAGACTTATAGAAAAACTGCTCTATATATCAATGACAGTAGATAGAAATATATCAATGTGTGTGTTTGTGTTGGAGAGTCACTACAGGGAGCTAATACAAGTACTCACTGCATTGATGAAAACTCCCCTCCTTCCTTACTCATCACAGAGCTGTGACCAGGGATTACAGTAAATCCAAGCTTGGAAAATGAGCTGTGTCAGCCCTCCCAAAGACAACCTCCTTTGCAACAGGAGGTTGTCAAAGCCCCAGGGACCAGGTGAGTTACCCATCTCTTTCAAACCCAATTGTGATTTGCTCTTACTGTCTCGTGGGGAGAAGAAAGATTGTCAGGAAAGGATTCGCCACCATGTTCTGGGCATTCACAGTAGTGGCTGGCGGTTTTGTATTCGGGTGCAGTAATGGCAGTCGACAGGGAAATTGTTGAATCAGCAGAAGGGCAAAGGGCACAGGTAATATAATGTCAGCTACACCTTGACAGAGAAAGAGTGTGGCTGTTTGCGTTCCTGGGGAACCCAAGGACTTGAGGCAGAACACAGCTGGTGCTAACTAAGGCGTAAGGCATGTGAAGTAGGTGTTCTTATGCTATAACTAAAGATCAAGGTATGAAAATTTGCTAACACTTAGAGTGCTTTTTTCCAGAAATCTTCAGGGCAGTCATATGTTTTTGTCAGCAGCACTGCCAGTCTCCACAACATTCCATCCTGTTTGAAGTATTCATCTTTTTATTCAATGGTTCAACAAATATTTAGTAAGCACCTGCTGAATACAAGGCAAAATACCAGAGTCAAGAGAAGAATGACCGGGCACGGTGGCTCACACCTGTAATCCCAGCACTTTGGGAGGCCAAGGCAGGTGGGTCACAAGGTCAGGAGTTCGAGACCAGTCTGACTAACATGGTGAAACCCCGTCTCTACTAAAAATACAAAAATTAACCAGGCGTGGTGGCATGCGCCTATAGTCTCAGCTACTCAGTAGGCTAAAGCAGGAGAATTGCTTGAACCCAGGAGGCGGAGGTTGCAGTGAGCCGAGATCGTGCCATTGTACTCCAGCCTGGGCGACAGAGTGAGACTCTGTTTCAAAAAAAAAAAGAGAGAAGTACCATGTCCAGCACTTGGATTGCCCCAGACAACACTACATTAGTATAAGTACTTTACCTTCACCTTCATCCGCTCTTTCAGAGTCTCTTCTCTCACAGCAACATTACTGCACTCCCAGGACTTTCCACCCTCCCTTTTTCTGAGAACTTCTGCTGTAACTCCTCTTCATGATGTGTTCTAGACCACACTTCCTGTACTGATGGAAATGTTCTATTTCTGCACTGTTCAATAGAGTAGTCACTGACCACCTGTGGCTGGCTATCAAGCTTTTGAAATGTAGCTAACGAGACAGAAACTGAATTTTTTAATTTATTGTTTTAACTTATTCAAATTTAAATAGCCATTAAATAACCCTGGACATCATTGTTCTGGACATTTTCTATTTTTCCATCCTCAATCCCTAATACTTACCTTAGCAATTTTCTTTGGGTTTTTTTTTCTTTTCTTTTCTTTCTTTCTTTTTTTTTTTTTTTTTTTTTTTGAGACAGTCTCCATCGCCCAGGCTGGGGTGCAGTGGTACGATTTTGGCTCACTGCAGTCTCTGCCTTCTGGGTTCGAGCAATTCTCCCACCTCAGCCTCCCAAGCAGCTGAGACTACAGGTGTGTGCCACCACACCCAGCTACTTTTTGTATTTTTAGTAGAGACAGGGTTTCACCATGTTGGCCAGGCTGGTCTTGAACTCCTGACATCAAGTGATCCACCCGCTTTGGCCTCCCAAATTGCTGGGATTATAGGCATGAGCCACCACACCCAGCCATTGCCAATTTTCTTCCAGATAGCAACAAGTTAATATAGTGATTTCATGCATTAATGAGTGCTTCAATAAAAGAACCCCTTATATATTGTACTGGGTTGGATAGTGTCCCTCCAAAGTTCATGCCCTTCACAGAACCTCAGGTTTGTAAACTTATTTGGAAATAAGGTCATTTAAGATGCAATTAGTTAAGATGAGGTCATGCTAGAGTAGAGTGAGCCCTTAATCTAATATAACAGGGACCTTTATAAGAAGAGGAGAAGACAGACACAGAGAATGCCATGGAAAAGAAGAGGCTGAAATTGTAGTGATGCATCTACACGCCAAGGAGTGCCGGTGTCATTGGCACCCCCCAAAGCTGCGAGGAAAGCATGGAACATATCCTACCCTAGAGCCTTCAGCAAGAGCATAGCTTTGCTGACATCTTGATTTCAGACTTCTAGCCTCCAGAACTATGAGAGAATACATTCCTGTTGTTTTAAGCCACCCAGTCTGGTAATTTCTTAAGGCAGCCCTAGGAAATGAATACAGGTACTTAGATTGGCTTCATCTTTATCTTTACTCTTATGTTATTTAATAAAGACTTTATGGTCTTGGATTTGTCCCCCATATTATTAACGGTGAAAAGGGTACTCTACCCATGATAGAGTAACTAGCAATAAGGATATTTAAGAAGAGTAAAGGACAGGTGGTACCTTGATAAAGTGAGAGTTTCCCATTTCTTCCTGTCTAGATTTTCTCCCTCACCAGACTTTAATTCAGAAGCCTGCTATACATAGCCTGAGACCTCATTCTGAATCAATGATGTGACTTAAGTCTTAGAAGGAAGGCTGGCTTCTGTCCGCAGCCCATTATTGACCTAAGGCTGCTATGATCACATTAAGAAAATGAAGCATTATTCATCCAGAGAAAAAGTATGACAAGTAATCATGTATCATTATTAAAATATAACATTCCTAAAGCAGCTTTCCTAAAACTTATGGAAATACATGCGTATACATGTGCATGGATATTATGTGTGCATATAATGAATGTGTGTAGAAATGTGGAGATGTATGAGTGTATATTGCTTGGGTACATCACGGAAGTGAAATCTGTTTTTCCTGAATGACTGAGAGTTCTTTCAGAGAATCTGGAACCCTCTAGAGTGAGCCACACACTAGCCTCTCAAAGAGACAGCCTGGAGTAAGTTAAATATACATTGAAGTCAACCCTGAGGACAACACCAGGATGATCTAGAATTGTCCTGAGGGAGAATCAAAGGCTCCAAGGCTCACAGTTCTGTATCCTACATGTTAAGGAAGCTAAAAGTTTAGAGCAAAACTGTATCCAATATACCACAGTCCACTCCTCTGCTCTGGACTTCACATTATTTCCACAAACAAGTTTTGCTGCCATAATATTCATATTCAGCTAGATATGTCAATTTCACAATTTTAAAATATGCAGGGAATGTGAAATTTTTATGGACAAGTGTTTGTTTCACCTCAGAGAGATTTCGGGAGCTGGTATCTGGCTGTTCAGATACCCTGGAGCAAACAGATTCAGTAAAAGAAACCACTGTGATTTGCCAGAACCCAGAAAGGCAGACAAAGCCCATGGAGACCTCTCTCTCAGAGGACCACAGTTGCAATAGAAAAACAACTGTTTTTACATATACATCTTAGAGGCAGCGGCAGAATGAAAGCCTTACTGAGAGAGATGTCTCCTGTGGCAGGAAAGACCTTATTAGACCATAATTGATGGAATCCAAGACAGGTTGCAGAGAATGCCACTGCATCTCAGAGAGTTGCATGGCATTCCCATAAATTTCGCTGATGACATTGATCCCAGGCCTGGAAACCTTTGTGGGGGCTGTATTGTTAGGCTTCATTGGATTTCTACCTTTTCCCAGAAAGCTATCAGTTATAAATTGTTATTGATAAATGTTGGAACCCAATTCTGGTATTTTCAGAGACTGTGCCACCTGAAAACACCCTGCATGTGGTACAGAATGAGAAAAGGCCGACAAACTGACAGGTTTGTTCACATCGACTCTAGCTTGACAAGCAGCAGGGAATTCCAGCCTCCCCAGGGAGGGTGTTCATTCAGCTGATGCACATTTGCCCCTCTGACTACTGCCAGTGTTCTCTGCAAGGGAGCAAGGGCTTTGGTAATTGGCTGCTTTGGGTGGGTTTCAGAGGTTTGTGGGGTTTCAAAACCCAGTCACTTTGTTTCTGTCAGAGTCCTACTGTTGATCTGGCTCTGACCTAAAAGGAGATTTTAAAGAGAACAAATTATCCTGTAGATTGAGAAATACCTACAATGATAGTTGGGGGTGTGGGGGTTTCATGAAAGAAAATGTGAAGAGAATACAGTGTAGAAGTTTTATTTCCTAAAAGAGCCTGATTTTTGTTCAGAAGACATTGTCTATGTGTTCTGTATAAAGTCAGGACAATTTTTTTTTTTTTGTTGCGTGTGACTAAGATATATAATGCTCTTTGGATGCATATTTTAAAGCCATGTTTGCATGGTTCCAAAGAGAACTGATGTACTTCCAATAGGTGGAACTCCATGCCACACAGAGTGTGGTAGAAGACCTGCACTGTGTGATGTGTGTGTTTAGCATGAACCTAGGGGCACTTTTTTTTTTAGGTCAGTAAATTCAGAAATTCCCTATTTCCACAACATAGATTTGCTCAAGTATCACTCTTCTCTAAAACCTTCTAGCTTCTCTCATAGAAAATCTAAATCGGAGCTCACAAAATGATAGGATCATGTAATGTATTCACAACTGAGCTATTTTAGTGCTTAGAATGGGATATGTTGTATACCCAATATACTTCAATGTGTATTAAAGTATATTTTTTAAAATAGTAGCTTTATATTGAATAAAATCATATACATTGGTACTATATATAACAGCAGAAGGAAAAATTTGTTATTTCCTATTTTCAGGGGGCAACACTGGTAATCATTTATTTTGTTTCTTTAAAAATGTGATTGTTTTGAATTTGAAATCTGACTTCCAGAATGTCTCAATATGTCATATAGTGTTCTACTACTCTTAGCATGACATTTCAAAAAGTAATAGAGTATCTAAGATCTTCTTAAGTATCTCATTTATTAAAATTAACAGAGATACAAGCACAGCTTTGCAATCACTTGTTGTACCTAAATTTGTGATTACACCAAATTTGAAGACAAAATCGTCACAAGTCAAGCACCACAATTTAAAAGTGTAGGAAATCATACTTTAACAATTGATCATACAAATAACTAGGAAGCAGTATAAGTAGTAGTTAAGATCAAGAATCTCAACACTAGAGATACCTGAATTCAAGCCCCTGTTCTGCCACCTAGTGTTTGTGTGAACTAGAGTCTCAATTATGCAATCCATAAAATGGGGATAATAACACTACCTACAGGTTTCTGTGTGAGAGAGAGAATCAAATAAAACAACCCTTCTAACATGCTTATTGTAGTGTATAATACATAGTAAATAGTATTTGCTAGCCATTAATTTTTAATAACATTCATAATGAAAACATACATATAAACAACATCTCTAGGCATACAATTTAGACAAACTTCAGGGGCTGGTGGATGATTAAAAAAAAAAAAAAACAGCTTGGCCTAAATTAGTGGAAGCCTCAGAAGTGAGGAACAACCAACTGGAGAGTGGTGTGTGCAAACTGGACCGGTAGGAGGGTCATGGCTAAGCTGATCATCTGTGGAGTACCACATTCATCTTAGAAGTGTTTGCTCCTCTAATCCCTTTTACTTTAGTGAGCAAACAAATATTCCCAAAATTCAGTGAAGGTTTTCATCACAATCGACAAAATAAAGTGTGTATGTGTATGTGTGTGTGTATATATATGTATGTATGTATGTATATTATATATATATATATATATATATATATATATATATATATATATATATATAACAATTCTTTGCTTAAACTCAGTAAAGGGAACATGACTCCACTGCTCCTTTCCAAAAAGTGCATTCACTTTGGGGGGATGATGAAAAACGTGATGTTAGCTAAGAAACATCTTAGCTAGAAATGTTGACTGATATTCAAATAGGTGTCACTTTGATCAAGAAAATTACAAGTGCAAACACTTGTCATTTTTTAAGTGTAACCAAAGTAACCTTATGGTTATTACCTAGTATTACCTAGCCAAAGAAACTGTTAATGCAAAGGTTGCCAATTACCTCCTGAGGTCAACCCAGTGAACATATGTAAATTCTGATTCTGCGTGGCCTCTCTGTGGCATTAACTGCACACTATTTTTATGCTATTTCTGAAGATTTTGTCCTCTGCCTGCATTTTATAACTAATACTTTCCCAGGGAAAGCTTAACCACTCCAATCACTTCAATTATCCTTATGCTGACAAGTCCTATATATGTAGTCATTTTTCCTGAACTTCAAATACATATTCCTAATTTCTTTTGGACCTCTATATCCAGCACACTGACACTAGATATAAGAAGTATTCTCCTGTGGTTGTTTATAATCAGTTTATCATTTACTATATTGTTATGAAATTGTCATACTCTGAAGAAAGAGTCAATAACCTTCATCCTTACAACCAGCCATGAGTGAGGCAAGTCTCTCCGACAAGAAACCAGAACCCCAGAGGAAGAACCAATTTGAAATTTTCTCTGGTCTCTGTACCAGAAAAAAGAAAAAAAAAAAGACAACATTACTAAGAGCCAGTCTGGGGGCGCTGGAAATTACTATGGAGCCGTTCCAGTGTTTTGTGACATTGGACAGTCTTGCTACTTTCATCCTTTTTTTTCATGTATTCTGTCCTTCTGAGTTTCTATCCAGCTGTCATAAATTCATGCAATAGCAACACATATCACTTCCTTTAATTTCCTGTTCACATGGTCTTGAGAAATTAGTGTTGATTACCTGTAGTTTTTAAGTCCAAATATGTAATTAGAAACTATTTAAAGACAGGGATCATTTTACCTCATCTGCATTACCAACTATCCCATTATTCACTCACAGTAAATTTAAAATTTCATAACACCTCTATGAATTGCACCTTCATCTACCACATGAACCTAAGATATATCTTAATTCTCTAATAAAATTGCTAAGAGAGAATTAGCTAGAATTGGTGAGAATCACTTGGGCTCTAGGAGGGAGCAATAGTCTATAAATTTTTTTTTTTTTTTTTTTTTTTTTTGAGACAGAGTCTCATTCTGTCGCCCAGGCTGGAGCACAGTGGTGTGATCTCGGCTCACTGCAAACTCCGCCTCCCGGGTTCGTGCCATTCTCCTGCCTCAGCCTCCCGAGCAGCTGGGACTACAGGCGCCCCCTACCACACCAGGCCAATTTTTTGTATTTTTAGTAGAGACGGGGTTTCACCGTGTTAGCCAGGATGGTCTCGATCTCCTGACTTCGTGATCCACCCGCCTCGGCCTCCCACAGTGCTGGGATTACAGGCATGAGCCACCGCGCCCGGCCACAATAGTCTATAAATTTAAATACACAAAGCATCATCTTGCTATTGTGATTGTGATTAAATTAGCCTTTGTGACTGTGCTCACAATGTCATGTAAAACATACACAGAAAGAAAGGCAACTCTCTTTCGTGAGTAAATGTTATAATTTGATATATTAAAAGAGAGCTCAGCCAGTGAGGGGGTTTCTTTGTCCCTTTAGAACCTTTAAATGTATATTGTGCCCAAGGTACTCAGACATACACACACAGAGAGACAGTATTGATTTCCAGAATTTCTCTATGGAATGCCAAAAATAATAAACAAAAGATAAATCAAAAGCAACAGACTCCTTCCATTATGTATTAAATATCCTCCCCATGAAGTTAGGACAAATAGAGATGTATATAGAGAGCAATGGAAACATAAATCTAGTGTTGTAGTCATCGATTTCTGCCTTGGTCCTTTATTTCTAGTAAATAATGATCTTCAGATCTTTCATGGTGGCACTATAGCAAAACTCAGCTCTAGGAACCTTGGAAGTGTTTTATCTTTGAAAGAGCCAATGATACTGCCTCCTCTCCAAAATCATTGCTTTCATTCATTTCTTGTTACGGAATGAAAACAACATTTAGTAGAATCAGAAGAAATTGACGAAAGATATTCGCTATAAGAGCTTTCTGAACAGTTATGTATATAGTCAATACAACATTTTATATTGTCCTATGTCAAATTAGAAAAAAGGATTTCCCCAGAAAATGCGGCACCTGCATATTACCATTAAGTTACTAAAAATAAAAATAAAATACTATTGATATTGATTACTAGAAAAACAATTTTTAAAATCTTAAATATTAAGTATACCTGATTGGACCTGGGGCTCAGCCGAAGCTGAAAATTCTTAGCTAACAAGATAAAAAGAGAAATAATTTAATCTACTTAGATATATGAATTCAGTAAGCAAAGACCACTACTGCCATTTTATACAGACCTCTGTATTCCCTCCCATTGCTCATTTCTTAGCAAATTCATAGGATGATGCATGATCAAGCCAGGTCATTAGATTTTAGAGCACATGAGAAGATGCCAATATATTTATAAGATAAACAATTAAGGGTGAATTCTGAATCTGGCAGTTAATTATCTATATGCTTTGAAAAAAGAATCATGTAACCTTTCTATATAATGAGGTAGCACGGTAATGTACATGGGAAGTAATAGATAACTGTCAAGCATCTATTTAAGCCATGTGGTTTGTATATCTTCGTTTGAAACCAAGATGCTTTCTGGGATCTAAAGGAAGGCATCCCAAGAGGAAAGAAGGGAAAGAAACATAGAGAAGGTTAAGATTCAGAGTAGTTTGATGATACAAGAATAAGTCTTACAACTTGAGTCTTTTCTTTCCTTTTATTATTATTATTAATTGTTATTTCCAGTGGCAGCCTCTCATGAGGTGAGCACAAATGTCTTCAATGGCATAGTCACCAAAGTTCACATACATCTTAATAAATCCAGTTACTTCAGTGAATCATTCTAAGCAAGACTCCTGCTTTGTTCCAGCTCCTCACTTCAGGATATGCACTTTTTATAAAGGGCTGTGTTTCTCTTACACAGAGATGTAGGGACTAAATGTCTGTGGGACCTTGTAGGTGGATGTCAAAAATAAAATAAACGCTGAATGAATCTTTTAGAGAAATCAATTGTGTCAACCACAGATTTTCTGGGTCAGTGGGTTGGATGTAATAGAAGTAGTGACAGATGCCTAGGATGATGACTGTTGTAGTTACCAATCAAGCCAGTCAAAAGCACCGTGTTTAAAAGGAGCAGATATCCTACAACCAAAGAGGTGAGAAGAAACTACATGCTTCATGTAACAAATTAAATTTGTGATGCCATCAGTGAAGAACCCTTCACATTCCTCCAGCATTCCTCCCCCTGCAAAATTATACCCAATCACCTTGGGTAGCTGTGCCACGTGGTCTACTAATGTCCATGACCTCAATTATATATTAATACAGCTTTACATTTCTTAGGGTGGGGATTTTTTTTCTTTTAAGAAAAATCTTGATATTTGTGCCCTACACCCTCACTTTGACCCAACAGTCATCCTGTGAAAGAGGTGCCACTAGTGACAATTCAATTTGCTTTTTCAAGAATTTGCAAATGTAGGCAAAGTCAACTGGGAATAATGCATCCTTCATGCAACTTTTACATTAAGAAGAAGTGAGCTTTATTGGATTAGTCTCAGAGGCAAGAACAGTAAAAACTAAAAATGACATGTTAGCTAATCATTACTTTGACAATAATTGTCATGAACAGAATTTTTTTATAGATTTTGGATGTAGCCTTTGAAGCAAAAAAGACTCAGATGCTGTGTTGGCCTGAGCTAAAAGGATTTTTTGAAATTTAATCTTTAAGAAGCTCCCAGATACAGGCTAAAAGAGTTTATAAAGGTCATAAAAAAATTAACTTATCTTGCTGACTGAAGCTTTTTTAATGCACTCTAAGTTACAAAGGAATCGCATCTGGAGCCTTTAGGCCAATGTTCTACTATATTTTTCTCTCATTAGTAAGGACAGCAAAAATCTGCATTTGGATTTTTACCACCGTAATCATCTCCGGTTCATTAGTCTTCATGATTGAATATGAGGAGAGCATGGAGCCAGTGGTGTAGGAATATTTTGTACTTATCTCATTTGCTCACACTGCAGTTCAGGAGGCAGCAAGAATCGTGGGAGGATCTGGGCCAGCTACTGGGGCTTAAAGTGGTTAGAGTCAGACTGACTTCTATCAGGCCTGTCTGGAAGAAAAAAATATACAATGAAAGGTCTTTAATCAAGGACTATTACTTAGGTAAAGCAAAATTTACTCTTCTCTCGATGTTTAGCATCAGAAACAAAATGGGCTGGAGATATCATCGTGATGGGCAGCTAGATCCAGAGGAATCTCACCTTGAGAAATTTCAGCTTCCTCAACCATATATTGGAGATAATAAACTGGCCCTACTTATTTCACAGGGAGTTATAAGGCATGTATGAAATAATATATATAAAATATTTTATTGTGATCAATCTCCATATAAACACTGTGCATTTTCATCATACTGACCATGATGGGTTAGAAAATCGGCAATTTCATGCAATACTTGTAAGAGTAAAACTTTCTACAAACTATCTAGAGAGTATTCCACATATTTTTATCAAAGACTTTTCTTAAGGGAAGCATTGTCTCTGGCTTGGCAATTCTATTACTGGAAATTAATCTTAAAGGAATAAGAATGAAGAGAATGATGTACAAGTGTGCCATCAAAAAATTGTTCACAAAAGTAAAAACACTAGAAACAATTTAAATGTCCAACAAAGGGGATGAAAAAAATAAAGCATGGGTAAATAACATTCTATGCAGAATTAGGAATGATTATGTAAATTTGTATTTATTGACCAAGAAAAGAAGGACATTCCACCTAGGATTGTTAATACATATCCTGAGCCTGTTATAAAACACTAAAGATAGTGTTAAAAAGGGCAAAGAAAAATTCTTGAAGAAAATTAGAAATGCACAAAAGTATTAATAATGGTTGTCACTGGATAAGGATTATAGAGGATTTCACTTTTTCCTTGGTGTTACTAAGTATTGCCTGATTATTTTTATTTTTATTTTGTATTTTTTAATTTAATTAATTTATTTATTTATTTTGAGAAAGGGTCTCCCTTTGTCACCCAGGCTGGAATACAGCAGCATGAACACGGCTCACTGCAGCCTCAACCTCCAAGGCTCAGGCCATCCTCCCACCTCAGCCCCGCAAGTAGCTGAGACTACAAGCGTGTGCCACAAGGTTTGGCTAATTTTTGAATTTTTTGTAGAGCTAGGGTCTCACTGTGTTGCCTAGGCTGGTCTCAAACTCCTGGCCTCCAGCAATCCTCCTGCTTTGACTTCGCAAAGTGCTGGGATTATGGGCATGAGCCACCGTGCCCAGCCTGTTTTTGTAATTAGCTGCAAAAATAGAAGTTACTTCCACTTTGGAAAAATAATAGCCCGGGCTCATAAATTCAAATTTGGCATGAAAATTCAAATTTGAGGTTAAGTAGCATATTAAAAACATATTAGCATGTTAGTTATAACATATTAGTTAAGTAGCATATTAAAAACATGAAGACCGTGGTTATGCCCAAAAGACACATATATGAATATAGTTGCACCTTAGAGAGGATTTTATCTTATCTTAGAGAGGATAAGGACTGTATCTTATCCTTTGTTCCTTTAGCATCAGCAGTGCTAGGCACATGGCAGATTCTTAATAAATATTTTTTAAATGAATGAATGAGAATTTTATAGGAAGAATAGCCTTAAGAATCTTTTAAACAAAACAATCTCTGCCACAATGAAAACAAGATTCAATTTTTAAAAATCTGTTTACATACACCACATAAAGAAAGGAATTATAGCATAATGGATGAAAGAACAGGAATGACTAGACCGCCTGAGTTTGAGGCCCAAATACACCACATAGCCAAGGCATGTTACTTAACCTTTTTCCCCTCTTTTACGAAAAAGGTAATAATAGTATCAACTTCAGTTGTTGATAAATGAATAATCCACAAAAAGTGTTAAACACAATGCCTGGTAGATTCTTAATAAAAGTTGTGATGACTGCGTTTTTACTGCTGTTGCTGTCTTTGTTGTTGTTCAGTTCACCATTGTTTAAAAGTGGGCTTCAGCAGGGGGAGACAATTCAGTGAGTAAGTTGGCCAGATTGGATGTTCGGCATTACACTGACACCCTTTGAGGCCTCTCAAGATGAGAGACTGGCTTGAATTACTGTCACTTGGCTCGTTCTTAAGACTGATGAGCAAAACCAATGAACACTTATCAGGCCTAGGTTTTTAAAATGCCTATAGGATTTTTTTAACCCAGCTGTACCACTGGTTTAGGCATTTCTCCTAATCCTGAAGTCTTCTCTTTGCTGGAATTTTGATTGGGCTGCCTCCTTTAACCTAAATTATTTTTCAAATTAAAAAGCTTCCAATAAGCTAACCTTTAACAGGGAGGTTATATGGGGTGCTTCTCTGAAGTCAACTGCATTCTTCTCATTAGTATTCATAACAAGATCCCCTAACAATTGAGTATATTACACAGCTGGACAACAAAAAATAATTTTTATGAATAAGAAAAACCAGCATAATCTGTTTGGCAACTTTTTTGGTTAGAGATCTTGCTAGGGTTTTTATTCACTTTGGCTAAACCCTGTGATTGCGTTAGAGGTTCATGGCATTCTCATTATTTATTACAACTTGTTCCACATGGGGGTCATTCTCTTCTACCCTTTTTAATCATAATGATGACAGCTGAGAATTGACATTGTGCACTATTGTGTACTGTCAAATGCATAACAAATACCTTAATCAGGCTTAAATAGCTCAAGAACCACAACTATTTATTGCAGGTCAGAGGCAAATTTCTACGGATGGCAGGTGGAGATGTGAGGATATTAATTTCAATATGCCCTGCCTCGAATGATAGCACCTAATTTGATCAAACATTTGCTTCATTTTATATGAAACTGTGTCTCTTCTACAGTAGCAATAACCTGGATCAAACAATCTAGGCAGAGACAACTGGAATTAATAACCAGACTGTACTAGCAATTTTGTTGGCTTAATAAGTTTACAAAATCGGAAACTTGGTGAATTTAATATAGCTAATTTCCTTAATACGCTGAAGAATCTTAAGAAAGAACAGCGTCTTTTGTGCATTTGCTTAGTGATAAATAGATTCTGTCATTGCAACATGCACTCTTCTTTCTTTGATTTCTGAGAGCAAAGAAGAAATTTTCAAAATGGAGTCTTCATTTCTTCCCTAGTAGCTATTTCTAAGGTTTATATGATTTCCCCCATACTGGTAGAAATGCCCTTTAAAGGAGGTTCATGTTACATTTTAGAAAATGATCACTAAAGAACCACTTTATGTTTTCCATTAAAATAGATTTATTTCAAATTTAGAGGGTAGTGATAACAGGCCACATTTCCACATGGCCTGACAGACAGGATTAACTACATCAAGGCTGTGTTTCAAACCTAAAAGGGTGCTCATGGCTCCTTAACACTTTTAAAGTAAACTCTTTGTGTCTGCTCTAAGCATGCTAAGGTGGAGGGCATTTATTTCCACAGCAGGAGGCCCATGGCAACACTCAATCGCTCTGACTTCACATTTATTATGCTAAATGACCAATGCACACTTAATCACTTGGCCTGAGAGAGGTGGTTAAGGGGATGCCGGTTTTCTCTGTAAGGGTATTGATGGAGTGGCTTAGAGATCAGCCTGCTTGGTGTTTCAGTCAATTAGAAAACTCCTTATCCATGAAGTGGACTGACTGTACTTTCAAAATAAACTTGGATAAGACTAGATGCTGTTCTATTCCAATAGGAATCTTTAAATCATGATCAACGAGGTCAATGTACCTTCACTTAGCTGTTTGCTCCATTTGGGATATGCTAAACTCTGGCTCTCTGTAATGATTTCCAAAAATATTAGTGTAATAATCAGAATGATAAATGCCAAGAACTTTTATGCTGATTTTATAACCACAGCAACCACTTAGAAATATTTTGCTTCTCCTTTCTCTCCCAACTCCAAGTAACTCACTCAAGTTTACCCAAATTACTGTGTGAAATAAAGGGCTTACAATAGTCTGTAAATTGAATTTTGAGCTCCGGTAAAACATATGCAACTACATTACATTCTATTTTATAAAAGCATTGATCTTTTCAAGATAAAGGAAAAAAATTAAGTTTTTTGAGGTTTTATTGTTAACTTATCTGACTCTTTTGTTCACTCAATCAAAACCTCAGAATCATCTTCTACCTTCTCCTCTCGTTCACCAGTCTGTTGCCACGTCTGTGGATTCTACTTGCATAATACTCTGTCTCTTTTTATGAGTTCCCACTGCTCCTCTTCTTTTAGGTTATTGTTCCTTCTCTTTAGGACTAACCAGTCTCCTCAATACCAGTCTCTGTTCTTTAATCTGTCTTATACACTGTGACCACATAAAGCTTCCTTGTCACTTCCTTGCCCCCAGATCCTTAATGACTCCATATTGCTTAGTTTTTTTAAATAAACTGCTTAGGCCAGGCGCAATGGCTCATGCCTGTAATCCCAGCACTTTGGGAGGCCAAGGCGGGTGGATCACAAGGTCAGGAGTTCAAGACCAGCCTGGCCAACATACTGAACCCCCCCCCCCCCCCCACTGAAAATACAAAAAAAAAAATTAGCTGGGCATGGTGGCGGGCACCTGTAAGCCCAGCTACTACTTGAGAGGCTGAGGCAAGGAGAATCGCTTGAACCTGGGAGGCAGAAGTTGTAGTGAGCCGAGATCGGGCCACTGCACTCCAGCCCAGGCGAGAGTACAAGACTCCACCTGAAAAATAAAATAAAATAAAATAAAATAAAATAAAATAAAATAAAATAAAATAAAATAAAATAAAATAACTGCTTAGTCCAGTATTCACTGGCTGTCCCATCCTTCTATCCCTGTCCCCCAGTCTACCTTTCCAGCTTCATTTCTCTCTGCTGTCTTCTTTCACCCACTAATTCAGTAGTGTGGAATTCGTCAATATTCATCATGCAGGATCTGTGCAAGGGATTTCCTATTCTCTTGCCCTCCTCCCACTGGATCTCCTTTAACTGCCCCCATTTTATACAGCCAAATCCTGTCTGTTTAACCTTCTCTGATTTCCTCCAATGTGTTGATCCCTTTTGTGTATCTATATACCTTATGACATTTTCATCTTGTAAGATAGTTATATATATATATCTTAGACTTTAAATTGGTTTTATAAATTCCCTGAAAGTGGAATCTAGGTCCGATTCTGTTTTGACATCCCCCTTAGTACCTAGCACCATGACTGACATATTGTACCCATTTAATACATATGTATTAATGTATTCCATTCACAAATGAATCCTAATTCACTATTCTTAAAACATCATAAATTTATGTTTTCAGACACCTACTTTCACCTATTCAGATCTTGAAGCATTCCAAATTCTAACAGATGTTCGTGGACAGCTGGGAGAAATTACACTGCAGATACCAAATCATCAGCACAGCTCTCAGGATCACATCTTCACCTGGTTATGTGTTCTGGACAGCTGTGCCTTCTTGGAAATGCACTTGGCTTCAGGAGCGAGCTCTGTTTGTAATACCCTTATAGCATTCCAGAATAAACATGACAGGCCTTGATGTAGAGTAGAATATGTGCAAGTCCGTGATCTATTTATGTTCTTAGGGGATTAAGTGGGGGACTCATTTTGCATTTGTAAAGATGTTTCTTATCTCAAGGCCTCAGTAAATTTCAGATTACCGTGATTTTACTTTAAGTAAAAAAAAAAAAAAAATAGATCAGATAGCCTGTGATGGGAAAAAGATGAATATAAGGAAAATGTGTAACTCAGCATATGCTGGAGGCCAGAAATAAGACCAAATGATGCATAGTTAGACTCCCTTTTCTGAATTGGATGCATGTTCTGCATCCAAATGTGCATTAAATTTGGCTATTGCATCTTTTTTTATACTTGTCTGCCCTGAAACTGTTCTTACCATTCTCTTGGGACTATGGCCAAAGGTAGAACATTAGTGAATATCCATGTTACCTAATCTCCTGTGGTGTATTTTATTCCATGCCCTTTGTTTTCTTTCTTTCCACTTGATTACTCATACGTACCCACTTCCTGTACTCTATGTTGGTAGGGGTAGGTGGGGAAAGAAAATAAAATATGCCCATGGTTGTCCTAGTAGACACCAGTTTATAAATAGTACTGGTTTGAGTGTGCACTGGTTTTCTGAATACAGGAAGGTCAAAGAAAACATTTTCTTTTGAAATGAAAAAAGGAGGTTAAAACAAGAGTTTTAATAACAGGCTTGACACAGAGCAGTGTAATACCAACATGAATTACACTTGGTACCAGACTTTTATTGGAAGTCCTAGATTGCTTTGTTCCTGTCCCTGACATAATATTCAGAGTTGGGTTTATATTTATCCAGAACGAAGCTGCTTGCTACAGTCCATGCAAATCAAATGCTTGATTTATGCACCATTTTACTGGAGGGTGTAACATTAAATTTAATTTTGTGAGGGAAGCCTGAGGTGCCTCAATGCCTAGGCCTGACATTGTGAACTAGGTAGAGAGGTACACAAGAATTCATTACAGTTTCCAATATGCGAAATGCAGCATTTGAATGAAACATTTGTCTCTTGTCAAAAAGGCGTCATGTCTATTCCTGGATAAATATTTCCACCCCACCCCTCAGGACACAAAAGCACATTTTTGGCCTTCATTACAGATCTTAATAAAAGATGAATGCCTACAAGCATTTGGGGGACTCCAAGGACATCAAGCAACATGTGTCTGTGAAATTAAGAATGAGTAGTAATATCCACACAACTTTCTGTACCTTGACTGTTGAATGTTGCAGCAGAAAATTGGTATACCTATACTAATTAGCTATACGATAAATTTGTGACTTTTTTCATCTTTAGCTAGATACTATTTACCAATCTTGTTGCTCATTACCGGTTGGCTTCCTTTTCCATCCCCTACAGCACCTATTCAACACCTGACTACACTCTCCCCCATATCCTAACCTCACCGCTATCT
Organism: Rhinopithecus roxellana; assembly: GCF_007565055.1. Taxonomy (NCBI): domain Eukaryota; kingdom Metazoa; phylum Chordata; class Mammalia; order Primates; family Cercopithecidae; genus Rhinopithecus; species Rhinopithecus roxellana. The sequence continues at coordinate 51,391,036 of NC_044550.1, forward strand.
CCTGGGTCTCAGCAGAAATCCTGTCATTCACTTCCCCAGCAGACTCAGGGCCATCAGGAGTCAACAACCCTAACTTTCCTTCCATATGCTTCATACTCTTCATAAACACTGTTGATCTTCCATTGCTCATGGAAGACAGTCTTTAACTTTGTTACCCTTGAGGATGCAGGTAAGTCCTTTAGTAACCTGTCCTGTCCTTCCTTTCCAGCCTCATCTCCTGCACATTCCTCATGCACTCTAAATGTTCCAAGATATACCTGGGCTCACCTGCTCCCTCTGCGAGGAATGACCTTCCCCTGTTTCACCACCAGCAAAATCTGCTTCTCTGCGAAGCTCTTCTCTCTCAAGAGAGGCTTGCTTACACCATTCATAGCACTAGTATAAAAACAATAGCACATTTAGTTGAAGTATGCCCAGTTTTAAGTATATCTTATTTAACTTTGTATCATTCAGAGCACCTGGCACAGAATCTGGTCCATAGTAGTTACTGAATAAATGCCTCTATAATTAAATTGAATTAAAAGATCACTATGATAGTAGGAGGAAAATAAATGGGTATGAGGCAAAGATAATTTATATCTCAATTTTTCCTACCTTTTGCCAAAGAAATATAAGATGAGCCCAATCGTAGACCCAAACTTTTATCTTCAGGAATTCTAGGTTTAAGACCTAACAGTGACATAAATCAGTTGTCCTTTTGAACTTGTTCTTTAATTATTGTATATGTAGCTGTTCCTATTTGTGAAATAAATATAAATGGACAGTCTTAAGCATGTCTTTAATGTCAGTTTCTTGAAAGTTTACATGAAAGAGAATTTGTTAACGTTTCCCCAAGGACACTTTTCTTACAGAAATGCCTCCTACAGCATTCTCTTTGTCAAAATAGTCAGAAACGTTGATATTCATTTTTTAAATATTTAAATAGTATAAGTCTTTCAGACTCAGAAAGGACTAAAGAAAGGCTCTACTATGTTGATTGATAAAAATTATTTTAAAACAACCTAATCCCATGTCTGAACTATATTAAGCACTATCCTGTCAGGTTCGAGCCCAAGCTGAGGTCTGAGGGGAATCGGTGGGTAGGTGGCGGGTAGCTGGAAAAACACTTGAGGAATCGTAGGCAGTTGTGACATGGCTTTAATCTCTCTCTGGGTGCCAGCCATATGTACATCGTCAGCAGGATAGTGATGCCTTTTACAGACAATAGAGGCTCCGAGCCAAGCACAAGGTCATGTGAGTGGTTACCAAATGTGCCTCACGTGGTGTGGTTACATAATGTGTGGGGTTGTGTGCCTGTGCTGCAAACCCGCTGAGTCATGCTGCACTGGAAGGCTGCCTCAGCCTCCTCCTGACGAAAGTGCAGCCAACTCTCTTACACTCCACCCCCTAGGCCAAGGGTGTCTTCTGAGTAGGCACACGTGCCCATAGGGCAGAGCCCTGAATCCATAACCCACAACAACAATACAGAGAGAAACAGCTCACTACTGGTATGGTACTTATGACTATTAGGGCCCAGCATAGGCCAGAGCCTAGGAATGCCTGCCATCTCTGCAGGGTTTCATCAGTAAGGCTCTTGACTGCCTCAATCTCCCATAAGACCCCTTGCAGAGATGCTGTTACGTTCTGTGGATTGTCAGGGATAAAGGCACACATTGTATTCCTAAAACGGCATAGGTGCCTCCTTGGCCAGCAGTTCCTATGTCTAAAGCCATTCAGTTTTGCAACACTACCTTTCTGATCTGATCAACCTCATCTGTTAACAGGACGAGGGTCACTTGGGTGTAATTCAGAGCCCAAGTAATGTGCTCTGCAGGAGCAGTGACTAGTGTTTCTACTGTTATGACATCTGCTCCAGGGATAGTCATTGCCAAGGGGTAGAACCAACAGGGGGCTCATCGTACTCGCAAAAACCAAGAGTATCGTGCCTCCCAGTTATGTGAGCATCTGGGTAGTGTGGGGAGAACAGTGGCAGGTGCATAAGGCGACCCCCAGGTACAACGTGCAGTCCAGTTTGCTGGTAGATAAGGCCACCCTATGTCCCCACAGACCCATAAACTCCCAGGGGGCACAAAGTCCATTGGGGCCTGACTTTTTGGGGCCGCTTATTCCACCATACCTTCAGTGTGGTGACATGTGCACAGGCTGTGCCAGGTACCCATCCCACAGTGGTGTTACTCCAATGTTGCTCTATGCACTGTGGTGCTTGGGCTGGGGGTACTACATCTTCCCCACTAGCCAGCCTCACCCATCATAAACACTATGGCCAGCCAAGGGGCGGGTGTGCCGTGGGTCTTGTGGCATCCTTTGTCCAATGCTTATCATGGTGTGTTCCAGGCATCAGCCATAGGACCCCAAGTCTCCAGCCATGTCCAGTTCTCTGCAGATGCTGAATGTATGTGCCAAGGCAAGCTGTCCGCAGCAGCTGCTGGAAGGTGGTGCAGATCCAACAGTTGGAAACATTGGTCACCTCAGCGTAGGTGTGGGCCCGGTCCACAATGCAGTTGGAGCATGTTAAATGATAGAGTAGGCACAGGTACTAACAGAGGTAAGTCACATCCCTCAGGCAAAATACAGGCTAACTTTTCATCCCTGGATAACAATGCAGCCACCGAGGGCTTCTGCCCTGGGCAATGGTACTACACCTTCTCAGCTCCCCGTGGTTCCGTTGGGTCATGTATCCATGCCAAAGTCACGGGGTAGCTTATAATAGACCACACAGACAGTACATATGTCTCCCAGAGGAGGGTTCCTTCTCTGGCCATTCCCCTGTGAACAGTCAACTGTGGGGGCCATGTATTGAACATCCAAGGAGTGGCATGCAAGTCATACTATAGGCCCTCCCCCTAGGGAGCTACAGTGGCCAACCACTGGCAATGGGGGCCTGGAGGGTCCATGGCCACAGCCAGGTTTTCTGTTCCCCCACCTTCAGGGGTGTTGGGGCAGTTGTTCGTCTCCCATACCTGATCAGAGGAGGTTATCCGTAGTGTGTATCTGCAACCAAATGGAATGGGGGTGGCAGCCTAGTGTAAACCCTCCACCAGGGCCAGGCTGCCTTTCCATGGCCGTTCATTCAAGGTTTGGAGCACCAAGTGCAGCCTGGAACTCCAGCCCTGCAAAGATGAGGGTGTGACATGCAAGCATAACCCATTCTTCAAGAGCCCGCTGTATCATTCAGTCATACCTGCAGCTTGTGCGTTGTACAGCACATGCAATCCCCGCTTTATGTCCACTCGTTGTGCCCATTGTTGTACCTGTTGTCCAGTGAAATGTGTTCCCCTATCACTCTCAATGGCCAGAGGGCAACCATACAGGTCACATAAGTGTTGCAGGGCCCAGATGTTATGTTGTTGGCCAGTCACCCTGCAAGGGTAGGTGAACAACAGGCCTGTGGCGATGTCCACAGCTCTTAGCACATGTGTATATCCTTGCAACTTCAGCAGCGGCCCAATGTAGTCTACTTGCCACCTGGGCAAGGGCACTCGCCCTATCATCACTTGTTGTGTAACATTGGGCAACTGCCTCCATTTAGGGTATGCCTGAGCACATGCCAGACGTTTCTGACAAGCCTCCCAAATATCTTGCACGGGCAAGGACAGACCCTAATGCTTATTGCCCTGTTGCATCAGCTTGCCCACTGCATGTCCCAGTTTCTGGTGCAGCCACAAGGCCTCATCTTATGTAGGTGCCAACTCTACTAATTGGGCCTTGGGCAAGGCATCTGCCTCATCATTTCCGGGGGTGGCCAAAGTCATATGGCCTGATGCATGATAAATAGTTACTTCTTTCTGATGGCCCATTTCCCAGAGGTCTTGCCACATGGCTTGGCCCCAAATGGGTTGGTGGCCGACTAGCCAATTCTGTGTTTTCCAAGTAGTTAACCACAAGGTTAAGCCTCAATAGACTGCCCAGCTATTGGCACAGATTACCATAGATGTCTCCTCCTTGGTGATCACTATCCATACTAAGTTCAGCCCATTGGCTATTTTGCTCACGCCTGGTTTCAAACCATATCGTGTCAGTACTAGGTTGGACTGCAACAGTGGTTCAGACATCTGTAGCACCGTGGCTAGACCCATCTGTGTACCATGCTCCACTGGGAATGGGGGGATGCCCTTCCTTAAATGGCGATTGCTCGGGGTCCAAGGGTGCCTCAGTCCCCATGACCTTATCTTGCATTAGAACTATAGGTCCCAAGTCTTTTTCTGTTAGAACTACAGGTCTCAAGCCCCTGCTGCTAAGGTGCTTGTGCTCAGTGTACTCCACTGCTCTAAGTAGACACCCCACTTTGCCAAAGTGGATGCCTGCACAGTCCTAGTCCAGGGGATCATTACCTATGAATGCGCCCATTCCACTGTCAGGTAAGTCATCCGCATGATGACTATAGCCCATCCTGTCACACTCTCACAAGCCTGAAGGGTGTCATACACAGCTGCTAGCTGTTTCTCTATTTAGAAATACCAGAGCTCAGCTCCCTTCCATAGTTGGGACCAAAAGCCTACTGGCATTCTCCATACACTGCCACAGGCTCCAACCAAAACCATCTGTGGTCACATGCACATCCAGCTCAAACAGGCGCCCCCAATCAACTACTCATAGGGTTTGTGCCTGCTGAATAGTCCACTTGGCTGCCAGGAAGATGGTCTCAGCCACTTCCCAATCCCAGATAGCTCCCTTCTTTGTTAACCAATACAACAATTTTATCATTTGAGCTAAATGGGGAACAAATGTCCTCCAATATCCCAAGAGACCCATAAGCGTTTGCAGCTGCCTTTCCATGGTGGGCCTGAGATATGCCTGAATTTTATCAATGATGGCCTCTGGTATGACCTTCATCTTACATGACCAGATACTTTCCAAGAATCTGGCAAATAATCCAGGTCCTTGGACCTTGGATTCATTGATGGCCTAACTGCATGCTGTCAAATGTTTCCCCAAGAGTGGCACTGATGCTTCTAAATCTGCAAGAGAATCAGAGGTTCTCATAATATCATCAATACAATGGAATAGGTGGACCCCTTCTGGACATTGCCAGGCAGCTAAATCCATGGCAATGAGACCATGACATATGGTGGGACTATGCACATAGCCCTGCGGCAACACTGTAAAAGTCCATTGTCACCCTTTCCAAGTGAAGGCACACTGTTCCTGGCTCTCTGGAGCAATGTCAATGGAGAAAAATGCATGAGCCAAGTCCACTACATAGTGGTACTGTCCCAGTTCCATCTTCAAACAGGCCAGCAAATCCATGATTAACAGGACAGCTGCATGCAAAGGGGGTGTTACTTTATTCAGTTCCTGATAGTCCACCGTCATCCACCAAGTTCCACCAGGCTTTCTAACTGGCCACACTGGAGAATTGTAGGGGCTGTGGGTGCCATGCAATATCTGCCCCTCCTCCAGCTTTTTAATTGTCTCAGTTATCTCCAGATGCCCACCTGGAAAATGGTATTGATGGGTGGAATTAACCAGTCGGGGTTGTAGCTGGACCTGAGGCTGGTGATGCATATATCCGTGCAGCACCATCTTCACCGCACACACTCGGAGTCTGCATTTCCTGGCCATGCTTTGTAATGCCAGGCCATGTAAATTGTCCATCCCCAGAATGTATTGCAGTGTGGGACAGACATACACAGTATATAAACAGGAAGCCAAGCAGCCGATGCCGAGGTGCAGAGATACAGGTTTCATATTCACTGACCAGTCTCCATAGCTGGCAATGTATGCAGCCTTGCCCAAAAACTTATTTGGGTTCCCATAAACAAGGTTACAATCTGTGCCAGTATCTACCAGTGTCAGTACCCATTGTACACTGGTGGGGGACCAGTGGATTGCTAATTCCACATGTGGAATTAGTCCATTGACCCCCACAAACCAAGCACCCCAGCCAGTTCCCTAATCAAACAGAAAAGACTACAGTTACACCTGATTGCAGCAAGTAGTCTTTAAGCTGGAGTGCCCGGGCAGGACTGGGTCGCACAGCAATGTCTTTCTCCCCGTCGGGCATTTTCTGGAATTGCTGCTCCAAACAAACACTTCCACAAAGTTAGGAGTACTTCACTGGGCTGCTGATCGATTTTCTCTCAGTCAGCCCCAACCAAAATCAAATCTAGCCTCATCTGTGAGCATGTCACTAGTCGGGGCCCTGTTTATTCCCATGGGGGAGCCCCCTGCAGGAAGGGCACCTTCTCCTTCTGCAGATGGCCTTCTGCTTCCCCAGGAGCCACCATGGCAGTGGTCATTTCATGTATGCTGTACCCTATGTACGGGGTGAACACAGCAGCTAGGGACCCAAAGGCACTCAGGGGTGCAGAACCCAATGGGAGATCCCTCATGTGGGAGGTGAAACGTTCATCATCTGGCCCCCGGTCAAACACAGTCTGCCGCATAGCCATCTCCTGGATGACTTTCACCCACTCAGCATATGACTGCCATTTATTCACAGTTTCAGGGATTTCACTGGCATTGTTCCACACAGTCCACTGGCTGCCTGTAGCCACTCAGTCAGGGTGTGGTCACCTTGCCCTGCTGCTAACCTCCTGCTCACTTGCAACCACTGACAGAGGGAGGGGTGAGTCATGATGGAACCCAGCTTTTCTATCTCAAAGGCAGAACAGGAGATACTATATTCTCCCTCATTCCACAGATGAAGCATCCTGGCTGGCACGGGTTTCCCTGGATGCTAGCGGCACTGCTTGCCTGATTCCTGCATTCAGTTGGGGTATAGGCAATATACAAATTGTGTTGCATTATGGTTGGGGGAGGTCCCTGAGCCTACCTTTGGGGCCCCAATTGCTGTTCATTATCTACCTTCTGACAGACTACTGGGCAAGCCCATTGGGCTCTTCCTCTTCAGTATCAAACTGAGTGGGGGTCTCTGGCTAAGACAACAGACCGAGGCCTGCATTCACGGCAGCCTCTAATTCTTTCTCCAAGCTCTGAAGCCGGGCCTCCAGGCACCCTGCCTGCACTTGGAGGTCCCTTACCTGTGCTGCATCCCTCAAGGACTGGGTTTGTACTTCTTGTAGCACAGTCATATGTGCCCATCTGACTCTTCCAGCAAAGACTTGTTCCTTCTCAATGCTCTGTGCTTCCAGCTGCTTCAGCACCTTCTCCATGCTCATGGGGGACCCATCTACTGCTACCCAGGTTTCCACTGGAGCCCATTCAAGCAGCACAGCTGCCACCAGCTACCACAACCCATTGTTGCAGCCACATGGCCAACCCAAAATCAGCAGGGACTGAAGGCTCACTCACCTCGGGATCCTGCTGACTATGCCAGTTATCAGGTTTGAGCCCAAGCTGAGGTCCAAGGGGACTCAGTGGGCAGGTGGTAGGTAGCTGGAAAAACACCCAAGGAATCATAAGCAGTTGTGACATGGCTTTATTCTCTCTCTGGGCATGAACCATATGTACAGCATCAGTAGGGTAGTTATACCTTTTACAGACAATGGTGATTCTGAGCCAAGAATGAGCTCATGTGAGTGGTTACCTAATGTACCTCATGTGGCATGGTTACATAATGTGCAGGGTTGTGCGCCTGTGCTCCAAACCCGCTGAGTCATGCTGCACCTTGCCTACTCCTGACTTAAGTGCAGCCATCTTTCTTACATATATCTACCAAAATTCCATTGAAATACATTTACTTACATTTTGTGTTGCCTATTACTATGACACCTGGGAGACCAACTTTTATTTTGGGCTTCAAATGAGAGTGAGAATATGCTAGCTTACAATCCATGTCTCTGTTCAACAAAAACCACAGAGGACAAAGCACTTGTTCTTAAAAATGCCAACTAGAAGCTATAAAATTAACATTCAGGACTATGAGGTCACTGGCCAAAAGTGATCAAAGGGACCCCGGGGTGGTGTGCAAGTCTGTGGACTGAAGAAACCAGGTCAAAAAGGAAGGACTTTTTGAAATGGTATGGCCTCAAATACTCATTCATAACAAAATTACCTGTCAATTAAATATTACCCTATCCCTTAGCTTTATTCTCCACCCTGACATCTTCAGCACACACAAACACACTTACACACACACATACACACGTGTGTGTGTCCCAATTTGAATCTCATTAAAACTTGTAAGAGTTTGCAGGGTCTCTTTTTGTCTGTTGGGAGGAAAGTGAAAAGCAGATCCCAACTACTGAAACACCTGTGAAGGAAGGGAATGCTACACCTGCATTCTGAAATCCAATTGCAACAGCTACTCAGAATAAAATAACTAAACTAGAAATCAGAAGTCTAGGATCAACTTTGCCATGGAGTAAACAAAACATGTCAACTTAAGCAAGTCATTTTGCTTTCTAAGTCAGTTTCTTCATCTTATGCTGGGACAGAGACAATATTCCTCTACACTATAGAGAAAAGGTATTAGAGGTAAAGAGAAGGGGAAAAAAGACTGGAAAGAGATTAAGCAGGTACAGTGAGGAACCTGTCTTAATGGATAGGTGAAGGAAATTAAGGTAAAATGGTAGTGAAGTAGAATGCTAGATTCATGAAGTTGTCAAAAGTGAAGCTTAAGAGTTAAGAAGCTGAAACAAAGGAAACTCCTTTGAAACAAAGCTTCAATCTGTTAGTCTTCCTATTTAACTTCAGTGTTGGCAGAGAAGTGCGGTAGGTTCTTGAAAAGAAGAACAAATGGATAAAAATAATTGAAATACTAGTTGCCAGGGCCTAAACTTGGATAGTGGCAAGCATTAAATTGCAAGCTGTTAAAGGGGATGAACTTCCCTCAGACTCAAGTCATCCCCTATAATTGGGCTGTTTCCATAGATTTTCTAGGGAATTTGAGTCACTGTGCAGTTAAACTTTTCCTCAGATCCCAGATTCTTTTACCATGCAAACTCAGACTGCATCCAATCTCCCATTTATCTAGAGTGGGAATGATGTCTAGATGGTGTAGCCCTTTTAAATAATATGGCTAATAAGATAAACCAGCTTTTATGTAAACTAAAATCAGATTAGTCTCAGAAACAAAATTTTTAGAGCACTTACTTAAACGCATGAAAGAATTGTCTTTCTTGATTTGCACATTTCTTTCATGCATTTCTTAATGACCATTATACAAAAGAGGAAAACTATTAATTGTATTTATTGAGTATTTTCTATATGCCAGGCATTGTTCTAGGTGCCTCTCATTTAATCATCACAAAATCTCTAGGATGCAGGTACTACTGCTATCCCCACTTTACAGTTACTCTGCACAGAGAGACTACGTAATTGGCCCATGTTTGCACAACAGATCAGTGACAGACCTTGGGAGGGACCCAACGCTGGGCTGTGAACACAGAGTGCTTGTTTCTCACTTCTGAAAGCACTGCCTGCAATCTGTGAAAGGTTGGCCTCTCTGGGAAGCACAAGTTTTCTCTCCACATCTACCCCAAAGACAACAATGCTAATAGGTCAGGTCACTGGAGACCAAGACTGTTACAAAGGGTGAAGATTAGTGTTACCCTTACAGCAGAATGCCTCATTAGAGATTAAACTTTTTTTTTTTTTTTTTTGGAGTGGGGGGTAGTTTTGGGGTTCTTTTGTCTTTCTCTCTCCAAAGAATTCCATGTCAGAAACTCACCTTTCAGGTATGGAAGGGAGAAAAGCTTGAGGTTAGCTCTGTAACTTGTCTGAGGTGCTGGGGGAAGAACAGAACTCAAATCAGGCAGACTTCACTGCAGACCTGTTCCCAGTGGCATACCAGGGGTGGAACTGTTCCTAGTGTGGGCACTGGGGAGTCTGTACAGAATTTAAAAACAATAATAAAACCAAATAGAAGTTAGTCTGCTTTTTACTCTCACAGTGCACTGGCAGTTCTAAGCAATGGCAATAATACTCCCCCCAGAAAATTTTTTTTGTTGGTCTATGTTTAAAACAATTGCTGCAGATAGGATTGAACTTTAATAATATATATAAACTTCAAATCATCACATTTGTATTGCTTATCCTTTGATAAACATTATATTCTACAAAAGTTAATTCAGAGAACTTTTAATTGTACCATTTACTGAAGCTTGCTTTGGCCACAATTTGTCTCCAACCCCTGTGGTATTACATATGCATGTCTTTAAACAGTAGATTCCAAATAAACTATGATAATATGGTAGTTGTAAAGACAAAGAAACAGAACTTCAGTTAGTTCAATTATATAACTCATTCTTAAGCAATGGATTAAATAATGCCAGTATTCACTAATGTCCAGCCAATTTCTGATTTTTGCAAAATACTAAAGACCTCAGAAATATTTACAGAATAGAGTAAAAAATTATGATAAATTTTATGCTAAAGATTTTTAGTGGAAAATTTTCAACTGCAGAGACATTTTCAAGCTTCTAAAGTTGATCTTGAGGGAAAAACAAAATGGATAGTATTACAATTTCTGAAATTGTTGTGAAATGGGATTATTTAGGAACTTCTAACAAGTGTATTCTTATGTTTAAGTCTTTTCCTAATTATTTTAGATATCTGTTGTTTTATGTAAAAGAAATGTTTCAAATTACAAATTAATTAAAAAGTGTTATTCAATGAACTATGAGCAAAAATAGATTGACACATCTGACCATACTGTGTACAATCAACATCACTGACAAATTTTCTGAAGTGACGGCTTAAAAACAGACTGTAATGTTATTATTCAATATTATCACATACAATATTTTTCAAAGAACATGTCAATAATTAAAATATTTTAATCTATAATTTTGTCTCATTTTTGTATAATATTTCATGTTAAATGTTTAAATTTAATTTTATACAGACATATTATATGTTATAATTATTATATATAATTATATAGTTATATATAATTATTATATAGTTATATATAATTAGTATATATAATTATATAATTATATATAATTACATATAATTATCCACCCACCTTGGCCTCCCAAAGTGCTGGAGTTACAGGCATGAGCCACTACAGCTGGGCTAATTTAATTTTTATAGGCATGATATTATATATAATAAATATATATGTTTATAAGCATGATATTACATATAATAAATACATATAATATCATGCCTATAAAAAATTAAACTAGGCTGGGTGTGGTGGCTCACACTTGTAAATCCCAGCACTTTGGGAGGTCGAGGTGGGTGGATCACCTGAGATCAGGAGTTTGAGACCAGGCTGGCCAACATGGCAAAACCCTGTCTCTACTAAAAGTACAAAAGTTAGCTGGGTGTGGTGATGCACGCCTGTAATCCCAGCTACTCGGGAGGCTCAGGCAGTAGAATTGCTTGAACCTGGGAGACGGAGGTTGCCCAGTGAGCCGAGATCATGCCACTATGCTCCAGCCTGGGCAACAAGAGCAAAACTCTGTCTCAAAAAAAAAAAAAAAAAAAAAATTAGATAGATAGATAGATAGATAGATAGATAGATAGATAGATGATTGATAGATAGAGAGATAAGTTTTTCAAATGTCAACCCCTACATTTCTTTTCTGGCTCTTATTAATTTTTGTTTCATTTTATAACTGTTACTGAAAATAATTTTGTCACATAGAGAGGCGTTATTAAAAATTATTTTCTCAGGATATTAAGTGTGATGGCTCCTTCCTTGCCCATCTGAATCCAAAATGTGAGACTGAAGGATCACAGCCAGATAGAACATCCCCCGTAATTGGATCTCACCTATTTCTGTACTTCCAAAATGCTGTCTGCAAAATTCCTGGTCACCCTGATACAATGTACCCTGAGATGTTAACACCCAGGAAAACTTGGACCCTGGCAAGTTACCAGAAATCTGCTGAAGATGGAGGTACAGATGTAGTTTTCATTGAGCCTCACTGCCTGCACTAAAGAATATACACATATTATTGCATCTGGAATTTTGGTCCTGGGAAAAGAGAAACCTTTTCCTTAACAACGTAAAGGATTAAACGTCTAGGCTTTGGCGAGGGTTGACTCTCCTTGGATTTACTGTTTTTCTTACATAAATATACCTGGCTTCTCTCCTGAGGATTGTAGTAGTCCAGCTGCTCATGTCTTAATTGGAGCCCAGAACTCCCTTCTATTAGGAAATGGCACCCCTTGGGACAGGGAAATACATCTGCCTCTTTCTTTTCCTTTTGTTTATTTTTCTTGGCATTCTGTAGCTTTGGATTGGCTAGAAGATGGCAACAGGACATATCAGAAACACTTAGGGAAATTTTACTAATTTCCCTAAGTGTTTGGGCTTCTAATGATCCTGTCACCCAGGTAGTGAACATAGTACCCAGTAGGTAATTTTTCAACCTTTGCCCTCCTACCCACTTTTGGAATCCTTAGTATTGTTCCCATCTTTGTGTCCGTATGTACCCAGTGTTTAACTCCCACTTATAAGTGAGAACATGAGATATTTGGTTTTTCTGTTTCTGAGTTAATTCACTTAGGATTATGGCCTCCAGATGCATCCATGCTGCTGCAAGATACATGATTTCATTTTTTATGGGCGCATAGCATTCCATAATGTATATGTACCACATTTTCTTTATCCAATCCACCATGTATGGCCACCTGGGTTGATTCCATGTCTTTGCGATTGTGTATAATGCAGAAGAAACAATTAAAAAATAGAATTGAATAGAATAAAAATAATCAGAGTGCCTCTTTTGCTGTATGGGAAAATACTGTCTTGGAAATTTAGAGAAATGTTTGTTTAAACTGTGTGTGTGTGCATGTGTATTGGCTGGCAAAGTAAAATATATTTCTGACTGTGGGGCATGTTAAAAAATGTCTGCAAACCACTGACACTGAGGGCCCAGGGCTGGATGGTAGGCTCAGGGAGTAGCCAAGAAAATCATCCTCCTACTTTCAGCAAAGGCTCTGAGATTTTACCTGCCTTTGTGGCCGGGACACTGTAGCTCCACATGGTTCCAAACAGGTTTCCAAAACCCTGTCTTTGACTTCTCCCTCAGAAACTTGAGAGGCTAAAAGGAGACAGACGGAGGAACATTCCTGATCACTCTAAGCATACCCAACAACAAAAAATCTGCATCTGCACTAAAGCTATTAATGAGGATATTGCTCATTTTATTATTTCTTATTCTCTCATGGACTGTCCAACATGAAGAATTTCTTTAAAAAAATTCAATGAAAGGAAGCCTTCATCTATCTGATGGACTGGTAGGTGCCTTCCCCTTTGGCTATGACTGCTGGAAGGCGCCAAGGCTTCTGGAGTGTTTGGCTTGTCATTGTTGCGTGATTGCAGCTTCATTCTTGCTTTAGTCTGGGCTTTCTTTCATGTATTGTGTTGCGTTTATTCCATTCTAATGATAGATGTCCAAATCTCTTGAAAAAAAAAAAAAAGGTGTGTTTGGAAAATATACATATTCCTCCATTGGGCAGAAGGGATTATATAGCTGGGACAAGATTGCACAGTTCAGAACTCAATTCAGTATTATTGATTTACAAGATGTAAGAAAAAGCAAGAAAAAAAACAGAAAACACGATTTTAAGGTGGACTTTTAAACTTTTAATGCCTGCTTATCTCTAAATAATAGATTTTTTTCTTTTCTTTTGTTTATTCACTCCTAAATTCATGCCATGTTGGGACTGCAGACTCTCTCCCACCAAACTGCAAGACTTGCTTTTTCCTGGATAAAAGAAGGATAAAGTTAGTAGAGGAGAACCAGGGCAGCCCAAGAATTAGAAGCTGACACATTAAAAAGTTGAATCCCAAAACTTTGCCATGGACCAGAGAAGAGGGAAAATTTTAATAATATGCCCTGTCCCCTTCCCTGACAGATTTTTCTCCACAGTACAATAACCTTTTAACATACTATATCATTTACTTTTTTATTTTCCTATCTCTCTCTTCCCCCTAAAATATAAGCTCTATAAGAGGAACAGGGATTTTTTTCCCTGCTGCTATACCCCCAGCACCTTGCACGTAGTAGATGTTCAGTTAGCTCCAGAATCCACACTTTTTACCAATATTCTATTGTTCTTCTTGAATCTATTAGTAGTTCCTGGCACTCCACCTTCAGCCAGCCCCATCATAGCTAAGCTGCTTATTTACTTGAGTTGGTCAGGCATGAACCTGCATAATACTGAAAAAGGGGAAAAGGATATGCTTTACACTGAAGAATTCTAGTTTGAGCAAAACTTTTGCATTTCTTCTAAACGTTCCTCATGCTCCAGCTAGTCTCCAAATATCACAAAGGAACCTAGCTACTGGCCATGAGATCAGCTATTCCACCAGCAGTCAGGGTCTCCCTGCAGCCCTGTATGCACAAGAACAGCTGCAAACACAAACACAGCTGTTGGGTTTAATGGACTATTTCTCCGTTTCTCCTCTTCCTCATTTCACCCGCAAACAAACTGTAGAGATCAAAAAAGTAAGTCAAATGTACTGCCATTAAAGCCACACAGTAAGTTGGAACTCTAGTCTTCCTTCCCTTGTGTTTCATCAAAAAGAACTGGCTTGTGGAGATAAATAAATGTTCAGTTCATTTTAGAAATCCTGATCACTGAGAGGACAGCAAGGCAGTGGCCAAAACCTCCCAGATATTAAGTCAGAAAATCTAAGTTCTCATCATACTTTGGAGACTCTGGTAACTTTAGGTAAAGCAAATTCTTTCTGAGGCTCAGGTTTCTGGTCTGTAACAAGCAAATGATATCCTCAATTACCTCAGATGTTTGCTGAAATGGCAAAGTTAAACAGTATGTTGCGAGAATGTAGGGAGCCATAGAAATACAACATAATATCAGAAATTAACCTTCCCTGAAATCTAGATAGATAAATCATTCAGAAGACTACAGGCATGTAGGAAGGGAAGGAAAAATGGCAGATGATTATCAAAAAGTATGTTTGTAAGACATCTGAATAATTTTCTACCTTCCTAAATTTGCCAAATGAGATATTTAACAGCACTACTAGGTATACTGCATATTATTTTCATTTTAGGGAATGAGGCATAGAGAACATTAATTTATTCAATGTACATTTATTAACCACCTCCAATGCAAGACTGAAAGTTAAGCTTTTCGAAGCCAATGTTTCTATCAAGCAGCAAAATCAGAATTCACACTCAGGTCTGTCTGAACCCAAAGCCCATATTAACAAACATGATAGAAAGTGTCTGGAAGCTGTAAGGAACATTAGAGTTCATTCATTCCCAACCCTCTACGCCAAGCAAGGATAGACAGAAAGACTCTTTGCATCATTAATAATGCAGATGCAGGCATAGATAGGTTGCTGATAACAATCTCAGATGAAAGAGCCAACATACGGGATGACAAGGCAGAATGTGTTAGTTAATCCAATTTCTTAATCATCTGCTGGTCACCTAGGCTGAGCCAGGTAATAATATGCTAGGTGATTGTGCTGGTACAAACATGTATCAAAGATTTCCCTACCCTAGAGATGTACCAAAGCTGGGGGGCAACAGACAGAGGAAAGGACAAAGGCATCGAAGGACACCCGAGGATCATCCTTGACCAACTTGTTGCTGAGCACAGGAGAGACGGTCCTTGGGAATAACTTTATAAGTGTTGTGGTTGTTGTTTTTAATGTGTGTGCGGAGAGTGAGAGGACTCTGGCATTTTTAGTGAATGAAGCAAGTCAATTTTGTGCTGTTGATGTAAAGGTCATCCCATAGGTACATTGTGTAAGGCCTGGGGGGAAACAAGTCATATTAAAAATAATCAATGTTTGGCTGTATATACTAACATTTGATTAGCACTTTAGGATTCCCAGAACCCTGACAAATGGATTATCTCTTTCAAGTAAAAACATGATAATGTACAAAAAAAACCTGGATAATTTTCTATGCAGAAAATGAAAATACAGAAATTCTGTCCTCTTGCTTCACTTTTCTTCTCCACATGAAATCAACCCTCCTTAACTCATCCCCTCAAGTTTTCCAACATTGATCATTTCCTGTTAAACTGGTTTCCGTTGGAGGCAGGGAACATAGAGAGAAAATGTATGCCCTTGCCTTTAAAAAAAAAAAAATATATATATATATATATATAAAATATATATACACACACATACACACACACACACACACACACACACACACACAGACATTCGGAAACACATGTGGCAGGCAGCTCAGAGAAATGAGTCACATTTCCATACGAAGATTCAAGATCATCAGTAAACTTGATGAAAGCTAAATTCTCTTTCCCAGGCATAACTGCCACACAGGAGCTTCTTCCCTCCCCAGTTCTCAACGCTTTATTATTGTGCAGGTAGCAGTTAGTATTCTGCAGAGCAGGAAGGCGTAATCTCTGAAGTTTAAAGTTTGTTAAAATGCACGTAACTGTACATATGAAAAATCTTAGATTCTTCTGTTTCCTAAATGCTTTTGGAGAACTAGGTTTGAAATTAAACATAAAAAAGAAAAGTGAAGAAAATTGTTGTTTCTCTGGGTGTCACATATTCACCAGGATAGAGCTGCACAACAAATTCAATGAAATAAAATTAGTTTGTATAAATCAATGTGAACTCTAAAAAAGCGTCTGAACACAGAATTTTCCATGGACATTTAGAAACACTTAGTTTCTCAGCCCCAAATCACTAATGCAAGTTCAATGAATATTAGTGAAGAGGAACCACCAAGGGGCAAATGGATCTTTAATTTTTATTTCCACTCTCCTTTTTTCATCCCCCAAAATGGCCCTTTCAATGCCTCCTTAACAGTTCAAACAGATGTCTTATGCTTTGTGCCCTGTACTTGGAGTAATACTTGCTAGCCTACTTTCATATAGAAAGCTTTAGAATTGGAGTTGTCCTGGAAGTCACTGATTACTTTAAAAGAATACTTCCATGCCTGGAATAGGATGGCCCAATCCAGGCATAACAAGAATGGCTGCTGAAGAAGATTTCATCTCAAAGCAAATGCCAGTCACTGATGGGTATCAAGGATGGAGACATAAACAGCAGCTCATTCAGGAGGGAGGTTTACAGTGAAGAGAAGGGAATGAGCATTTATGGAGTGTCTGCATGAGGTCTGCTGCTTTACTGTATTTTCTCATTCAATTCTTACAACTCTTCGGGTAAACATTATTATGCTCTTTTTATAATTTAATTATATCAGCAAATATATATATATTATCTATTACATACACAGACATCTATTTCTATGCATTGTTGATAAGTAAACTAGACTAGAAGGTCCTCTCCCTTATGAAGCTTTATTAGATAATGTAATTCTAAAAGGCTTCATATCTAGAAAACATTTATGAATATGTATTAATAAAGGGTTATTAAATCAGTAACTATATACTTCTGATAGCCTGATGCACATTCCATACCTTTGGAGTTCTTTGTCAATTATAAAGCAAATATGAGAGTTTCATTTGTAGGATATTATTAATTATATTGGGATATCTCCTGATCTGGAAAATGGAGCTAAGAATACTTACTCATAGAGTTGCTTTAAAGGTTGCAGGAGACAACAACTATACATTTATGGGCTCAATAAATGTTATTTGGCCTTCTATTTTGCTTTCTTTCTCTTCCAAGTAATTCAAATGCCATTTACCAATACGTAAAATACAATCTGAGAAGCAGTTTATATTGGATTCCCATAAGGGGAAAATTATTAATTTCCTAAGCAATGAAAGGATACCTTTTGAAGGAGCCTTCCCTGTGAAATGGTCTCATTGGCTGACCTCCATGAACAGCATTAGAGAAAAAATTTGTTGAATCTAAAAAAATCATATTTTATGCTTTCATATCACACTGTCATTTTTAAAAATCTGAAATTATAGGGCAGCTTTATCACAGCAAAGTCTTGCTCACATTCTTCTTCTAATATATCTAAAACTTATAGTTTTAGGAAAAACATGAGAACGAAAACAGCAAAATTTGGTAAACACCAAAAAGTCAGTGATGCTACCTTTAAGAAACATTTAATAATAAACTTGTGCTGAACTTGTTAATAAGTGCTGTGCTTTTATTCTCATTCTGTCTGTCTGTCTGTCTATCTGTCTCTCTCCCTCGTTCTCATTTCTGCCAATTGTCTTAAAGATGTTACAGGGTTTAAAACAATATACTGTCATAAATCTCCAAAAGATGGTGATGGGGAAAGGCATTACCAAGTTGGACTTAGGATTCTTCCCCCCAGTTGAAAAAGACGCCGATCTCCCTATTTCTTTACCAGTTTGGCTGCTTTCCCAGCAGTCCTTAGTGATGAGGGATATTTACCAGTACTTTTTCTTCTTCTTCTTGGCCAACTCTGTCAAAGAAAATTCCAAAAGAGAAGGCAATCTCAAAATAATTCTCTTACTAGAAATCAACAAACCCACAGAATCTTATTATCTAAACAGCTGTTTCCCAATTTTCTTCAAAGTCCAAAGGCATACCTGTGAAGTGTTTTAGTCTACATTCCAAGAAGCAACAGTGAACACTTATTCTTCTTGCAATAAATATCCACAGTAGAGGCTATCAAAATAACAATTTGGTCCAAAATAAAAGGTCTTTATCCTGATTACCAAAATCTTTTAAACATTTACTTTCATAAGATGAAGTATAATTAGACATAATTATCTGTTTCTTTGTAATGTCTTCCAAGAGATTCTAGAAAACAGTTCTGACATAGTAGTGTGACCTTATATAAATAATTGCTCCTTCTTCTGACCATTATTTAACTATCAAGTGAAAGAACTATTAGACCATGGTTTTCAACAGGGGTTAACCCCCATTCCACCACCACCACCACTACCAGCAGCAGCAGCAGCAGCAGCAACAGCACCAGCACCCACTCTCTACACTCTCACCCAGATTTTGGCCATGTCTGGAGACATTTTTGGTTGTCACAACGGGGAGATGCTACTGACATCTAGTGGGTAGAGGCCAGGGATGCTGCTAAACATCCTACAGTGCACAGAACAGCCCCCCACAAAAAGAATAATCTGGACCAAAATGCCAATAGTGCCAAGATGAAAAACCTTGTGAGAGGATCTAGGAATACACTTCAACATTGAAATTTTACTAAGTGCAGAAGTATATTATATGAGAGGTACTGCATATGCGCAAATATATATACACACACAAATATATATCTAACCAAACTTCCCACTTAAGTAAGTCTCAGATTTATCTTGAAGTTCTAAACAATGAGAAGGAAAACCAAAAACTTGGCAGCTGGCCAATTAAGCAACATACTAAATGTTTGCAGTAGACGTAATATGGGCAGAAAAATATCTTACAATGTAGGTTCAAATGCAATAAAAAGTCAGCCATTGTGAGCTCCCTCCAGAATAAATACGCTGGAGAACATCTGAAAGAGGGGACAGCTGCATGGTCTATAACAACCTTTTACCTCAAGTCAAATCCTGATGGAAACCCAGTACTTTGCTCAAACTAAAGCAAGATAATTGTGAAGAGAAGTTTATGAAGTTTTTTTTTGTTTTTCTTTTTGTTTTTTTTTTTTGTTTGTTTTTGTTTTTTTTTTTTTTGAGACGGAGTCTCGCTCTCTCGCCCAGGCTGGAGTGCAGTGGCCGGATCTCAGCTCACTGCAAGCTCCGCCTCCCGGGTTCACGTCATTCTCCTGCCTCAGCCTCCCGAGTAGCTGGGACTACAGGCGCCCGCCATCACGCCTGGCTGATTTTTTGTATTTTTAGTAGAGAGGGGTTTCACTGTATTAGGTAGGATGGTCTTGAACTCCTGACCTTGTGATCCACCCGCCTCGGCCTCCCAAAGTGCTGAGATTACAGGCATGAGCCACCGCGCCCGGCTGAAGATTTTTAAATAATGTAGTCTTCAAAGGAATTGGTCCATGGATCTGACCATTTATGTATCCCATTGATGTATCCCATTAAAACAGAGCAACTAGATAGCCAGATCGAAAACACATAGATCACATTTACAACAAAACTAGATGTCAAGGTATCCACATGATGTGAATCCCCAAAATGACACAAGGTGGGAAAGCCACCAGCAGCCACAAGATGTTCATACTGCCAACGTCAGTGCAGGAAAAAGCAAATAAAAACAATACAGGTCTATGGACTAAGAATAGGACAGCCTCAAAATAGCCAGCAGATATTATTGGAAACCTTGGCAAGCCAATTTGAGAATAGGGGATGACACTGGAACAGTTTTGCTCAATCTAATATCATGTGTGTACAAAGGGCATAAGTAAATACCTAAAAGAGCTGGAGCAGTCTAGCCACTGTGCACGCTGGAAACTGACCAGCCAGGTGTGTCTTTTAGGATGGGGATTCATACCTAGGAGAAACTGTTGACAGTGGGATCAAAATGAAGCAGGCCAGGTATGGTGGGTGGTGCTTGTAATCCTGACTAAGAGGGGAGTATTGCTTAAAGTGAGGAGTTCAAGACCAGCCTGAGAAGCATAGTAATACCCAGTCTCTAAAAAAATTAAAAGAAAAAAAAAATAGCCCGGCATGGTGGTACATGCCTACAGTCCCATCTACTCGGAGGCTGAAGTGGGAGAATCCCTTGAGCCCAGAGTTTTGAGGCTGCAGTGAGCTATGACTATACTACTGTAGACAACGAAGTAAGACCCCTCTTTAAAAAATAAATAAATACATTTTTTTAAAAGTTAAGCAAGACATAGACCAAAAAAAAAAAAAAAAAAAAGAGAAAGAAAAGAAATGGTCCTGATCTGAAAAATTAGCAAGAAATCTCAGAAATCAAGCTGTCACGCTTCTTGGCACAACATAAAAATAAGCAAACGAACAAAAAGAGAAGAGGGAGTTCCATAAAGTTGCACAGCTATCTGAACCAAGGCTCTTTCTAACATTCTCGAAAAACTAAATTAACGTGAAAATGAGTAGCAGGAATGTATTGAAGTCTATATCTTAGATAGTTACTAAAAGAGAAAAGATAAATAAGAAACAGAATAACATCCTTATAGTTCAGGGCTGCCCAATAAAACTTTTTCTGGTGATGGAAACGTTCTATATCTGTGCCATCCAATATAGTGGCTCCTAGACACATGTGACTATTGACTAATGAGCCCAGGGAACTAGGTTTTAACTCTATTAAATTTTAACTGATTAAAATTTAAATAGCTATATGAGGCTAGTTGGTACTATATTGTATGGCACAACTATAGAAAAGAAAAGCATGCCAGAAAAAAAAATTTCAAAAAGTGATCAAAACTGTAACATAACACTTCAAAATGATTTGAAGCCATTAAGAAAGTAATACAATATGACAGTAACACAAATCAAAATTAAAATAATTGACTGATATAACACTCAAGAAATAATTAGAAATTAAACAATTATTTTAGAAGTGAAGACTTAATTAAAAGAAAATGAGTAAATAACAACACTTTGAAATAAATAGAAAAAAAGGAGAAAATAATTAAACATCAAAAGCAAATGAAGAAAGAGATGAAGATGATGTGGGAAAAGAGATAAATATTGGAGTAGTTAAGAAAACCTAACATACAGATAATAGGAATACCTGAAGAAGAAAACCAGTATTGATAAACACTAAAACAAATTCTCAAGAATATAATTCAAAAATAAATTTCTGAAATAAAAGACTTGAAACCACATATTGAAAATGTACAATATATACTGGAAAATATAAACCCAGAATAACCAAAAGCAAGAAATAAATTTTCTTGTAAAAGAACAGGAATTTAAAGAAAAAATTCTTTCGGAATCTAGACTAAAGAACATATGACTTACATAATAGATTGGATTATTAGTTTGTCATTAGACTTTTCAACAACAGTTTATCCCAAAAGAAAACTGAATAACTGACTTAAAACACTCAAGAAAAAAATGTGCACCAAATATTTTATATTCAGAAAAACTGACATTCAAATATACAGGAGACAGACAGCAAGCGATAATAGTTCAGTTATTATTCTCCTCATGAGTATTTCTCAAGGAATCTACTACAGAACAAGCTTCAAACAACTGAAATCAGTAGAGACTGGTGAAAAACATTAAGTATGTAGCGACTTATAGAATTAAGTGAGGATTAAAAGGGAGAAATTATAGTATGTAACGGCTATGTGATCTAATAATATAGATTCAGTACAACTATTAAAAACTGTGGGGAGTATGGGACTAACATATATAAAACAAATCATAAACTGTTTTCAGTATTTTTAGAATTGGCAATGGTAGTATTAGTGTTGTTATTCTCACACTATTGTATGTATAGAAAAGGAAAACAAAAAATTATGGGGTTTCCTAATTCTATTACTCCTGTGCCCTTGAGAACTAAAATTCTTGGTGCGGAATTCAGAAGACAAGGATATAATATAGATCCAGATAAATTAAACCATGCTAAGCTTAAATATAAATTGGAAATATTGATAGGAATTTAAGTATTTTATGTGTTTACACTAAAAATATTTATTTCAGTAATATTTTATATTTTTATATTTCTATAATACAACATATAATGCATATGATATATTATTCATATTATAATGTATGTATGTATGTGTCCTAGCTCTGTCCAATGAAAAGGCCAAGAAACAACGATTAACCAAGTAGAAATAACTATCTCTTGTACTTCAGCTGTGGTTTTGAAAAACCATCTCTACAAAAAAAACAATCAAACAGAGCTTTTCAAGATATAGCTGTTTCCAGGTCAGCATCAGGAAATGTACAAGATGACCCTGAAACATCTTGACATATCAAATGAATAGCAAAGAGTCCATGTAAGATTACTAGGGTCATGGCAAAAGGTCTCAGAAATCAGTTCTTCAGGAACTCTCTGGCCAAAGATGAAACAATATAAACTCAAATAAGGATAAGCATTGCAACAGATTGAAAACCAAGAAATATATTTAAATTATGTTTGAAATCCAAAAGTTCATATGAACCAATTTGTCTTAAATTAAGTAAAAAGACAGCAGTCCGTCACTAGATAAACAAATGATAGATAAGGGGACTCAACTCCTTTAAAAGCTTTTTCAGCTAATAAGTAAAAGCAAAATGATAGAAAAACATTCTTTTTTAGCCTGAAATAGCTGAAAGAATAGATTTAAGTATTGAGCCTTAACAGCCACTGACACCACAAAGAAACAAAAATCAGACTTGATATGTCTCTCAGTGAAGTGATGCAACACCAAAGGGATCAAACCTGAGATGTAGCTGACAATGTTTAGGAAATGAAGGTGATGGAGTGAGTTATTAAATTGTCCCTTGAGTATGCCATCAGCAAAATCTAGACTGCAAGTAACTCTGCAGGTAAATAACCCAAGTCCTTCAACAGGTAAGTTATGAGAAAGTGAAATGGTGAAGGGGGCCTATAGGATAAACAGGACTTAAAAGAGATGTCAAGTTAAAAGGGAATGGGCAAGGTTAAACTGTAGTATCCAAGGACTGACACTTGAGTAATAAACCATAAGGAAATTCAAGGAAGTGATTACTATAAAAGTAAAAATAAATAGGGACTAACAGAAAGTAAGAGAGGATATTATAATTAGAATCAGGTACCTAAAGGAACTTCTGCAGTGACTGGGAAAATTCTATTTCTTGACCTGAATAGTGGTTACAATGATCATTGGCTCAAAATAATTCATTAAGCTCTACACTTGTTTTGGATTTTTTTTGTATCTATGTGCATGTGTGTGGGAATTTTAGGCATGGATTTGCCAGAAGAATAGAAGGAACTTGAGTTTGACTATCTGTTCCCACCCTTTCTGCTAAAATGAGGTAGCAAGAGTTGATCCTTTGTTAGAGAGAACTTTATGGAAGGTAAGACCTTGAGCCTCATCATGGTTCTACCATTACTTTCTGCAAGACATCATGAAACACTCAATGGCTCTAGTCTTCAGGTTATCTTCACCATAGCCAGGCAAACAAGGCCTGCACCATGTGGCTCAGGAGAACATTTTCAGTCTCCACTTCCATTCCACACAACTGCCAAGTCTCTCACTTCCGTTCATCATTACCCAAACATGTCTCCACATCTCTCCCTTTGTGATTTCCTTACTTGTCCTTATTCTCATGCCTTTAACTCATTACCCTTTGTAATCTACTTCAAATGTCACTTCTTGAAACTCTGAGTTTAAGCTACTCTTTCCTCTGTGCTTCTAGACCAGTTTGTATGTGTCGCTATTGACATGGGAGTTACCATATTTCTAATATTGTTATGTCTGTACTCTCACTAGACAATGAGGTTCTTAAGAGCTGCATTTTCAAATCTGCAGTCCTAGTACAGAGGTTCTAGAAACATTGAATAAATGAATAGAGGCATGGATGGATAGATATATAAAAACAAGAGCAGGTAGTAGAATATTGTTACTTTAAAATCTAACATTTTGAGATTCTTTTTTCACATTAGGTAATAGGCAGTCCTTTGACAAAATGAAGATCTCCTAGGACTTACAAATTAGTGGGAACAAAAGATCATGCTGTGCTCTTGCCTCATCTGAGGAACTGGGATGTTTTCTCCTTGCAAACGATGCAATGGATAATACTTCTCTGGTCCTTACCATTGCATAATGACAAGTTTACTCTGTGTGTGTCTGTGTGTGTGTGTGTGTGTGTGTGTGTCCTGCTTGTACCACTGTGGCTTCCTTCTTAGCTTTATGGAAATAAATGTGCATTGAGGATAAAGAATGAAGGACTAGAAAAGAAACAAAGGGTAAAACCCAAGCCTGGACTAAATGCATAGATACAGTGTTAATCTTCATACTGGGAAGACACGAAATTTGAGATGAAAACACAGAGAATAAGAGACAGATGCTGGTTTACATTTATTTGCTTTTCCCTCACCAGTCACTCAATCTTAACTTCTTCCCCTCTACCCATCTAAATGCAGTGATGCATAAATATTCTTCCATAAAGAAAGTTACTGGTTTTATGTAACTAACTTCATTTGAAGTACCTATAATTAGTGCCTGTAGAAGCCCATTATATGTATTAAGAAGGAATCATAGTATTTAGACAAGAAAAACATAACATGTGCATTTGGATAAGGACCAAATTTCCTTCAATAAGAAATAATACTATTCCCTCTGCTACACATAAACTACATTTTAAAATTCTCCTTCTGCCGAGCTGTAGTATATTACATGAATCTTACAATCTATGCAGCATTTCAATCGTTTCCTTATTTTTCTGGGCTTTTCTCGTTACTTGTTTAAAAATCTCCTTGCATTGGCCTCCTGAGCCTGTTGGAGTAATATTATGAAGCAAATGACCAGACATAATGACTTTCCAAGGTCCTTGTGCTTCCTTATTAACATTCAGTTAGCATAAGTCCTGACTTTATTATTGACTACATTGAATACACAAGACACTGACCTCTGCCATCTGCAACTAAATCTCTTCCTGCAGATCTATCAGAATGGTTTCATATATAGAGGAAGCAAGAGAAAACAAAGCAGCAGTCACTTACCTTTTCTGTCCCTAGAAACTTTAACATACTCACATCTGCAATCCAAAAAAGGAAAGAAAATCCCCCTTGTAAAATCTAGAGTGAGGGTTAGAGGAAAAATTCAAAATGGCAATCCCAGATTCAGATTCATCTTCCTACACTAAGACTGCGAAATAAACAGAATCAGATATATCTGGCCACTAGAAAGCAAAATCACCAGCATATATAATTGATTACTGAGTCTCAAAATCAACCAATAGGACCCAACAAAGGTTTGCATTAGGTCATGATCACTTCAACTTGTGTGATTACGGGAAAGTCTGCCAATTTAAGATTGTTTGACATTTCCACTTATCCCCACACAAAAGGATTGATGACATTTTCTAAGTAACGTATGAAATAACAAATTATCTACCTTGGTCTTGAAGCTATTGGTGAGTCTCAGAAATGGATCCCAGAAGACAAGGACATAATGTACTGAGCTTTGTTCTGAAGACCTAAACTTGAGTCTTGATTCTGCCACAAACTGTGTGGTGGAAAGTGACTCCAACTCCCTGAATCTCAAATTTTTTTAACTTGACAATTAAGAGGATTGTAGATAATCTCATGCCAACATGAGCCACTTATGTAGGAATTTATCACCATTCCTTTCTTTCCCTCCTCTACTAAATTGGATTTGCCTTTCTCACATTAGAGAGCATGTAGTCCAATATATCTTTGCCACCAGAGGTGAAATGATTTAGCCATATGTCAGTTTTCAGAGATGGTAAAAAGCAAACCCATGCCCATATAGGCTGCTTAAAAAGTGAAAGTTTTCTCTCAGCATACTTAATTGAGTGTTTAATAGAGACATAGATGTTAGGAAGGGCAAAGGCAGTAGAAGTGAATAGGAAGCCATGACATCACCACACTGTGGTATATACTGACATCATCCATCCATACTTCTGAGGCTTCAGGAAGACAGTGGCTTCTCTGCTTCTCTGAAGCACCTCCTTCTCCTCATGTATCTGCATTCCTTTGCCAATGCTCAATAAGAGAACAAATTCAACTAGATCTGTAGAGGACTTTGAGGTTTGTAAAGCTCTCTCAAATATGTCATCTCATTTGACCATTAACACAGCCTTTTGATTCAATTAGCTGTGAATGTATATACGCATGTGTCATTATTTTCATTTACAGATTTAAAAAACTAAGTTTGAGGGAGATTAAACACTCCTAAAAAGTTTATATAACTACAAAAAGACCGAGCTAGAATGCCAAACCAGGGTTTCAGATTCTAAATCTCAATGACTTTTTGTTCCACAGTATGCCACTGATTACCTCAACCCCTGTGCACAATAAAAATCTTAGTTTAGGAAAATAATCTTATCTCCTTCCTAGATTAATGTAAAAGAAATTTAAAAATGAAAAAGAGACGTTAATGACTTCAGATGAATGTTTTGGGCACTATCTACTATACCAAGAGATGATCTAGGAAAGACAAGTAAGATATAAATTAGGAGGAAAAAATAAATTTTCATTGGTTATAACTGGCTCCACGTATGAAATAATTTTTTAAAGATCAAAGATTATGTTGGTGTTCTGTATGGAAGATGATCATCAACTGTGCTCCATTTCCTCAAAATGTAAAAATAAAGAAGCAAGAGGAATTGAGATTAGATGTAACCATCATTTTAACAACTTGATTTTTATTATAAAATTGATGTATGCCTACTCTGTTAAAAGGTAAAAACATAAATGAACAAAGAATAAAATGACAAACTCCCATTCTCTTTACCCAAAAATAAGCATTATTATCATGTTGGTAAATGTCCTCTCAGGGTTTGTTTTTTATGCATAAACTATATTGTTTTTTCTGTACTCTATATACAATTTTATTGCAAATTATACCCTACATATAATTTTTATAGTGAATTACTATGAATATTTCTCTACATTATTGACTATTCTACAATAATATTTAAAAGGCTACATAGTATTCCCTCACATGAATATGCTGAAATTTAGTTAATTAATTCAATAGTTACATTGTCTTCAATTTTTGATATTTATAAAGAATGCTTCAATAACACCCTTGTAAAGTATGTCAGCACTTTTTTATAACTGGAGATTTGGAGTATATCATAGAGGAGATTTCTAAAGAAGAACTAGTTATTAAATAGGTAAGGAATTATAAGCTTCTTTTTACCTACTACAAAATTGTCCTCCAGAAAACTTAAACCAATATTACTCCATTAACAACATATGAGAATACCACTTTTCCCCACACACAATTATTAGTTTGCTTACTAATCACTATGTGATACACGAAGAATATTTCACTGTTGTTTTAATTTGCATTACTTTATCAGTGTGCAATTTTTTTCACCTGTTCACTGGACTTCTCTTATGAAGATGTGCTAATTTATACCCAAGAAATAAATTTTTGATTGTGGTCTATTACAGTAAGTCTGATTTGTAGGTATTCTTTTCTCTTGAGTTCTTTACAATAATCCTCTAGACTAGTTTCAAGAAAACATTCTTGAAAACAGAAAGGATAAATTTGGTGAATTCTTAAGATCTCTACCTGTCAAGTTTCTTTCATTCATTTATTCATTTAATCCTTAGTTGAGTGTCATCTTACTTCATATAGCTTTTCATAAGTTTATGTAGAGCTTTTTCATGCAATATTTTATCTGATCCTCATGGTAATCCTATGAAAGGAAATATTAACCTAGGTTTATGAATGACTTCAAGAGGTACAGAAAAGCCTTCAATTGTATAAATAATTTGTGTATTTGTGCACAAGTGCATTTGCTTGCCAGAGAATGTCAGTAGCTTTCATTGCAATCTTAAAGGTGGAAAACCAATGCCTTTGTGAGGAAGAGAGGGAATCCCTTTATATCTCTATTTTAGAATTAAAGGGGAAAAAATAATCACCCTGTCTATGTCTCAAGGCTAGTAACTGGTGGCATGAGGACTAGTTTTGCTAGCTCCAAGATTAGTGCAAATACTACTGCATTTTAAGTATATAGAGGTGTTGCAGAATTATAGCATGCCATCCTTGCCTTAAGGAACCTCATGACTATTGGAAGAGCCAAGACTTATGCAATGAAAAGTTAAATAAGTAAAAAATATGACATGCCCATATGAGATTTCATAAGACTCATATCAGCCAGATGATAAAGGACTTGTATTTCAGAAATTACCTGAAAAATTCAAACTAGACTTCATCGAGAAGAGACTACTTGGAGTGAGTTTTGAAATTGAAGATGAATAAGAGGAAAAGACAATTCTATATGAAAACAGGGAAGAAAGAAAAGTAAGAGCACAGGTCCAACAGTTGCAATGTGCATGTTCCAGAGATACTCAGTAGGCTGTCACAACTTTGGGAGGAAATTTACACATATATACAATGTGCTGAGTGTTGAAACCACTCTGTGTAGGTTTGTATCCTAGGTCCACCATCAGTTTGTTAAGCTACATTAGAAAAGGGGGGCTGGGGGAGGGATAGCATTAGGAGAAATACCTAATGTAAATGATGAGTTGATGGGTGCAGCACACCAATATGGCACATGTATACCTATGTAACAAACCTGCACGTTATGCACATGTACCCTAGAAATTAAAGTATAATAAAAAGTATAATAAAAAGTATAAAAAAAGAAAAGCTCTCAACTTACCTAATTTGCAGTTTGCTCACCTGGAAAACAGAGCTAATAGTACTTATTGTGAAGGACTGCTATTAAGTTGTAATGAAATTCTTTAAGCATATAATATAATACCTCTCACATAGTAAAGTATACAAATTACCCACTTCTCCCTGAGAAGAAAATGTATTTAAAAAAATAAGTCATACAAGATTTTAGAAAACACAGAAGGCAAGGTTACAAGTTTAGAAAAATCAATTAAGATTTCTTGCACTGCTGTGGACTGAATGTGTCCTCTAAAAATTCACAAGTTAAAGCCCTCATCCTCAATGTAATGGTATTTAGAGATAGGACCTTTGAAAGGCAATTAAGTAATGAGGGTGGAGCCCTCGTGATGGTTTACAAGAGATGTGATGGTTTATAAGAGACAGGAGAGCTTTTCTGCACTCTCTCTTTCTCTCATTCTCTCTCTGCCATGTTAGGATACAACAAGAAGGTAGTCATCTGCAAACCAGGAAGAGGGCCCTCACCAAGAGCCAAATCAGCCAATACCGTCATCCTGAACTTCCCAGCCTCCAGAATTATGAGAAATAAGTATTTGCTGTCTAAGCTACCCAATCTATGGTGATTAGTTATAGCAGCCCAAGCAGGCTAAGACATCACTGAGTGGAAATAATGTAATAAAAACAATATTTTATGAAGATAAATTTCACATTTAGGAGCATGATAGATTAAAAAGTAGAGGAAAATGGAGTTGAGAAGAATAGCCAAGAGATTTATTAAATATTCCAGCCCAAAGGAGTGGTAATGTCTAGTCTTGATGCTAGTATGAGAAGTAGGAAGGAAGGTTCAATAAAAAGAGACATTTTGAAGGATTTGATTGGCTATGAAAAAGAAAGATGGTGGAGGGGAAAAGAGATAACCCTGGGTGATAATACTTAAGGATATCAGAAGAGCTAGTTCAGAGACATGAATATTGTTTGGTTATAAACAAATTCAGTTTTAAGTGACAATAGACTGCTTTATCAGTCAAGTTGCAGCCAAAAACACTTGAGTTAATTTAAGTACAAAATAATTTAAAACAGGGAATTAAATACTTAAAAATAATTGGGGGCACTAAGAGAGAGGATTCTAAGCTGGGTCTCTAGAATTAAATCCAGAAGAATACTACTAAACTGATAAGACCCTGTCTAGGAGATGGGGATTCAGGAGACTGCCACTAATTCTTGACTTCAGAAATCCATCACCATAACTGTGATCCAGAATCACATATGAAGCTGGTGCTGTCACTACAACTGCTCACCACGGCCACAAAGTGAGTGAGTAGACACTATTCCAGTGCTGCAGAAAGCTCAGCCTGGATCAGTGGCCATGCTTGGTCACACCACAATGCCAAAGCAGCTGGAGCATGGCCTTCCTCACTTCTGCCTGCCCTATCTCACACAAATGCATCTAGTAGGCAGAACCTCATTTGAACCCAGAAGCCTAGCTACAAGGAGTCTGGAAAATGTAGTGTTTTGTTTTGTTTCAATGTCTTTTTTTAAAGTTTTCCAGGCTCTGAAATTTAGGAAGACCCAACAGAAGAAAGCTGGGATGGAGATAGTGCCAAACCACCACAGGCACCACAGATGTTGCTGTGTAAATATCCAGTAGATAATTGGATAAACATAACCAAAACTCATAAGAGAGATCAGAGTTACAGATAAAGGTCTCAGAAAGAATAGGAGATAGATGATGTTTGACTTGATTAATTTTCTGTTTAAATATCATATAGGAAGGAATTACAAAGCCCAAAAGACTTATAATTGAAATTTAAAGATACCTACACACAAATTATTGGACTTATAACACAGTGAATACCTCCAGGTGTTCATGAGGCCAGGAACAAAAAGGCAAGGGCCACGGGCACCTAACCATTGCCCACAAACAACTGACTACTGTGTAATTTAATCAGCATCAGAGTGACCCTTGTAGTTAATTCCCTAACATCCCATCTAACCCACTTAATTATTCTAAGTCAATTAAGCTAGCATTGTTCCCCTTACACATGATTGGTTTAAGAATGGACATGTGAGCTAATTCTGGCCAGGAAGACATAAATAGTGATTTGTTTAGCAGTGTCAGAGAAAAGCTTTCTCACTCAGAGAGAAAGAGAGAAAGATACAAAGAGAGATACATGCTCTTACTTCTGGATGTTGACTTCTTCCAGTGGGTCCCCTATAACAGTGCTACCCTCTTGCCTAAGAATGAGGTAAAGATGAAAGCAAAATGGGAGAGGGTGGAGCCAAGAGAATCACATAGAAGAAAATCCAGCACCCTAAAGTACTACCACAGCTGAAACTCTGTTCTCTCTAGTCTGTTAGTTAAATTGGGCAATTTGAGTCAGAGTTTCCTGTCACTTGCAGCCAAAGGCATAATCGCTGAATCCAATACCATGTTTTTCATGACACCATCCCTTAGGTTTTCAAGGAACAACCTTTCCTCTTTTCTAGCCTGAAATTTTCTCAACAAATAATAATCAAAATATTTGTAATGGTGTAAAAAATTATATGTATGGAGCACTATTTGAAGACTGTTATTTTTCAAGATTATTTTATTCAATTCAATCATTCAATGTAATTGAATCAAAAGAGTCAAATTTTTTCTTCAAGATATAACTGGTTCCCAATTTGAGTCTAAAGTAGGTTCACTGTGGGGCTCTGACTGACATGTGTGAGAATAGACGGTGACCTGATGGGGCAGGTGCCTTCATGCATTTGTATGAATGAGTTTATTTTTAGGTGAAGGTTGAGGAAGTAGTTTAGGTTTCAGAGGAGAGGAGGGAGCATACATGTCTCCTGACCTAGACCTATGACTCAATAATATACCCTATGGAAAACATCTGAAGGAGTAAACTGAAGAAACTGCTTTTGCAATGGATAATTTAACACATGGGTTGCAAGTAACCCTGATTTGGTATCTCAGAAAGATGACTAATAGTGGATAAGAGAAATGCAATGGGTATAATGGCTGCAGCACAAACTCTCAAGTAGTTTCAAGGTCAAAAGACTTAGGAAGAGGGGACAGAGCAAGATAGAGAGAACTCAGCTGATTTTGTGTGGCCATCAATGCTCATCAACTTGTTTGTGAATATATGTGAAATCGGCCTGATGCCTCAAATAATAAGTGGGGAGACTTTTGAAAATACTAGCTCCAGTATGATCAGGAGGGATGCAAGAACAAATTGACTAGGAGGTATTACTGTTAATGTGACGCCATTAGGGGAAACTCAGGCTGCATTTTATATTCTACATTTTATCCCTGGTTTAAATATTTTCATCAAGAAGCTAGGCCATGAGACTATGCTCCAATCCCAAACAGAACTGAGATTCCAGCCTTATGCCCTCAGGAATACTACAAACATCTGGAAAGCCACCATTGCTTTAATTTAAGAACACAATTTGTGTGCCTCTCTTAAGAACATTTATTTAAGAAATTTGCTTTAGACCTAATGATCAGAAAAAAAAAAAAAATTGTCTTTCCTGAAGAATGTATGTTTTCATTTTTAAAAAACAATGGAAATATTTTATCCAATCGTATTTCTCTTCTTTTGGCCCAGTCTCATACTTACTTTTCCCTTGTTGTGGTCATACTATTGCTCTATATTTCCCTTACTCTGCCTCCTCTGCTCCTAATTTTGTTATATAGGCATTCAAGTGAACAATTGGATATCCTTAAAGGATTGAAATGTGAAGGTGAGGGGTAGGAAGAATAGAAGGCTATGGAAAGAAAGGGAGTTTGACTGACAGAGAGTAAGGAAGGGGGGAATATGAAAAAAGTGAAAAGAAAGAAAGAAAGAGGAAAAAGAAAAGGAAAGAATAAAGAGAGGGAGGAAGGGAGAATGCAGGTGAGGGAGAGAAGAAAGGAATAAAAGAAAGGATAGAAGCAAAAAAATAAAACAAGATAGAGCCTTGTTTTGGAAGAGCACTTCAAAGTTTGCATAGCTTTTACACATATGCTTTCTCATTTGATCCTGCCAATTTAGAAGAGGAAGAAATCAAATAATCAGAAAGATAATGAAATTTTCCAAAATCAAGCACTAGTAGTAATTGTTAACAGAGGACACAAAATTCACTCCTTCTGACATCTAATAGAGTTGTCTTCTCACTTGTACCATATGAAATTATAAAACACACACACACACACACACACACACACACTAAAGAACATAGTCTCCACAAGGTCTCTCATACAAGACAGTTGGTATCAAGAGAAGATATGAAGTCTTATGTTCTCTCCGATTAGCATGGTAGAATTTTAGACTGAATCTGGTTATCAGAAGAGTAAGCTGACAATTCAGTACTCAGAGAAGCTGGCACTGCCAGCATATGACAGATGAAAGAGAATAATAAAGCAAGCCTGGAAAACTTGGAGAGGAAATCCTGAATACCTAAGAGGGAAGGGCAGGCCAAAGGGAGGCTCTAGATTACTTAAGTGTTTCTTCCAACACAATAGTGACCTAACTCTGCTAAAGTTAATATGTATTTTAGTAGCAAAGGTGAGTAAGATCTAACTTGCAAATCAACTGAGTTTCTGGGTCAAACTGATAAAACACCAATTCCAATTTGAAGGTTGTTTTCCTATCTTTAACAAATTATTAGACCAAAAAAAAAAAAAAAAAATAGATGCAGAAAGTAACAGCAAGATGGTAAAATAGAAAGTCCCAGCCCTCATACCCCCATAGAAACATTGATTTAACAACCATTCACAGTTGAAAATGAAAGAGGTCCAGAATCCCAGGGAGAGGTTACAGCACCTGGGTGGAGCACAAGAATGAGAAAAAAACACATTTAAAAGGGTAAGAAGAATAGTTTCACTTTACCCACATCATCTCTCCACCCAAGCCAGCATGGTACAGTGCTGAGAGAGAGACCTTTGTCCCACAAGCTCTCCCATAGGGAGAGATTGAAGTGAGTATCCAACTTCCCCAACCTTTCAGGACACTAACTGAGAGGTCCAATTTTGTTGTGCCTCACCCAGAGCAGTGAGGGAATCAGTATGACTAAATCACCCAGGGTTAGCTAAGAACAAAGAAAAGAGACAGAGGCTCTCAACAACCAGCACACAGAGCTCAATAGCTGGCCCACAGCTCCTGGCAGCAGTCCTGCCTACTCACGGACCCAGGCTACAGGCACACCTAGAATCTCTGGTTAGGGTGATTGGTGAAAGACTTTTCCCGCTGAAGCCAGTCAGAAAGACTGGAAGAGGTAACTGCTTCTACAACATGCAGGTATCAATACATTTTTATCTACAAATATCACGAAGAATCAAGAAAACATAATACTATCAAAGGAACAAAACAAAGCGTTAGTAAACAATACTAAAGAAATAGAAATCCACAAACTGCCTGGCAAAGAATTCAAAATTAAAGAATCCCAGTGAGCTACAAAATAACATAGATATAAATACAAATTATATATATATACACACACACATACAACTAAATGGAAGCAGAGAAACAATACACGAACAAAATGAGAAGTTCAACAAAGAAGTAGAAATCAGAAAAAAGAATCAAACAGACATCTTAAAACTGAAGAATGCAATGACTGAAATGAAACATTTAAGAGAGCGCTTCAGCAGCAGACTGACTTGATCAAGCAGAAGAAAGAATTGGTGAACTTAAAGGCAGGTCATTTGAAATATCTACTCACAAGAGTGAAAAAGAAAAAAAGAATGAAAATGGTTAAGGAAGCCTATAATATACAAGGGATATGATCAAGTGAACAAATATATGAATTATGATCATTTCAGGAGGAGAGAGAGAGAAAGGGGAAGAATTCTATTTAAAGAAATAGCTGAAAACTTCCCAAATCTGGGAAGAGAAAGGAATATCTAAATTCATGAAACCCAAAAGGTACCAAGCGAATTAAACCTAAAGTTGTCTATATCAAACACATTATAATTAGATTGTCAAAAGTCAGAAACTAAGAAATATTTTTGAAAGCAGCAAGAAAAAAATGACTCATCACATATAAGGAAACCACGAGACTATGAGTGAATTTCTCAGCAAATACCTCACAGACCAGTAGAGTGGGATGGTATATTAAAAGTGTGGAAAGAAGGAAACTCCCAACCATAAAATCTATACCTGGAAAAACTGTCCTTTAAAAATAAAAGAGAGATAAAGAATTTCCCAGACAAACAAAGACTAAGGGAGTTTGTCATCATTACATATGCTTTACAAGAAGTACTAAAGGGAGTTATTCAAGTTGAAGCAACAACAACAAAAAAACATTAAACATGAAAGGATATGAAAGGTATGAAACTCACTGGTAAAAGGTAAATATACAGACAAAGTTAAACAGGTTGGAACTCATAAACAAATGCAACAAAGTTGCAGATACAAAATCAGTAGGCAAAAATTAGTTGTGTTTCCACACATACTAATAGCAAACTATCTGAAAAGGAAATTTTTTAAAAATCTCATTTACAATAACATCCAAAAAATAAAATACTCAGAAATAAGTTTAACCAAGAAGGTGAAATATCTGCATGCTGAAAACCATAAAATACTGATTTTAAAAGTTGAAGACACAAATAAATGAAATAATATCCCATATTTATGAATCAGAAGAATTAATATTGTCAAAATGTTTATGCTACCCAAAGCAATGTACAGATTCAATCCAATCCCTATTGAAATCCCAATAGCATTTTCACAGAAATTAAAAAAACCGTCTTAAAATTTGTATGGGATGGCAAAAGACCCCAAATAACTAAAGGAATTTTGACTAAAAAGAACAAAGCTGTAGGCATTATACTTCCTGATTTCAAGTTATATTGCAAAGCTACAATAATCAAATCAATATGATACTGGCATAAAAGCAGACACACAGCCCAGTGAAACAGAATAGAAGACCCAGAAATAAACCCATGTATATATGTTCAACTAATCTTTAACAAAGGTGCCAAGAACATACAATGGGGAAAGGACAGTCTCTTCAAATTGGGGAAAATGTAACCACATGCAGAAACAGCAAAGAAAAGAAAAGAAATTGGATTCTTACTTTACACCACACACAAAAATTCAACTCAAAATGGACTATAGACTTAAATATAAGACCTGAAATCATAAAACTCCTAGAAGAAAACATAGGGGAAAAGTTTCATGACATTGGTTTTGGTAATGATTTTTTGGATTTGACCCCAAAATTAAAGGCCACAAAAGCAAAAATAAACAAGTGGAACCACTTCAAACTTACAAGTTTCTGCATAGTAAAAGAAACAATCAACAATATGAAAATGCAACCTATGGAATAGGAGAATATATTTGCAAATCACATATCTAATAAAAGGTTAATATCCAAAATATAGAAAGAATTCAAGCAAATTAATAGCCAAGACATACATAATACAAATTAAAACCACTATGAGATATTACATCCCACCTGTTATAATGGCCATTATCAAAAAACAAAAGATAAAAAGTGTTGACAAGAATGTGAAAAAAGGGGAATTCCTGTACACTGTTGGTAGGAGCATAAATTGGTGCAGCCACTATGAAAACAGTATGGAGTTTCCTCAAGCAATTAAAAATAGAACTACCATATGATCCAGCAGTTTCACTTCCAGGTATAAATCTAAAAGATTTATAATCAGCACATCAAAGAGATATCTGCACTTCCATGTTCATTGCAGCATTACTCACAATAGCTAAGAAATGGAAGCAACCTAAATGTCTATCAACAGATACACGAATAAAGAAAATGTGCTATGTACACACAATAAAATACTAGTCAGCCTTAAAAATTTAAGAACTAAATCCTGCCATTTTCATCCACAATATACATGAAACTGGAGGACATTAAGTTAAGTCATATAAGTCAGATGCAGAAAAACAAATACTTAATGATACCACCTATCTAAGGAATCTAAAATAGTCAAACTCATAGAAGCAGAGAGTAGAATGATAGTTGCCAAGGGCTGAGAGGAGGGGTAAACAGAGAGACATTGTTCAAAGGATACAGACTTTCAGTTATGTGAGATGAATAAGTCCTAGAGATCAGCTGTACAGCATAGTGCTTATAGTTAAAAATACTGTATAACATACTTAAAATTTTGCTAAGAGAGTAGATCTTACATTAACTGTTTTTGTCATATACACCACACAGAAATAATAATAATAGGTAAAGGATGGGGAGACTTTGGGAGGTGGATGAATATGTTTATGTCATAGATGGTGGCAATCATTTCATAGTGTGTACTTATCTTCAAACTCATCAACCCATATACATGAAACATGTACAGCTTTTTTAAAGTCAATCATACCTCAATAAAGTGTCTTTTTAAAAAAGACAGCACCAGGGCAGCACAAAGATTCTTTATCCTCTGGAAAATTCTATAAGACATATAGACATTATTTACTATATCATATGGCCTCATGTTCAGCATCATGTTGAAACAAAGGAAAATCAGCCTTCGCCCTCATGAAATTTAGAATATAACTGGCTCATGAAGCTGAAATATGTAGGATAAATGAACTCTTTAAAGTTACTCATCAAAATGCTTCCCTTATTCACACATCAGAAACTATCTTTAGAAAGTTGACAGTCTGGTAACCCCTCACCTATTGACTACAGCTATGACCCTGGACCACTATTATCTCATTCACATAGTACAGATGTCTTAAGAAAATACTCTTACCTACTTATCATAGGTGGTGACAAGTAAACATATTAATCCAATTTTATGGTATTAGTGAAAATGATGAGCAAAATATGGTCTGAACAACTCATTGTACTAATTTTCAAAATTCTAGGCTCTGCATATTTAAACTAAGTGGAGAAAAAAGATGAAACATAGCAACTTAGGTAACGGTAATGATTTGGATGACTTTATTAAACTCATCTTGCACCCTAAAAAAACAGATAAATGGACAAATCACATGCTGATAGCAGGTAAGCACTTGAGTAAAAATTGAAAATGAAGCCCATTATTGCTACTATGCTCTTTGTTGATTAATGATGCTCACTGCCATTCCCTATATCATTGTTATCTCACCATAAGTAAGACTGAAAAACACCTTAGAGATTGTGCAGGAGACCAAAAAAAGCTACTTAAGCAAATGTCTCGGTCTAAAATTCAGCATCTATCTTGAGTTTTCAAATCTCTACCAAGGTTACATAAATAAAGTAGTCAATATGAAAGGTTGTGAGTGGAGAAATAAAATGTTGAGCCACACTGCAAAACAAAAACCAAGGAAACTGGTAGACTGAGAGATGTTTGCAGTATGAATAAAAATTACAGTTGCCAATAATGCAAATAATCAGATACAGAAAGCAAATAAATTCCTGAAAGCTTGTTTTTTTATTTAAAAAAAAAAGAAATGGTGTTATTGGATAGATCAGATAACTATGTATTTCCTCCAAGAAAAAAAAAATCTGATTTCTTAATCTTAATTTTAAATTGTGATATATTATGCACCTTGAATTTGAAAGTTAAAAAAGTGGTAATTCTAAAATAAGCATTGCTATCATATGTCAATGGTCTCAGGGAGATATTATGGTTTAGTAGAAGAGATCAGAAACCCAGATTTAATGTCGTTTGGGAAAACAAATGAATTTGTGATTTATTTCAGGAAACTAGCAAAACTGAAAACTAACCTCAAAATGTAAGAAGAATTCATCGATGCTTTGTTCCCAAGTTTCTTTAAAAAGAAATTATTCCTTCTGGAAGAAGTAACTGCAAATATACAGAATTCTTAAGAAACAGCTAAATTATATCCATAGATTTTATATTTCATTATATTTGAGCTTTTGTAATGTTTTACATCCTCTTCCCAATCTGTGATCCTTGCTTTCTCTGTCCCTTTTTCAACTCAAGAATTTATGTTGGAGAAGGCAAAAAAAAAAGTAAATTAAAAATCCTTTACAAATCTCCATT
Source organism: Rhinopithecus roxellana (assembly GCF_007565055.1). Lineage (NCBI taxonomy): Eukaryota > Metazoa > Chordata > Mammalia > Primates > Cercopithecidae > Rhinopithecus > Rhinopithecus roxellana. The sequence goes on from NC_044550.1 coordinate 51,429,844, forward strand.
AACTACCTTAGAGGGGGAGCTTGTATTTCATTGACTGTAGTTTATGCAAATAGGATCAGAGGAATTAACATATTGGAAGGAGCTGACATTTGTCCTGATATATTGAATCGTTAGCATGACAGAATCACTTAAGCTGGATTCACTAACATCAGGTTTCCTCTCATTATTGACCCCTACAGAGTAGGCTCTGACAAGTGGAACTGCTGCAAAGTTCATTAATAATGTGGAATAAATCAATTGTTCAGGAAATACTGAAAACAGATGACACTGAACTCACACATTTTGCAAGTTCAGCACAAACCCATCTCCACCAAGGACACACAACCTCTCTCTGTGTCCTTTTCTGACCTACCCGTGGAACCTGGTCTTAGATTCCACCTTTCCTCAAGTATCCCGTAGATGTATGGCTTCTCAACCCCTGGAAACACAGTAAGTTAATAGTCATTCAGAAAGAAACAGCTACAAGCTTAAAAAGAAAAAAAGTTGGAGGCCTATAAAAGATTTACAAACAGGAAGAAAGTGAAGGCCATGATTTAGGGGGTAAGCCTGAATTTTACTCATATTTACGCTTATTTCAAACATACTATTTCTGTGGCCCTAGATCCTAACTAACAACAGCTCAGCTTGTGTGAGTTAAAGGGCATTATCAGGAATAGCAAACAGGCAAGAATCTAACCTAGCATATTGTTTAAGATGCAGGGTAGCTACTTCTGGGATGTGAAGAATCCCTTACTGCAAGGTGTTAAACTGTGGCTACAGACAACAATATACATATGTTTCTTTGTTTTTATTACTAGCATCACCTAAACACTCTTCAAATTGCATCAATTAACTAAATTTGTCATCCAGAGGTTTTAGTTTAAATATGCCCATGCTCCAAAAACCTTTAGCTCTCTCTCTCTTTCTCTTTCTCTCTCTCTCTCTCTCTCTCTGTGTGTGTGTGTATATGTGTGTGTGTCCTCATGTTATACAGTATAATCAGCTTATGTTGGTCTATGCTGTTGGGGACAGAAATAACATAGATAAAGGAAATCCACAGAGAATCCAAAAATAAGCTCATTTTTGCCAATAGATTCAACTTCTCACCCACCAAACCTTAAATGGAAACTCCTTTCCTTGATTGATTATTCTCCTCTTCTGGACTGCTTAATAGAAATGCTAATGAGCAGTGTAATAATCAAAAGGAGGGTGGCAAGAGAAAAAGTAAAAGAATCAACAGAACAGAATCATCCACAAACTAGGGAACTGGTCCTAATCTTCTAAGAATGAATTAGCCCGATTCTTAAAATTGACTGCTCATATTTTGTTTCTTTAAACTTGTTTTCTCTCTTTTTTTTCCCCTCCCTTTACCAAGCTACGTATGTTTTTTAAGGGTGGAGGGGATGTCACATTACAGACACGATCCTTTAAGAAAAAAACCATCATGAAAACATTTCTGTTAAATTGTTTTGCAGAGGAAGGGTGTGGTTAGTGTTTGTGTAAATCCTACATTGCCTCAGTATTTGGGAATATCTCCACTGGCATCATTTCTTTTTATTTAAAAAAATAGTTTATCTATAAAGATTTTATATGCTTCAGAACATCCTTGAAGCAATTAACGGTAGACTCAGAACACCTAAAATTGAGATTTTCTCTGCGAGTGTGGCCTTCCCTGGTCTCTCAAAGGCTGTTTTCTCCTTATCCTTCCAGTCTCAGTATAAATGTCACCTCTTCAGAGAAACCATCCCAGATGATCCAGACCAGAGTTGCCCATTATTGTTTACCTTTGTATACTATTTTTTTCTAACCCTTATCGCAGTATATAATGTTTATATTTGTTCACTTATTGGCTACTTTTTAATGTCTTTAGCTCCCACTTGAATAGAATGTAAACTCCACAAAGACAGTAACTTTGTCAATATTTTTATCACAGTGACTGGAACATAGTAAAATAATAATAAATATTTGTTGAATGAGTAAATAAATAAGAATGTGAGTTTTTAGGTATATCCAGCTATCCATCTATTTTTTGTTAGTAAAAATAGAAAAAATAGAAAAAAACAGAAAAGTTAGAAAAAATACTCATTCTAATTTCATTTTTCTTGTGCATTATCCAAAACCAAAATAGTCAATCAGCAATAAATTATGTACCAAAAAAATCTGCACAAAAACCATTGCATCAATGCCAATTTTAGGTATGAACATCATCGATGTAGAGAAAACACAAGTAGAACCCGTCTTTTATTAGAAAAGCAAAATATTCCTTGAGTTTCTATTTCAAATTCAATCACCCAGAGGCATCCTTTATATATGGTGCGCAATACCAAAATGTTTAAGGTGACATAGGATAACCTCAGAAATCACACTTACACTCTTTCCAGGTTTTAATTCATTCATTTATTGAACAAACGTTAATCTGGGGCTCCAGATGTGTGGAAGCCAAACACTGAGGTTATAGTGAGGACAGTATAGACACAGAACTTAAAACCATCTTAGATACATAGAACTCGCTGCAATATAGGATATGCTTTCCATACCTACTGTCCCTTTAAAGTTCCAACCACTGTTTTATGCTTATTGAAAATATCAAAGCATGGCTTCTAGGCCCCAATCTCCCAAGTAACTGAAGTTAAAAAGGCCTGAGGCCCAGAAACTAGGATTAACAATAGGACCTCTCCAAATGAAAACAACAAAATCACCTTTGTAACGTTTCATCTGTTTCACTTCGTAAGGGTAAAAAGACAGACAGCAGTCATTACCCTGAAAACTAAGTTGAATGCTTCGGAAATACTTGATAAAGCTAAGTAGTATTGGTGGAACAACTAAAAAAAAAAAGAAAACTAGCCGGGCGCGGTGGCTCAAGCCTGTAATCCCAGCACTTTGGGAGGCCAAGGCAGGCGGATCACAACTTCAGGAGATCGAGACCATCCTGGCTGACTCAGTGAAACCCCGTCTCTACTAAAAATACAAAAAATTAGCCAGGTTTGGTGGCGGGCGCCTGTAGTCCCAGTTACTCCGGAGGCTGAGGCAGGAGAATGCGTGAACCCGGGAGGCGGAGCTTGCAGTGAGCCGAGATCGGGCCACTGCACTCTAGCCTGGGCAACAGAACAAGACTCCGTCTCAAAAAAAATAAAAAAAGAAAAAAATCTGCACTTGATTTCCTTGCAATGTACTTCAGTTCTTATTTTACTTCGAAGTAAGTGACATAGGAAAACACACAGGGCACTCAGCAGTTGTTTACATAAGAAACATAAAAATGAATTCCAGAAGTAGATTCATACTAAAAACCAAAAGTAAACACATACAGACAACAAAACAAAAGCCTTGACCTTAGGTTAAGCAAAAAAAAAAAAAAAAAAAAAAAAAAAAAAAGGCCGGGCGCGGTGGCTCAAGCCTGTAATCCCAGCACTTTGGGAGGCCGAGACGGGCGGATCACGAGGTCAGGAGTTCGAGACCATCCTGGCTAACACGGTGAAACCCCGTCTCTACTAAAAAACACAAAAAGCTAGCCGGGCGAGGTGGCTGGCGCCTGTAGTCCCAGCTACTCGGGAGGCTGAGGCAGGAGAATGGCGTGAACCCGGGAGGCGGAGCTTGCAGTGAGCTGAGATCTGGCCACTGCACTCCAGTCCGGGTGACAGAGCGAGACTCCGTCTCAAAAAAAAAAAACAAACAAACAAACAAAAAAAAGCCTATTAAGGTACACTTGAAACATTTGCAGTTGAACCAGATCTTTACATTAGATATGATTTTTACAGATGCCCAGTTTAAACAGTTTTTCAATTAACCAAGTACCACCCCTGAATATTTTAGAAAAGAGGGCTTTTTTCCTATCTATAAATAAGTGATCATTAAATTATTATCAGAATTCTCATTACCTCCCTTGGATACTAAAAGACAATAGAACAACAACTCTGAGTTCTAGAGGAAATTCTCGGGCTGGCAGATCTATGAGGGACCGTGGATGAGGTTGTTCGTTGTGGCAGGAAGTTGGAAGCAATCCCTATAGGTAAAATGTGAGAGATGTAACTCCTGGAGCACTTGCAGCCATTAGAAGCAAGATGGACATACAGCCACATAGATCACTCTCAAAAGCAAGCAATGAGCACAAGAAAATTAAGGATGAAGTAAAATATATATGCACAATAAGCTTTATGAAAATTATAAATATACACAGAACAATACACGTTCAAACAAAAATATACACACGGAGTATATTACAATGGTTATCAAACAGAAAAGGGAGAAGGGAGAGAATTATTGAAAGTGAAAGAAAATAAATACAAACATACATAGATTCATACATATAATGCATTCACATATGTAAACCTGTATTCAAATGTACATACATACATTCTTACAAAGACCAATGAAGACAAAGAGGTGCATATCATATCAACCAACTACACATCAATTCAAAAGGAAAACTATTAATCCCTGTGGTTTTATTTATTTATTTATTATTTTGAGACAGGGTCTTGCTCTGTCGCCTAGGCTGGAGTGTGGTAGGGTGCAGTAGCACAATCTCTTGCAAACTCCGCCTCCTGGGGTCTCAAGCAATCCTCCTGCCTCAGCCTTCAGAGTAGCTGCGACTATAGGCGCCGGCCACCACATCAAGCTTTTTTTTTCATTGGTAGAAACAGAGTTTTGCTATGTAGCCCAGGCTGGTCTCAAACTCCTAGGCTCAAGCAATCTGCCCACCTTGACCTCTCAACGTGTTGGAATTACAGATGTGAGCCACCATGCCCAGCCCCCTTGGTTATGTATTTTTGTTTTTGTCTTATTTTCACAGACTGAAATCATAATTCAGCTCACCATTTTCATTAATGATTGAACTTGGACAGAATGAGAATGTCTGTGGAAAAAACTGGCAAAATAATTTGAATTCCATGTCCTGATGGTGATGGATCAAGATGCCATGCAATGCTATTCATTCAAGCAGCGTATGTGGTTAGGAAAACGAAGTCCCTACACATTCCGCACAGTAAGTCACCAATTTCTCCAAGTTACTACAGTAGTCTACAGCTCTCTGAGCTCCTCTGGTTTTATTTTAACAGACAGCTATGTGATAGTAAGTATATATATCAGGAGCTGTCCCAAGTACTTTACAAATGTTAAGCATTTAATCCTCCTAACACCCCTATGAGGTAGGTATTACCATTACCCACATTTGAAGAGGGAGCTATTTGGCTCACTCGAGGTCACATAGCTGGTTAGATGGCAGAACCGGAAATGGGAACCCAGGTGGTCTGAGCCCAGGGTGTACGTGTTTAACCATTACACTCTGCAAAACTGCTTCTTAGATGAGGCAAAATATCCAGATGAAAAAAATGTCCATATTGATACCCATCCAGAGTCAATGCCTTCCCATAATTAATCAACAAGTAGCAATATGGGAAAAAAAACACCAGATCTGAACAAGACACTAACCTAGATATTGTATGTACTACTGGGTTTTCCAAATCAGTGCTCATGCTAGTAGCAGGAGAAACTAAATTGAGAGAGAGGTTAATTAACTTGCTTTGTGTCACTGAGCTAGTAGATAGCAATGTGAGGATTCAAATCCTCTCTTTGCTTGACTCCATGAAGAATCATGCATACTGTATTCTGTATGAATGGCACCCTAGTGTGTATGTTATGCCTGTGAACCCAGGTCTCTTTGACTCCAAATCCAGTGCTCTTTCTACTGCAAAGCCTTAGAATCAAATAAGCCCTTATAGCATAATCAGACATAATGACAAACAATTACACAAGGCATTGTCACAGACTGGCATTTCAGGTCTATTAGATCTTGAATACTTAATACTCAGATTGCTCTTTTAATTCAAGAGTATGATTTCAACCTGCTCTGCTTTGCTCTAAATCTATGATCTTCCAATTACAAATTCCCTCAGGTCACCACAACATTATGAATTCGGTATTAAGTATTTAAGGAAACAACTTTGACAGATATTTCAAAGTACTGAAAAATCTCTTCATTCTTAGAATAATCAAAGCATAGCTTTTAATGGTTTTCATTGATAGCATGTAATCGATGTTAGTAAGCATTTTTATAACATAATCATTCATTCATTTAAGTTATCCTGTTTTCACTATGTGCCAGATATTCTTTGAATATACTCCATCTATGATTTAACTAACTTTAAATTTAGTCAGACAATTCTATAATTATGCAACCACAATATATTTGAGGTGACTTCTACCATCTAATTATATTCTTTTCAGTGGTTCATCTTTCTTTGCTCTATTGATTACTTTTGTTAGCATCTTTCCAACAGATTGCTAATATCTGCTGGAGACAGTAAACACTACAATCTGGGGATCAGCTACTTATCTGCATAACCAAAAAGCAAGTGGTACCAGAAAATGCAGTGGGGGGCTAGGTCATGTGATGGGTTCATCACCAATGTAGAGGATGTGTGCACAGGTCTTTTAGAGGTGGTGTACCTTGAGGAGTCATTTTCCTTGCACGCCACGCCTTCCAGGATCGTGTAAAGTCCCCTCCACTCAAACCTGCTTGAAGTGTTTTTCAGGAAATCTTGGTCCTCCCTGCATGCCACTATGCTCCCAAAGGGAAATACGTAAATACGTTATAACCTCTGCCTGGTGAAAGAGAAGACTATAAAATAAGAAGTAAAATGTGTTTGAACCCCTAGAAACTAGGAATAGGCAGCTTCAAATCTTTGATTCACTAAAAATGATATTGACAGAATAACAACAGTGTATACTAACAATGTACGTACAATGTCCTAGCCACTGTTCAAAGTGCCTTCCATATATTCAATTGTATTAAATATTCACAACAACGCTATTGTGTGGGTTAATTTTTATCTCCACTTTATAAGGGAGGAAAAAGAAAAGGTCTAGAGGGAAAAACAGATTTCTAAAAAACAACTAATAATTAAGAAGTTACTATATGCTAAGGCCCTACCCTCACAGATATGAATACATGTAACTTCAGATTACTATCCCCATTTTACAGATAAGGAAACTGAGGTACAGTTTCCTCAAAATGTGGAGCTGAGATTCAAACTCAAGCAATAGGTCCAGGGCTTGCACTCAAGCATTGTTATTTGCCAGGTACTGACAAACATCTAGCAGATGAAACCATGCTGGGTTATCATTTCTACAATCCAAATGACAAATACAATCAAGTTAATATGATACTGTACCTAGCGAGAGCAATAACTTAAAGGTATATTATTTTAATATTTAAGGGTAAATCTTAATAATTCAGACCAGATGTGTTAGTCCGTTTTCATGCTGCGGATAAAGACATACCCAAGACTGGGTAATTTATAAAGAAAAAGAAGTTTAATGGACTCACAGTTCCACGTGGCTGGGGAGGCCTCACAATCATGGTGGAAAGTGAAAGGCATGTCTTACATGGCAACAGGTAAGATAGAATTAGATAGAATGAGAATTAAATGAAAGAGATTTCCCCTTATAAAGCCATCAGATCTTGTGAGACTTATTCACTACCATGAGGGGGTAAATCCTCTACCATGGGTGAAACCCTACCATGGGAGAAACCACCCCCATGATTCAAGTGTCTCCCACTGGGATCCTCCCATGACACATGGGAATTATGGGAGCTACAATTCAAGATGAGATTTGGGTGGGGGCACACACTACAAATAATTGTATAACTGGGTAAGAGTCTAGTCATCTATCTCTCCAAGAAGCCTTTTCTTACTTGGCTCTGCTGCTTACCCTCTACCCCATACAGGTAACTGCTCCCTCATCTGGACTTCAGGCCTCTTCTATTGTTACACTCTGGGACTATGACTTTTCTATTGCATATTTCTCTCCCACACTAGACTTCAGCTTCTATAGGTCCTGGACTTTGTAGTATTTAGTTCGCTATTCCTAGTATCTTGCACAATGTCTGATGCAGAGTTGGTCTTAAACTATTATTTGTTTAATGAATAAATCAATGAATGAATGATGTTTTTTCTGAGGAATTCAAGATTATTGACAGAGGTAATCATAATCTATCATTCGCATTTGGAGCAACAGAATTGTGAGTGTGGTGGAGAACACAAAGATAATCAGAGCAGGAGGATCTGGCACCGAGATAGATGAATTTCAGAAATGGCCCCAGTGTTCACACTTCTCTGGATATACTTCCTTTGCAATGTGATTTTACATCTCCTCCCATTAATAAGTGGAATCTATTGCACCAATCCATGAATCTGGGGTGGCCTTGTAACTTGTTTTGGAAAACAGAATGCGACAGAAATGGTGGTGTGTTCATTCTTAGCCTAGGATTCAAGAGGCTTTGTATACTTCTCACTCTCAGGAAATCCTGTCATTCTCATATGGACAGCCTGAGCTAGCCTACTGGATTATGATAGATACATAGTCCAATCATTTCTGTCATTCCAGCCAACAGACAGTCATGTGAGTAAGGACGTCTTAAACCAGTGAACCTACTGGCTAACTGCAGAAAACTTGAGTGAATCTAGATGAGATCTGTTAAGCCCAGCCCAAATCAATGAACAACACAGTAGACCCATAGACCATGAGCAATAATAATCAGCTGTTGTTTTAAGCATTGAAAGTTGGGATGCTTTGTTGTACAGCAATAGTTATCTGATACAGGCAACTTCAAAAAAGATTGTTTTGTTGGATTGGTTGATATTTTGGAAGAGATACAGAAAGGAACTGCTTGAACCCCAAAGCTAATTTAAAATAACCAAAACATCTTAGATCAACAGACAAAATATTTAAGAGATGATATATTCAGAACATTCAGTATGTTCAAATCCCAGCTCGTACACTACAGTCTCAGAAAGTATTTATCCATCTATTCATTCATTAATTCATTCATTCACTCATTCCTCAAACATTTTAGTGTCTGTTATATATGCAACATTGTCCTGTACTCTAGAAATACAGACAATAATAAAATATTCCTTGGCCTAAAGAGTTCACAGTCTAGTAAAGGACATAGACCTGCAAGGAAATTAGTGCAATAAAGTGTTTCAGGTGCCATGATAAGCATGCAGTAGAGGTACAAAAGAGGGAGTGGCCAATTCTGTACATGTTGAATCAAGAAGCAGGCAGTGGGAGAGGTTGGGAGAATCAGGAAAAACTTCAGAAAGAGTTAGCTCTTTTGAGTTAAATAGATGAGTATTTGTTCTCCAGCTGGATAGAGAATATTTCAGGCAGAAGTGAACCAGGATAGGGAAGTGTGGGCCCTACTGGTGTGTCCACCAGTTGGTGTATTCAGGGAACTGAAAACTGTTTGGATGATTGGAGCATTTGGTGCCAGGGGAAGCTAAGGGAGAAACAAAGTTAGAAAGTTGTGCAATCACATCTGCTTTGATTAATCCACCTTGAACAATGTGACGGGGACAAAATTCTGCACTGCTTCCTTTTGCAAACTGGGGAAAATGTAAACTTCTTAGTATGGTGTTCCAAGGCCTTGCCAGTCTCATTAATTCTTGGTGTTCTAGTCACTTCATACTGCTCATCATCCCTCCCAGGCCTTTGCATCACCTGCCCCCTTTGCAAATAATTCTCTTCCCTGCCTTCTTCCTCTGCCTAATCCAGAGGTCTCACCTGGTGGCTTGTGCGCCACAGGCAGTTTATTATCATGTTTTGTTTGATCCATACAGGATTTAATTTTAAAGTTATTTTTCAACACTTAAAAACGTAGATATGTAATGGGGGTGAGAGAAGCTTGATTTCTGGCTCCTCTAGGAAAACAAGAGGATTTTCTACCTATCATTTCTGAAAACAATAATTGGTTGGGGTCTCCATCATTCCTGTTGTCTCCTGAATACTGAGGCTCAGTATCAGTTGCCATTGATCATGTCACTTATACCGTCGCATTTTTCTACAGAAAGTCACAAAATGTAGTGAATACCATGAGCATCAGACCCAGATGGCATGGGTTTGAGTTGTAACCATGCTATGTCAGGGTGTGTAACCTTAGACTAACTGCTGAATCTCTTTGTGCCTCAGTTTCTTCAAAAGTAAAATAGAGATAACAATAGTAAGAGCAATAATAGAAGCAAAAATTAAATGAGTTAACACAAATAAAGTGTCAACAGTAAATGTCTGACACCGATTGGCTGTTTTATTATTTTTTAAAAAAAGCATTTACATTATGTTCCTGACTGCTCTAGGAGTTCAAACTTGCAATCTTTAGCCAAACCAAATCCTACTGTCCTTTTAACAATAACTCAAAGACTAAGTCAGGCATGGTAACCCATGCCTGTAATCCCAGTGCTTTGGGAGGCTGGGGCAGGTGGATTACCTAAGCCTAGGAGTTGGAGATCAGCATGGGTGGCATAGTGAAAACCCCTGTCTAAAAAAAATAATAATAACTCAAAGACCAATTTTCTCATTTTTTTTCTGTGCATTGTATAGGTGCTCCTCATTGTGCCCTGTGTCTATTTGGTTTTATGCCTGCCTGTCTCATCAGAAGAAGAGCTTCATGAGTGCATGGACATGGACCATGTCATATTCATTTTTGTTTTAATCTCCTGCTCCAAGCACAGTGCCTATGATGGAAAAACTGCTCAATAAATGTCACTGAATCGATGCTAATCTCTCCTACCCTAAATACCTTAAAGCACTTATGCACCGTTTGACTTGTATCAAGTAATTTATCCTTATTTGTCTGGTGCTGTATAAAAGTTCTTCAGTCATCTTCTGTGTGTGAGCCTTGATCTTTCAGCTACATTATGACTGGATGGCAGGCGAGATGTATCTTCCTTTCCTTTGAATTAAGCCTCCATACATGACATAGTTGCATGTGTTCCTATTTGGATAGACTTACATGTGCTACACACAGCAGAATTGTAAATGAATGGCAGCCAGAGTGCGATTCCAGGGATTGGTCACATCCCACATAACGTCACTGGAATGCAGAATTAGATACAGGAAGGGAGGGAATGGGGTTTATCAGTGGTTGCTCTGTTTTTAATTTTCCTTCTATTATCTCTAGTTCATCCACCAGGGATGGCAGGAAGGACAGATTAACATAAGAGGGCTTCTCTGCTGTAATCTGGGCTCTACAAGTAGAGGTCAGGAGACTGCTGTTCAAAATGAAAGAAAGGGGAGAAGAAAATGATCATTTCTTGAGCAACAATTATTTATATTATACATCATGCATATGATATCTAATTTCCCATAACAATTTTATGAATTGTTAACTATTTCTGAAGAGCCTCTACTCATATGTGAGTACACTGACACTTCAAGAAGTTATTATGTGTTATTTGTCAAAGTCACACAGCTCGTGTAGGCCGACCAGACGTTGGACCCAGGTTTGCTAGTCTTTAACATCTATGTTCTTTTCACTAATCCATCTCACTCCAGGAGACCAGATTGAGAAAGCAATTGCTAACCTCGTAAATGGGATCTGAGGAGTAAACAGTCATCAATACAGAAGAAATAAATGCAAGCATCACAGAGAACAGAAGCTTCATGTGAGGCATCATTTTAATATGATAGGTAAAAATAAGTAAAGCACTGGAGAGATGCTCCAAGAAACATTCCCGCACGTGAAATTCATTGATCCGTTTTTCCATTTTGTTCTGCATGAATAAGTAATTTACTTCTAGACAGTACAACATGGAAGGTTTTGAGAAGTTTGAAGTACAGATCACAGACGAAACATGCATAAATGGTGGAAACAATGGGAAAATAGTCAAGCGGGTATGTCCTTCCCTTGTAACACTACAGGAAGATATAGAATGCTTTTCTTAGGTGACAAATCTATCCGTTCCCAAATACTAACTTGTGTTACATTGTTAATGATTTTGAGTCGCTAGTTTCTAGTTTTTCTGCTTCTTAAAAAAGAGGAAACATCTAGCTGGTAATGACTACCTCCATTTCTCCAACATCTCCAAGAGCAATTAGACAGCTGTTTTAATTTGTTAAAGTTGAGCATTTGTGGCTTGTAAGATCTGGATATTTGACCTGGAGGCATGAGGGGTCTACTGATGTATTTCAAGAAAGTTCAGCTCTCCTCACTTCTACCAATAATACCTAGCCTTCATTAATGCCCACTTTGTATCAGGCATGGTTCTAAGTGTATCACACAAGTTATTTTGTTTCATCCTCATGATAATCCTAAGGAATAGAACCACTATTACCCTCCATATTATAAGTGAGAAAATTAAGGCCTCAAGATATTCAGAAACTTGTCTAAGTTCATAGGGTAAGGGAACAAAATGATGATGATAGGCTTAAAACTCAGGCTGTTTACTTTTATGGCTATGTGTCCTCATAATCTCTGTATCACTCCAGCGATCAGAAGTCTATAACATTTGTTCCAAACCCCTGAGGGATAAACATACAAGCCTTGGCACACAGAGAGATGTCACATAGATCTTACTGGAAAAGCCATATTAAGGCTAGGATAAATATGTCACTATTTTCTAAACATGATATTTGGGTTCTTCTCAAATGTTAATAAAATATTGCTTCCAGGCCAGCCTTCCCTATATGCAAATGACTACAGAGTTCCTAAATAAAGAATGATAAGAAATTCCTGAACATGAAGATATTACTTTTAATAGCCATGTGCATCATAGATCAAGGATGGAGAAGCCAGTTAGGAAGGTTAAGTAATTAGATCTTTACATTTAATAGCTCATTCTTACTCCTTCTTTCTAGGATGAATAGTTATTGTGAAATTAGACCTCACACCCAGGGTCAGTGAAGCCCACATTTTTGCTGTTAGGGATGTAGAATTATGTGATTCTATACTTAGCTCTTACTACTTTCTATATTTGATCAGGCACTATGGTCTTTTTTTTTTTTTGTATGGATTCCCAGTCTATTCTGTTTGAGAATTGGGAAAGCTCAATAAGGAGGTAGCCAGAGGCACAGATCTGGCTGCGGCTGAGGAGATGAAGATTGGGTGGGTGCAGACATCAAATGGGAAGAAATCTGGGAGAAAATTACTACAGAAAGCAAAGTAATCAGTAATATCAGATGACAAGGATGATCAGAATCTATAGATGGGCAGGATCCCAACTCAGATTTGTGATCAAGAGAAAGTGGTTCAAAGGGAATGCCTGAATAAGAACTCTTGAGTGACAAGATAATCAAATATAGTTGCTTTTATTTTGTTTTTTGATGTCTGAAGATTATCCAAGATAGCCTAATCTTCATTCCCAAACTCATACACAGAGTGGTTCAAGGCATCATTCTTTAAAACAGGCTACATGTTTGTAAGAAATTCCTTCAAAGGCTGGAAACTTGAATGACCAGAATGCACAGTCATTTTGTGGAAACTTAACAGACAGACTTGGAAATTCCAAGGAAACCTTGAATATTTAAGACAATATGCCTGTAATCCCAGCACTTTGGGAGGCCGAGGTGGATGGATCACTTGAGGTCAGGAGTTCGAGACCAGCCTGGCAAACATGGTGAAACCCCGTTTCTACCAAAAAATACAAAAATCAGCCAGAGGTGGTGGTGCACACCTGTAGTCAGGAGACTGAGGCAAGAGAATCTCTTAAACCCAGGAGGTGGAGGTTGCAGTGAGGTGAGATCACACCACTGCACTCCAACCTGGGAAACAAAGTGAGACCCTGTCTCAAAAAAAAAAGAAGATAGTAACGGCTTCTGTTTATAATACAAGCAAGTTGTACCTCATTAAATTATCAGTATGTCAGTATCTGCTATAAAGATTCTATTGATCATGATCACCCTAATCTCAGCCAATTTCTCCTTTGCCTTAATACGAAAAAAGAAAATGAGGAATACCAGATAATAGCAGAATCCTCTAAGGTTTCTGTTACAAAAGTCGATCCATTTTCTGAAAACATATTCTAGGGACAGGTTGGTGTAAAATAGTTCTTGATATAATTAAATAACAAGAATCCTCTCCTAGTCCTTTACTGAATTCAAGGAAAAAAATTCAACTTAAGGAGCATTTGTATTTTGAGGTCCTTTCTGAGTTTTTACTCATTTCCTTCTCTCTTGCATTCAGCAGCTCCAGGTTATGTCAAGAGATTTTTGTGAACCAAAAGTCACAGATTTTAATTTTTAGTCATTTTTCTATTAGGACCATAGAGTTCCATAAGTGAAGAAACAAAACACTGTCCATATGCAGATTTATATCAGGGACTGGAATCTCAGCTAAAACACAAACGTATTTGCTAAGGTATATATTTTTAAGTAGGATATTACCAACCTTTCTAAAGGTCATCCCTCTGTGGTATGCCATGTGATTCTAGAGTGAGGGAACAATTTGTGAATATTAAAAAGATAACACAAAAATTTACCAACAACTCTTGAATTGAAAATAGAAATCAACTCTGATATTGAAAAGATCACTTATTTTACATAATGAAAATTAATAACAAAATAATGCAAAATTACAATAGAGTAGGTGGTTGTATGGAGCAAAAACTAAACCTCACCACAAAGAACAGGAACTAGAACTAGGTTTCATCTATTGATGAAGCAGTGGGTGCTTGCAGCCCTGTGTGGAGAACGGTTCAGAAACTGCTCTGAGCTCACCTGGCACAATGGTGTGAACACTGTGTCTCCCCAAAATGCATAATTGAAACCAATGTGAGGGTATTAGGAGCTGGGGCCTGCGATGAGATTAGTGTCCTTCTAAAAAAAGACCCCAGAGAGCTGCCTTGCCCCTTCTACCACATGAGGACAGAATAAGACAACACTATCTAGGAACCACAAAGAGAGCCCTCACAGGATACAAAATCTGCCAGCACCTTGATCTTGGACTTCCCATCCTCTAGAACTATGAGAAATGAATTTCTGTTGTTTATAAGCTACTCAGAGTATAGTATTTTGTTACAGCAGCCCAAACAGACTGAGGCAACTAGAAAGAGTGTCCTCGTTGACTAACGATTTCTATTATGGCCCTGGTGTCACAGAGGGGGGTAATAGGTTGAGTGATTTTTTTTATTGAGGATTTAGACCAAAAATGTTTTAAAATATCAGGAATAAGTAAGTCTATTTGGTACATATATTAATCAGGCTAGGCTAGGCAGGGCTGAAGTTACAATTATGACCCCAAATCTTAGTGATTAACATAGTAAATATTTGTTTTCTAGTTGTGCAAAATCAGAAGCATATTGAGCAACCCTTCTGAGGCTTGTATAATAACTGGACCATCTGTACACTTGGCTTCCAAGGTCACTATGGCCAAGGAAGCATAAGTGGTAGGACAACAGGAGATGTTTTAAGAGGCCATCTCTGAGATTGGCATCAATGACATTAACCTCACCTGGGCCAGAAGGCAGTCAGAAGGCCTCAACCTAACTGGAACACATGGAGGCTGAGTAAGCATTAACATTTTCTGCCACAGTACATGAAGGCAACTTGTGAAGCTGATTCTGGACTCTGCTTAGAACAAGGAAGTTAAGTCTATTCAATTAATTAGACTTGATATTGGCCTGAGTGGCAGACAAAGAGCACCTTCTCTTACCTTAGCCTGAAGGTAAAAAGGAGGTGAAAATGAAGTTTCATCAATTAGAAAAAAATTAGAGTTACACACTGGTCATGAACCAAAAAGATTAGATATTGTCAAACTCTAGACCCTTACTCTTCTGCCGTATTAGTTGGTATGGTGCTAAAGTAAAAATTTCAGCGGGAAACAGAGTCTAGCACCGATGGTTCAAGAGATTTTCACGAATGAACCATTTACAAAGGTTTGGGCCAAGTTAAGAGAACCAACAATGAATGATTCTTGGTTCCCTTAGACACCAGCAATAGCAGGAACCTATTACTGCCTATTGTTTGTTCCTGAAAGGGCAAAGAGAAGGAATAGTGTTCCCAGAGCCCCGTGAACTCTGGAAATATGGAGAAGGAGCAGAATGACAGGAGCTCTAATTCTGGAGGAATGTGGCCACTGCCAGAAAATGTGTCCACAGTGTGGAGGTAGAAGGGAAGAAAAACCCTAATCTCTCTCTCTCTCCTCTAGATGTCCAGTGTCCTACCAGCACCTCCCATTGGCCAAGAAAAACGGAAACTAGCTGACAAGGGAGCTGGAGTGGATCTGTCATGAAGCTCAGCCCCCAAGGGCAACCAGCGAAGCATAAAAGGAGAAGTTGTGTGAGGCCTGGAAAATTCATAAAACAAGGACAAGACTGATGAGAAATTAAAAGGCACGGCTTTTGAAGAAATGGGAAGATTTCTCAATTCCCTCTTTAATGAGCAGTATTCTCATTATCATTCCATTGGCTCAATTCCTAGGTTGGCTGTTCAAGTACAAAAACCACTGCAATGACAATCTGTACACAATACATGCATCCTAGCAAAAAATATCTGAAACAAATGCACCCCTATCTAAAAGACCCTAGGGCCTTATCAAAAGAAGATCCACAAAGGAGTAGAGACCTTCTTAAGCAATCTGTTTATTCATCTATCAAATCAGCAAATATCTTGTGAGTATCTACTAAGTGCCAGGTACTTCACTGGGCACTGAGAATACAAAAATGAACAAGACAGATATAGTTCCTTCTCCCCTGTGGTGTATAATCTATTGAGAAAGACTAAAGCAGAGTGAGCAAGGGTAGGATGCTGCAGATGGTTTGGAGAGAAGGCACGCACCAGTTCATGAAGAGCCTTGAAAGTCATGGTAAGGAATGGGTATTTTACTGTAAATTTTAATGGGAAGCCATTGAAGGCATAAGGCTATTTTATTCTAAATGCAATAATCTTCACTGCACTTAGAATAAAATAATCCAGTGAAGGTTCAAAACAATCAATTCATTATTGCTTCTGTGTGAAGAATGGACTGGTGGGAGGCAGGTTTGGAAACGGGGTGCCAATTAGAAGACTATTTCAGAGTTCAAGTAAAAGAGAGAATTGAATGGACCAGGGTGGCAGTAGTAAAACCAAAAGTGAAAATAATTCAAAGTACATTTTCAAGGCAGATTTGATTTGTTATAACTTGTTAAGTTCAGAATAAGATCAGCTTCAACCTGGAAGAATCTTTGTAAACCCATGAGTCTTACAACTGGCTTCGTGGATAGTCTCTGTTTGGTGTTGCACTTTTGTGAATGCACTGAATGTATTAATTTCTGAGGATTGCTGTAAACAATTACTACAGACTTGGTGGCTTCCAACAGAAATTTGTTCTCTAAGACACTGGTAGCCATAAGTGTGAAATCAAAGTGTCAGCAGGGTTGGTTCCTTCTGGAGGCTCTGAGGCAAGATCAAGTGCATGCCTCTCTCCTGGCTTCTGGTGGCTGCAGGCAGTCCTTGGCATCCCTCGGTTGGCAGATGTATCACTCTAAACTCTGCCTCTGTCTTCACAGGGCCTTCTTCCCTATGTGTCTCTATGTCCCAAATTTCCCTCTTCTTTCTTTAATAAGGATATTAGTCATTTGATTTAGGATCCATTGTATGTCCAGAAGGATCTCTTCTCCAGATCTTAATTACATCTGTGAAGACCCTATTTCCAGATAAGTTCACATTCACAGGTACCAGAGGATAGGACTTGGAAATATCTTTTTTGTGGGATGCAGTTCAACCCACTACCCAGAACCTTTTATTTTTCTGTGTGTAATGTGAGAATTACATCAAAACAAATAAAACCAAATTAAGTACTGGATTCCATTTACAAACCAAAATACTACACAAATGTTTATTACTTATATATTACAAAATTATTTCATCCATCTGAAGGACAAATTTAACATAGTCAATATATTATTTTAACTATATGATTTTTTCACAAAGAAATTGTAATAATAATAAAAGGATTTATATCACATTTGTATTTATCTAATGTATAATACTAGCACTTGGGTATAAATACATGCACACCTATATAAATATATTCATATATATTCATATATATAAGTAACAGATACAGAAAGGTGGGAGGAAGAGAAGACAAGAGAGGGGTGATAAGAAAGAATGAGAAGAGAGAGAGGAAGGAAGAGAAAGGAAGAAGGGATAAAGAAAGGAAGGGAGGGAGGGAAATCCCTTTAGGTATTATATACCATTTTCCTGTCTTGCTCAAACCAAAGCTAGATTTTCAAGTCCTAAAGAAACTGAGGCCATAGGCAAAGAGTAAAAAGAAACAAGAAGTTCATTTTATGCAACACTGAGCTTGGGGATTTAATGATAATTTTTCATGCAATGTACCTCACAATCCAGTGATGTTGACATCATTTCCCCCCTCGTTTTGCACCTGAGGTTTACAGAGGTTACACAACTTGCCCAAGATCACGTGACTGCCAAGAAAGTGGCAGACTTGGAATTTGAATCCAGGTTTGCCTGATCGTTGATCCATGGTGCATGAAGTCACCATGTTGTATCTCCAGGCTGTATTCCTGTTTATTACTTAAGCATCCTTTCCTTCATCGAATAAACATTTATTGGGTGACTGAAGTCAAGTGATCTGAGTCTATATTCTTGATAGACTTGGATGTGGTTATATAATGGAAAGAGAGGAATCAAAAATTACTCCTTGTGTTTTGGCTTGATTAACTATGCAGTTGTTCCACATCAAGGAGCTGAAGTTTATAGTGACTGGACTTTGTCGTCGTATCTGGGGTGAGTACAGAGCTGTACTCTATCATGCAGAGCTCAAAAACAATCCCTCTCCTTCCTCCCCATACCTCCAACTGTCCATGCGCACGCGCGCGCGCGCACACACACACACACACACACACACACCATGTTCATGATGCCTGATCATTTCTAACCCCTTGTTTCTGAGACAACTCCTCCAATGATTTAGACCCACAGAGATTTTCCCATTCATATTAGAATATTAGCTCTGGAAAGACCTTAGAGATCACCATCTCTGACTCCTTCATTTTATAGATGGGAAACTGAGAAAGACCCAGAGAGATAAATTTCACTGTTCAGGCTCACTCAGCTACTTACTGTCAAAACCAGGAATAGAGCACAAAAGTCTCTTGATTCCCAGTCAAATTATCTTTCCTCTTAATCCAAGCTGACTTCTAAAATTCCCTTGCCTATGTAGTCTCTCTTCTTCAACTAGAACTTTATGATAAAATGTTTGGTCCTCTCATTTGTCTCCTCTGCACCTCCTTTGCCTTTCTAGATAAGGTCAGAGACTGTGTCATCATTTGGCATTACACATAGTGCTGACTATATTATACAGGACTATTCAATACACTTAGGGGGTGGCTGATTGATTATGCTGTAGTTCCACATTTGCATACCTAACCTCTCATATTTTTAAGTCTACAATCTGAATCTGCAGAGCAGTCAGGTACATTCAGTTCTGGTCTGCTCTAAAGAGAAAGTAAAAACTTCTTCATTTTATATTTATTATTATAAATGCTATTAATATATCTGTTTAGCCTATCCTTTTTGATAGGCTGAGCAGATACATTAATATCATTTTTTTTTTTTCTCTTTCTTTCACCATCTCTGAACAACTGGGCTAGACTAGGGTCCTAGATTCTGTCTACTTGTTACTGAATTCTGAGCATCTCATTAGTGATCAATGACCTAATCCTTTTAAAATGCCTTCCAAGAAGGCTTCATAACTGCCCACTCTCTCTCAGGAAGGAGGTGGGACTGTAGGTGGGGAGGGGAGTGGAGAAGTCTACTAAATTCACTGAAAACAAATTTTGTGTTTAGAAAAAAGTGAGTCTTGGCTCAGTGTTCACTAGCATTTTAGGCATCCAGGCAGGATTAATCCTTCATTCACTCTCACTGAGTGAATAAAAGGCTCGTGCTTTTCATCTGTTCCCATCTGACACCATACTGCCTTTTGCCTTGTTCCTGGACACACTTTAACAGCTCAAAGAATGCTGCCTCTGGGCTTCCAAGTAGAACCAGAGAGAAAAAACGCTGCTTCCTAAACTTGTCTCAGCTCAACTGTGATTGCCAGTCTCATTCCAGATCACCTACGACTCGCTTTGAAACCAAAACCATAGGTCCAGCTCTCATTTGTTTTTGTATTGCTGTTTCATATTTCCTGGATATTACTGGTGTCTAAATGCTCTGCACTAATGACTATTTATGCAAAAACTACCCCATGAATATTTTCATAATTAGTATTTTAACTCGTTATTTATGTTAATAACTAGATTCACATATCTTTACTGCTTAGGGGTTATCAGATCTGACTTAGGAATCATGCAGATCTGAGCAAAGTATCAGTCTTCTATTTGTCTGTATGACACTGGGCAAAAAGTTTACCCACTCCAAGCCTCTGTTTCTTCATCCCTTGTTTAAAGATTAAAATGATCTCCACATGGGGTTGTTGTAAGAAATAAAAGATTTAACACATATGAACCCTTCCGCATTGTGCCTGACATATAGTGATCCCTTGATAATCACTGGCTGCTCTTAGTGTTACCAGTGCTATCATCATAAGGCAATAAAATGTTCCTAGAAGTTACAGTAGTGATGGACAGAATCAGAACAAGAGTTTCTTCAGTGACTTTCTGATTTAGAGGAGAAAACAAAAGAAACTCTTGGAAACGCTGGAAACTGTGTTGGTGTGTTCCCCACCCTGTGGGTGGCATGACCCAGTGAACAGGATAATTGAGCAGCAACCCCAGATAACTTCAGGAGATGATGAATTTTGTGAGCATTATTTGGAAAGTTGATCTTGCCAACAAAAATAAGCAGGGGTCTCTCACAAAAAGAGTTTAAAATGTGGTCACTAAGCAGCATTTTGAACAGCAAATACAGATGGACAGTAATATTTACGGTCAATTTGCCAGAATCAGGTATCAGATGACCTCTGACACTAGCCACGGCTTACTAAAGAGCTAATTAGCTGTAAAAATGAGGTGACAAGTCAATTGTATCAGCACAAAGGACGAATTTGTCATGTGGGATTTCGCTGGTAGTAAGGCCTGCCATTACAGCTTCTGGGTGGCTACTTTGCCTACCAAAGCAGCTAACTTTTCCTGAAGGGAAGAATGAGGTAGGAGTCAAGAGTAAAGGAAACCCAGGGGTGCTCACATCAGGATCAGGATGTGGCTCAAACAGGAACCTCTTGGGCCCAGAGATACAAGATTTCATGGTCTGGTAGGTGAGAGAATGCCTGCCCCATCAGAATTGTTGTTTAATTACTACTAAAAACATTGGCTCTCTTTGACTACTGATAGAAATGCTGTTACTCACTGTGTTTCCCCCTCTGCCTTGGCCAGCAGAACTAAACATTGTTTTCTCCAATGCACAATGCTTAAATTTATGTGTGTTCATTGAGAATGTTGGAAATCATAGAAAACTTAAAAGAAGGCGAGGGGGCGGAAATCTCCTCTAAAGCTCTAAATCCTCCATTCTTAATAATCAGGATTTTAACATCTTGACATTTGGTATAGCTCTTTCTTATAGGACCTTAGTAAAAAAATTGAAATCTGATTGTTTATACAGTTTATGATCTTTCTTAACTTCACATTGTATCAAAAAACAGATCTGTATGTTAATTACTATTTTTAGTAATAGGATTTAAACAATTTTATGCTATTCCACCATACGGACAGATCGTAATTTATGTAATTTCTATGTGTCCAAGTTCTCTAGCTTTCAGAGGTCACTCTTTCTTTAACGCTGACATAACAATCATCTAATTCCCCAAACTGCTGTCCAGGAGATTCAGGTTTCCTTACCTAATGCTAGCTGGGGACTCCCAAGGATGTGTACCCATTCCTAAAAACACGTCCTGTGTGTCATATGTCAGCATAGCCTGTGCTCACAATGTTAGCTGGCTCCTAACCATTGCTCTCTGTTCTGACACAAATCATAGCTCAAAAACATCTGAGCTCCACATCCCTTTGAAGTAACACAGCCATGGCTACACAGGCTAAGAGGAGAGGAATCAACGCTGGGAAGAGAAGACATGCTCCTCTATTCCTTTGTCCTAACATGAACACAGGCCCCTCCCTTACATCCCTGAAGTCCAGCTAAAACTAGGCTGTAACATTACACAGAATTTTAATGAAAGCTTATGGCTAACATGGGTACAATACAGAATGATTTACCACCAGAATAGTTTCTCTAGGCTACTCCACATCGGAGGAGCCACCAATAGAAATTTCTAGGCACCTCCATCCCCAAAGTCCTGGCCCCACCTCCTCATTTGGCTTCAGAGGAAGAGTTATGCTTTCTCTCCCTCATTCTAAGACACCCTAGTCTCTTCCATAGAATAATTAAATTGGAAACTCCCTTTCTTTTTCAGAGAAAATTACCGTCCTCATTCAGAAGGTGTAACCTGACCTCCATGGCCCAAAGAAAGTGATTGTAACAGCTGGCCCTGCCTTTCTCAAAGTCAGGATTATGTATAAGTATCACTGTGTCAATACCAGGACAAATATTTCACGTTTTTTGTTTTTTTTTTTTTTTTTCCAGCAAGAAGTGAACCTGTAAGTTCTTCCTGGTTTGTTCTGCACACCAGCTCCTGAAACAAAATATTTAGACAAAACACACACCCATCTCTCAAGAACTGCAAGAGTATTGAAGTACCAATCAGATGAAATTTATATTAAAGTAGAAAGTAGTTCGGTTGATTCATTCACTATCTACCTACTAACCTCCCCCTGCCATTCTTCAGCAATTTACACAGGTAAGGTATTTTACATCTCAGTCTGAAGCATCTGCCTTCAAGTTCATGGAGACTTCCCAGTTTTTTTCCAAGGGCAATTGATAAATTCTCTATCTCCACGTGATGCCACTAGTTCTAAATAATAACTGTTAGCAAAAATTGAATGATATTTCTGCAGTGTCAAAAACATTATTGCTGTGAGTTCAATGGTGTCCCTTAAACAGCTATGTCCAGGTCCCAAAGCCTAGTACCTGTAAATGTGACCTTACCTGGAAATAGGGTGTTTGCAGATGCAATTAAATTCAGATGAGGTCACACTGGAGTCCACTGGTCCCTTACCCAATGACTGATGTCCTTATAAAAAGCGGGAAATTTAGACACAGACACAGAGGAGAGAGGGCCATGTGAAGAAACAAGTAGAGACTGGAGGGATGCATCTGCAATGTAAGGAACACCAAGGATTGCCAGCGACCACCAGAAGCAAGGAGAGAGACATGGAACAGAGAACCTCCGGAAGGAACCAAACCAGCCAATGCTTGGATTTCAGACTTCTAGCCTTCAGAACTGTAAGAGAAGACATTTTGATTCTTTTAAGCCACTTAGTTGGGATAATTTGTTACGGCAACACTAAAAAACTAATATAATTCTTACTTATTTAACCCACTGTTTCTCAGTGGGGGCGAGTTTGTTCTCCAGGGGACATTTGGCCATGTCTGGAGAGGTTTTTGGTTGTCACAATGGAGGCAATGCTGCTGGCATCTGGCATCTGGCATCTGGTGGGCAGAGACCAGGGATGCTGCTAAGGATCCTACAATACACAGACCAGCCCCTGTAAAAAAAGAATGACCCTGTCTAAAACGTCAGTAGTGCCAACATTGAAAAGCTCTGACTTAATCTATCCCTTGTATTTGGAGATTTTCTTTCCCTTTTTTATTTTTTCTGCCATAAATAATGCTGCAGCAAACACCATTGTGCACAATTATTGGTCAACTAGTAGTATAAATTTCTTTAATTTCATTTCTCAGGGAACTGTGTATACATTTTTCTTACGGACATGTTGCCATTTCTTGTCATTCTATTTTAATACTTTTTTGAAACAGATAAATTATGAACAATAAGTAAATGAAAGAATGAAAAGTCACAAACATTTCAAAGGTAATAGAAGCCTCAGTGCCTCTTATAGTTACCTTTTGATTTGTTGTAATATTCCACACAGCAGGGAGACATTGTGTAAGAGTGTTTGTGTGTGTGTGTGTGTGTGCGTGTGACAGTCTCGCTCTGTCACCCAGGCTGGAGTGCAGTGGCGCAATCTCAGCCCACTGCAACTTCCACCTCTTGGTTCCAAGCGACTCTCATGCCTTAGCCTCCCAAGTAGCTGGGACTACAGGTGCCTGCCTCCAAGCCCAGCTAATTTTTGTACTTTTAGTAGAGACAGGGTTTCACCATGTTAGCCAGGTTGGTCTCGAACTACTGACCTCAAGTGATCCACCTGCCTCGGCCTCCCAAAGTGCTGGGATTACAGGCGTATTGTCTTAAATATTCAAGTAATCCACCCACCTCAGCCTCCCAAAGTGCTGGGATTACAGGCATGAGCCACCATGCCCAACAAAAGTATCTTTCTCATAACAGCTGACATAAACAATATGCTATTTCCGGATTTTAAAAATCAATGAATGTCACAATACCAAAGACTTGGAACCAACCCAAATATCCATCAATGATAGACTGGATAAAGAAAATGTGGCACATATACACCATGTAATACTATGTAGCCATAAAAAAGGATGAGTTCATGTCCTTTGCAGGGACATGGATGGAGCTAGAAACCATCATTCTCAGCAAAATATCACAAGGACAGAAAACCAACCACCACACGTTCTCACTCATAAGTGGGAGTTAAACAATGAGAACACATGGACACAGGGAGGGAGCATCACACACCAGGGCCTGTCAGGGGGTGAGGGACTAGGGGAGGGATAGCATTAGGAGAAATATCTAATGTAGATGACAGGATGATGAGTGCAGCAAACCACCATGGCACGTGTATACCTATGTAACAAACCTGCACATTCTGCATATGTACCCCAGAACTTAAAGTATTGAAAAAAAAAAAAAAAAAAAGTCATATTACCAAGCCAAAAAAAAAGTCAGTGAACGTAACAAAGTTATGTTTTAAAATAGAAAATTTTAATTTTTTACATGAAAAAGAATTTGATCTAGCCATTGGGAAGACTTTTATACTAGAAGGTACATAACATTGTTCATTTTAGCAATGGAGAAAAGAGGTGATTAAATTGATATCTGAGCCTCAATGCCCATGACCTGACCAGGTCTTTTTCTATTAGATCCCAGGAAAACCCTGCTGCTCAGCTGTGATCATACTCTCCTGCGAGTATTGGGCTGCCAAACAATACATCTTTATTTAGATCTCTACTTGGTCCTCTCCTCCTCCCTAACCATGTCCTGTTGAGTCAGTCAAGGGTAACTGAAGGTATGAGGCTGATCACTGAGACAATGCAGAGCAGAAATTCTGGTTCAATCAATATTCCACAGTAATCTCTTGCAGGCTTGGCCCCAGCTGGGAACTTGCACACATCAGGCTTCTGGGAGGTTTCTCAAAGATTCTCTTCCATGCTTCAATGGAAATGTCAGAGTAAACTCCTGGGTTATGTGCCAAAGGATGTTACCTGAGGCCTTGAACTAGAAAAATCAATAGTCCAGGGACACTGAGAATGGAAGATAAAATAGCTAACTGAAAGTCAAGAAAAATTATATGCATGTATCTGACTTTTAGCAGACTACAAAATAAATTTAACCCTGGCAGCCTAGAAGGAAAAGTGAAAAAATATCTAATTAAAAACAATTATTTTGTTAGTTCTAATCTTCTCTTAATACTATTTTAGACAATTCCTTTGGTGGTTCAAAATTGGCACAGAGATATAGATTTTACTTATTATAACACCCATCAGAATAATAATCATCACTGAAATAAGACCAAACAGTGGTTCTGGAGGTGTAAACAATTTAGAAAGGCAAATGAAAACATACTTGAACCTCAAGGAAAGCAAATTCTAGTACAATAGCCCTAGATCTGTGGCTTCACTTTCTGAGGTTTCAGTTACCCAGGATCAGTTGCTGTCTGAAATATTAAATGGAAAATTCCAGTTGACAGAGAGAGGCCATGTTCACATAACTTTTATTAAAGTATATTGTTATAATTGTCCTCTTGTTATTATTAACAGTTATTGTGCTGATCTCTTACTAGGTTCCTAATTTATCTATGACACTTTACCATTTGTATATACAGGGGAAAAACAGCATATATAGGGTTCCGTACTATCCATGGTTGCAGGCATCCACGGGGGTTCTTGAAACACATCCCCTGCAGATGAAGAGGGAGTATTGTAATCAATTTCTCAAAGCTACTCACAACAGGTGGAAACAGAGCTATATCATAGCAACAGTTCTTTGGGACACAGCGCAATTGTTAGTTTTACCGCACATTCCAGGCACCATGTTGCTATTGCCATTGAATCTCCCTAAGAAGTCACTGTGGCATGTGGCTGAGAGCCAGCAAAAAAAAAAAATTCATCACTCCATAATGCCAGTAGATTCCAGTTTAAGCGACCTTGAAATAAGCAAATCAACTAACATAGTAAGCATTTGTGGCTATGACTTTTATTACCAGAGGACAATTTACTTCAAATAAGTATTCTCCACAGATTTTCTTTAAAGAGCAGATATCCAAAGTGCCTAAATGTTTGTTTACTACCCTTCAGGCCCCCAAGTTCATAGGCAGGAAATATAAAGAGCTGACTAAAGATTAGTGGAAACTGAAGTTGAAGCACTTCTGAAATAATAATTATGAAAAAGTAATTACATTAAATTGACTCAGTGTTTTGGAAACATGCCAAATGCTTAAAAATGAATAATGCCTTTTACCTTCTCCTTCAATATCTGTTAGCCAAAATGACAAAGAGTTGAACTGAAGATGTTACTACTGCTGAAAAATCTGATATCACAGACTCAGTGCTAAACTCAAGTCTGTTCAATCGGCTCATTTCACAGTCTCAGCTCTAGAAAGTTTAAATGATTTGCCACCAGATTACCTGACTTCCAGACCATTTTTCCTATCATTTATTTATTTTTATTCAAATTACACAGCAAGTAACATTCTTGTTGCAGAAAATTTGGAAAATTCATGAAAGCACTAATAAACAAAAATTATGCATAATCCATGTACTCCAAAGATAATCATTACTAATATTTAAATAATTTAACTATGCCTTTTTACAAAATCAGAACCATATTGTGGATATTATTTTGTAAGCTGTTTTTGTTTCCACGTAATAATATATTTGAACTTTTCCATGGCATTGAATATTATTTTACCATACCATTCTTTAAAACTACATGGTATTTCAGATTATGGATACAGAATAAATTATTGTAGGAAATCTAGGTTATTTTCAATATTTTAGTATTAGAAATACTGTGCCCGGGAGATATAAATCTACATGCACATTTCTATTTCTTTGGAGTACATTATTAAAAGTAAAATTGCTGGCTTAATGGAAAAACACTTTAAACTCCCAAGTAAAGCTCCCTCCCAAGTTGCATCAGTACTAACTTCTGACACACTCACATCAACAATAGTTATTATATTTTTAAAACTCTTTTTCTAATTGATAAGCAAAGAAAATGGTAGCTTGCTGATTTACATGTATTTGATTACTGGAATTTGATTTTATTTTCTTGAAGTATATTGACCATTTAAATCTTATATTTTTTAAATTGTCCAAGGCCAACTTATCTGCTTTCCAACTTGCTGTGTGTGCAAGGAATTAGGATTTTGTTTCAGGGTTGTTTTTGTTTACTTTTGTTTTGTTTTCATTACTACATGCTATGGCTTCTCTAATAAATAAAGCACGAGGAATTACTTTATAATAAAAAAAAATAGTTAAACAATTTTACACCAGACTTACTTATTGGTGGCAAAGCAGGGCCTAGGAACCAGAACTTGTGACTCCAAGAACAATGAACCAATATCCTCAATTTTGACCCCCAAAAGCTTCAACATTAACAAGTTTCAACAAGGCAATCACTTCTGCTTTATTTGTTGGAGAAACTGTTGTCATATATAATTAATCACTGCCTAGATCTTCCCTGTCCAACAAAAAAAATAACAATCTATATGTTTATAATTTAGGTATCCCATTGCAAGTGAAAGTTTCAGTGATTCTTTAGCAAAATTATCATATTGTTGTCTTAGAGAAAAACAATTCCTGTGGGCTTTCCCTCCTACAAACACAGGTTCAGAAAAAAGGTGACTCTGCACCACCTGAGCTTACACATTCTTGTTTTGACCATCCCTGCCCATTCCCAGCAAGATCTACTATAACTGGAATCATGCTCAGGAGATGTCTGAGTGGCTGGGCAGCAAGTCAACCCCAAAAGAAGTCTTCATACCGTTGAACAACATAAGCATATTTCACTCTCTTTTCCCCCCTACCCCACAGACGCTTTCGTGTTATTTTATGATGTGACTCTTCCCCATCATTCTGTGTTTTTGTGAGCAGTGAACAGGAAAGATATAGCAAGTCATATATGCTAAATAAATATGGCCAGTTCTTAGATCTAAAAGACAGAGGCAGATAAAGAAAGAAGTCATCACTATTTAAAACACAAACAAACCTCAGCAGCAGAACACTTAACTGGTAGCTTTTGCTCAAGTGGAAATCTCTTTGCTTCAGCACAGCGAATGGATGCCAGGCAGATGTGGGGTAAATTTGTAATAATAACTCATTTGGACATACAAGAAGCCCAATATTAACAAAATATATATGGGTAAGAGATCTCTCTATTTAAATTTCTCCTGACACTGCTGTCCCACAAAACTGGAGTACTCGACCTGGAAAGCTACAAAACTAGAACAGAATTTCCCTAGAGCTCAAATATGATTCTCCCCTTTGTGCCTCAGAAAGTAAAATTAAGAGGTGGGGAGGAAGAGAGAGTCGAGTCACCAACTTCAATCCCTTTTATCCAGTTCTTCTTTGTCCTGCTTTATACTCTCCATAGCCACAAAAACCACCAATTACACATGGTAGAAAAACAGGAATTCAAGTAGTATCCTGCAAAACACTTTATAATATATGAGAAATGTGATTGTGAAATAACAAATCAAAATGTTCTCTAGTAACCATTTCATATGCATATCTTATAATTGCATATTTGTATATTAATGTTTTCTCTTTAAAACATTTACATGATTCTTGAAATTGTCTTTTTATTCACTGTAATCCTGCACCTACATATCACCTAAAATTGCTTCATTTTATGTAAAGTCTTGTTTAAGTGGAAAAGGAAAGTAACAAATTGAGATGATATTACCAGTTTTAGTTGGGAATAGTCATTTAAATATGAAAAGTGAAGTGGAAAATTAAAATAATCACCTAGGGTATCCTAAGTAGGGAAAAGTCACTTGCAACTCAGATATTGCCATGGGTTTTCACACACTTTCATGGATAGAGAGGGCCTTAATTGTTTCTCCAATGTGACTTCGAATAGAGGAGAATTGAATAGGTTGGCATGTCTTGCAGAAGGTATTTTAAACCTGTCTCAACAGCTTCTTCAATGAGGAAAAAGTAAGGAGGCAGTTTTTCCAAAGGCAGGTGCATTCATTTTAGTGAGGGCAGACAGAAATAGGGCACATTTGTTGTCTAAGCCTTCTTTCCCAAACTTGTTTTTAAGGTTTTATGGCAAGAAAACCTGTGCTTTTCTTCTGCTATTGGGCTTTCAGATGATTTTTCTAAACAGCAAAGAAGCCTCTGGCATTTTTTACATTGCAACCAGCAGTTGCTTGGCTGCACTATCAAAGCAGGCCCAGCAGATCCTCTTGAATGGAGAATCTAAGACCCACCACAGACTCTGACTGCACTAATGAACTAAGAGCACAGATTCCGTGGGGCTCCAGTAAGGCAGCAGGGGGACATAAAATCCCATGGAGATGGGACCAGGCTGCAGCCATAAAGAATCAAGTTGTCTTCGTAGGTGCTGTAAGTTCCAACATCTGCTGGCCATATAAAACAAAGTGGCTAATGGACGGTATGAAAAGGTAAATATACCATGAAGAGTTATTTTGTTACTCTTCTTGGCACTGGTCATATCAAGGTTTGGTGTTTTTTTATATTAAGCAAACGTATATGTAAATTTTCTTTAGCAAATAGAGTCAGATGAATTACTTTCCTAATTTATTTTAACATCATAATACCCGGAAAAGTAACAGCAATCCTGATGAAACCAATGGGACTCTTCTCCTAATGGAAGATTCAGCAAAACAAGGAAACTGTATCTACAGATCCGGATAGCACTTAAACAAAAACTCAATGGCAAACGTACACAGTTATTCATGGAGAAGTCAGTGCAGTAGTTAAGGACTCAGGCTTCAGAGTTAGGAGGCTCTAGGTTCAAATCCCCAATCAGGCATTTACCAGGTATATAACTTCTCCAAGATTCCATTTCCTTCCTATATAAAATGGGAATAAAAATAACTTCCTTACAGAACGTAGGCAGATTAAAATAAAACATTTGAATATGCAGAACAGAACTAAAACAAAGTGAGCACTCCATAAACGGTAGCATATTATTATTTCTACTACTATTGACAATTTATACCCTAGTTTGTCTCAGGATAGTTTTAAGGTGGCCTATCAAAATAAATTACACAATGCAAAATAACACAAATAAGAAGTAGATGGGGGGAAATAAGAATTAAGGAATGTTTTAGGCAAAGAATTCATTTTTGCTCTGTGGTTCCATCAGATTAAAATGTGTAGTTTTTCTTCATGAAATACTCATCAAATACACAGAAACTGAAACCAAGGCACAACTTCGCAACAATGAAAAGGACGCTTGGGAAGACTAAAAACTTCATTTTTATTTCACTTCAGGTCACAGACTCTTGCTCTTGCTCCCATGAAAATACCGGTTATCAGGAAACAGGCTACCATAAACTTTAGTGGCTGGGGCACAAGTGCCAAGAGCCAGAATAATACGGCCTTAGCTGGATCTTTTCTGAAAGAGCCATACAAACTTCCCTTGCACTTTGCACTCCAGTCTTTCACCCATCCCTTCTCCGATCTCCGTGCTTAGCAGGGTGTGTAACACCACACAGTCACTCAGTGAGACCTCAAAAAATAAGATCCCATAATAAATTTTATCTTAGAAAAGATACACTACATCACTTTCAGTGTCAGATCTCTAGGGAGGAAAGCATCTTGGCATGTAAATTTACACAAGTCTACTTTTGAATATTAATTGTGTGTCACACTACCTCCTCACATAATTATTTTTACTATAAATTTGGAGCCATTACCCAGCAAGCTATAGGATTAGCATTTTAAAGACTTGCTAGAGATGGGAGATCAACCAATAAACATACTCTTGGCCCCCCGTTGAGAGATCCTTTAATTTCTGATGCTCAAAGTATATGTTTATTCTGACAGACTGAGAACTGGAAAGACTTATAACACAGAGATGAGAAGAAAAAGGTTTCCCCTTGAATGCCAAGTCCAGCTGGATGACTATGTTTCCCTGGAATTCATTGTGGAGGAGTATCCCAGACTAGTGTTTGAGACTGATGGAAAAAAATTTTGCAATGGGACAGTGACGTCTGTCCATAGGCAAAGGAACGAGGAAGTGGAGCCCTTCCAGCTATATCCACTGGACCTACAAAGCTCTCATTACCAATTTGAAGCCATAGAGAGTTGCCAAGTGTCATTTTAAATGCTAAGCCAAGCAGTTCCTCCAAACCTGTAGACCCCTGACACTCTTTGATGCTGTTATCCCCACTAAAAATCAGTATAGGTGAGTCTCAGACTGATGTTCAGTCAAAAGAGTCTGCTGAAATTACTATTATGCACAGGAAGTTCCCCTGAGAAAGCACCAGAAGGTGGACAGAAAGGCCAGTTAAGAGGGGAAGGTGCTACCGTCCTCTCAAATGTGCTTTCTTCTGTAGAGCAATGAATATTGCAGAATACATCTTTGGCAACTGAAGCAAAGAAGATGTCTGATTCAGACTGGTTTTGTAGAGTTAGTCCTGAAGAGAAATGCTTCCTTTTAAGCAAATCTATCACTACCACTCACATCAGTCTGGCCTAGCCTGACAAGAGCTATGCCTGCAACCATAGCTAGGGAGTGTCTCCACCTCCACCTCCCACTGCCCAGCATCTTTAGGATAACTATGGAGAATAATTCATAGTCTGGGTTCAGCCTGGCAGCCCTTCCTAACATCCTTAAGAGCCAGGGAACAAAATTCTTGTCATCTTTTCCTGCAGTTTAGACTGTGTGTGACTCAGCTCACATGGACGGTTTTTTGTTGTTGTTGTTGTTGTTGTGATGAGTAGAAGACAAGGGAGTGCTGAGGCTTGAGGTCAAAATGAAATATTTTTCTTTCAAAATCGTCATTAAAGGGAAGAATACTGTGTAGTTTTAAAATTGTATTCTTATTCAAAATTGCTTCTTAAAGAAATGGCTATACAATAATTTGGATGTACATAAAGGTTCACATATTGTATGATTCCATTATATGTAAAATATCCAGAATAAGTAAATCTATGGAGACAAAAAGTAATTTTGTAGCTGCTAGGCACTAGGGGAAGAAGAAAATAGGGAGTGACTGCTTAATGGGTGTATCTCATTTTGGGAGTAATGAAAATGATTTAGAACTCAATAAAAGTGATGGTTGCACCATATAATGAATGTTCTAAATGCCCTGAAGTGTACACTTTAAAATAACTAATCTTATGTTATGTAAACTTGTGAATTTCACCTCATTTTATTTAAAAAGATCATTTATGGGGAACTTTGGTGAAATTTGACTATGAATGGATATTAGGTGGCATTTTGGAATTATTAATTTTTTACATATGATCATGGTATTGTGTTACACAGAAGAATGACATTTTTTATTCTGTTTTCAAAGGTAAGTGCAGAAATCCTTAGAAGTATCATGAAATCTGCAGCTTAACTTTCTAATAGTTCAGCAAAAGTCATCCATTTCTATACAGAAAGAGATTAAAGCACACAGCAAAACATATGATTGTTGAATCTAAGTGGAGTCTCTGGGGATGCTTGTTGTGTTATTCTCTCAACATTTTAATATCTTTAAAATTTTGCAGAGAAATATTGGGAGAATTTTTTTTTTCGATGATCTCCTGAAATTCAGAGTAAAGTTCAAGGCTTACATCAACTAATTGATTTATTAGTTAATTAATTAATGCAAAACATTGTTGAGCGCCTGGTAGATTCCAAGTGCGATGCTAGGTAATCCAAGTATAATAATGAATAAAACAGATGTAATCTCTGCTCTCATAAAGCTTGCAACCCAGGGAGGAAACCCATAAATAATTAGGCAGCACAGTATGAGCCATGATGGGAAGATGCAAGATGCTAAGAGAATGCAGAGGAAGAAAGACAAAAGCTAAGACCTGAAGGACCTTAGTTAGAGTGTTATAGAAACAAACCATTCAATGATATTTGTTAAAGCACAGTAGGGCAGACTTTATTCAGGATGCTGGCAACAGATATAGGGACCGTGGCAATGGGATTTTGCAGTGGTGAAGAGAGACTGGATTCAACTTCAAATACAGCATAGACAAATAGTAATTTACAACCAAGAAGCAGGGTGGGGTTTAGCAGATGGAAAATTACTAAGAGAAAACATCAGGCATGAGGTATGTTCTGGCTAAACGGACCTGATAGGATTCTTGCTGAAGAAAGACCAGGGCAATCAGATGTCACCTGGGAGATGATGGAGGTTGAAGAATCCAATAAGATAGCAAGGGGATCCGATATTAAAGATGGAGGATTCTCGCTAAACTGACTTAGCAGCGTTCTTTGCTAAAGCTGGATTTTACAAGGAAGTGCACAGATGGGCCTAGGAGAAGTTTCAAGAAGCTAACTAAAGTTTGGTCAAACAAAAAATCTTTGTAAAGTCAACCAAGTAAACAGAGAAAGAATATTCCAGGTAAACCCATGGGATGAAGTCCTAGAGGTGAGAGACTGGGCCAGATGCTGCAAATCAAAATCCCTGCAGAAAGAGCCAGACAGCATAAATGAATGAAAACCAGAAACAATCCCATTTTTAAAGGGTCATCAAGTCTATTGTGGGTGCATCACTGAACTCTAGTCAACAGAAAGCCAGGAGGTGTGCAGTGGGGGGGATGGGGGATGGATGAGAACCATCAGGGATCAAGGAGGTCAGGTAATCACCCCCAGTCCCAGTCCAGAGTCCTTTCCCCTTTCCTATCTTGCTTTTGGAAGTGTAGCCCTTTCCTAAAGTAGAGAAGTTGGGGCAGCCAAAACTATGTTCAAGGCATTAGGAAATCACTAGGGCTGGGTGAATAACCATGACCATGACAATTAGCCAGGCACAGATCTATACCTGTACTCATGCAATCTGGGGCCTTACTACTAGGCATATTTTTCATTGAAAAAAAATACAATTGGAGAGAGAAGCATAAGCACAGAGTGGCAATTCCTAGAGCTGTAAATCTTCAGTATATTCTAAGTTAAATTGATTGTCCTCCTGGAGCTCCTTAAACATAATCACAGAGCAAAATGATGAGACGGCTCAGTCTTCAGTTTTCTTTTGTTTTGTTTGCATGACTGTAGCCAGACTGGTGCTGATTGCCATTAGAGACATGAGGAAAAAACCCTAACTTCCTTTCTCCCCTATTTTCACTGTAGGGCAGACAGAGGAGGAGAAAACAAGAAGGTGAAGTTTTAGGAAAATAGAATACTTGAGAAAACCTTGAAATTAATATGGTGTTTGGCCTTTTGGCAATAAATAAATTAGGCTAAACAGCTTTGAGTTACCCTTTTTCCAAGGCTCAATAGGGGTTAATATTAAGGAAGCGGGAGAACTTGGCAGAATGGGAGATGCCCAGCACTGTGTTTAAGATTTCAGTCTGGGAGATCTGAGGGGTTTCTGCAAAACCCATGACAGCTTCCTGTGCCCCGAGAGACGCCAGGATATCCATGAAGACTTGGAGTGCCCACTTCACAATTAGAGCCCTAGAAGAAAATGCTCCACTCTTTCTATCTTGAAACACATCTCTTGGTGTTATTTTATTCTATTCTAGGGCCTGAGAAGAAGCCTGGCTGCTAATTCACAGCTCCAGCCCTTTGAAGTGCCATTGATATTCCAAACTCGGGGAGTCTCCCGCATCATAATGGAATCTTCAACCCGCCCCGGGTTACACTACAAATAAACTTGCTCCAGCGAATCTGCAAGCAGGCCCTGAGCACCAACGCCAGCCGACCTCTGAGAAAGCAGCTTGGGCAGCATAAGCTTTGCAAAGGAAAATAAAACCCTCAGCATGGAGTCTAAAACAAGAAAAACAGTGAGATATTTAAACCTGACCATTTCTTTTTAAAGACTTGGGTGTTCTTCAGAAAGGGAATTTCCCTCCCACCCCAGAAGGGTCCAAAGTGTTACTCATATTATTTACAGAGCTTTGAAGTGTGCCTCCAAAGTTTGAGTTCAGCTCTGAGGAATGTGAAGGTCAAATCATTTTCCCTTTCTGATGAAGGCAGGCTGTGAATTTAATACCACAATTTATTCAAAACAAGGAAATACACTGAGGCACTCTCCACTATTAATGCACAACAGTAGACGGTTGGAACCATATCATACTCCAAAGAGTTTATATGGTTTGGCCAACAGTGGTGATACATTTAATGAGCCTCTGGTTAATCCATTCCTACCAGACTCAGCACCTGTAAAATGCAAGACACTTTGCTTCTAATAATAGGAATTGAGTTAATTTATTTAAACAATGTTAGAGTCATCATTTTCTAAAAGTAAAATAATTAAACATATATTCCTATAGTATGTGTATATTTTATAAAAACTGGAGGTTAAATAGCACATCTGGGGCATCTGGCTTTTCCTGGTAACCCTCCAGGTGACCTCTCTTTTTTAAAAGTGGCCTTTCGAGCTTTATTATCTTAACAAGAACCCCCATTTATATAGCTGCTTTCTTTATGGAGCTTGAAGTGCTTTGTTGACCTTGGAATGCCCTTCATGCTTAGGAGGATGTTCTCCCTGGCCCACAGAGCTGGCGAGACATTTATAGGCCAGGAACCAAAAGGCTTGGCTGCAGTCAGTCAGTGGTGAATGTACGTCCAGAACTGTTCTCTCAGCTGGAATGATGCATAATATTTTAGTCTACAGGACCCAGCAGTGTGCTGTCACTACACATTTGAAGAGGCTACAAGGAGTCCAATGTTCTGAGTCAATTCTGTGCTCTCTCACTTACTGGTTGGTAACCATAAGCACATAGCTTAAATTCTTGTAACCTCCCCTTCCCCACCTGTAAAATGGGATTAATAACACCTACCTCATACATCTGTCATGTAACACTTTAGGATTCTTCTATATTTGCATAGCTGTCTCCTTCCATTAGTTTGTGTAGGGCTGACTTAATATTTTTGGTTGAATAAATGTTGAATGACCTGGCATTGTGTTCATAGCTTTACTTAGATTATTTTATTTAATTCTTACTATAACCACCTGGGCTAGGTACAATTATTAGAAGACATGACAAGGTGATAGCTAAAACAGTTAAGAAACTTGCCTGAGTTCATGAACTAGTTGCAATTGGGATTCAAAGTAAAGAGGGTGGGTGCAGTGTCTCACACTTGTAATCCCAGCACTTTGGGAGGCTAGGTGGGTGGATCACCTGAGGTCGGGAGCTCGAGACCAGCGTGGCCAACATGGTGAAGACCTATCTCTACCAAAAATTAGCCAGACGTGGTGGGCAACTGTAATCCCAGCTACTCGGGAGGCTGAGGCAGGAGAATTCCTTGAACCCTGGAGGCAGAGGTTGCCATGAGCCGAGATGGCGCCATTGCACTCCAGCCTGGGCAATAAGAGTTAAAGTCTGTCTCAAAACAAACAAACAAACAAACAAGTAAGTAAAGCACTTCCGCCTGTAAAGCCTGTGGTCTTGATCAGGATATCGTCTTATTCTTGGCCATCTTAGATCTTGACATATACAGTAGGCATCTAAATAAATGATAGTGATGTAATATACTAAGAAGACTTGATAAATTGCACCTTATGGTGATCTTGTGTTTTTTCTGGCCATTTTCAGTGAACCTGGTCCACTTTGGGAAGCCTGTACAGGACCACATAAAAAGTCCACAACTCTCTCACTGTGAAAGGCCTTCAGGTATTTCTCCCTGGCTGGTGTGTCCCCACCTCCTCACGCTCATCTTGCCTAGTTTCGTGACTATTCCTCCTATGCTGTTATTCCTTGCCTTTGGCTTTGCACCTATCTTGTGACCTGGTTTTGAACTTGTTCTTTCTACAGGAGGTCAAATACACCAAGAGTCTGGAATACGGGTGCCTCCAGTAATATACAAGGACTTTCCAAAAGATATGTCAAGGGAGGTTTTAAGTGAGTCAACCTCCAGATCCTCAACTTTTATGTATAGTTTTTCCTAAAACTAACTTTACCTGAGAGAAAGCTCATTGAAAAGGAACAAACTCTTATTTCTCACTTCCTCTTTTATTTCTCCCTTCTTACAAAAAAAAAAAAAAAAATTACGTGTTTCTTTTCTAATCTTACCAAAAGTGCATGGCCCAAGGGCATAAAGACCTCAAGGGTGCCAAACAGAGAACTGGAAACTATTTGTGCCTGTCACTAAATTTCTAATCCTTCTCTTTCAGCCACACTGAAGAAAGACTTAATTGAATTGACAGTTAATGGATCATTAAAAGTAATTTTTGATTATTAGGTTGGGAATACATCAGGATTTTAGACGATTGAGAAATCTTGCTATAACAAAACTTTTTTCCTTCTCATCTTATTTACTAAACAAAATTTTAGTGTTTTTATTTATGAAAATTAAAACTAGGAATAGAAATTATGCTGAACCCTTGTCTCATTCTAGCAATACTGGGATATCCACAATTCAATTGAAATAAAATTTAATTGAATTTTTAAAATATATATAGTCCCAGCCATCTTATAGGAGATGCAGCTTCAATAAAAATTTGTCTTTTTAAATTATTTATCAAAATATATAATATATTTATGTTATTTTGAACAATTGGTTCTATTAATAGTGATAAAAATAATTCAGTCAATATTTTAAAATTTATAGCTTGATGGCTAGAAGAAAAAATTTAATTAAAATATCAATGTATATACATATTTTGTAGCAGAGAATCATGATATAATGGTCCGTAACACCTTCATGCATAAAATGTATTACATAAAAATAAAATTCACTGGGGAAAGCGGAATGGAAAATGACTTCAAAAGAAAAATAAATGAATGATGTAAACGTTCAGTCTGTTAAAGGAGAGTTTGTTTGTGTATCTTTAAATAGGTGATGGTTGATATCCAATCAGTATTTAGATTCCATTGAGTGCATTTTAAAGGGTGATGTAACAATTTTATTTAACAGTTCAATATTTACAATGTTTTATTTAAAACGTCAGTATTTACAATATGGTGAAAATCCATCCATTCAACTACTCTATTTATACTTAAAATCTAAAAGGGGATACTAAATTTTTCAAAATTCTCTTAAAAAGTACACGTGAGCAAATTTTGAAGAGCACTTTATATGTTAAAGAGAGAAAGAAACAACACTCATTTCCGTTGTCTGTCAAGCATACAGTAGGTGCTTAATAAAAGTCTGTTAAATGGAGGAAGGTTGAAGTCCTTTGTAAATTAAAAATCACTCTATAATGTCGGTGATGCAGCATTTTCACATCGTGTGCCTACACAGGTCTTCATAAGAAGTCTCATAGATTTGTTTCAAAATGAGAGACTAGCACAAGGCCTATCCTTATGCATGGACTTCATCACTTTCACAGCACCCTGACAGACTTTGAATACATTTTGATCTGTGAACCATGTACTACAGCTAATTCAAAAACTAAAAGTATCAAAAATAATATTTCCACCAACCACAGTCCACTGCTGAACCTGATACATTTTAATTCATTTAGCTTATTTAAGAATATTTTCTGAATCAAGACTCAGACTTGAAGTCCCTGGATGTGTTTTCTCCATATGATTGTGGATGCAGATTTTATTGATTTTGCTGCAGGAACAGTAATTGCTAAATTGGAACTCCATGAAATGTGTACATATACTCACAGCAGCTTAATTTATTTAATGGTTTTAAGCAATTTACAAAAAGTGACTTAGGTTTTTTGGCTAGCTACCTATATTTCTCCTTTCTTTCTCATTCCAATAGTCAATTGAGTCTGGGACATTTCATTGAGCATATTTGAATGTAAGGCAGAACTATTTTAATGGCACATTTAGTGTCCATTTGTAATAATGTTTTTTGTCATTAAAATGTGCACTAGGGAGGGCCATGACAGGAACACTAATTACAGTCATGCCGAAACTGGGATGAAGAGAAAGAGGTCCACTCTCTCACACCCTATTCCAATTTTTTACCAGCATGCTGACCTCAATAAGACCTCCACTCCCTTGATCCTTCCATTCTCTGCTAGTCCATCAGCTCTCTCTGGTTTGATTTCCTTCCCTACTGAGACAGGACCCCATGGTGCAGCATGTCAACCTTTCTTGTCAGCACCTTTAATTTCCTTAGCCCTTTGCCTTCTGCCACAGACCTACCCCGCCTCCCGCCCCCCACCCCAGCTAACCTCCAACTCCAGATTCCTTCAGTAATCCATCTTGTCTATGCCATGAAGACTGTCGCTGTGACTTCTCTCCAGCACAGCTGGAGAGAATCATATGACCCTTCAGATTGGTGCCACTGCAGTTCTGGTCTCAGCTGAATTCTCTACACCATTTCTCAACCTGTCCTGAGCCGGATCCCACTCACATTTCCCTCGTGGGCTCTTCTGAAACCTTGCTCCATTCACTCTAGCAGACGACCCTGCCCCACATTCTGAGAGAAATAAGTGTGTGGTCCTTTTCCCCAGTCAAACCAGAGACGGTGATGGGCTCTCAGACCAAGTGGACCACACGACTAAGGAGGAACACGGGGTGGCAGGTACCACTTAGTATAGAAGCAGTACCTTCATCAGAGAGAAACCATCATAATTCACATGCAAGAAAAGTGCAAATGTCAGTCCAGACATTTAAGGACCTGCTAAAATCTAAATCCAAAACCTAGTGGTTAACCCCAGATGCCAGGTAAATAACCTTGCGAACCAAGGGATAAAGTCAGAACAGAAGAGGATGAAAACGACTGGAAACAAAGAACAAGGAAAGAAAACAGGAGAAGTGGGATTGACAGTAAGAGATAGTCGGGAGAAGGTTTTCTTAACCCAAGGCTTCTTGCTTAAGAATTCAGGGATTCTATGAACTTGAATGGGGAAAACACTGTGGTTTTGTTTTCACTAATTGTTAGCAGAATTTGAGCATTTCCTTTATTAGGAGTGCAGGCAGCATATGGCGGTAATAGCGATATCTGTGATTTTGTCACCAAGTGAAATCAGTGACACTTTTGTATTCTATTACAATTGTTGCAGATTTCTCAAAATATTTATTTCCATTCATAATTACTTCAAATTACGGTAGTTATTAAACACATTGCTAGATCCTGTTATTTAATGTGTTAGAAAAGAAGCATATATATTACTATATTGCTAACTTTTTAAATATTTTACTAACTATGTTACAGTATAATTGATTTCCTTTGTAACTCTATGTATTGCATTTTATGGGCTTCAATCTAACATGCCTGAATCAGATTCATAAAAAGATGTCATGATAGGGTCAAAATTCAATAGGAAAATCTTCAACACTCTACCTTCTCCTCCTCACAATGTGCGAAACATGTCTACATCCATATTTAAATTTAACTTCCTTCCCCCTTGTTCAGAGAAAGGATATCCATCCTCTGGTTAATCTCATCCAGAGAATTGTGCCCCTGGTTCCTTCTGTCATCCCCTCCAAAATCGTTCCCATCAATTACTTATGAACTGTTCCTTCTACATTGTTCCCTTCTTTTTATCTTAATAGAGATTCCCCCCGTGGCCCTCTTTCTTTACCCATTCATTTTTCAGGGTTAGCAGTTACTCTATTTACTCTTTATTCTCCTTCCTGTGTTTATAAAAGATTTCGCAACCTCAGCATTATTGACATTTTGGGTCAGATAATACGTAGTTGTCAAGAGCTGTGCTGTGCACTGTAGGTGTTTGATAGCATCCCTGGTTTCTATCCCCTGGATTCCAGTAGCACTTCCAGCCATCAAAATCAAAGATTTCCCCAGACACTGCCCCATGTCCCCTGGGAACCATGATCATGCCTGGTTAAGAGCCACTGCCTGAAACACTAGTCTCCGTTCACTGTGCCCTTTTCTTCACCTTGCCTTCACTTGCTGTCTCCCTGAAAGCCTGACTCCACCTGCACCCCTTTACTAAAATTATAGATCCTTTGATCTCTCATTACATTCAAGGTCCTAATCAAACTGCAAGCTTCTACTTAATTGACTTCTTTGTACAATTTGACCGTGTAAGCCACACCTTTTTGTTAGTCATTGCTCTCTCCTTAATCCTTCTCCAGGACAATTTTGCTCAATTCCCTTTACTGACCTCTCTTTCTCCACAATAGCTTAAATAGCTATGTTCTATGGGGGGTGCCCACCATACTCTATTCCCTGGGCAATCTCATTATCTCCCAAGGCTCTATCACCTCCTTGTTCAGGCCAACCCTACTCAAGGCTGAATTCAGTTTCTTATTTCACAAGACTGGCTCCTACTGTAATATTTTACCAACCCAAATGTTCAAGCCATAAGCTTAAAACTCAGTCTAAATATCTCTCTCTGTATATGTATTCAGGAATCAAGTTTTGGCACACCTTCTTCCAAATGTCTCCCAAATTTGGCTCCTCCTCTGTCTTCACTTCCTTCTGTTCTCATTCAGGCTCTCACTATCTTTTGCTTGGATGATTGTGTAGCAGTTGGCAATCAGTCAATTCATTGTGAAATGAAGAAGTGAATGAATGAACAAACTGGATGCAACTGTAGTCTCATTACCTCTGGTTCATGCTATACATAATGGCTGAGGTCCTTCCTAAACAACAAATCTGACCATATCTTTCCTCGGCTTAAATTCCTTTAAAGGTTCACCATTATCTGTAGAATAAAATCCAAATTCTTGTATCTCTATCCCTTACCTACCTTTCCAGCTTCATATCCTGCTCCCTGCTTTTTCTGTGTGTGAGACAGGGTCTCACTCTATCACCCAGGCTGGAGTACAGTGGCACGATCTCAGCTCACTGCAGCCTCAACCCTCCAGTGCTCAAGTTATCCTCCCACCTCAGCCTCTCCAGTAGCTGGGACTACATGTGCACTTCACCAGGCACACTAATGTTTGTTGGTTTGTTGGTTTGTTTTTCAATGTGACAATGTTCTACTATGTTGCCCAGGCTGGTCTTGAACTCCTGGGCACAAGCAATCTCAAAGTGTTGTGATTATAAGCTTGAGCCACCATGCCTGGTCACATGTACCATTATTTCCTTAATAATAATGGCGATAATGATATCTCACATTCTGATCACTTACTACATGTAAGGCATTATTCTAAGTTCTTTAAACTGACTATCTCATTTGAACCTCATTCTGACCCTATAAAATATTTACAATTAATTTTCTCACTTTTTTATCTGAGCATATTATAACACTTAGCACATTGTATTGTGAATACATGTGTGACTGACTCCTCCACTAGTCTGTGAGCTTAGGCAACAGAGATCTTTTCTTTTTTGTCACTGGACACACAGAACTCAGCACAATGCCTACACATGACAGGTACTCAATCAATTCTAAATGAATGAATAGACAGATGATGCTTCATAACATAAAGATGATGAAGCTGCACATAGATATGGCACCTTTTATACCAATAGATCTCAAAGTGGGGCAACTCTCAGTTTAAGTGAGTGAGAAAAAAATTCAAACTGGTTCAGTCTACAGGTATTTGCTGAATGTCTGCTACAATTAACTCTTATTGTGGTGGAGAAGGTAAAAACCAGGAAATGCAAGGGCAGCTCAGAAAGGGTTCATGACAATCCCAGGTGTAGAACCAAAATGCGGATGATATGAAATGATTAATAAGTGAGCACAAA
This sequence comes from Rhinopithecus roxellana, assembly GCF_007565055.1. Taxonomy (NCBI): domain Eukaryota; kingdom Metazoa; phylum Chordata; class Mammalia; order Primates; family Cercopithecidae; genus Rhinopithecus; species Rhinopithecus roxellana. The sequence continues at coordinate 51,472,442 of NC_044550.1, forward strand.
CCATTGCTAAGTCATTATCAGGTCTTTTACCTCTGCATGCAGTACTTTGAACAATCTATTTTCTTGGTTTATGCTGTGTACCACAGCAGTATGAATCATATCACAAGAGGCAAAGGAAACTAACCATACTTTGATTACCTTCATGTTTAATATGTCCCCTTTGTGTAGCATTTTTCCACTTTGCAATTGTTTTCACATATAATATCTCTCACAGATAGTGTGATTTCTAGAATTTTTGAGTTAAAATAAAACCTTGAAAGATTAATCCACACTTCTTCAAATTGGAAAATAATGCAAGTGAGGTCCAAAGCCTTGTATGATTTTCTTGAGTCTCAATGCCCTGCAAGATTATCAGGAAATGTGCAAATAGGTAAAAGTTAAAAGATGGAAGAGGGTGCACCAGACAAATGTTACCCCAAAGAACTGGTGTAAAAATGCAAGGAGAACTAAAAACTGAATTATAGCATATAAGTAAGGGGAGAAGGTTATCAAACGTAAAGTATTTTAAAGCATCTATACTGTTAGTGAGAAGGATAAAGGTATTGATTAAATTTAGATTTTGTTAGGTTAAGTACACATGTTAAAATGTTTAGAATAGATTTTCAGCTCTTTCTGTATTTTTGTTCTAAAACTAAGGAGTTGGGGAAGAGCAAACCAGGGGGACTTACAAAGACCCAGAAAAGGTTATCAGATGCCAGGTAGGGAAATAAGTGGTTAGATACAAGGACAGTCCTACTATATGGGAAATTAGAGCCACAGTGAGTTAAGGAGAACATCCATGCAGAGGCACATGAGGATGCCCATTTGGGGTCTAGAAGCTAAAGGTAAGAAAGGCATCCCAGCAGAGGGGTAGTCCAGGACTGGATATCAGAGCCTGAGTAGGGTGAAGACAGCATTCATCCAGGGGGATAGCCCAGCATGGCATATCAGAGCTGAAGCTGGTTCTCCCATCTGGGGGTATCCACACCTGAAAAGGACAGGAAGAGGATGTCAGAGCCTGTTCAAGATGAGGAGGGCATCTTTGCAAACTGGCAGCTTACCAAGGAAAGGAAGGAGTATACTCAATCTCCCATCACCACCACTTCCTTTCTAAGGTGATGGGAGATTGATTACAAAGATTGATTATATAGAAAGTGATTAGTAAGTAAACATGTAATAAAGTTAATGGGAAGCAAGTGTCTCACAGTCAGAAGAGACTTATAAACATGGAAAGAGTAAATGAACTCTGTGGTGTTGGATTGGAATTGAAAGTATCATTACTAATCACAGTTTTTAATATACAAGTAAATACATAGAGAAAAATAGAGAAACGTGTGAATATATGTCTATGAGGACTCCTTAGAGAAATAAATGAGTTCATTATTGGGGTAGAGAAAGTACAAGATGAACCTGGAATAAATTGATTTGTCTGAAAGCAGAAAAATGTTCAAAGAAGTTTGGGGACATGTCAAAAAGACATAAAAGCCAACTTCAAGAGACTCCTACTGACCCCAACGGGGACAACCACAGTATCTAAATAAGTGATGATAATGACAAATACATCCTATTGGAAAAAATGAGAAACCATGGGTCCATACATAAAGTAATACTAAATGGAACATTTGATGGAATATAGAAAGAGTTTCAAAGCACTTCCCACTCATTATATACAAAGTGGAAAGAATAATTACAGTAAAGAAGTCTGGCAGACACCTTAGTCAAGTGGACATTATCATCAGTAATTGGACAAATCAAGATGCCACGCCACCTGATAGGATGCAATGAGAAGAATCATCCCATGTAATTCCTGCCAAAGATGTATCATCTGAATGAAAATGCATAGCTTGAATGTAATCATAAGAAGGCATCAGACAAGTCCAAATTGAGGGGTATCCTATAATCTTCAAAAGTGTTTAGGTCATGAAAAACCAAGGATAGACTGAGGAACTGTCTTAGACTGAAGAAAACAGAAGTAACATGGGAACAAAAGTAGTAAGTGAAGTCAACTTCACTTACTTCAACTACATCATTTGCACCTAAAAGACCTATGGGGACTATCTGGTGGTATCATTTTCACCTAAAAGACCTATGGGGACTATCTGGTGGTATCCACCTATGAAACTTGGATGTGGTCTGAGGATTTGATGCATCAATGTTAATTTCCTGATTTTCGATTATTGTGTTGTGGTAATATAGGAGACTTTCACTGCTTATAGGAAATATGCACAAAAATATTAGAAACAATTGAGCATCAGATGAGAAATTCACTATCAAATGCAGAGGAAGAAAAGTTCAATTGATGCAGAGTGAGAAACTTCCAAACTAGCAGAAGGGGGAGAATGGAATGAAAAAGTAAAAATTTATATCAATTCAAAAATGGTTAAAAGAGAAGAAAACAGGAAAAGTGGAACAAACAGAGAGTACAAAAATAAATGATAAAAATAAATCTAAATATGTCATTACTACGGTAAAAACATGGATTGTCAGACAGGATTTTAAAAAAAATATCGAGCTATATGCTATTTAACAGAGACATGCCCCAAACCTAAAGGCAGAGCACAGCTTAAAACTAAAATTTTAGAAAAAGATGTACTAAAAAAAACTAACCAAAGAAATTATTTTCATTATATTCCCAAAAAGTTGGAAATCAATAATAAAAAGATAACTTTGAAAATCTGATGAATTTGGAAATTCTGAAATGCCCAATCTTAAGAACTTTTGGTCAAAAACAAAATTCTAATAAAAGTTAGAAAATATTTACACTTACATAATAATGGAGATATTCCATATTAAAATTATGACAATACAGAAATTAGAGAATAATTTAAAGGCTTAGGAACATATGCTAGAACAAAGAAAATATGAAAATTAATTATCTAAATAGGCCTCAAACTTAAGAATCTACAAAAAGAATAGAATAAGCCAAAGGCAACTCAAATAAGTAAAATTATAACAATAATAAAAGAAACTAATAAAAAGAAACATACAAATATAAAGACTAATTTAATCAACAAGTATCTTTCGAGTACCTATTGGAATCAGGCACAACTCAAGTTATCATAGAAACATCAATGATCAAAACAAACCAAAATCCCTACCCTTACGTACTTTATATTTAAATGGCTTGAAATACATCAGAGGTAAATATTTTTAGATATGTCGGAAAGCCATAAAGACAGTACAAAGAGTTCCTATATATCCCTCAGCTAGCTTCCCAAATTGTTAACATTTTACGTTACCATTGTACATTTGTCAAAACTAAGAAAATAACATTGGTATACTGATGCTTCTCCACTTAAGGTGGGGTTGTGTCCGAATAAACCCACTGTAAGTTGAAAATATCATAAGCTGAAAATTCATTTAACACACACCTAAGCTACTGAACATTATAGCTCAGCCTATCCTACCTTAAATATGCTCAGAACACTTATATTACCCTATAGTTGGTCAAAATCAACTGGAAACACAGGACACTATAGGATATTGGTTGTTTTTTCTCATGATCATGTAGCTGACTGGGAGTGGTAGCTCACTGCTGCTGCCCAGCATCTTGAGTGTATCATAGTGCATATCACTAACCCAGAAAATTTCCAAATTCAAAGTTCTAAGAACAGTTTCTACTAAATGCATATTGCCTTTACACCATTGTAAATTCAAAAAACCGTTGAACCATCCTAAGTCAAGGACTAGCTGGATGTTAATAATAAATCCCAGATTTTATTCAGATTTCACCTAATTTACCTATAAATGTACTCCTTCTGTTTATTCATTTTTATAGATTCCAGCTCTCTGTTAAAATATATCATGTTCCTCTGTTTTCTTGAACATTTTAATACTAGTTATTTAATAATCTATGTCTAGTAACTTCAATTTCTGGTCATTTATGGTTCTGCTTTTATTATTTATTTTATTTCTTAATTTTCATCAATTTGATCTTGTTTCTTGATATTCTTGGTGATTTGTGACTACATACTGGACATTGCATATGACAACATTTAGGTTCTGGATGATATCCATTACCAGGAAAGATTTCATTTCTTCTGACATGCAAAGTAAATGCAGATTATCTTGTTCCAGTCAAGGCTATGTTTCTGTCATGATGAAGGCCCATCTATTTCTGGTTTGCCCTTATTCCCGAGTTTAGCCTTTACTCTTGACATTTAACTGTCGAAGGAGCACAAATGAAAGCTTCACATGTTCACCTGAGCCACTTCATACTTGCAGGTCCTAAACTTCAACCTCTTTCTCTTTAGCATGGCAACAGTGCCCAGGGCAGTCACCTTTATACAATTTTAACTACCTGTCACCTATCTGTCCCAATCTATCTGTAGTGGTTTTTATTATTTTTTTTTATTTTGAATTGGTTTTTGGGGAACAGGTGGCATTTGGTTACATAAGTAAGTTCTTTAGTCGTGGTTTGTGAGATTTTAGTGCACCCATCATTTGAGCAGCATACACTGAACTCAATTTGTAGTCCTATTTTTTACTTTTTAAAATTGATGTATAACAATTGTACATATTTATGGGGTACAGAGTGATGCTGCAACACGTATAATGTATAGTGATCAGATCAGAGTAATTAGCATATCATCATCTCAAACATTTATAACTTCTTTGTGTTGACAACATTCAATATCCTCCATCTAGCTATTTGAACTACATATTATTATTAACTATAGGCATCCCATAGTGCTATAGAACACTAGAACTTATTTTTTCTTTCTAACTGTAATTTTGTATCCTTTAAGAAACCTCTCCCTATCCCCTCTTTTCCCTACTTTGGTGCCTTTGTTTTTTTGAGATGGGATCTCACTCTGTTGCCCGGGCTAGAGTTCAGTGGCGGGATCTCGGCTCAGGTAGTGCGTGTTTCTAAGATATTTATCTGTATTCTTTAATCATCACAATAAACCCATGAGGCAAGTATGTGAGTCTTGTTCAAGAATTTTGTTAAATAATATGTTTACAGTATTTGCCTGAAACAGTGCAGTAGACATACAATTAATATTTGTTGAATTAAGGAACTCAGAGAATAATAAAGATGAGAGTGGGAAAAATGAGAAACTATTTTTTGCCTATCAAACTGAAAAAGATAATACAATTATGGTACTTATTTTCAAAAAGGACCTGGTGAAATGAACATATTTCCATATTTTGTGTGATTGTATATGCTGATATAGCCCTTTTAGAAGGGTTACTTACACATTTGTGGAACAATTACTAAGAATCCTATGGTATATCACATGTGTTTTGGCATTGTGACATCAAATGTCTTAACATGTTTCCTGACCTCCGGCATCTTTTTGGAAGCACATATTAGCAGCTTTAAAACTATTCATTACCATTTCTTTCTAACCAAGTGTTTAATAATTTCAGTTCTGGAACTAAATCCTAAGAAATTAATCAGACATATTTTATTTCCTTCATTTCTCTAACATATTGAGTACTTAGTCTAATAATAATAACTAACACATAATGCCGTAACAACAATAATAACGGCAACATAATGCCGTAGTTAAGAGCATGGACTCTGAAGCCAGATTGCTGAGGTTTAAATCTTGGTTCTGCCACTCACTAACTCGGTCCCGGGGCAAGTCACTTAACCCAACTATGTCTCAGTTTTCTCATGTGAAAATGGAAACAATGATAATTTGGTTGTGATGATTAAATGAGCTATCATTTATAAAATGCTTAATCTTTATGCTATGGGCAATAAAACGGAGACTAAAGGAGGTGGAGTAACACACTCAAGTAAATTGTTGAGCAGGATTTAAACCCAGGTTGACCAGCTCCAGAGCCTGTGCATAAAATCATTAACCTCAATGGCATTCCCAGCACCATTGTAGGCATCAGATCACTGTACAGAGAGAGTTCCTATTCCCAGGAAGGCAAGGATGATGATAATAAAGAGTAGGTAAGAGTAACAAATGAGTAAGATAATTTTAGGTTGTAATGAATGCTATGAAGAATACAAAATGTGCTATGCTATGCATTACACAAAACGCATAACGCGCTAGAATACAGCTGGCAGGAATGCCCAACAGCATTCGATAGGGGAAAGAAGTCTCTTTGAGCAGCTAACATCTAAACTCAGAAACTAAAAGACCAGGACATATGAAGATAACTGGTTTATATAAATGGAAATTCATCACTTCATTGTTAAAAAAATAGTGGGAATAAACTAAAAGTCAAAAATAAATGAATAATTTATTATTATGGCATAGTCCAAAGATGATGGCATACTAACTAGCCATTAAAAGTCTAAAAATATTTTAAAATACAGGAATATAATACATTATAAAGTTAAATGAAACAAGTAGAAATTCAAATACACATATAGTTTAATTTCTCTTTTATTTACTATATATACACACACACAGAAAAACACGTGTTTACATACTTTAAACAGATCTATGCATACATAGAAAAGGGGCTAGGAGGAAATATAAGGACACATTTACATTGATTAAAATTAACTGTTTAGTGGCAATATTATAGAAAATATTATTTTCTTTATTATATTTTTTATGTTTTATAAATTTTCTAGAACCAGAAAAGAATTAACATTTTTATGTAAATCCTGTCAACAAAAAATATCTATGAACAGAATTTTAATTGTTTATTGACTCACAATGCTCTAGGAATTCATGTATTATCTTACTTGTGTATTTTATGAATGAGAAAACTGACACTTAAAAAGATTAAATAACCTATCCAAGGTCATACATTTGGTTGAGTTGTACGAGTCAGATTCAAACCATATCTGTCTGATATCAAAATCTGTGACCTCACTGCAGAAGCTTTTGTTTTCGTTTTTACAACATATATTTCCATTCATAATAAGATTCATAAAACTAATACCTGCTTGTTAAAACAAGTTAACTAATACTAACTTAGAAAAGAAAAGGTCAAGCAGAGTTGTTTTTAGGGTAAAAAATTAGAAATAATCTGAAATCCAATAAAAAATCCAAAAAATTCATGCATATCTACATGTTAAAATATTAAATAGACATTAAAAACACTATTTGAGATAATTATCTCATGAGGGAAAATGTTTATGAAATATAAAGGAAATTAAAGGCAATATAAAAATATTCAACATCATACAGTTCAATTCCAACAAGGCAAAAAACATAATCCAAGAATTCAAAGAAAGAGTAGATAGAGGCCGGGCGCGGTGGCTCAAGCCTGTAATCCCAGCACTTTGGGAGGCCGAGACGGGCGGATCACGAGGTCAGGAGATCGAGACCATCCTGGCTAACACGGTGAAACCCCGTCTCTACTAAAAAATACAAAAAGCCAGCCGGGCGAGGTGGCAGGCGCCTGTAGTCCCAGCTACTCGGGAGGCTGAGGCAGGAGAATGGCGTAAACCCGGGAGGCGGAGCTTGCAGTGAGCTGAGATCCGGCCACTGCACTCCAGGCCGGGCGACAGAGCGAGACTCCGTCTCAAAAAAAAAAAAAAAAAAAAAAAAAAAAAAAAAAAAAAAAAAAAAAAAAAAAAAAAAGAGTAGATAGAAATACACTAAGCCATCAGTAATTATATTTCATCGATAGGATAATGAGGGATTTCTTTTTGCTGCTGTATATTTTTTACTTTCTGAAATGAGCGTATATATTATACTGGTAAAAGGCTAGACTACCTGGATTTGAATAGTAGTTCTACATTTACTAGCTGCATGTAATTGGGCAAATTTCTGAACTTCTCTGTGATTCAAATGTCTCACTTTGTAAAACGACAATAGAACCAATCTCATAGGACTAAGTGAATTAATATAAACTATTTAGAACAGTTCCTAGCACATAATTAGCACTCTATAACTACTAGATATTATTATTCCACCTTTAATGGAAAAAATGAACTTGTTTAAGAAGAGAAAAGCATGACTATATTGAAACATCATTCAAGAATGCCTTTTTTATTCTCTATATTTTACGGACATTAAAAGTAGCTGATAAATAGATAAAAATTTTGCTTCTTTCGATTCTGCTTACAAAATAGACACTTCAAGCTTTTTAAATGGTTCTTTTCCTTTTTCCATTTCAAATCCAGCTATTCAGCATATTCTGTTGATAACTACCTTTATATTTGGAAGCCCAGTTTTACTTAGGGACAAGACTAACACCTAGTAGGGCTGGTTTAAAAAACAGTAATAGATAATGATAGATAATATACAACATTCCCAGAAGACATAGTTAAGAGTCTTGAGCTCTACATGTCAACATAGTAGATGTGTTTTCCTCTTTGCCAGTATCAATCACTGCTCCCTTGATCTCAGTGATCGGTCCCATCTCCCTCCCCAACGCTTGTGAAGGATGGCAACATTTTCCAGGACTGTTCAATGAAATTTCTACCGAGGACTTCTACAGGAACTACTGGTAAAGCAGTCTTTGCTTCCCACTGTTAGGGTAAAATTCTGGAGCTGCTATTAGGCATTTTTGTCACCACCCTGGGAAAGACTGCCTGAGAGTAAAGTCTAATAAAGAAGTTGGCCAAAAGATGAAGACAATATCTTGGCAGCATCACTGATCTGGATGCATCTGCAGCTCAAGTCAAATGTATCTGTGGACATCCAAATTATTTACGCCAATAAATTCCCTTTTATGCTTTAATCAGAATGAGTTTGTCACTAATGACCAAAAAAGTCCTTAATAATGCATTAGTGATCTCTCATTTAATATTCAAAATAACACTATCAAGTAGATACCATTGTCACATCTATGTATTAACAAATTAAGACTTAGAAAGGTCATATAATTTACCTAAAAACTGGTAACAAGGAACTGGTAGAACCAAGATTTGCTCTCAGGCTGTCTAGGCAGTCCAGTCCAACTCCAGAGCCATTTTCTTCTTTATGCCCTTGCTATATTCTGCACATTCTTCTATCAGTCCCCCTGTAAGCTCCTATTACTCTGGGAGCCTGTCCTCTTATTATCAATGGGAAAGATGCTGAATAAATGTTTGTCAAATACACTAGCCTCTGCCCAACCAACTTTAGTTGGGAATTTTCACCCTTGTTAAAAGAAAGTATTTATTGGCTCATGGACCACACACACAGGTTCGAACTAGCTAGCCTTCTCCTGAAATTTTCAAGGCACATGTTAAGGTCTGTGTTTAGTTATAGTGTTGACCTGTGACATCATCAAAACTACTAGGAATAGAGCTAAGCTAATAGAATCTTTGAAAGCTTAAGATCCTTTCCACATTTAGTAATGCCCTAGCCATTCCAAATGTAACCCACCTTTTAGTCACATAGAATGTGCAAGTGTCACAATTGTTTAGGTGTCATAACACCAATGAATTTTATATGTTAAAATAAAGCCCTTTCATTCAAAATTGACCAAAGTAGAGTCAATTTAGTATTTTTTTCAAGGCACTACTCTCTCTCTCTCTTTTTCTCCTTTCTCTCTCTTTCCCTCCCCACCACCACCCCCCCCCCCCCCACCTTTCTCTCCCTTCCTCCCTCAAAATGTGACCTTATTTGGAAATAGAGTCTTTCCAGATGTAATTAGTTAAGGCAAAAATGAGGTCATTCTGGAGTAGTATGAGGCTCTAATCCAGTATGATTGGTGTCCTCATAAGAAGAGACACAGACACAGGGAGAATGACATGTGAGGACAGAGGCAGAGGTTGGAGTGAGGCATCTACAGGCAGAGAACGATAGGGATTGGCTGCAACACCAGAGCTCAAAGAAAGGCATAGAACAGATTCTCCCCCAGAGCCTTCAGAGAGGGCCTTGCCAACAACTTGCCTTCAGACTTGTAGCCTCCAGAACCGTGGGAGAATCAATTTCTGTTGTTTTAAACCATCCAGTTCATGATATTTTGTTACAGCAGCCTTAGGAAACTAATACGGTACCCACGGACAATAAATAATTATATCTAACTCACAGGGCCATTAAAGAGATTACATGACATAAAATATACAAAGAGTTTAGCAGTGATGGCACATAGCAAATATTCAGGGAATGACAGTTATTATCATCAAGACTTTTTTTTTTTTTGAGACGGAGTCTCGCTCTGTCGCCCAGGCTGGAGTGCAGTGGCACGATCTTGGCTCACTGCAAGCTCCACCTCCCGGGTTCATGCCATTGTCCCACCTCAGCCTCTGGAGTAGCTGGGACTACAGGCGCCCGCCAGCACGCCCGGCTAATTTTTTTTTGTATTTTTAGTAGAGACGGGGTTTCATCGTGTTATCCTGGATGGTCTTGATCTCCTGACCTTGTGATCCACCCGCCTTGGCCTCACAAAGTGCTGGGATTACAGGCATGAGCCACCATGCCCAGCTCATCAATACATTTTGTTAAATTTATACCATAAATTATAACAGAAATTAATGCCTCTCCCAGAAAGAAACAGTATGTCCCTACTCCCGAGCTTTTAATTTAAAAGGATGGAACACCTGACGTCTCCCTACTCAGGGGCCTCCTCCAGTAATGGTAACTGAGCGTCATGCTGAGGATACAGAAGTTCTGGCCTAGCCATTAAAATTCAGCCTTTGAGGAACTCTAGTTGACACCACTTACATTTCTTTGTCTGGAAGCGGAAGACAGACCTAGTCAATAGGCATCCCTCACACCCCCAAAAAAGGAACCATCAATCTCAGCCTAGGTGACTGTCACATCGAACATTTTCAGGCAGCTTTTTCAACCTTGGAGGTTTGGGCAACCTGCCAGTAATGAAGATGTATTAATGCTTAATGCAGCTTAATGTAATAGGTGTCATGTTCATAATTTACAGAAGCTCTTTCTAAAGCATTAAATTCATTTATACTCCTTAAAAGCTACTCAATCGTGGGGGCTAAGTTAGTTTGGTAGGGCTTCTTTTTTAGGATCAAATGATATATAAATTGTTAACATATCCAAACTCATCCATTAGTGCATGTGAAAGCAATAAATGTGCCAAAGTAGCAATAACATGATCGAGGAAAGTCATTGTGGTCATTAGGGCTGAAAGGGTTTCATTTATGGCCCTGAGAAAGAGAATGAAGGCTGTAAAATAGACCCAGGAGGTCCCACTGACCAGAAGTCCTGACTTATTGTGCTCAAATAAAAATAAAACAAAATGTACATTTTAGGTTTTCAAAAGTGACAATGGATTGTGCCTTCTATTTTGTAGTGAGTTGTCCCTCCTGCTTCCAACTACCATTTTGAAAAAAGAAAATGGAATGGATTGATGAGGCCTTCTCATCTCAACTGTCTGCTCATAGAATATTGATTGGCCTCTTGGTAAATAACTCTAAGCAAAACAGGGGGGCATGACTAATGAGAGCCCTTGCTTGTTGGATAGATCTGGGAGGTCAGTAATTGATGGAATTATAAATCCTAGCATGGCATTTCCAAAGTAGTCCCAGGACCAACATAGGAATGAGAAGAAGCCATAACTTTGTATATTGGATTAGGGTAACCACTATCTATTACCCCATTATGATCTGCTGACAGCCACCATTACTCACGTCCCTGTGAGTCAAGTTCTCCACCCCTCCAAAAAAAATATTGCAGAGTGCCAAGAAGCACTGAAAAAAAAAAAAAGATGGAAACCCAAATTTAAAAATTTGCTAAAGTTATTCCAGCTAAGTTAGTGTAGCTCAGTCTTTGGTATAATTAGAATCACGTGGGAGATTTTATAAACTAGCAAGATCTGGACTCACCCTAAACAATTAAATCTCTAGGGGTGGGGCTTGGCTACTAGTATTTTTAAAGGACTCCAGGGAATTCTCCTGTGCAGCCAGAATTAACAGCCATTAATTTAACTAATATTTAGGAGCAGCTACAAAAGCTTTAAGTAACGATGGTACAAAATATTAGTCATGTCTTCTTACTTAGCACTCTCCATGGAGCAATGTTTTACAAACATTTGGTGCTTGACTAAGTATTCCCCTCAAGAGTTTGACAATCTGTTCAGGTCTCCTCACCTAGAGGCCTCTAAAATAAAAGGTAATCCTCCACCCAGAAGTCTCTTACGTGACTGAAAGCTAAAAAGTTCATTCTCTGTTAAAACGTCAAGCCCTGTTGTTGATATCAGGGCACCTGCCCTCCTGGGTTTACAAAGCATTCTAGGTTCTGCAATGGCTCTGGCTATCACTCACCTGGACAAACAGCTGGACCAATGATCACCAGAGATTCTACAGAGGGAAAATCCTGCTGAAGATGTGGCTATTGGCTCCTGTTTTGTCTATGAAAAGCCAAACTTAAGGCCGGGCGCGGTGGCTCAAGCCTGTAATCCCAGCACTTTGGGAGGCCAAGACGGGCGGATCACGAGGTCAGGAGATCGAGACCATCCTGGCTAACACGGTGAAACCCCGTCTCTACTAAAAAGAAAAAATACAAAAACTAGCCGGGCGAGGTGGCGGGCGCCTGTAGTCCCAGCTACTCGGGAGGCTGAGGCAGGAGAATGGCGTAAACCTGGGAGGCGGAGCTTGCAGTGAGCTGAGATCCGGCCACTGCACTCCAGTCCGGGCGACAGAGCAAGACTCCGCCTCAAAAAAAAAAAAAAAAAAAAAAGCCAAACCTTATCTTCATGGCAGGAGAGCTGAAACCAGGAGTCTTTGCTCAGCAGAGTCTGGGTCTGGGTGGGGTAAGGGGCAAATATGGGGGTTGGTGGGAGCGCTAACTAAAATCCAGGCAGCACACTAGAGGATCAGGGAGTAAGTGTATCTAACAACCTCTAATTAAGTCATGTCATGCAGCCAGATTTGACTTGGAGAAAGAAATGCCTACAGTAATTGCATTTAGTTCATCTTGTAGCATGCTCCCAATCATAACTGCTAATTCAATTGTACGTTCATTCTGCCAGCTCATTGCCATTAAGCACACATTTAATTACTTCAATAAAGGATTAATATGCAGCACACAAAAGGAGGGACAGAAGACTGTGCCAAAGCACACAGCTGCCCCAGCGTTTAGCCCAGAGATAAAACCAGAATATCATTGGGCAGCATAATCCTGCTCCAAATACATCATTATTAGATGAACATTCAAGACTTTTATTTTCATGCTTGTTATGCACCATTCCACATGCATATATTTCTGTAGCACCAGAAAGAGCTGTAACAGGCACCTGACAGTTTTCCATTGTTGTCTCAATCACGCACCCACCACTCCCCCATCCCCTGTCTTCCTCCATGCTTGTAAGGTTACGCTTATCTCGTTTCCAGGCAAAGGCTTACAGTCCCTACATTACAACATCCTGAGATAAGGGCCCTCGCTTGACATTGTTCCTGCCAGTGCTGCAAACAAGTGACAAACCTGGCATGTATAAAAAGAGAGGGAGAACAACAAAGCCAGAGCCCCCTCCTCCTCGCCTCCTCCCAACTCCACCTCAAAGGACAGCCCATCAATTCTCCAGGATGTACACAATCATTATTGTAGGGGAAACAAAGGCCAGTGTCAATTGTGCAGTGTTATAAACCAGTCCCTCAAATTAAAACCATGTACCTAACTGCATCTGATGGCAGAAGCTATTTAGCAGTGATATTTTACGGAAAGGCAATGAAAAGCAATAACTGCTTTATTTAATGTATCTGTTCAATCCAGCTGCCCTGGATAGGCCTTAATAGAAGCTGTCGATCAATGTCAGGCCCTTAGAAATAACTGCACCAGACTGCAATAAACATGAAGGAAAGATAACTAGAACTACTGATCAGCCTCTTGTTACCTTTCCTGCGCCCAGAGATTTGTCATTTGTTTATACTGCTCATAATAGCTGGCTCGATGATTATCATCTTGCCCGCCTGGTATTGTGGTGGGCACATCAAGGCAGGGAGCGAGAGAGCAGAAGATGCAACCTTGGAAGAGGAGGGAGGAGGAAGAATATGAGATGTAAGACCAAAAGGTGAGGAATAGGAAAAGGAAGTTTGTTCAGGACATGTGAGGTTAAATCTTATAAAGTGTGCATGCTGGCTCCCTTGCTAAAATACTAACATCACTTATACTTTCTTTGCCATCGCTTGATGGACCTTCCCTTAAGATTCATGAAATAAGGCACGAATTTTTAGTTTCAGTGTCTTCTCCACAAATCCCAGTGCTGTCAGGAAGACACTAACAAGGCCTATAACCAAGATAGCCCATACTCAACCATGACTTAATTTGCCTTCTCTGCTCATCCACTCCGAATGTTCCCCCATGCTCCAGTCTCAGCCTTCTCTAATTCATTTTAATTTCTATCCTTACACAAGCTCATCCTCTCTTATCATTACCATCTGTAACAGAGGTTAGCCATCTACAACCCATGGACTAATCTAGCCAGCAGTCTGTTTTTATAAATAAAGTTTTATTGGAACACAGCCACGCCCATGCATTTAAGTTTTGTCTATGACTGCTATGGCATTAAGATGGCAGTTATGTAGTTGAGACACATACTATGTTGCCCTCAAAGCCTAATGTATTTACTATCTGGCCCTTTACAGAAAATGTTTGTCAATCCCTGATCTATTTATGTCATTTTGAAATGAACACATTTCAGATCTCTCTACTCATCTCTAGACCTGTGTTTCTATCTGCCCCTTAGTCTCCACCTCCTGGATCCCTCCATCGGGCTGTCTCCATGCAGTTTGTATGTAATATGTCCAAAACCTAATTCATTTTATAATTTCTCCAGTTTTGTATCTCCAGTCATGGCCTCACCATCTGTTTTAACGACCCATATCATCCCCATAAGGAAGCTGAGGCTTAGAAACGAGTCATGACTTGCAAGGGTCACATACTTTGCAAATGACTACACCGGGATTTGAACCCAAGACTATCAGTCTCAAAAGCCCAAGATTTTCTTCATGTCTGTAATGCTTTTCTTATATTATAGAAATATTTGATAGTTCCCTACTTCCTACAGAGGACCAATATTAATTCATATGGCATTCAGACTTTCAATTTTTCTTTTTACGTGTTCTTCCACCACACACTATGTCATACCACTCTTGACATGTACTAGTCCATGAACATGTGATGTGATTATGAAGCTAATATGACACTTCCCCTGGAAATTTTCCCCAATCCCCATACCCACTCTCACTTTCCTAGCAGAATTAATTGTCCCTTCCCTGGTGCTCTTATGTACTCTGGTCAAACTACAGGAGAACACTTATCAAACTGTGCTATATTTACACATTATCCCTCCTCAGGTATGTTCCAGACCTTTAAAATGAAAGATAATTTATTACACATGTTTTCTAGTGCTTAGAACTTAGTAAGTAAGGAATAAATGTTGGTTTAAGGTTTCTTCCAGACTCACACCATTCCAATTCATTTTTTTAAGGTTCCATAGTGAGCTTTCAGAAACACAATTTGGATCATGTGGTTTCTATTTAGATGGACTCATAGCTTCATCTTTATGTACAGGATTTTAAGGTCCAAACTCCTTTGCATGCTGTGAGGCTCACTACATAGGTCCACACCGCAACCTCATTTTCAGCCATCTTAATCCACATGCTAACCTCATTTTCAGCTTCTCTCTTTCCCACACCCCAGACACAGACATAGCATCAGCCATACTGAACTACTGGGCCTCTGCACATGCTTCCCTGTCTTTCAGGACTCTTCCTCTCCCTCTGGTCCTCTTTGACAACCTCTGTTTCCTTTTCATGACCCAGGTCAAATGTCTTCTACTCCATGAAACCTTCCTCACCAGAGGAAAGTTGACCTCCTTTATTTTGGGCCTCCATGTAATAGTGATAGTAGTAGTATCACAGTGTAGCCACTGTGTTGTGTGCTTTAGATAGGTTAGATTGTTTAATCTCCACAAAAAGAGGTCAGTACTATTATTCCCATTTTTCTAGCTGTAGGTATACATGTCTTCTAAGAAAGACTTGCTCTACCTTCTCTGCCTAGACAGCCAGAATTTATTTTATTCTAGATGAAGAGAAATCTCAATTATCTCACTCTGCCTGACTGTCTGAATTCCTCTTCTGGGAGACCGTGGGTGAAATACAATGTGTAAGCACAGCAATATGTGGCAGTCATTATAAACACTAGAACCTTGTCACAGTGAACGAGTGATTGTTGCCCCGTATTGGTCTTTCTGTTGAAAACAAGTGAAACAGAGCAGCAGACTTTTAAAGGATCTCTTTCCAAATGGAGACTGAAACTGTAGGGTGCTTTGGTTAGTTGGAAGCTTTATTTGTACTTTGACTTTGGCTTGGAAGGACAACATTTTGGAGATTTTCTTATCAGTAGTTAGTCAATGATTACCAAGGTAATTGGGTTCTCTGATGTGATGGATTGAAGTGCCCAAGAAGATGTCACTCTCAAATGTAATCTCTGTGAGTCTTAAGCACCACCTTTCTTGGTCCAAAGAAAGGCAAACTGAGACACCAGAGAAGAGAAAAATACTACGTACATAATAAAAATCTTCCTTTTGTAAACTTAATAGGACAAATTGAGTTTAGAGAAAATTCTTCCATAACTAAGGCATCTGGCATAATGCAAAAATATATATATAGAATTTAGATAGCCTTGTTCATTTATTGTTGCTTAACAGTTAAAAGGAAATTGTTGAGATTCCTGTCTTATTTTGAAGAAAATAGCAGCTTCTTTCATCAGCAAATGTTTATTTTTTGTTTATGAGAAACATATAAACACATTATTGATAGCACTATGAAAATTATGTGCTAAAAAATTACAACAGCCCAAACCCCTAGAGCCTTAAAGAAATTGAGGCATATCTAACAGGAATTGGTGCTCAAGGTTTTTTTTAAGCTCACTCGCCTCACATTCATTTTCCATTTTTAGTTGGTCCCTAGGGAAATCTATGATGGAGCTTGGAGAATGTTTCCTTTCATTCTTTTAATTTCAAGAGCACTTGCTATTTAAAAAAGAAAAAGAAAAAAATTATGTTGCGGGCTGCCTGTTTGTGTCCCGCAAAATTTCATGTATAGATGCACTAAACCCCAGTGGGATTGCATTTGGAAGTGAGGCTTTTGGGAAGTAATTAGGTTTAAATGAGGTCATGAGGATGGTGCCCCAGTGATGGGATTTGTGCCTTTATAAAGAGATGAAGGCTGAATTTTATTGAAGGCCTTTTCTGTATCCATTGAGATAAACATGTGGTTTTTGTCATTGGTTCTGATTATATGATGGATTACGTTTATTGATTTGTGTATGTTGAACTAGCCTTGCACCCCAGGGATGAAGCCAACTTGATCGTGGTGTATCAGCTTTTTGATATGCTGCTGAATTCAGTTTGTCAGTATTTTATTGAAGATTTTTGCATGGATGTTCATCAGAGATATTGGCCTGAAGTTTTCTTTTTTTGTTGTTGTGTCTCTGCCGGGTTTTGGTATTGGGATGATGCTGATCTCATAAAATGAATTAGGGAGAAGTCTCTCTTTTTTGAGGCACATATACACCATGGAATACTATGCAGTCATAAAAAAGAATGAGATCATGTCCTTTGCAGGGACATGGATGAAGCTGGAAGCCATCATTCTCAGCAAACTAACCCAGGAATAGAAAACCAAACACCCCATGTTCTCATTCATAAGTGCAAGCTGAACAGTAAGAACACACTGACACAAGCAGGGGAACATCACCCACCAGGACCTGCTGGGGGATGGGGGTAAGGGGAGGGATAGCATTAGGACAAATACCTAATGCATGCAGGGCTTAAAACCTAGATGATGGGTTGATAGGTGCAGCAAACCACCATGGCACATCTATACCTATGTAATAAACCTGCATATTCTGCACATGTATCCCAACACTTAAAGTAAAATAAAAGATAAATAAAAAATAAATAAATTGTTAAAGAAAGATGAAGGGACCAAAGCCATCTAGTCTATGGTATTCTGTTATAGCAGCCTGAACTGACTAAGATAAGTCCCAAGAAGTTTTCCCCCCAAAAAAAGTATTAATGCTTTTTGGAAATTACTTATTTTATCAGATGAGAAAATACCATTTTGATGAGGAAATAGCTAACATTATTTTAGGCCAAATATTAAACTAATTCAAATTTTCCCTCTCTAACCTTTTTTTAGATTTGCTGTACAGGCTGCCCCTGAAACTTTGAATACTGCAAATGAATTTAAAAGCACAACATAGCCATTTCTCCACTCCACTAGTTGGCAACCCAACATCTACCACAATCTCCAGATGTCCCAGCCTAACTTATTGACCATGTAACACAGTTCTGACCAATAACATATAAACTTGAGTTTGTTAGGTGGGACTTCTAGAAGAGCTAGAATCTATCTCCTGATTTTAAAAAATAGAAATGAGGGAATAAATTCAGTTGACATAGCCCTTCACTTATTTCTCCTTCCTCAACTTTCTGACTGGAATGCAGACGTTTGGCCTGGAGGTGCAGCATCTACCTTGCAACCATGAGGCAACAAGCTAGAAGCCAAAAATGGAAAAAGTTTAGTACTTGATGGCATCACTGAAGTATCATACTAGCCATAAGCAACCTTTCCCGGAACTTCTTATTGTGTAAAATAAACAAACTCCATACCTTTAAGCCACTGGTAGATTTTCTGTTGCTATCAGCCAACTGCATTCCTGATGCTAACATAACCTGATGAAAGTAAAAACAGGAAGGAGGGGGTGATATGAAGAATAAAGTCATTTTTTTTTTAGAAATATGAGCCAAGCAAAACAAAGTAGGAGAGCCAACCAAAGTTTTCAAGATATCAAAACCCAGCATTACATGGTAGAACATGGTCAAAGCCTAGCCACAGATAGAAATGTATACCTTTTGCTGAGAATGGCAGTTTCTAGCTTCATCCATGTCCCTGCAAAGGACATGAACTCATCCTTTTTCATGGCTGCATAGTATTCCATGGTGTACATGTGTCACATTGTCTTTATCCAGTCTATCATTGATGGGCATTTGGGTTGGTTCCAAATCTTTGCTATTGTGAATAGTGCTGCAATAAACATATGTGTGCATGTGTCTTTATAGTAGAATGATTTATATTCCTTTGGGTATATACCCAGTAATGGGATGGCTGGGTCAAATGGTATTTCTGGTTCTAGATCCTTGAGGAATCACCACACTGTCTTCCACAATGGTTGAACTAATTTACACTCCCACCAACAGCGTAAAAGCATTCCTCTTTCTCCACATCCTCTCCAACATCGGTTGTTTCCTGACTTTTTAATGATCACCATTCTAACTGGCATGAGACGGTATCTCATTGTGGTTTTGATTTGCATTTCTTTAATGGCCAGTAATGATGAGCTTATTTTCATGTTTTTTGGCCACATAAATGTCTTCTTTTGAGTGTCTGTTTATATCCTTTGCCCTCATTTTGATGGGGTTGTTTTTTCTTGAAAATTTATTTAAGTTCCTTATAGATTCTGGATATTAGCCCTTTGTCAGATGGATAGATTGCAAAAATTTTCTCTGATTCTGTAGGTTGCCTGTTCCCTCTGATGGTAGTTTCTTTTGCAGTGCAGAAGCTCTTTAGTTTCACAGATCCCATTTGTCAATTTTGGCTTTTGCTGTCCTTGCTTTTGGTGTTTTAGTCATGAAGTCTTTGCCCATGCCTATGTCCTGAATGGTATTTCCTAGGTTTTCTTCTATGGTTTGTATTGTTTTAGGCCTTACATTTAAGTCTTTAATCCATCTTGAGTTAATTTTTGTATAAGGTGTAAGGAAAGGGTCCAGTTTCAGTTTTCGCATATGGCTAGCCAGTTTTCCCAACAGCATTTATTAAATAGGGAATCCTTTCCCCATTGTTTGTGTCAGGTTTGTTGAAGATCACAGGAACAGAAAACCAAACACCGCATGTTCTCACTCACACGTGGGAGCTGAGCAATAAGAACACATGGACACAGGGAGGGGAACATCACACACTGGGGCCTGTCAGGGGGTGGGATACTAGGGGAGGGATAGCATTAGGAGAAATACCTAATGTAGATGACAGGTTGATGGGTGCAGCAAACTACCATGGCAAGTACATACCTATGTAATAAACCTGCACGTTCTGCACATGTATCCAGAAGTTAAAGTATAATAAAATAAATAAAATAAAATAAATATAGCAAAAGTTTAAAAAGCAGAGTCTAGAGTCCTACCCTAAAATAAAATAAAAGAAAAAAAAAAATGTTCACCTTTTCAGCTAACAGCAGTATTGATGAGTTCTCGAAGTGAAGGACTGAAGGGGTTCTTGAGACAAGTCACTCAGAGCAATAAGCCTCTGTTGCATCATTTTGAAATGAACATTTATAGCACATTTTAAGTCAATACCTATGTGGTTTAGGTCACAAGAGGGCAAAGAGGCTAGAGAAGAGAGGTAGAGAAGTTAAGGCTTCTTAAGACCTGATTCTATTTCTTTAGTTTCCAATGTCTTGCCTGAGGTGGGTTGGGGAGCTAGAGAGATGCAGGGTGCTAATTGTTTGCTATTCATTTAAAGTCCATATATTCAGAAGGAATATTCCTTAAGGTCAAAGATTGAATCTTCTAAACAACTGTACTGCCTGACACACAGTGGGAGTAAATGCTCATTGAATAAATGAATAAATGCCATTTCTATATAATTCACCTGTTGCATTTTCTTCAGGCTTAAATTCTCTTTAAAAAATGATTCATACAGTAAAAACAATTAATTTCTGATTTTTTTCTTCTTGATATTCCTTGACCTTTCCTCATAAAAACACTATTTATCTCTTAACATAGGTCCAGTTTCATTCCCATCGTAAGGGTCTGTGAGGAATCTATTGCTGTAAATGGAATAAATGAAGAGAGCAAGAGTTCTGTGTCCTTACATTCATTTCCTGGGAGTCTCTACTACATTTCTGCTGCCTCTCTACCTTCTGGGAGTAAATGGAACAAAAGTATAACACCGTATTTAATGAGAAAATCATCAACTATTTCCTGTACAACATAGTTAGAGCCAAAAACATCCATGGGGATCAGTTTCCAACATTTTCACACAGAATTGCACAAATTCCAGTAATGATAATATAAAACTTAATTTGGATTCCATTTGTTTTTTGCTTGCCAGGGGGAGATTTGAAACAATGGGTAATCCCAGAGTTCTCTTTTTTATAGAAAATTTAAATAAACGGCTTTCTATTTATGGAGTGAGGAAAGCTCCACCTGACAATTATCAAGCAAGCAAGGTTGAAATACTGCACCACAGAGCTCATCCATCTATGGTGTTTTTTCACGTGGATATGGCACTGAATGATGGCAGCAAAGCCATAATGGGAACTTGAACGCCTTTAACCCAGCATGGTGGCATTGAGGCTGTTTTAGGCCTTAAGAATCATAATGACTTAAGTTGTTATGTTTAAGTGATTTTCCCTACCCACCAGGTTTAAACCTTTGTTTTCTCTTGCATTTTTAAAGCATTGTAGCATGAATCTGAGACCACAAGCACAAGTGGTGCAGGTGGCTCAGAGAGACGAAGGGTTTGGGAGGCAGAGTGAACAGCCCACAATAAATAAACTGATAGCAATGGATGGAGTCACATATATTTGATGGAGTCACATGTATTTGACATAAGGGAAGCAGCCTCTGGGGCGCACTCAGAGGTAATCACCAGTGTTCATTGAAAGAGAAGGTGGAATTTAGCAGATCTCTAGTGTGAATCCATCCCAAATTGGCACTATTTAAACCCTCTGCATGAACACCACTCAGAACTTAATCTTCATCCTCAGCATGAAGCCTCATTCTGCACCTTTCTCCCAGGCTGAGACTCCAGGGCCTGCTGCTTTCCTGGGAAAGAGTTGATGGCTGAGTAAAGTTGCAGGGCCATTAGTGACAAGGCAGGCCATGACCCCATGTCCTGCCATCCCTGCACCTCCATCACTACAGTGTCTCCCAATTCATAGGAATAAACTAAAGGAAGAGGAGAGCCAATTTAGCACAGCAGCAAACTGCTATTTTTTCTAAGCAATCAACCATTTTATCAGTGGGAAATAGTTGTCTTCACAGATGTCAAGCAGTTAATCACCCCAAAAACCCCAAGTAGAAAAAAAGGATGTAGGTGCTAACATCTCAAGGGCTTGAACACCAAGTTTATCTATTCTTAAAGTGAGTTGCAATTGCTTTCTCATCTGTAAAATACCTACAATATTGCTGTGAATTTAAATGACTTGACTTATGAAAAAAATAGAAGCATAACTCACATATAGTAAGTACTCAGAAATGTTACTTATTCAGTCAATCCAATGTCAATTTTTGAGAACAGAACAAGCACTCAAGAGTCAGCATGGAACCAGGTGGTTCAACAAAACTACACATTAATTACTAACATACAGGAAAAGTTTGCAACAAGTTTTGATTGTTTGCTTCTACTTTTAGATTCAAATTTTCTAATACTTAGAAAAATAGTCACAAGGCTAATTTAGATCTCTGAAGGAACAAATTGTAAAAATTATTCTTAAGATATTTTTACATAAATTTTAAAAATTGGAAGCAATGTCTTTTTATTACATACCATAAAAACCTGTATTAGTCAGTGAAGTCACCAAATTCAATTTTGTTACTACTCAAAATACTAATTTTTAAAAAATAAATGATAAAATGGTTTTAGCTTTATTGTCAATAGTGAACTCCTCTGATAACTTTTTTAAATCACCTACTTGTATTTTAACACTTGCATGGAAAGTTTTAAGGTATTCATTAGATTGATGAAATCAAGCAAATTGTTACCAATGGAATAAATTTCTTCATCATACTCAGATTCAGTCTTTGGTAATTTAATTTCAAATTTTAAAATTAACATTAAATAAAGTGCATCCAGATTATCAGATGAACAGTCTGATTAGTCTGTATCTAAGTGTTCTGGTTAATCTAAACAAAGATCAATGTGCTAGAAAATTACAGGAGAAATAAAAAATGAATGATCTCCCATAATTTGATTAGTAAAATTGAAACATTTATTTTTTATGTAAATTCACGATGCACAATGTCTTGTTTCTTTCCTCTTCTTAGAATCAATGAAGAAATAAACATGCACTGTATGCCTCTAATGGCCAAGCCTCTGTGACCAAAGCTGTGGAACCCCCCAGAGATTTATCAATCACTGTTCCACAATGGTTCCTCATCTAGAAAACGGTAGGGCAAGTGGGATGCAGTCCTTTTGTAACTATAGTCAGAGTAGTCTTTATTGAATAAGTCTCTTATTTAGATATCGTACCACTGTAACACCATCTATATATTTCATCTATCTGTTAATCTCCTGCTATGTTACTAAAATGCATTAATAATAATTTATCAATTGGAAGAGCATGCCCAACCAACATTTTATCTATAGCTCACATAATAAGTGGCCAATGCCTAGCACAAGAATGAAAAGGGAAACGGAAATAATACTTATAAAATGTTTAGACAGGGTTTACTATGTGTTGGATGTTTTATACATTTTCCCTCATTAATACAGTAATCCTATGTGGTAGATATTATTATATCTATTGTATTAAGTGAGCAGAATGAGAGTGATATCAGCAAGATGACAGAATAGGAATTTCTAGCACTAGTCCTCTTACAGAAACATGAAGTTAAACAACTATCCACACACAAAATATCATCACAAGAGCTAAGAAATTCAAATGAGAGATTACAGCTCCTGGGTGCAGCAAAAAGAGAGATAATGGTCTGATATATTCAAAGTGCTAGGAAAAAAAATCAGTCAACCAAGAATACTATACTCAGCAAATCTGTCCTTTAAAAATGAAGGAAGAAAAATACTTTCCCAAGCAAACAAAAGCTGTGGGAGCGCATCACCTCTAGAACTGCCTTATGAGAAATGCTGAAGGGATTTCTTCAAGTTTAAATGAAAGACACTAACAGCATGAAAGTATATGAAAAGATAAAACTCACTGTAAATATAAGAATATAGTTAAGTTCAAAATACTCTAATGTTTTAATGGTGGTACATAAAGTACTAAAAATAAATATAGCTACAATAATTTTTTTTTCTTGAGACAGAGTCTTGCTCTGTTGCCCAAACTGGAGTGCAATGGTGTGGTCTCAGCTCACTGCAATCTCCCACCTCCTGGGTTTAAGCAATTCTCCTGCCTCGACCTTCTGAGTAGCTGGAATTACAGGTGCATGCCACCACACCCAGCTAATTTTTGGTATTTTAAGTAGAGATGGGGTTTCACCATGTTGGCCAGGCTAGTCTCAAACTCCTGACCTCGTGATCAGCCCGCCTCAGCCTCCCAAAGTGCTGGGATTACAGGCATGAGCCACCATGCCTGGCCTAATAATTTGTTAATGGATACAAAATATTCAAAATATGTAAACTGTGACATCAAATACATAAAATGTGTGAGGTGAGGAGCTAAATTGTAGAGTTTTTTTAATATGGTCAGATACATTGTCATCAATTTAGAATAGACTATTATAAGATGTTTTATGTGAACTTCATGGCAACCACAAAGAAAAAGCCTGTAGTCGAGTACACAAAAAAGAAAAAGAAAGAAAGCAAAGCATATCATCATAAAAAATTATCAAATCATGTAGAAAGACAGCAAGAAAGGAAGAAAGAAATTACAAATTAGAAAATAATAAACAAAATGACAAAAGTAAGTCTTTACCTAGCAATGATTACTTTAAATGTAAATAGACTAAATTATCCAATGGATTTTTTTAAAAGCAAGATTCAACTATATGCTGCCTACAAGAGACTTACATTAGTTTTAAAGAACATGGATAAACCTGGAGGATATCATACTAAGTGAAATAAACCAAGCACAGAAAGACAAATACTGTGTAATATCACTTATATGCAGAATCTGAAAAAGTCAAATTCATAGAAATAAAGAGTGGAAGGGTAGTTATCAGGAACTGTTGCGAGGGGAAGGGGGTAAATTGGGAGATACTGGTCAAAGCACAAAATTTCAGTTATGAAGGATCAATAAGTTCTGGAGAACATTAGTACAGTGTGGTGGCTACAGTTTAAAAACAGTATTATTTACTTGAAATTTGCTAAGAAAATGGGTCTTAAATGTTCTCATGACAAAAAATGGAAATCATGTGCATTAATGGATATGTTATTAGCTTGATTGTGATAATTTTTCACAATGTCTATGCAGTACATCAAAATATTGCATTGTGTACTATTAATCCATACAATTTTTATTTGTCAATTATACCTCAACAGAACTAAAAAAAATTAATAAAAGAAGACTGAGTCTAAGTAATTTGTAGTAGTCATAATAAAGTATTTACAACATGATCATTTATCATGAAGCCTCTACATGTACATTACCATACTATCCATAATTAAAGGCAGACTATAGGACTTCCCCTAAACTGTGAGATAGTATTGAGAAGCAGTATTGCAAAAGGGATAAAAGGCTGGGTTTTAGAGTTAGGTCTGCACCCAAATCCCTATTTCACCACTTATCCATGTAGAGTCTTGAGCAAATTATTCAACCTTTTTAAGCCTCAGTGTCCACATTTGTAAAAGGCAAAAACAATTTACTTCATCATAATATCATATTGTATGAAATAATACACATAAAATACTTAACCTAGAGCATGCCATGTTAATACCAAAAATGTACAGAGTGGTTTTTATGTGCCAGGCATTGTTGTAAGGGTTTAAACTCTCATAATCATTGATTTTAGGAAATATTCACCACAACTAATATTTCATTGTTAAAACAACTTAACCATGTTTAAACACCTTTTGGCACTCCTGTATTTCTACCATTTTTATCTGACTGACCTATCTTCAGCTTCAAAAAACTTTCATTTTCTTCCCACATTTAAACATAGTTCTACTAGTATTGTTAGCTATAACCCTAGTACAATTCAGTATAGGTTTCTGTAGTATCTATATCTAAGAAACATGATAGCTACAAAACAAAGTTAACAAGTGAGTCATAAGGTAATATCTACTTGTGTATTGGGTTTTATTAATATTATGAAATCAATGACAGAAAATGTGTTCTTGGTTTACCTAGCAATGAAACTGAGTCAATCAAACATGGCCATTCCAATCTGCAGAACAGGATTTAAAGCTTAAATGGCCCAGAGAAAACCAGCCCTGCAAATGTTTTTTTAGATGCCACATAAACAAAATAACAATAAACAACATTTAGCTCTTATTTCGTGCCAGACACTGTTCTAAGAACTTTTCATTTATGAGTAAAGTTAATCCTCAGAACAATCTATGGATTAATGCTCTTACCATCTCCATTGTATAGACTAAGAAACTGAATCACAGAGAAGTTAAAGAATTTGGCCACTTCCCATAGTTAGTATGACTTGAACCAAGGCAGGCTAACTCTAAGGTACATGATTTTAACCACTGAACAGCATCCTCAACACAATAATAAAGGAAAAATATAATGTTTAAATTATCTGGCTATAATAGAATCATGTAGTTTATTTGCTAGCTTATCATACAAATTCAATTTCTTTATTTCATAAACTTGCAGCTTGAAAATCAACTCCTACAAATTTTAGACAATGAAAAACCCCATTTGTAAATATATGAAGATGCAGGCAACTCTCTCCCTCTTCCATTCCTAAATCATCGCATTAATCAACAGAAAGCTCTATTCACCAGTAGACATTATCTTTCATTTAGAAAATTCAGTTTGCTGTGGTTAATTTTTTAATGTTTCAATTTCAGCTTCAATTACCCATGAAAAAGTATAGATCTTGTGTATTAAATATTAAAACATTCCAGGAAAATTACACGTAGTTCTTCCATTTAAAAAATAGCATAACCTGAGTTTAGAGTGCCACCATTTATATTTCAACTCTGCTCCAAATCTTCGTTTTGCTAAAAGCAAAAGCTCTGCAGTTAGAATTAACTGTAAAAATCTTAAGAAGCCCAACAAATCAAGACATTTAGACAAAAAATGATTCTATGAATTTTAATAATTCAATATATACAAAAGATGTATAGAGAGTCATCTCATAAGAGAACTAAAAATAGTACCTCAGAGCCTGCTGGGGTTATTGTCTTTAATGGACAAAATTGCACTGACAGCCTGAAATTCTTAGTTAATAGCAAAGCTAAAGTAACTCACAGAAAATGACACTGTGAAGTAGTCAGAAAAATTAAGAATGGCTACAGTCAATTTAGTAACACCCAGATATTGAGATGTCAGTAGATTGGAACCTAATAATGAATGATCACTTAGAAGGAAAAGAAGCTAGATGAAGTTATATAAAATGTAAGTAAACTATTTTCAGGGCCTTTAATGTAAGAATTTTGAACTTTCTCATAACACTCAAATGTTATGAGACATTCTACTAACATTCTGCTAACAGATTCATGACTAAAGGCCAGTATATCTTAAAATAAAAATCTTTTTGGTACTTTAAAAAGTACTAAAGTCCATTGGATTAGATCTAAGATAGTCTTCCCTTAAGGCCATATTCAATTCTGTATCAAATAGTTTTGTTGTAAACTTCATGTCATTGATTAATCCATTCATTCATTTAAAAACTATTTGCCACTTAGCATGGTTCAGTCAGTACATTTGACACGAAGGATGCAGAGATGACTAAAACAACTTTGCAATGACCTTCACCATTAAATCTACCAAGCCAATTTTAAAGAGAATTTAGGGCATTAAAATAAAGCCAATTATAAATCTTCACAATATACTAAATGTTTTTCACAAATGTTATTTTATCTTCAAAACTTTTCTGTGAAAAAAGCTAATGCTATATCTTCTTTACAGAGGAAGAAACTGAGGCTCAACATTTTTATGTAAATTGCCAAGGATAACACTTTCAGTATAAAAACAAATTTAAACTTGGAATTTCAGCTTCAAAATATGCAATTATTACACTGTATATTTATTTTTCAGTGTGCGAGATGGAAATGAATGGTGAGCCTGGTAATAGAACCTCGAATGCTTAAACAATTAGGGATAATTCTTTTCATCAAATCCTGTGAGGAAAAAAGACAAGAACAACGCTGAATACTAGGAAGTGATATAACATCCTAAATCATAACTTTTAGCTAGTCATTCTCCTATTTTAAAAGACTAGGTTCCCCACCATTCATGCAGGGGTGTAATATGGAGATAACTTTGTTCCACTTCCAACATCTCATACTTGAAATGCCCTCCTTCTGACTTCAACATCCTGATTTTCCATCTCTTTTATGGCCATACAACATCCTATTTCTCCGTCATCCCATTCGGGGCTTCATTTGCTTCCTTACTAAGCTCTACAGCCACGATCAGCTATTTCCAAATTGCCTATAACACTTTAAAATCCTTCATCCCTTGACTCCTTCTTATTATATTTTCATTATGTCTTATTTTTATTCTAATGGAGAAAATCAGAAACCATGACTGGGCCCACTGCATTTTTTTTTTCTTCTTTTACTTGGTTCTTGGCCCTTGTGCTCCTCAATTGCTCTCCTATTCTTATTTCCTCTAGTGCGTTTTTCACTTCCTCTGTTTGACAACATTTTCACATTTCCCCCGGCTCCAATCCCATTCCCACTGCTCCACTTTGATCCCCACCACCATCTCAACTCTCAGGAAATGACTTAACCTCTCATCAGGACACTAGCAAACAAAGATTTATGGATTTGGGTCTAAGGTCAAATTTTGAAAGCAGATGATCAGTGATAGAATGCCAAGAGTAGGAGAGTAGGGAAATGGGCTCTGGGTTAGACTACAGCCTGTGTAGTGGGTCTACAGCTAGAAATGCACAGATGATAAAAATCAGTTTAATATACCAAGAATTTTTATGTGGCAGAAGATAAAGGAAGTATTAGAAGTGGGGATACCAATTGGTAAAGAATCTTAAAATCCCATGGTTGAAAACCAGTTGAATAAGATCATATTTTGTTCTTGGAAGGTAAACAATATGATTTTTTAAAAAATACCTAAAGAAGATGATGCAAAAAGAAAAACCATGGAAGACCAACAAAAGCGCCAAAAGCATTCTCTGTCTTCACCCTCTCTCCTGATTTTTTCTTTCCTTTTTGTTATTAGCATATTAAAGTTTCCATTAAAATTTTAAGAGATGCTAGTTTATATAAGACATGTATATCTAACCATACACCTATATTTGTATTTGGTTTCCTAAGTCAAAGATATTATACTTAATACATGTACACAAAGTGCATTAATAGTTTAGAACAAGTGTTCAATGATTAGACAGATCTCTGGGCAATTTATCATTGTATTTTAATACTGAACTAATTTGCCTAATATAGGACCAGGTGTTTGTGAGTATAATGGACACTTACGCAATGTTCTGCCTACCACTACACCCATCTGTCTTCTGGAAAGGAGTCTAGTGTAGTGGAGACAAATTCTGTGCTGTAATGCCTGGTTGCCTGATCTCCAGTCTCACCCCTCTTAAGCAACAGGACAAAGTATCTAATATCTCTGAGACTTGGTTGTCACTCTGTAAATTTGGCAGTTAAAAACAGTACCTTCCTCATGAGACATTATGAGACATTATGAGTTGAGAATTATGGTGCCTGGATATAGTAAGCCCTCAAAATCTTAAGATAACGTTATAATTATTCTAGGAACTGTTTCTCCTCTTCTCACCCACATGGCTGCAATAGAAACTCACATGATAGAAAGAACAGCCTCCCCTGACCATAGTCAACTGGTCTAGGGTTGTACCTCATACCCTAGTGGAACCCATGAGTCCTTTCTCATATTTGAACTGGACTCTCTCTTCAAGACTTCAAGCTAGCTATTCAGAGAAATGCAAATACTTTTATTAAAATATTAAGGGAATGTCTTAAAAAATTATAGTGTATAAAGGGAAAGATTAATGTTCTAGTACACTTAAACTTTCTCTTGAATTTCCAAAGGAGTGGTACCTTAAGACGTAGCCCTTCATGAGAGAAGGGAAATCTTTGGACAATATCCCCAGTTCCAGACTGGCTCTTCCTTTGCCTCCACAAGATATTCCTCTTACCAATTACTCTACAACTCCTCCTTGTGCCCTCTCCCCCAATCCATCCCTGAGAAGTATAGTCTGTGTCAATTGTTTTCAACCTGGGGCAATCTTGCTTCTCAGGGGACATATGATGATGTCTAGAGACATTTTTTGTTGCCAAAACTAGAGGATGCAGTGCTCCCAGCATCTAGTGGTAGAGACCGGTGTCAATAACATGGATGCTGAGAATCAAAACAGAGAAGTGAACCATTTCTCCACCAGTAAGAAGTCCATCTACCTTTGAAATCAGTGCTCTCCCATTATTATGTAGAATAGTTATAATCGGTTCTTGTCTACCTAGGTCCTTCCAGAATCATATATCTAGTGCTACATTAGGATTAAAAGTTGTTCGTTACCCTGGGGATGGATTGGGAATGATTCCATTCATACAATTCAGAACTTAGCTATAATGAGCCAGGGGGGCAGGGGAAGTTGCCAATCTTCCCAGCAAATGTATATTCCAGAGAGAGACTTACTCTGCACATACTCTTAAGAAAGAAGTTAGGGCCGGGCGTGGTGGCTCACGCCTGTAATCCCAGCACTTTGGGAGGCCGAGGCGGGCGGATCACGAGGTCAGGAGATAGAGACCATCCTGGCTAACACGGTGAAACCCCGTCTCTACTAAAAATACAAAAAATTAGCCGGGCTTGGTGGCAGGCGCCTGTAATCCCAGCTACTTGGAGGCTGAGGCGGGAGAATGGCGTGAACCCAGGAGGCGGAGCTTGCAGTGAGCCGAGATCCGGCCACTGTACTCCAGCCTGGGCGACAGAGCAAGACTCTGTCTCAAAAAAAGAAAGAAAGAAAGAAAGAAGTTAGGTTAATGCCTGTTGAGACAGTCATTGTGATTATTGTGCTGAAATAACTTTGGTAGGATGACCATACCTGGTATCTTAGTCCATTGGGCTGCTATAACAAAATAGCATAAAATGGTATAATCAATGGGTGACTTATAAAAAACAGAAATTTACCTCTCACAGTTCTAGAGGCTGGGAAGTCCAAGATTAGGGTACCTGAAGATTCAGTGTCTAGTAAGGGCCCACAATGTGGTTCACAGACAGTGTCTTCTTGCTGTGCCCTCACATGGTAGAAGCAGTGGAACAGCTCTCTTGGGTATCTATTATAAAGCCACTAATCCCATCCATGAAGGCTCTGCCTTCCTAACTTGATCAACCCCAAAAGGCCTCACCTCCTCATATCATCACCTTGGAAGTAAGAATTTTAACATATTAATTTCAGGGGGACACACACATGCAGACCATAGCACCTGGTAATAATATTGGCTTAGGGAACCTTGTAGTAAAGTACATTGAAGACAAATTCACAATGAAATGTATCTAGAGACATAGATAGTGGTTTGTCTTATACATAGACCATTATAACATAAAAATTGTTTAGTAAGAGCACACTAGATATTTTAAAACTAATATTTTTATTGGTTAAAATTTATAATAGAAATATGTCATTAAGTAAAACTATCTGTAAGTATTGAAATCCACAAATATGTAAGATACAAAGAACTGCTTCAGCCAAGCAGAAGATTGAGTATTCAAAAAATGTGGATGATTTAAAAGTAAAAAAAAAAAAAAAAAAAAAAAGTGGAAAGGTAAATTTGGTATGCTTGATTTTTGCAATGGAAAGAAATAAACATCGAGAGGGATATTGGAATAGTCATTAGTCATTGGACACAAAATCAGAGTAAAATTGCCCAATTCTTTTAGAAGAAAATGAGGTATGGCTACAATTTTCTTATTGCAAGGAACCCTGGGTTGAGTTTTTTATTCAACCTCATTCTCACATTATCCTTATCCTATTGAATAATATAATTTTTAAAATGGCACCAAAAGAAACTGTTTAATAGTCCGTTTTGTACTGTCTATTATAGAAACCATGAAGTTGTTTGGATGATAGACATAGAGATGTGCTGCTCAGATGCCTCTTTCAAGAAAGAACTTGCTGCCTCTTGCTCAGTTTCTTCCTGGAGGTTTCAAGCCTCTTTGCAGGGAAGTCACATCCTTCCCAGGGCAGCCTGACTGAGCAAGGTAGAGGTACAAAGATTCACCCATTTCAGCCCATTGCAGGATACTCATTCAGATGGGATGCTAGAACCAGAGTTCCTCACCAAGTTGGCCAAGGCATGGTTTCCTTTGCTCCTTCTTTCTTCCTCTTTTTTCCTTTTACCCAAGTAAATAACTTGCACCACAAGCTCCATCTCATCATCTGCTTCCTGAGAACCCAACCTGTGAAACTTATATTTAGAAGAATCTCAGAAGTCTTCGTCAGACCTTCCACTCAACTACAACAGTTTATGGTACTTCAAAGTAGCATCAGAATTGTCCAATGTGATGAAGAGTGCTGACTTTGTAATATACTTACCCATGGGTTCTAATCTTACCTGTACCTCTAATTAGCAGTTTGAACTTGGATAAAGTACATAATCCCTCTAAAGTTTGGTTTTCTTATCTGTGAAACAAGGGTAGTAATATTTACTGCAAAGAACTGTTATGAAGAATGAAAGTTAAGTAATGTATATAAAATGCTTACTGTGGCATCTGGCCCATAGCAGGTAGAAAAAAATAATAAAAGAAGAAAAAAAGACTGAATAATTTACAAATAGATAAATCTACTTGAGAAAAAAGCAGAAATGGGAAGTTTAGAGATTTTGATAAAAGTTGGAATTCTGTGTTGATATGTTCATATTCTTTGTAATGTTGTGGTAAAAAATTTCCTAGATGATACTTTATAAGCCTAGTTAATAAAATAACCAGGGGCAGCAGAAAAATTGTAGGGTGGGAGGCTGTGGAGGCTGTGGGAAGATCTGAAATAACTGTTACAGCAGTTGTAGCAAGAATCTTGGCCTCTCTCCAACACATATATTGGATCTACTCACTCTCCTTCATGTCTGAATCCTTACAATAAGAAATCTGTAGAGTATTAGTCATCTGAAATTGGCTGTATTAACAGCTGAGTAGTAAGAATAACTGAAGAGAATAAGACTTATGTTAGGCTATAAGAGGAGGCAAACTCAAGGAGCGGACTTGGTAACTGTGAAAGTACAATAAAAAAGCATTTAGTTATGAAATTCAGCATTAAGTTTTCCTACATCCAATAGTACTTTAAAATGTCTTCTACGTATCTCTCTATATCCTTGACATCAGTGCACCTAAGTTTTGCCAATTGGATGAAAAATACTGATAGTTAGATTGTTATGATAATATAGACAGCCACTAGCTTTCAAAGTACAAGACTTGCTTCAACTTGGAAAGCAGAGTACCCGCTATGTCTTCAAGTATCCGGGCATCTCGGAAGCCATTTCTGGCACAGAAGAAAGCTTGGAAGTAGACATTTCAGTTTTTATCTATAGTACAAAATGTTATTTCAACCCCATAGCTCCTAAGGAATGAAACTAGTGTCAAAGATTTAATGCCTTTTCACATTAGTGATGTCAGCACAAAATGGTCATCTTCTCTGAATAATTTATCTTCCTGCTGCATAATTCTCTTATCTTTTTTCTACATTTTGGCTTTTTACTGCAGATGAGAAGGTAAATGGCTGTGAGTCCCTGACAAAACCTGTGGAGCATCCTTCCCATCAATCAATTAAAAAACACTTACCTTACATTCAACATGATTTATTTCTTGTTAATACAATTGTCTCACTATATCCTTCTATTATTATACCCTTAATTCCATTAGCCATTCACTTAATGCTCACTTTAAAGCTGACCCCCAAAGAGCTTAAAAGAGAGAGGGAAGTCCGTCTAATAGTGGCATTGCCAATAAAATTCTGGAAGCTCTTCCCCTAAAGCCTTGTAGGTCACAGAAAAGATAGGTCACAGAATGTATCCTGCCTGAAAAGAATAAAGCAATCTCTCATTTATTTATTCTGATGGATAATGCTTGATGGCTTAAAAATCCCTAAGAGCTCTCATCTTAAAAGTCAACACAGTAAGTTCACCAAGTGAAATCCTACACATTGCACAAGGATGGATAAGATTCTTCCAAGTTCTTAAATAAAATTTCAAAGGAGGAAACATAGAGAAAACCATTTGTATTTTTTGAAGATTAATGACTCATTTGTTTGGAGGTGGAGCAAAAGGTTAACCTCTTAAACAGCTAAGTGACACATAAAAAAATGTAGTATTATTTCTCATAGTGGTGAAGCTACAGGCTCTCTAGCAAATGTCCTCCATTTGGATTGAAGTTTAAAAGCTATAAAAAGAAATCCTTATACTGCACTTCTAAAATTATAGGTTGAACAGCTGCTATGATTTTTCTCAGTGAGAACATATGCTTTCTTTCTGAAATTTAATTATATGAATGTCTTCATACAATATACAAGCATATATATTTTTTATGTCAAAGCATATTGGATTAGGTCATATGTGGCAGGCTAGATATGCCTTGCTAATAGACATTTCTGTCTGCTTCCTTGCTGATAGAAACCTAGTTTTATTCAGGTGCCCATGCTTCAGAGATAGAGAATCCATCTACAGCCTAAGGGTAAGCCTGGACAGTAAAATCAGTCCTGGAAATTCCATAGCCCTTATTGGTCATTAAAGTTGAGACAGACTTCTGGGACAAGTTTCCTCATTTCTAAAAATAATGATAAAATATGGATGTGTTCATGACCACTGTGATGCCTGGGGTCTTAATCATTATCTTATGACCTTGAGAAGAGGTAGCTGAGTACGAAGTCAACATCCTGGGGATGACAGAGTAGAAAGATAGAAAATATCTCTTCCCTTGAAACATAATTTATCCCTGGAATTCATCAAACTGAAACTGTCTTACTTCAGTACTTTTTGTTAAATGAAATAATATGTATGCTCATTATGTCAGGTGACTAAGCATTATCTATTAACTACATCTGGAATAATTTTCACAGAAAAATATACTAATTAAACAATTTTATAGTTTTTTGCCTTACATTTAATTCTTTTTTTTTTTTTTTTTTTTTTAGACCAAGTTTTGCTCTTGTTAACCAGGCTGGAGTGCAGTGGCACGATCTCAGCTCACTACAACCTCTGCCTCGCAGGTTGAAGTGATTCTCCTGCTTCAGCCTCCCGTGTAGCTGGGATTGCAGGTGTCTGCCACCACGCCTGGCTAATTTTTTGTATTTTTACAAAAATTAGGGGTTTCACCATTTTGGCCAGACTGGTCTCCAACTCCTGACCTCAGGTGATCCACCCACATTGGCCTCCCAAAGTGCTGGGATTACAGGCGTGAGTCACTGTGCACAGCCCATTTAATTAATTTTGAGTTGATTTTTGTGATGGTGTTAGATATGGATCCAGTTTTATGCTTCTACGTGTAGATGTCTAATTTTCCCAACACCATTTATTTAAGAGACTATCCTTTCCCCATTGTGCATTCTTGGTACCTTTGTCACAGATTAGTTGACCATAAATGTACTGGTTTCTTTCTGGGTTTTCTATTCTGTTCTATTCTGTACAACTGTATTTATTCCAGTACCACATTATTTTGATTACTATAGGTTTATAATAAAACTTGATATGAGAAAATGTGATTTCTTCAGTTTTGTTCTTCTATTCAAGATTGCTTTAGCTAGTTTGGGTCTTTTGTGGTTCTAAAATAATTTTAGGACTATTTTTTCTACTTTTACTTCTATGAAAATGGTCATTTAAATTTTGATAGCAATTACACTGAAATTTGTAGATTGCTTCTGCTGAGAAATCCACTGGTAGCTTCATGAAGGCTTATCAAAGGGTTTCCTTGTATGTGATGAGCTTTTTTCTCTTTCTGCTTTCAAAATTCTCCCCTGGTCCTTGACTTTTGACAGTTTGATTTTAATGTGTCTTGGTGAACTCTTCTATGGGTTGAATTTGTTTGAAGATCTGTGAACTTCATGTAACTGGATATCCATATCTTATGATTTGGGAATTTTCACCCATTTTTTAATGAGCTTTTCTCCTTTTTCTCTCTCTCTCTTATTTTTCTAAAATTTCATTAATGCAAATGTTAGCTCTCTTGATGGTGTCCCATAAGTCTTTTAGGCTTTCCTCATTCCTTTTCGTTCTTTTTTCTCCTCTGAATGGGTATTTTCAAATGACCTGTCTTTGAATCACAGACTCTTTCTTCTGCTTGATTAAGTCTGCTTGTTGACACTCTATGCATTTTTCATTTCATTAATTTATTCTTCAGCTCTAGAATTTTCATTTGGTTCTTTTTTATATAATTTCTCTTTATTGAACTTCTCATTTTGTTCTTTTTTTCCTGATTTCATTGAATTACCTTTCTGTGTTCTCTTTTTGAGAACACAGCTTGGTTGAGCTTCCTTAAAACAATTTAAATTCTTTGTTAGGCAATTTATAGGTCTCTGCTTCTTTATGGAAATCATTATGTTCCTTTGTGGTGTCATGTTTTCTTATTTTTTTATGGGTCTTAATGTTTTGTGTTGCTGCTTTCACATTTGAAGCAGCAGCCACCTTCTACAGTCCTTACTGACTGGCTTTGGGAGAGAAATGCCTTCACTAGTTATCCCAGGTAGAGATTCTGAGGCCCTGAAACCCTTTCTGTGGATGCACTCATTCAACACCTCTCTTTCTATCTTGAAGGTAAGGACAATTCTTAAGATTGTATGCTTCTCGATCTTGTAAAGCCAGGCCAGGTGCTGAAAGTCTCCTGTTTATTTTACCAAAGGTGGTGTCTTGAAATCCTCAAGTTCATGTGCCTTCTCCTGCAGTGTCAAGCCAGTTGTCTGTGCAAGATGCTTGTACTTGCTGTCCACAGGTTGCTCTCATGGAGTCCACTTTGAGGAGGGCAATGGCAAGGTGTGCAGAGTGTTTGTGATGCTCATGGACCGGTTTGGAGGGGTCTTCAGGCCAGGAGTCCCAAGCAGCTCATGGGCAGGCTTCCCTGTCCACAGAGCACTTAGTAGAGTCTGTAACCTCTCTTTTCTATTCCTGGCCTCTCTCAACCACTCAGCTGTGCCAATTACCTCAGAATTCTAGGTGTGATAGAAAGAAATAGGCCTCCTGTGCCACATTCCACGCAACTGAGGGAACCAGGCACTAATTTACTACACTCTCACTTTCCCCCGTGGGAGAAAACATGGGTCGAGGGGTTATGTCTTGGCACTGAGCAGTGCTGCCTGGGGGAGGACCGACATGGGTAAAATGAAATGTTCTTACCCTCTTTGATGTGCCTATTCTTAAATTTTTTGCTCTAATAAAGTGCTAGAACTCATCCACTAGGTTCCTGGAGTCCCATCAAAGTACTCTTGTCTATGTGTAGTTCTCAAATTCAGTGCTTCTGTAAGGGGGTTGGGAAGGATGATAATAGAAAGCTCCTATTCTGCCATCTTACTGTTCCCATGATTTCTTTATGGTCCATTTAATGCAGGTCCTGGCCCTACTTGCTAAATTTATTCCCCCAATATTTTATTGTTTGTATTACTATTGTGAATAAAATATTTTTCTCCTTTCTCCTTTTTGGTTTTAATTTTTGGCATAGAGAAAAGCTATTGATTTTTGTAATTCTATTTTCTACCAAATTAACTTATGAAATTATCTTATTAATTCAAGAAGGCAATTTTCCTAGAGTTTCTTAGATTTTCTGGATTACAATTATATTAACAAAAAGATTAATTCAATCTATTTTTATTGTTTACATAAACTATTTCATTATTTTTCTCTTACCACATTACCTTAACCCTCCAGGATTATACTGTGTAAGAGTAATAGCCAATTTCTCTGTATAGCTGCTAATTTTATTTTATTTTATTTTTATTTTTTTTAATTTTTTATTATACTTTAAGTTCTGGGGTACATGTGCTGCTTTTTTTAATTGAAGTGGTTTTAGTGTTTAGAATAACAGTTGCTTTTTAAAAGTGAATAGTCTTTGTTATATTTAGGTATTTCCTAGTATTCTTATTTTAATTAGTGTCTTTATTAAGAATCAGTACTTAATTGCATCAAATTTTTGTCACTATTTATAAGATTTTCTCTTACTTTATGGATTAATGTAATATATATTGGATTTTTCTCACACTGAACCATTCTCGCCCTCTAGAAATTAACACAAAATTCTTATTTACATTTTATTTAGAAGTTTATCTTCTAGATTTTTACAGAAGATTATTCTCTATATCAGATTTTGCTCTTTTAAAAAATGGTTTTATAGAGAATACATTTCATTGGGCCTATCAATATTTTCTATAGCTTTGAGTAAGTTAAATAACACAGGTCTCATCTATTCATTAAAGTCAGCTCTAACTCAGCCAGAACCCGTCTTGTTCTGGCACTTTTTTCAATGATAGATCTTTACCCTTCTACATTGATCAGACAATTAGAGTGTTCCACTTCTTGTTGAATCAGTTTTTGTGATTTGCATTTTGTTAGGAAGTATCTATTGTCATAGAATTGAGTGTAGTACTCTCTTACAACATTTTCAAATGCTTCGGTATATCTATTCATGCCACCTCTGTTGTTCATGACATTGTAAATGCCTGCTTACCCTCTTTTATCCTTAAATATTCTGAAAAATGTTTATCAGTTTCGTTGGCCTTTTCAAAACAATCATGTATTTAAATTTGTTTCTTTTTTCTTGTTTTTTGTGCATTTGTTTTGTTTTTTGGTTCATCTTTTATCTTCTCCCCACTTACTTTGGTTTTTACTTTATGTCATAAGTACAAAGTTTCTTTGTTTTTCATTCTCTATTAACAAAATTAAGTCTATGAATTTCTTCTGAGAACAGCTTTTCAGCGTTGCTAATTTTTTATTAAAAACAAGTCCCTGTTTTCTAGACAACCAAAAACAAACTACTGTGAGTCACATATGTCAAATACATAGACAAACTTAGATTGAAAATTAAGATGTGATTGTGAATGTGCATAGCAAAGACATAGAATCAACCTCTGTGCCCATTGATGATGGGTTAGATAAAGAAAGTGTGATACCTATATACCATGGAATACTATAAAGCCATAAAAAAGAATAAAATTATGTCCTTTGCAGCTACATGGATGCAGCTGAAGGCCATTATCCTAAGTAAATTAAAACAGAAACAGAAAACCAAATACCACATGTTCTCACTTACACGTAGGAGCTAAACATTGGGTACACACAAACATAGAGATGGAAACAGTAGACACTGCAGACTCCAAAAGTGGGGAGAGAGAGATGGGGTAGAGGTTGAAAAAATACCTACCGGGTGCTATGTTCACTATTTGGGTGATGGGTTCAATAGAAGCCCAAACCTTAGCGTCACAAAATATATTCATGTAACAAACCTGCACATATACCCCTGAATCTAAAATCAAATAAAAATAAAATTAAAAGAAGAAACAAATATAACTAAGATGCATTGAAATATTTAAAGTAATGTGCAGGTGAAGGATAAGTACACTTTATGAGTGGAGGATAAATATTACAATGAGAGCCAAGGTCATAAACAATCGTCATAATGACTGTCTATCTAAAACCCTTCCAGACTGGGTCACAATGTATAGTCATATTGACACTACCAATACAGGGCATGTTTTCCAACTGGTCTATTGGAACACAAAATAAAACCTTTTTAGCATAAACAAGAAGGTATTGGTTAAAAGTGTATTCAGTAGACAGAAATATGGCTAAATGATCAAGACACTATCTCAGCTCAGATTGCCATAAAAAATTGTCGTGGGCCAGGCACTGTGGTTCCTGCCTGTAATCCCAGCACTTTGGGAGGCCAAGGTGGGAGAAGCACTTGAATCCAGGAGTTCAAGACCAGCTTGACCAACATAGTGAAACCCTGACCCTACTAAAAAATAATTAGCCGGGTGGGGTGGCACATGCCTGCAGTCCCAGCAACTTGGGAGACTGAGGCAGGAGGATTGCTTAAGCCTGCCCCAGGAGGTCAAGACTTCAATAAGCCATGATCATTCCACTGCACTCCAGCCTGGGTGACAGAGTGAGACCCTGTCTCAAAAAAAAAAAAAAAAAAAAAAGTCACAGATTGGGTGGCTTAAACAACAAGAATTTATTTCTCACAATTCTGGAGTCTGGAAGTCCAAGATCAAGGAGCTAGCAGCCTCAAGTTATGGATTATGCTCATAGATCCTTGGGTTGCAGACAGTCACCCTCTGTGTCCTTATATGGGCTTCCCTCAGTGTGTGCTGATGGAAACAGAGAAAAGAAACAATATCTCTGGTGTCTCTTCTTGTAAAGGCACTAATCTCATCATGTGAGCACCACCCCCATGACTTCATCTACACCTACCTACCTTCCAAAGGCCCCATCTTCCAACACTATCACATCAGGCATTAGGACTTCAACATATATAGTTCAGAGAATGAGGGGACACAGTCAATCCATAGGAGGCACCAAATTAGCAAACAATGCTACAGAATGGGATGGCTTAAACAACAAGAAATCTTATTAGCTTTCTCATTCTTTGCTTTCACTAAATCTTATCAATTATATTCATCAAAAGATGAAATTCAGAAATACCCATGTTGGTTGAAGTGCAAAATAAACCTTAGTGTGATGTTCCTGAATGTTGAGGACCATCACATGGTTAATCAGAGATAAACTGTCTTTAAGCTCCTTTTTCAATTAAGTTCATATTACCACCTACAGGCTTTTATTAAGTCTTCCCGGCAGCTTAGCAGAACAGAAGCATGGAGAAAAATTGTGTTTTGTGTAGTCTACCCCCACAAGCTTTAGAGTTACAGAAATTCTCTTCACAGCAGGGAACTATAAAAGCCTTTTCAGAGGTATGTTTGTGCTGCACTTCCAAAAAAGAAAAAGACCAACCCCTAGCCTGGTGGTGCCTCTCCTGACTCTGTGAGGGGAAAGGCGCCTCCTTTGTCTCTGATCAGAGCATTTAAGCCTGAAGGGCTGGCCACAGAATTCTATGCATCTTTTAGAACTTGGATGCTAAACTGAATTCATACCAAAAAAAAAAAAAAAAAAGGTCTCCATCAGTCTAGGGTTGCTGATGACACAGAAGAATACTGATTAAGGGTGATATATCCAGAGTTCTCCTGGTTCAACTCCCCCTGCTTACTGGAAGGCTCTATCCCAATCTTTCTAAATCTTAATTACCTTCTGTGCTGATAAAGACACTGGTCAAATAAAAAAAAAAAATCACAGATTTTCCTAAAACCAAGTCTAAAGCATTAGTAGGTGATAGTGTTTACAGTATATAAACATTGTCTTTTGACATTTTGAATTTCTAATCGAAGCTTTCACTCTGGTTGTCTAGTGGTGCTTGAAGCAGGAGGGTTGGCAGTGATGCTCCAATCAGGTCTTGGTGCCACCACAGCACTAGGTTTGATTATTATGCTAGATGACCTGTCACATTTTTACTTTAAATATTCTGGATTTTGCAATCACGTAGTGAATCATCCAGGTAAACATAAACCAGTCTGCTCAGATTCAAATCCTGACCCTCCTTATTTATTCAGCAAGTTAACCTCACTGTGTGTTAGTTTGCTCAGCTGTAAAATGGGGACAAAATAGGACCCACTTCATAGGGTTGCTCTGACCTAGCTGGTCTGACATAACACCTAGACCAGAGCCTACCTACCTCATACTAAACACTGGGTAAGCATTAGCTATCATTATTTCATCATACTAAACATACCAAATGTCTCCCTTAATAGTACAACACATCTAAATTCTAGTGATGCCTAGAATTTTTAAAAAAGAAATTGTAGAATTCAGTATATTTATTAAATCCTGTATCGATCCTCCTATTTTGATAACTTATACACATTTAAATTTTTTTCAATTAAAACTCAATTTACACACTTAATTTATATATTTGATATCTGATTTTCTGCTGGCAAGTATTGTCAAAAAATAATTACAGTTGTTTTTATGCACCACGGCTTAGGCATTATGTATATGTATGTATTTCTAAAGTATAATAAAATAAAATTGCCCATAATCTGCCCTCCAACTCTAAGGTCTGAGTAACCCCTTTTAAAAGTTTCCACGTCAAATCTTACAGAATTTTTCTGTGTTTGTACAGATATAGTTATACACACTGTATAGACAGATACATATATGTATATATTTACAATAGAGGGTGCTGTACATATTAGTTTGCAACTTGCTCTTTTCTTTTAATGATATATAGTGGATCTCATTTTGTGTCAAGATACATAAATCCATCTCATTTTTTAAAACTCTCTTTTTTAATATATCACAGACACTTCTCCATGTCTATATCAATAAGTTTACTTTATCCTTTGACCAGACACATTCAATTTCACTGGATGGGTTATGATTGTATACTAATGGACATTTTGGTCATTTAATTTTTTTCATTTGAAAGTAATAGTGCAATAAATGCACTTAAGTTGTGTCTTTGCACACTTCCGTTATTTCCTTAGGAACTGCTAGGTTTTGAGCATACGTGATTTTTAGTGTGAGATTTTAACTATAATTTTTGTGTACATTTCATATAACACAAACAAAATATTCACCTGGGCATGTAGTTAGCCATCTCTTCTCTAAAAAGAAATGAATTTCGTCTTCCTTTGCTCACTGACATGCATTTTCCTGGAAAGAAAAAAAATGCTGCCTTTCGCTAAGCCTCAGGCTAATTTCCCCATAGCCATGAGGTGACTTCCCTGGTCAACAAGGCAGTGCATGCATGTTGGGGTTTCCTTTACCTTTTCTATAAGTTGTACCAAAACATCCACTTAAGTTCTTTGATTTGTACCATTCCTTCAAATAAAGAAATTTGGTACCCAAAAAAAAAAAAAAAAATGCTGCCTTTCCGCCTTTCCTTGTCTCATTTTCAGTTAAGACTGAAAGATTTGAGCAAGGCAACAAAAACTTTTTCTTTTGAAGATTAAAAACTACATGATATGGCCAGGTACGGTGGCTCACGCCTATAAACCCAACACTTTGGGAGGTTGAGGCAGGCGGATTACCTGGGGTCAGAAGTTCAAGACCAGCCTGGTCAACATGGTAAAACCCCATCTCTACTAAAAATACAAAAATTAGCCAGGAGCAGTGGCAGGCACCTGTAATCCCAGCTACTTGGGAGGCTGAGGCAGGAGAATCACTTGAACCCGGGAGGCAGAGGTTGCAGTGAGCCAAGATCACACCACTGCACTCCAGCCTGGGCAACAGAGTGAGACCCTGTCTCAAAAAAATAAATAAATAAAATTATATATATGAGTGTGTGTGTGTGTGTATCCCAACAGCCAGTACCTGCTTCCTTCAAACCACCAGAAATGTGGTGTGTGTGTGTGTGTGTCTGTGTGTGTATACACACACATATATATATATAACTACATGATAAAGCACATCAACTCATGTATGTAAGGGTGGCAATGAAAATAGTAGTTTTGGTTGAGAAAGAAGAGTTATTGATGAGCTACAGGGAGAGGGGCAATTTGGTCTTATTGCTCACCTTGTCGTGAAGACAGCCAAGTTGTGAGGTTAAATTGAAGTTGGTAAATACACAATTATTCAGCTTGTGTCTTGGTAATAAATGTGTCTCTAGGCAGTCAACCTGCCAGTCCTCAGAGTACCACTTTGCTGATTAAGGAGATAAAAAGAAGATGTTGTGGAAAGGGTCATTTCAAGAGTAATGAATCCTTATTCTGTCACTGTACTTTGCCGACAGGGAGGAGAATTTTATCGGAGATGAGGCATCCTGGAATATCCAAGTGGCAACATGGAGTAGGGCAAATCAGAGATGACTATTTCTAGGCCATGGAAAACCAGCAGGATCCATGATGGCTGAGAAATGACAATATTGGTGAATTAAGTACATCTCAGGGAGAAGCCTTATTAAATTAGCCTAATACCTTATTGCATGATCAATAACAATGTATTTATTTTGTACTATGGCCTTGAGTGACTTTTCATTAGGAATTTAAATGACCTTAGAAAGCCACTGAGTATAAATTTAGAATACTTTTAGGAGATATTAGCCTGGTCTTAGAGCAAAAGATGAGTGAAAATGCAGCTCATTATTTAAGTCTGAAAGAGAATGTCAAAAAACATTTCGCCACGGCACCGAGGAAGGTAGTTCAAGTGATGTACCTAACCATATAAGATTGCTTTGTTTGTTGGTTTTCTGAGTACAGAATAAAATAGATCAAGAAAGTGTTTGCAGTTCCAATAGATATTAACCCAGATAACTGTTGAGATTGAGAAGGTTGTGAGACTGGCAATGACAGATGTTGCTTTAAAGTAAATGCATCTGTGAATTGCAGGATTCTGTTAATGCTCCCCCATGCACTCTCAGGTTTCTTTACCATTGCCAT
The DNA here is from genome assembly GCF_007565055.1 of Rhinopithecus roxellana. Classification (NCBI taxonomy): domain Eukaryota; kingdom Metazoa; phylum Chordata; class Mammalia; order Primates; family Cercopithecidae; genus Rhinopithecus; species Rhinopithecus roxellana. The sequence goes on from NC_044550.1 coordinate 51,516,482, forward strand.
GCTCACAGACATTAGGTGGATTTTCACTCCCAAAAGCCAGTACCTGCTGCCCTCAAACCACCAGAAATATTTTAGGGGACCGTGAGTGTACATTCTGGCAGTACCCCTGAACCAATGGCTGATGTGTAAACCACAGTTTCTCAACCTTGGCACTATTGACACTTGGGGCCAGATAATCATTTACTGGGGAAGGAGGAGACTATCCAGCGTGTTGTAGGATTTGTAGAATTTTCAGCAGCATCCTTGACCTCTCCCACTGGGGTATCACACTTCCCCTAGTGTGACAACCAAAAACGTTTCCACACATCATCAAATGTTCCCTGGACAGTGAATCCTGCCAGGTTAAGAACCATGGCTGTAGACATATGAATACTGCAGACCCATTGTCCCTAACTGGACCATTCTGAGGTATGTCCAAAGTTGGCTTCCCAGGGCTCCTGAGGGATTCCTTCTGTAGAACTTGGCTTGCTACTCTCGCTCAACCTCCTTCCTTTCTGCTCACTTCCCAATCCCCTGAATCGTTCTCCCTGGGACCATTTCCCAGTAGTCACACAAATCCTTATCTCCATATCTGCTCCTGAGGATGCCAACCTCAATAGTAAGACAGACTCTATAACAACTGAGATGCTAGCTAAAATGGTCACAGAGTTAGATGACACCATTCTGAATGCCTTGGCTGACCCTTTTACTGTTCTCCACCTTCTACCTTTTCTTGAAGTAAAGGGGAAAAAAGTGCCAGTTCCGACTTGGTGTACTTAATAAAAGGGAGATGGTGGTAAATACTTGTAATTCTGAAATTCTGATACATTTTCTCTGGGCATTGACATCCTGATGTGCTTGCTTTCTCTCTATGTCTCTCTCTCTCTTCTGACCCCACTCCCACTCTCTCTCTCTCTCTCTCTCTCTCTCTCTCTCTCTCTCTCTCTCTCCAATTTACAAGCATGTGAGCAAGCTCCTTTTTGTTTTCATCACTTTATTACTTCAGAGGAACAAGGGGAGCTTTCTCTGGCCTCTGTGGTCTCCCACCTAGCATCTTGAACTTTACTCTCCAGTCATTCACCAACCTGATCTTCACCCCATCTTCCTTGGAGTGCTATAGGCACTCTCTGGTCCTTTCCTCTTAGCTTACCTACTTTTACTCTCAACGCCTTATCTAATAGTCATTAACTCTCTGTGTAACATGTCTTAAAAACTTAACTTGTTATCATTTCTATTACTTTTTCCAATCAGGATAGGAGAAAGAAAATAGACGAAGCCTGAGAAATTTGGATAATCTTAGGTAGTTTGAGTTATCAAATTTATTCACACATATTTTAGGAGGAGAAAATGAATCAGAAGCTAAACCAGGCCAATGTCAATCTGTGACTGTCCTAAAGGAGGAAGCAGCAGTATGAGCACACCTTTCCTCCGGCTACAGCTTTTCCCTAAATCCCTGTTTACTACTCAAGACTTTAGAGTGATATCTTGAACACCACTAATCTGGTGTCTTTTATTTTACAAGTGGCCTTGGGACACATCTCAAAATGAAGATAAAAATGATCCCTTTCTGATGACCCTGCTAAGCCAACGAATAAAATCAATAAAAATGCAATTAATTTGGATTCATTTGGACTGAAGGATCAAAAGACAAAATAAGGAAGCATATTTGCCAAGATATGTGATGTAGCTTTTGGCCAGAAATCCTGCTTCCGAAAGCATCCACCTCAGATCTAGCAGCAGTAATAAACTCCCTGTGTCTTATACATCCATAAATCCTTGTACCAACCAAGATTTCAATGGTCTCTTCTCTTCAACCCACACATAAAGCACTCCAGACACTAATTTAGAATATTAATTAATCTCAGAAAATTTTATTGAGACTCAGCAGATATTATTTCACAACTTGTATAACTTAAAAAAAAAAAAAAACCTGGACTATCTACTTCAAAGAGATTCCTCTTACTGTGACTTTTTCCAAGGAAAATGTAATAAATTGCCCCTTTTCCAAAATAATGATGCATTAGGAGGAGGTAACTTAGACTAGAAAAAACATCACAACTACATATGACCAAATATAAATGGGAATTTGTAAAGTATTTTTTGAAGATAGATAAAATATATGAACATTGATTTTTAAGGGCAAGTGTATATTATATTGTAAAACTATCAATGGTGCTTTAAAAGGACTACAATGCAACTTAATATTCTACAGTGGAAGTACTAGCAACTAGTTGTTGACTTCAAAGGGGATAGCATGATTGTTAAGAAGAAAGCGTTGAGGGAGCTGATGGATGCAGTGACAGGTGGAGCTGATGAAACAGAAGGAAAGATACTGAGCCCAAGAAAGAAGAAATTAAGAAGGTAGAGGGCAATATAGGCATGGAGATGCTTCATCAAAGGTACATGGGAGAGGAATTAAGCCCACAAGAATATCCTAAGTCCAAGAAAAAGGGCAAGAGAAGAACATATCCCCTCTGCTTTCACAGAGAAAGCAGAATACATGTCAAAGGCATGAGAAAGGAACAAAAGTCAAAAGGTGAGTGTGGAAAAGGACCTAAGTGACAGAAGAAGGGCTCTACTTGGAAGCATGATTTAGCTTTTGAGCCATCCAGGAAACCTTATGAAAATTGCTCTCTCAATTCCCAAAGGGATTGGAACTCTCTAAGCATATTGAGCCCATTGATCACAGAGATAGACATAGTACCCCCAAGAGAAGCCAGAGAATGAGGAAGATCCTGGGACATAACTCCTGTTATGGATGGAATGTTTGTGTCCCCCTAAAGTTCATATATTAAAACCCCACCCCCTAATATGATGATACTAGGAATGGGGTCTTTGGGAGGTAGTTAGCACTAAATGAGATCATGAGGAAAGAGCATTCTTGAAGGGGATTAGTGTCCTCATAAGAGTCCTGAGAGAGCTTGCTCCCTCTCTCCACCATGTGAGGACACACTGAAAAGACTGCTGTCTATGAGTCAGGAAGCAGGCCCTCATCAGACACTGAATCTGTCAGAGCCTTGATCTTGGATTTCCCAACCTCCAGAACTATGAAGAAGTCCATGTTTGTAGCTTAAGTCACCAGTTTATGGTATTTTGGTCTAGCAACCTGAGAGACTAAGACAACTACTATTAGAAACATAACCTGTGTTTTATTGTTAGGGTTCAAGTCAAGTTGGACCCTAGATATGAGAGACCATGATAACCCCAAAAGAATCCATTGTGATGCACAAATACTGAACAGACTTCACTGACTTAGTAAATAAGCATTTACTGAGCTCATCTCTGTTACAGTCCCTGAGCTGGATCTGGGCCACAGAGGCGGGGGAACAGGGCCCCAGTCCTACAAACCAAGCTCATAATTCCCAACATTGTAGATCGCAGTGAGCATTCCTGGATAGAGCAGCTTGTTTCACTGTAAGTGGCCTAGATGAAGAGATTACTTTATATTTATTATTAAAACTTAAATGGATCAAGCTTAAGATAAATCTCAAAAATATTTAGGTCCTCAGATTTGTGGTAACCTAAATGGAGTATAAATTCTTATTTTGTGAATAACAGTTCTCAAGATTTCATGTTTTTATATAAGTTCTAATATTAAATATGTATAATTAGGAAAGTAGTGTGCATCTTTATTCCAAACTATATCTGAATCCAGTTTATTTCTGGTGGTAGGACCAAACACTGTTCCCTTATGAAAGGTAACTACACCACATGAGTTCCTCAATAAGCCAGAAGGAAAACTCAAATAGACCAAACAAAAAATTCAGAAAACTGCAGTGAACAGATTTCACAGTTTAATGTATAGAATGGTTCTGGATCTGAATTATCATGTGAGGAAAATAATCATTTTAGCCCCTTATGTATCACTATCTTTTTTACAGTGTAGTTATCTCCCCAAAAGTGACTATAAAACCATACTGTGTCACTCCATATTTATTCTTCCTCATTTACTTCGATATCACATTCCTTCAGTTTACAAATAGAAAAACTATTTTCTGAAAGTCTTTGCACTGCCAGCTCCAGCTGAAAACCAGAAAACACACACACACACACACACACACACACACACACACACACACACGCTATACTTCTTGTCTTCCATATTATCTGCAGCTAGAGGACTGAAAACATCAGTTTGCATTTTTGCTACAGATGCTTAAAGAAAGCTTTTTCTTACACAGGTTTCCTTGCTCTAACTCGCTGATATAACCAAAACTATATTTTGTCAGCAGGATCAAGATGCAGGGAGAAGTGCCATCTTTTCTTCTGTCATTCATTCAACATGTATTTATTAGGTACAGTATAAAGAGCTGTGCTGGGTACATTAAAATACAGCAGTGAGTGCCACACAAGCCTTAATGTTCCAATGAGAGGAAAAGGCAAGAATATAGATTATGAATGAAAGGGACAGGAAAGGATCTACTGTCATGGGAACACAAGGGAGCAACGTCTGCTTTGGTATCGGGGCGGTTTTCACGGAGGAAATGATGTCTAAGTTGCTGTTTGAAGGACAAGAAAGAATTATTCAGGCACCTAGTGAAAGTATGTGAACAGTATGGATGGAGAGAGAATGAAATAGGAAATGAATGAAAGGTATAGGAACCAGGGTCACAACTCAACAGTTCTTGTAATACAGGTTAACAACTTCTGACCTTGATTGACGGCAATGAAGGGATATGTTTGATAGATTAAAAAAAAAAAACACTCTATTTTACTATGTTTGTGCAGTTGCCAATAACAGTGACTTTAAAGCAAATTACCTTTTCCAAAGCTGCACATGGCCAATGTATCTGGGATCCATTCTTTTTTTCTTATTTTTCTTTCTCCTATTCTTCCTGAAGAGGGCATGAAGCGTGACGCCACAATGATAGATGAATGAGCAAACAAGGAGTTCTTAAGAAATGCTTTCTGGTAGTGTTAATTAGGAATATAAACTATTTTAATGCTTCTTTCATGATACCAATATAAAATTTCACATCAAAAATTATTACATCTGTGTACATATATAATATGAAGGAAAGATGGGCACGTGGGAATATGTGAGAAGAGTGAATAATAATTCAAGAAGCAAAATCCCAGAATGTACTGAGACTTTTCAAGTATGTCATAGAAGACAAAGAAGCTGTTTTAGTTTTGGAAGGCATAGATATGATTTTGAGCATCAATGTAATAATATTGACTGATGACAAACAGAAAGCAGAGTTACTCAATTTTTATTTTGCTTTTATCTTCGATGTCAAGGAGAAGAATTGATTGGGAAAGGTAGAACAAATATTGGGATGAGAGAATTGAAGGCCATGACAAATGGCGAGAACAACAGATAGCCTTGTTCTAAATGTGTTCAAGTTTCTGTCAGCCATTATTAGAGGCCGCTGAGAAACTGTGTGGAAAATAGGCACAGTGCTGGATCATGAGGAAAGTATGATATCTCAACTTTCAACAAGGGAAGGGCAGCAGGTGCCCCAAACCGTACATCAAGAGTTAACAACTTGCCTGTGTGTCTCTGGCTCCACCCTGCTCTATGGAATCATGAGCTCCAAGGCTGAAATGCAAGCATCCAGATTTCTTAAAAGTCTTCACGATTTTTGGGGGGGCAAAGCAAGATGGCCGAATAGGAACAGCTCCAGTCTCCAACTCCCAGCACGAGCGACACAGAAGACCGGTGATTTCTACATTTTCAACTGAGGTACTGGGGTCATCTCACTAAGGAGTGCCGGACAATCAGTGCTGGTCAGCTGCTGCAGCCTGACCAGCGAGAGCTGAAGCAGGGCGAGGCATCGCCTCACCTGAGAAGCACAAGGGGGAAGGGAATCCCTTTTCCTAGCCAGGGGAACTGAGACACACAACACCTGGAAAATCAGGTAACTCCCACCCCAATACTGCGCGTTAAGCAAACGGGCACACCAGGAGATTATATCCCACACCTGGCCGGGAAGGTCCCACGGCCACAAAGTCTCCCTCATTGCTAGCACAGCAGTCTGCGATCTAACTGCAAGGCAGCAGCAAGGCTGGGGGAGGGGCGCCCACCATTGCTGAGGCTTAAGGAGGTAAACAAAGCCGCTGGAAAGCTCGAACTGTGTAGAGCTCACAGCAGCTCAAGGAAACCTGCCTGTCTCTGTAGACTCCACCTCTGGGGACAGGGCACAGCTAAACAACAACAACAAAAAAGGAGCAGAAACCTCTGCAGATGCAAACGACTCTGACAGCTTTGAAGAAAGCAGTGGATCTCCCCACACGGAGGTTGAGATCTGAGAAGGGACAGACTGACTGCTCAAGTGGGTCCCTGACCCCTGAGTAGCCTAACTGGGAGACATCCCCCACTAGGGGCAGTCTGACACCCCACACCTCACAGGGTGGAGTACACCCCTGAGAGGAAGCTTCCAAAGTAAGAATCAGACGGGTACACTCGCTGTTCAGCAATATTCTATCTTCTGCAACCTCTGCTGCTGATACCCAGGCAAACAGGGTCTGGAGTGGACCTCAAGCAATCTCCAACAGACCTGCAGCTGAGGGTCCTGGCTGTTAGAAGGAAAACTAACAAACAGGAAGGACACCTATACCAAAACCCCATCAGTACGTCACCGTCATCAAAGACCAGAGGCAGATAAAACCACAAAGATGGGGAAAAAGCAGGGCAGAAAAGCTGGAAATTCAAAAAATAAGAGCACATCCCCCCGCAAAGGAGCGCAGCTCATCGCCAGCAACGGATTGAAGCTGTTCAGAGAATGACTTTGACGACATGAGAGAAGAAGGCTTCAGTCCATCAAACTTCTCAGAGCTAAAGGAGGAATTACGTACCCAGCACAAAGAAACTCAAAATCTTGAAAAAAGAGTGGAAGAATTGACAGCTAGAATAATTAATGCAGAGAAGGTCATAAACGAAATGACAGAGATGAAAACCATGACATGAGAAATACGTGACAAATGCACAAGCTTCAGTAACCGACTCGATCAACTGGAAGAAAGAGTATCAGCGATTGAGGATCAAATGAATGAAACGAAGCGAGAAGAGAAACCAAAAGAAAAAAGAAGAAAAAGAAATGAACAAAGCCTGCAAGAAGTATGGGATTATGTTAAAAGACCAAATCTACGTCTGATTGGGGTGCCTGAAAGTGAAGGGGAAAATGGAACCAAGTTGGAAAACACTCTTCAGGATATCATCCAGGAGAACTTCCCCAACCTAGTAGGGCAGGCCAACATTCAAATTCAGGAAATACAGAGAACGCCACAAAGATACTCCTCGAGAAGAGCAACTCCAAGACACATAATTGCCAGATTCACCAAAGTTGAAATGAGGAAAAAATCTTAAGGCAGCCAGAGAGAAAGGTCGGGTTACCCACAAAGGGAAGCCCATCAGACTAACAGCAGATCTCTCGGCAGAAACTCTCCAAGCCAGAAGAGAGTGGGGGCCAATATTCAACTTTCTTAAAGAAAAGAATTTTAAACCCAGAATTTCATATCCAACCAAACTAAGTTTCATAAGTGAAGGAGAAATAAAATCCTTTACAGATAAGCAAATGCTTAGAGATTTTGTCACCACAAGGCCTGCCTTACAAGAGACCCTGAAGGAAGCCCTAAACATGGAAAGGAACAACCGGTACCAGCCATTGCAAAAACATGCCAAAATGTAAAGACCATTGAGGCTAGGAAGAAACTGCATCAAATAACGAGCAAAACAACCAGTCAATATCATAATGGCTGGATCAAGGTCACACATAACAATATTAACCTTAAATGTTAATGGACTAAATGCTCCAATTAAAAGACACAGACTGGCAAACTGGATAAAGAGTCAAGACCCATCAGTATGCTGTATTCAGGAGACCCATCTCACATGCAGAGACATACATAGGCTCAAAATAAAGGGATGGAGGAAGATCTACCAAGCAAATGGAGAACAAAAAAAAGCAGGGGTTGCAATACTAGTCTCTGATAAAACAGACTTTAAATCATCAAAGATCAAAAGAGACAAAGAAGGCCATTACATAATGGTAAAGGGATCAATTCAACAGGAAGAGCTAACTATCCTAAATATATATGCACCCAATACAGGAGCACCCAGATTCATAAAGCAAGTCCTTAGAGACCTACAAAGAGACTTAGACTCCCATACAATAATAATGGGAGACTTCAACACTCCACTGTCAACATTAGACAGATCAACGAGACAGAAAGTTAACAAGGATATCCAGGAATTGAACTCATCTCTGCACCAAGCAGACCTAATAGACATCTATAGAACTCTCCACCCCAAATCAACAGAATATACATTCTTCTCAGCACCACATCGCACTTATTCCAAAATTGACCACATGGTTGGAAGTAAAGCACTCCTCAGCAAATGTAAAAGAACAGAAATTATAACAAACTGTCTCTCAGACCACAATGCAATCAAACTAGAACTCAGGACTAAGAAAATCAATCAAAACCGCTCAACTACATGGAAACTGAATAACCTGCTCCTGAATGACTACTGGGTACATGACGAAATGAAAGCAGAAATAAAGATGTTCTTTGAAACCAATGAGAACAAAGATACAACATACCAGAATCTCTGGGACACATTTAAAGCTGTGTGTAGAGGGAAATTTATAGCACTAAATGCCCGCAAGAGAAAGCTGGAAAAATCTAAAATTGACACTCTAACATCACAATTAAAAGAACTAGAGAAGCAAGAGCAAACACATTCAAAAGCTAGCAGAAGGCAAGAAATAACTAAGATCAGAGCAGAACTGAAGGAGATAGAGACACAAAAAACCCTCCAAAAAATCAATGAATCCAGGAGTTGGTTTTTTGAAAAGATCAACAAAATTGACAGACTGCTAGCAAGACTAATAAAGAAGAAAAGAGAGAGGAATCAAATAGATGCAATAAAAAATGATAAAGGGGATATCACCACCGACCCCACAGAAATACAAACTACCATCAGAGAATACTATAAACACCTCTATGCAAATCAACTAGAAAATCTAGAAGAAATGGATAATTTCCTGGACACTTACACTCTTCCAAGACTAAACCAGGAAGAAGTTGAATCCCTAAATAGACCAATAGCAGGCAATTGAGGCAATAATTAATAGCCTACCAACCAAAAAAAAGTCCAGGACCAGATGGATTCACAGCTGAATTCTACCAGAGGTACAAGGAGGAGCTGGTACCATTCCTTCTGAAACTATTCCAATCAATAGAAAAAGAGGGAATCCTCCCTAACTCATTTTATGAGGCCAACATCACCCTGATACCAAAGCCTGGCAGAGACACAACAAAAAAAGAGAATTTTAGACCAATATCCCTGATGAACATCGATGCAAAAATCCTCAATAAAATACTGGCAAACCGGATTCAGCAGCACATCAAAAAGCTTATCCACCATGATCAAGTGGGCTTCATCCCTGGGATGCAAGGCTGGTTCAACATTCCCAAATCAATAAACGTAATCCAGCATATAAACAGAACCAAAGACAAAAACCACATGATTATCTCAACAGACGCAGAAAAGGCCTTTGACAAAATTCAACAGCCCTTCATGCTAAAAACACTCAATAAATTCGGTATTGATGGAACGTACCTCAAAATAATAAGAGCTATTTATGACAAACCCACAGCCAATATCATACTGAATGGGCAAAAACTGGAAAAATTCCCTCTGAAAACTGGCACAAGACAGGGATGCCCTCTCTCACTGCTCCTATTCAACATAGTCTTGGAAGTTCTGGCTAGGGCAATCAGGCAAGAGAAAGAAATCAAGGGTATTCAGTTAGGAAAAGAAGAAGTCAAATTGTCCCTGTTTGCAGATGACATGATTGTATATTTAGAAAACCCCATTGTCTCAGCCCAAAATCTCCTTAAGCTGATAAGAAACTTCAGCAAAGTCTCAGGATACAAAATTAATGTGCAAAAATCACAAGCATTCTTATACACCAGTAACAGACAAACAGAGAGCCAAATCAGGAATGAACTTCCATTCACAATTGCTTCAAAGAGAATAAAATACCTAGGAATCCAATTTACAAGGGATGTAAAGGACCTCTTCAAGGAGAACTACAAACCACTGCTCAGTGAAATCAAAGAGGACACAAACAAATGGAAGAACATACCATGCTCATGGATAGGAAGAATCAATATCGTGAAAATGGCCATACTCCCCAAGGTTATTTATAGATTCAATGCCATCCCCATCAAGCTACCAATGAGTTTCTTCACAGAATTGGAAAAAACTGCTTTAAAAGTTTTTTTAAAGTTCATATGGAACCAAAAAAGAGCCCGCATTGCCAAGACAATCCTAAGTTAAAAGGACAAAGCTGGAGGCATCACGCTACCTGACTTCAAACTATACTACAACGCTACAGTAACCAAAACAGCATGGTACTGGTACCAAAACAGAGATATAGACCAATGGAACAGAACAGAGTCCTCAGAAATAATACCACACATCTACAGCCATCTGATCTTTGACAAACCTGAGAGAAACAAGAAATGGGGAAAGGATTCCCTATTTAATAAATGGTGCTGGGAAAATTGGCTAGCCATAAGTAGAAAGCTGAAACTGGATCCTTTCCTTACTCCTTATACAAAAATTAATTCAAGATGGATTAGAGACTTAAGTGTTAGACCTAATACCATAAAAACCCTAGAAGAAAACCTAGGTAGTACCATTCAGGACATAGGCATGGGCAAGGACTTCATGTCTAAAACACCAAAAGCAACAGCAGCAAAAGCCAAAATTGACAAATGGGATCTAATTAAACTAAATAGCTTCTGCGCAGCAAAAGAAACTACCTTCAGAGTGAACAGGCAACCTACAGAATGGGAGAAAATTTTTGCAATCTACTCATCTGACAAAGGGCTGATATCCAGAACCTACAAAGAACTCAAACAAATATACAAGAAAAAAACAAACAACCCCATCAAAAAGTGGGCAAAGGATATGAACAGACATTTCTCAAAAGAAGACATTCATACAGCCAACAGACACATGAAAAAATGCTCTTCATCCCTCGCCATCAGAGAAATGCAAATCAAAACCACAATGAGATACCATCTCACACCAGTTAGAATGGCAGTCATTAAAAAGTCAGGAAACAACAGGTGTTGGAGAGGATGTGGAGAAATAGGAACACTTTTACACTGTTGGTGGGATTGTAAACTAGTTCAACCATTATGGAAAACAGTATGGCGATTCCTCAAAGATCTAGAACTAGATGTATCATATGACCCAGCCATCTCACTACTGGGTATATGCCCAAAGGGTTATAAATCATGCTGCTATAAAGACACATGCACACGTATGTTTATTGCGGCACTATTCCCAATAGCAAAGACTTGGAATCAACCCAAATGTCCACCTGTGACAGACTGGATTAAGAAAATGTGGCACATATACACCATGGAATACTATGCAGCCATAAAAAAGGATGAGTTTGCATTCTTTGTAGGGACATGGATGCAGCTGGAAACCATCATTCTTAGCAAACTATCACAAGAAGAGAAAACCAAACACCACATGTTCTCACTCATAGGTGGGAACTGAACAATGAGATCACTTGGACTTGGGAAGGGGAACATCACACACTGGGGCCTATCATGGGGAGGGGGATGGGGGAGGGATTGCATTGGGAGTTATACCTGATATAAATGACGAACTGATGGGTGCTGACAAGTTGATGGGTGCAGCACACCAACATGGCACAAGTATACATATGTAACAAACCTGCACGTTACGCACATGTACCCTAGAACTTAAAGTATAAAAAAAAAAAAAAAAAAAAAAAGTCTTCACAGGTAATTCTGATGCAAAGCCTTAGCTGAAACTCTACTATAAATCTACAAGCTTGATGTCAACTCCAGCCAAATTTTAGAACATATTATTGTTTGTTGGAAACATCAGTTTGTCAGCACATAAAGAGGAAACATGATTGTTAAAAGTCAACGTGAGTTTATGAATAGCAACCCATTCCAGACAAATTTCATTTTCATTTTAATTGTGAGGGGTTTGTATATTAGCATCTTCCAAATCTCTTACACAGAACGCTAGTTCCACCAGATATTAATAGCTATTGTGAGAACAAAATATACCATGTTGAATAGCTTAGGGAGCTTCTGACTTTAACAAAATTAAACTGACTTACTTGTTAGGTATTCTTGGATTCTTTAGTAAGATAATATGTATTGGCCTCTTGGATGGATTTAATATGGAGCCTTTCTCAAACACTTTTCTTTTTTTTTTTTTTTTTTTTTTTTTTGAGACAAGTCTTGCTCTTTACCCAGGCTGGAGTACAGTGTCATGATCTTGGCTCACTGCAACCTCTGCCTCCCAGGTTCAAGCAATTCTCATGTCTAAGCCACCCAAATAACTGGTATTACAGGCGTGTGCCACCATGCCTGGCTTATTTTTGTATTTTTAGTGGAGACAGGGTTTCACCATGTTGGCTGGGCTGGTCTCAAACTCCTGACCTCAAGTTATCTGCCCCCTTCGGCCTCCCAAATTGCTGGGATTACACAGCACCTGGCCTACCCAGCCTCTTTCTTAGGACCAGTGTCTTTTGGAACATCTACTACAAAAAAGATTATTTTGGTTAAACCAATGCATTTGAAAAGCATTTCATGCAATTTTTGCAAGAAATATAGATAAATATTGGCTATTAGTTGTATATATAGTTTATACTTTGTAGAATGACAGTACTGTTTGTGTAGGGTTGTATATATCATGCGTATCAAGTTTTCAAAGGTTCAGAGTTGGAAGATATAGAGAAAAAGTAGGATGCTGAATGACAGGGTTATGATTTGAAATTACTGCATCCAAACAGAATAATGAGCAAAATATAATTAGATGAAATCCAATAGTGAAAAACTATTGTACAAATCTCAGCACATGAGAAAAAGAATCAGAAGTTGTATTGACTATAAACTCAATATAAGTTAACAAAAAATGTAAACAAAGCATTAGTATATATTAAGAAAAATACTGCGTTCTTTAAAAGAAGTTTATAGTTCTGCTGATTACTACCAAAATCAGACCAGAAGTAATGTGTTTAACACTGACACCCTTAAAAATAGACACCATTTACCAAAAATTCACCTAGAGAGGAGCACACTAGAATGACTGGAATCTCAAATGCAGTAAACATGAAGAATTGCAAGAACGAAGACAAAAAAGAAATGAGTAGGTATTGTGAGTTCATGAAAACTATGTTTAAATAAAAAGAGAAATTGATCCATTTGTCATTGGATATTTTTAATAGCGATGAGTAGTTAATAAGTAGTATTTGCACTCAGCACAAGAAGAAATTGATAACAGTTAACCTGTCCAAAAATTTAGTAAGTTTTTTCTTTATTAAAAGTGTTTAAGCAGGGGCTGTTATACCACTTTTCAAAAATGTTAGAAAATGTTGCATTGTGTTTTCTCAGTTCTCTCATCTGCAACAAGAAGAATTTGAACTATAAAATTATTTCCTAAGGTTCCTTTCATAGTATAATTTTGGTCCTATCCATGTTAATGAGGACTTTCTTTATCCATGATCTGAACACCATAGTTTGCTATTTCCTTCATTCACGAGTCCTTATAAAATGCTTACTATACACCAGGTACTGTGATAATCACTGGGCATCAGAAAAGAATAAGACATGCCTCTTGATCATGTAATTTATAATCAAATCATTTTAAAAGAGTGATGAGAACTCAAAAGAAAGAGGGGTTTTTAATCAATCGTTTCCTTGAAGACTTGATTATGGTAAATAGGTTAGAATGGCTTTTTAAACAAGGCATTTGCACCACACCTTTTATTAATCAATGTATGTTACTTGCTTTCTAAAACTTGACATAAAGTTATTTTCTTACATCAATTAAGACTTAATACTTCATAAGCCTTGAAACTTCAATTTCTACTATTTTTTTGGCTAATATCTTTCATCTCTCTCTCTCCCTAACATTCTCTTCATGTTTTCCTATTTGCCTTTGACAAACCTATTAAATTTGCCTTTTTTCCTGTCTCCTTTTCTATCAGTGGCTTCACTAGATATTATGTCTGGATTCTTGCAACAGGCTACTCACCACTTTTTCCCACTCACAGGACAACACTTCCTTCCACTCCCCAGCTCCCACCCCCATGTCCCATCATAAATGGCCATCATGAATATCATGCCAGACTCATCCTTTTAAAGTTCTTCTATTCCCCTTTCAAGTCATTTGTGATGAAGCTCTCTTTTCTATCAGATCAAATAAGTCTCCCTTCTTGGGTTTCAGGTTTGATTATATTAGGTCACTCTTTATTTCTCACTCTCCCTCAATACCCATCTTCCAAGTCAGCTCTTTGCTGTCTCTTTCATGAACAATATTCACTCCAATTCACAAAATTTTGTTCATATTCTCCTTACCTGGAATAGTTTATTCGCCCTCCTTCCCCAATTCATCCTCACAAGATTCTAGTCACATTTTAAAATATAGCTTAAATACTACCTCCTTCTCTAGACTCTCATGATGTGGAGCTCAAAAATACATAGTTCACTAGCGAAATCTCACTTGATAGTTTCATATATATTAGTTGTATCTTCCCTGAGTTGTAAACTCCTTGAGAACAAGAATGTTTTCTGTATCCCCAGGAGAGTCCTATGCCCATAACAAGTATGAATAAATACTTCTTGGCTAATTGTTTTTATTTTGAGAACCACCACCACCAAATGAAAAAAAAAATCTATCAAATCTCATGCTTGACTAAAGAATGGACTAGTGGAGTAATGGTACAGGGTAACATCCTATAAGATGCATTAAATTATTATTGGGGTATCAGAGACATTTGTGGAGATATGACAAAGAGGAAATAATGAACTTAGTACAACTCTTCTCGGGAAGAATGTTTTATGTCCTTGGAAGAAATGCTGATTAAACCCTCCAAAGGGCATCCTTGTCATTGGGACACGAGACAGGCCTACACTTCCTTCTGAGGTCTCAAAGTCAAGTGACCAGCCAGGCTACAGCAGCTGGAGAAGCCACCAGCAGTCCCGTCTGTTCTTTCCGCATTTGCTCAAGGCTCAGCTTCTCCTCTAAAGAAATGTTAAAAATTATTTTACAACTATCAGTTCCCAGGCAAATGAACGTTTTAGCCTTCTCTGGGCAATCAAATGTCACCATCTTTTATTAATCAGCTCCACAAAGAACATGAAGTGAGTTTACCTCTTGCCTACCCTCAAACCTATCCCCATGTACAACTTATACAGTGTGCTTGTCCATACAATTCATTGAAAAGAGTCCCCAAATATTTCTAGAAACTATGGTAGAGAGAAGAGAGGAGTTGTTGGCAGAAGATCCAGGATGATGATGTGAACTCAAATCTAGTCTACTTGCACTGCCCTGGGGCATCTTAATTTTCTCATCTGCCAAATGGGGTGTTTGTTAGCTCCAGAATGTGTATGAAAGGTCTTTGCAAACCTAAAGCACTTATTAATCTGTTTACAGGCAAAGCCAACAAGCATGGGCACTCTCTGTGGGTGGCCCTTTAGTTCTTGCTAAAAATTCCTTGTCGAAGGGACTGCTTTTGCTCTCCAGAAACTGAGTTATGATTGGATAATTTCTCTCCAATAAAGTACATTTTATGTGTTAATCACATTAGGTTGTTATAACCATTGTCTATTTTCAACTGTAATACCTCTAACTAAGAAATAATGGTGGTAGATTGACCAGTAGATAACCCTTCTTCATTATGAGTAACATCGGAGAGTATATCTTTCACACATTTTTGCTTTATTCAACAATTTTTTGGTATGGTGACCTTATTCTTTTAATGTTAGGCAGAATTAATTAAAGACACCATTATTTAATGCTGCAACACGTTTTGCTTAAAAAAAGTGTATCACTCACCAGTTCATGTTTCATGAATACAATTATCCCTTTCCTTTTTTGCAGTTGTCATTGTTCCATATTCTTTCTTTATGAGCCACTATTTTTTAAATATAAATTTTAACCTACTGTATAAATGTGAACAGCTGTTGGGCTTGTCATCCAGAAAGGACCATTCACATCTTCCAGCCAAATTGCAAGTGTCGTGACTGGAAAAGCTATTATTTTTGAGCTCATTATAGGGAAAAGAAAGAAGATTTTACTCTTTGCAGATGTAAGTTTTGTAGGTAAGCCAGGGTTTTGTGGCTGGTTGAAATTGTGCAACAACAAACAATTTCAGTTCTACGACCCTCAGACTATTCCATCAACACATGCTGTTGTGGGCTTTTCTACTTCCATTTAGAGGTTTTTTAGTAGAAAATTTAAGATTACAGATTTGGAAGTCAGGCAGAAGTAAATTCAAATCCTGCCTTCACTTAATTACTTACTGCGTGACTTTGGACATGTCTGTTAAAGGTCCTACTTTCGGTTTTCCCACCTGTAAAATGGAAATAATAATTAGCCCATAGACCCTATTTTGATAAAAAGATTACCAGAATGCCTGGCACATAGTAACTACTCAACAAATGTCCAATGATAGTGTTACTATTTTCAGCTCTTTGTAGGTACCTTCCCTAACTTCCAGTTTTCTTTCTACAAATGATACGTTTCCATATGACTCTGTATGAGCTATGTTTAAAGTCTGTGACAAACATTCCTTTTGGCACCATGTCCATCCTTGGACATCTCTTCTGGAAATCTAGTGTTGGGCCACAGTCAGCTGGAGCAAAGGCCATGGTATTTGGGGGGTTTAAAAAAAGACAATACTCAAAAGAAATTAGGAAAAGCTCTGCTAGGTATTCAGTCAAAAAGACAGCAGACTCAACCTATGTAGACCTTTCTCCTTATCTCTCAAAGAGTGATTTTATAATCTCTTAACAGTCTTTATTCATTTGTCCATATTGTAAGATGTATCCATTTTAGACATTTTGTTATTTATCTTGTCCAGTAATGTGAAGTGAAGACGAACACAGGCAAAGATTTAAACAATAAAAATAAGAATGCTTCGGTCTACCTGAATATTTTTCCAGAATGTCTGAACAAATCAAGATATAATATGAGCACCACAGAAAACCTAAAATCACTCTCCAAATGGATGCTGAGGTTGGGTGTACAGGCTTCCCTTACATGTGTTTCCTACTAATATTGCTCGTTACAAGGTTTGGGTTGCTAGGCTAACGGAGGCAAAGGCTGAAAGTGTGCAATATGGAGAAAAGCATGGTCTATGTAAACCCTATCAGAATTTCCTCCTCAGAGCTGGGTCTGAAATGTGAATTGCCTGCTTCATGGTACCAGTGGCATCAAGAGGCCTATAAACTGTCCTAATATATCAGTCAGCCTTGTCTCAGTCATCTCTAGATTATTTTCTTACCCTAAGGAGGCCACAGTCAACAAAATGGGCCTCAGAAACAGTAACGATTTCCATTGACAATTGGATAGAGGGCTGAGGGAGGAAAATGGAACATGGGTGTTTATCATTCACCCTGTAAACAGAGCCACAGACTGTATTTTTTAAGAAGACACATCGAAAGAAGCTCCACTGGCTGAACTTTGACTCATTCCTTGATTTGATTTGTTCCGATACCACATTTCGGCATTCAACTTCTTTCCTGGCTCTCCCTCTTCTTGGACTACTCTATATCTCTTGTTGTGATTCTGCTCCTCAGCATCATCAGCGTCCTCCAAAGCCCAACATCTTCTTGTCACTGCCTTTCAAAGATCTCATCTACTCTCACTACTTCAGACTTCACTCTCTCTAAAGTTTCTTTATATGTCCACATCTGCCCAGTGAGCAAGTCCACTTGGATATATTCCCTAAGCATGTAACTTTGGGTAGTAAAATTAACCATATTAAACATATCCATGTCTTTTCAAACCTGACTCCTCTCACTTCTCTATTTCTGTTCTTCTAAAAATCCTTTCCACAATCTGGGCATCTCTTGCTTCTGTCCTTTCTTCCTCAATCTCTCAATATTCGTGGAAGCACCATGAATTACCAGTTATGATTTTGTAATAATTCTTTAACTTCTCTCTCCCTTATTTTTATCACCATTATTCTTGTCCAGACCTATGTCCCTTCATGGTATGTGAAGCAGTTAGTTGTTTTTCACATACTTTCTGTGGCTCTGTTTTATTTGCCTCCAATCCCTCACAAACTATCCAATCTTTCCAGCTATCGATGTGTAATTTCACTGCTAAAAGTGCCATACAAATAAACCTTTAAAATATTCCATACAGCTGACTCCATTCTTTAAGATCCATAGAGACGAGGTGGCCTTTGACTATGGCTTTCAACATTTTTTTACCAGCAGAATTTCATTTTGCTCTTTCATGGATGGCTCCTGCCCAAAGCACTGTTTATAAAATAGAAAGGTCTAAGTGTATCAAAAGAAAAATGCATGAAAACTTTAAATTGGAGGAGTCAAGTGACAGCTGTGGTCTTATCAAATTCAGCATTAGAATTTATTTGTTGTACTTTACTGAAAACAAAAATGCTGATTCACACTGATCAGAAGCTGCAAAAGGCATACATTTTATATTAGCTCTCTGATATAGTTTGTATATTTGTCCCCTCCAAATCTCATGTTGAAATGTGACCCCCAATGTTGGAGGTAGGGACAAATGGGAGGTGTCTGGGTCATGGGGGCAGATCCCTTATGAATGCGTGGTGCCCTCCTTGCAGTAATGAAGGAGTTCTCACTCTATTAGCTGCCACAAGATCTGACTGTTAAAAAGAGTGTGGCACCTCCCCTGTCTCTCTCTCTTGCTCCTTGTCGCACCATGTGACATGCCTACTCCCCTTTGGCCCTCTGCCATGAGTAAAAGCTTCTTAAGGCCTCATCAGAAGCCAAGCAGATAACTGATGCCATGCTAGTATGGCCTGCAGAACCATGAGTCAAATAAACCTCTTTTCCTTATAGATTACCCAGCCTCAGGTATTCCTTTACAAAAATGCAAAGTAGACTACTACACTTAGCAAGTTCATATCACTTTCAGAATACAGACAAAATAACAGCAGAAGTTATATCCTAGGCCTGAACAAAATTAGTAAATTGGTGTCACAAGAGAAGGATATAGAAGTGATATTTATTGTGTTATAACGTGGCAAATACCAAATTTGGGTGTGCACTTTATGTTACAGGTTTTTGTAATAATTCAAATAGATTTTAAAATAAAATGCCATTCAGAATGTCTGAAGTGCTTGTTTTACTAAATACCATTTGAAAACCATTCCTTTAGAGAACACTATTTTCTAACCTATTGCTCTTTTTCACCTCTAGCTCAGCAGGACCTTTCCCAGCCATCTCCAATGTACCTTTTCAATCTTATCTCCACGAGCCCTCTGTCCACACCCAC
The DNA here is from genome assembly GCF_007565055.1 of Rhinopithecus roxellana. NCBI lineage: Eukaryota > Metazoa > Chordata > Mammalia > Primates > Cercopithecidae > Rhinopithecus > Rhinopithecus roxellana. Next base: position 51,535,749 of record NC_044550.1, read on the forward strand.
ATGCCTAAACAAAGGGACATGCCCTGTTTCTCCTCCCTCCATGCCTCAGAAAACAGATCAGTTCCCACTAACTCCAAAACGTCTTCCCTAACCACTCTAGTTCACGGTAATCTCTGCCTCATCTAAATTTCTGCATTGTTTACAGTCAATCACAATCCTTGGACAAATAATTCCATGTGCCTATCACTGGGCTACACAAATGTTAGGTAGCCAAGAAAGGCGGAAGGGAGGAAAACAGTAAGGGAAATTTCTCTGCGAATCGTTGAGAAGACGACGGTAGAGGATGAAGTCACAGTAAATGTGTGGGCATGAGGGATGTTTTAGTGTAAGAAAAATTGGGATTGGAAGAAGAGAGATGAACATGTGGCTGAGCTGCTAGGTTAGATTCCCCCATTCTAGCCCCCAATTTGGGACCTAACAGCTCTATACATGTGTCATTTATTATTAAAATTCTGATATACTAAAAAGTGACTGATCTATTAAAAGGAGAAAGAATGATTGCTTCATATTAATCCATAAATTGCTTTACTCCACCAAAGGATACTTAAATATTTCACTGTAAACACTACTGATTTATCTTAGTTTTATATAATAATTTTACATTTAATTTAAATGTAGATGTTAAGCTTTTTCATTGTCACATAGTACTTTTTTGTCTGGACACAGAGTAGTAAGGACACTGCTTAGAAATGCCTCCTTTTTTTTTTTTTTCTTTGAGATAGAATCTCACCCTGTCACCCAGACTGGAGTGCAAAGGCATGATCTCGGCTCACTGCAACCTCCACCTCCCAGGTTCAAGCGATTCCCCTGCCTCAGCCTCCTGAGTAGCTGCGATTACAGGTAGGCACGCCACCATGCCCGGCTAATTTTTGTATTTTTAGTAAAGACGGGGTTTCACCGGGTTGTTCAGGCTGCTCTCGAACTCCTGACCTCATGATCGGCCCGCCTCAGCCTTCCAAAGTGCTGGGATTACAGGCTAGAAATGCCGTCTATGTGCTTCATATAATAATTCAAACAAATGGACATAGCAATCCTATAAGACAGATACTCTTAGGCCCATTGTACAGACTTAATTGAGGCTTAAGGACATCTAGTCACTCGTCCTAGATCATATAATAAATTATTGCGAAGTCAGCATTCAAAACCATGGGAACCTTGCAACTTCTGCATTGGAATCAGCTTGAGTATTTGCTAAACTGCAGATTACTGAGCTCCACTATGGATTTACAGAAGAACCTCTGGGGAGTAAGCATAGGAGTCTGTTTCTTAGCACTCCAGATCCTGTGGAGACACTTTAATGTTTAATAATCCCTCATTTAACTGACCATGGTTATAAAACACTGCCATGTTTGGAGGATGGTGAAGTGGATATAACCACTACTGGTTCCTTAACTTGAGGAAGACAAGGAATTTTGAGGCAAGATGTTTAGGCAACTATGACACAGAGGCTGAGTAGTAAAGTACGCTAAGTTGTTTGAGTTTTGTAATTAGAAGATTAGGTACAACCATCCAACTCTAAGTTTCCAATAGAATGCTGCTGCTTTCTCATCTGTAAAATAAAGAAATTGCCTTGGATAATCTCTAAGTTTCCTCCCACACATTCCTTGATTTCATGATTCCTAGTTTCTTATCCTGATTTCCAACTTTTGCTTTGCTAAATATCCAGGAGAACGGAGGGAAAAGGACTACGCATTGATGATCTTTTCTTACGTTATTCAACTTACTTAACAGCCTCCTTAAATGCTTCCTAGGAACAAAACAGCCTCTCTTGCCTCCTTCAGTATTTACCAAATAGAGAAGAAAAGTAAAATGAGAAAAAAAGAAGATTAAAGAAGAAAAAAATGCCTAGCAAACAGAGATTTTACCATCTGCTATATTTCACTTTGGTGCATTTATATTTCTGCTGCTAAGCTCAGAAGTCTTTGGGGAATGTGTATATTTTGGACAAATTTTATAATAAAGACTGTAAATAAATCCTAAATGCTGCTAGACGTGGAAGTAGATCATTAAACTTTTATAGAATCGACATAAGCTTGGGATCTGACAAATCTCATTTTAAATGCTGAATATAGCAGCTTCCCGGCAAAGCACAAAGCTGATAGTATACATTTAATCTCTATTAAAGTCTTACAAACAATACATTTTTAAATAATATTTAAATTCATTGCCACCTTTTTTTGCAAACAAATTATTACCAGAATTTGAGGTATAGGATTTCAAATTTTGACATGATACATAAATACAAAAAATATACAAATAACTAACAGGATTCTCTGAATACAGCCAACGTAATAACAAAACTGAATTCCCAAGAGGCACCTAGTGTTTTACTTGTGCAAACACCAGCAATCTAACTGGATGGCCAGACTGACACCTACCACACCCCTTCTCTTTCTCCCTTGGGCAAGGAATGTTCATTCTTTTCCTAAGAGATCATCTCTTCCAATAAGTGTGCTCTTCTTTCTTTGTGTCCTGCCCTCAGTGACACCTCATCCTGTGAAAAATGACTTACAGGTTTTTCATCTTTTGAAACCATTATCACTGACCAGCAGCCCCTGTAGAGAGAAGATGGATTGGATTATGAATCCCAACCCTGCTGCAAAACCTATTACTAAAGGAGCCCACCTCACACTCCGCTTCCTTTTCCCACCCCAACTGCTAAGTTCTCAGGTTGGTAAGACAAAAGCTTTGGGACTTGGGTAGCAGACCACAGTCTACTTCGTGTGCAAGACTAAGTCACACTTCCAAGTTCTGCCCCAACCACTCTGCTTGGGAAATTGCCAGAGATGCTTCTTGCTGTACCCAGGCCTCTTTACTACGGAGCTGCATGTACCAAAATCAAGCATCTGTTGGGTTGATTTGGGTGGTCTTGTCCAGAAACACAAAGGTCTGGAGTCAGAAGTGAAGCGGTTAAAGCAGCCGAGTCATGTTTACTAAGCCATTTGAAGTTGATAGCCCACACGGCCTGGCTTTTTTCTCTCTCTTCGTAAACCGCAGTGAATTGATGGAATGACCCGGACTTGATCTTCAGGGCAATATGTCTGATGGCACCGCTGGACTGATAAATTGATTCAAAACTATTACCATGGTGAAAAAGCAATAAGGTCATAAAAATTGCATCAGCTGGCTAAGTAAATCCTGGCATTTCATGACAAGTAACGCAGAAGAATCGCAAGAGGATCTGGGCATGAGGCTGAATGAGTGAGGGAGAAATGACTTTGAAGAGCTCATCATCTCCGATCTATTCTTCCTGCCAGCGATTCATGCCTTCGCATAGTGCCACTTCATTATGGGGAAATAACTGTACACTTCTAGCATATTCCTGGCCTCCCTGGCGGCCCCTGGAGGACCCTTAGCTGGTTAATACCTCATCACGGGCTTCATTGAACACTTTAATCTGCACTCGTGTGATCAATAGAATCCTGGTGTAAATTAAAAGGACAATTTCATGTAATCAAGCCTGTTAATGCTCATTTTGAAAACCATTATTTGTGGAAGGCATTTAGAAGAAAATTACAAAGTGACAGGCTGATGCACTCTGAGATGATTTGAAAGCAGGCCTTTTTTGTGTGACTGTGTACCTGCTTTGGGAGCAGGATAGGAGTGAGCATTAGTGAATGCATGGGGGGAAGGGAGGGGAAATGGAGCCAGGAAAGAAGAGAAGAGCAGCCCAGCAGGAATATGTGTATGCCCTGCCTGCTTGCTTGCCTTCATGCAGGGAAGAAGAAAATGAAATTTTCCAGTGTTCTATTTCTGTGGCAAATTCAATTACTGTGGGGACTTGTTCAAAGCGGTGTAACTTCCAAGCGGCAGAAATTGAAAACCTTGCAGCTAATGAAATGGCAAATGACTAGGAAGTTCAGACAGGGGCCGTCAGTCAGATCAAACACCTGAAGAAAAATAGCAGCTATCCCCAATGCCTTCCTCAAGCCGCTCTCTCCTCTTTAGGAGAGAAGAGACCTCCTTCCCCTAACATTTTATCAAGCTGGAATAATATGTTAACAGTCACAAGCTTCCAAAGGGCCCGGTACCCACAGCACAGTGATGGTGCATGAAGCATGAAATGCAAAATAGAACCAACATGTTGTTTCTCTCCAGTTCTAGGATACATGCTGCATATGACTAGGTAATATTTAATTAGACAATTTGCCCAAAAACGTATTTTTTAAGTCTTTGGTAGCTTTTAAAGACTTTCAAAATCTTTTAATATGCACTCACAGACATAATACATGGCAGTATATGGCTTGGAAAGATTTTTAAGAATGCTAAAAATTGAGCCTCCACTCCTAAAGATTCTTTCCTATTGGTCTCATGTGGAATTTAGACTTTATATGTTTGAGAAACTCACCAGGTGATTCTAATTCCCAAGTACTTGATGAGAAGTACTGGAATGTCCCGTGAGCATAAATGCACTAAGTTTTGCCATGGGTACCAGTAACCATACATTCAATAGTCTTTTTTTTTACATTATTGAACCTTGTATACCAGTGATATGACCCAGGTAGCATTACATCCCAGCAATACCAGAGATATGAAATTACAAGACCCAAGAAAAAGTGGCTTGTAGGCATGACAAACTGAAATCTAATTGAAAGCACTTACCCAGAGCCGGCCATTGCTGGGGCATCACTCATCCAGGCTCAAGAGTATGAAAATTCAACGTCTGTTCTATTCCTTCCTCCATGCTCATCATAACACTCCAAAAAGGAAAATCATTTCCATTTGTCATGTGACAAGCATTTCCGGTCAACTCTTATTAAGCTGATATTGGTTTATTCAAAATAAGATGCACTTCAGACGACCATTCTCTGGGCAACTAAATTTCCTATAGCTCTTTATTAAAATTGTCAGATAATCTGAGCATAGTTTATTCAAAATATGCTTGCTTTTATTTGATTTTATCAATACTTGCATGTCAAATAAGCATTTTAATGCATTGAGCTATAAATAATGTTTTCCCTTCTCTCTCCAAAAATGACAAAATGCCACCCTCCCTTCCCTTTCTTGTGCTGACACACTGGGGCTGACTTGCTGCTTTCTGATTCCTTTTCAGGATGCTCCTCCACCCCTATCCTCACCCAGTCACTTTAAATCATGCTTAATTTGACCTCTTAGAGCTGGGTCAGGCTTCACATTTTCTTGCAAGAGCTAACTACATCCATGTGAATTTGATTTCTCTATGATTTACATTCAACCATTATCTAGGGCCTTAATATTATTTCAAATATCTCCAGAATTGTTAATGACTTCTAAAAACATGAACCATTGAATGTGAGGTTTTTCTTCTTTGAACTTTTCATAAGTTAGATTCTGAAACTCTGACTTTATGAAATGTTCAATAAGACTTCAATATTCAGAGGAAGAGTATCTTCAAGTGATTTGTTTATCCCCTAAACCTCAGGTGACGTTCACTATGGCAGAGTGACTGGGTCTACTCCAATCTCATATTCCTCTTAGGTCTGATGACTTGCATAGGTAAGACTGCAGTAACTAAGCAGGAAAGTTGGATTTCTCTCCTGAGGTCCACTTCACTTTCATCCTATCAGAATTTGCAAAAAGTTTTCAAAGTGAATAATAAAGAGGATGAAGAAAGCTAAATCCATCAATGAAACAGGTAAGGCAGCTACTACATAAACCCCTTAGTAAAGTGTCTGTCCAGGCTCAAGAAGCTCAACTAAGGTTTAAGATGTTTGGCATTCAGGGGAAAGAAAGCTGGGTCTTTTAGAAACCAGTAGTCATAAATAAAGTTAAAACTTCACTGCTACAGCCAGGTGCAGTGGCTCACGTCTATAATCCCAGCACTTTGGGAGGCCGAGGCGGGCGGATCACAGGATCAGGAGATCGAGAACATCTTGGCCAACATAGTAAAACCCCGTCTCTACTAAAAATACAAAAATTAGCCGGGCATGGTGGCGGGTGCCTTTATTCCCAGCTACTTGGGAGGATGAGGCAGGAGAATCGCTTGAACCCAGGAGGCAGAGGTTGCAGTGAGCCGAGATCGCGCCACTGCATTCCAGCCTGGCGACAGAGCAAGACTCCGTCTCGAAAACAAACAAACAAAACTTCACTGCTAGAAAGTGACAGGCTGACTAACACTTCTTTCAAAAACTAAGTTATTGATTTAAAACTAATTTTAAAATTTAGTTTTTTGGCAGATTTAGCACACACAGAAAAGAAAACACTTAAGCCAAATAAGCATTAACTGAGAAAGAGGAATTGAGATGACTGAGGATCTAAAACCATGTTTCTCAACAGGTGTTTCAGAGCTGAAAAGAGAAGCTCTGAGGGCCCAAGCACATGCATAGCTCGCAAGTTTTCTCTTTTAAAGTTAGCCACAAGCAAAAGGATGTGCTGGGAATTTTTGGTGCTGAAAACAATTGGATGGATCTTAAGTATGTAAAACAAAAAGAAATTGTAGGAGTCCAGAACTCTTTCTCTGGATGGAAAGAGAGAGAACTATAGATAATGTTGTTTCAAAGAAAATTAGTTGTGCAAGAAAGAAATATTAAATGTTTCATTCCAAAAGCCTACATTAAAGAGTAGTGTCTCTAACACAGCCACCAGATAGTCTCATATACTGTTTCCTCTTCCTGTAACAATCTTTGGCCACTACTCCCACTGCCACTCATCTCCAGCCTTCTCCTTCACAGTTCTTCTCAAACATAAAATTTCCTCCAGGAAACTGTCCTTTACAATTCCCTTCACGGGTTCAGGAAGCTCACAGGGCACCCTGTGCTTGCCTAGCACTACACCCATTCCACTGACTCCAATCCCGGTTGATTTGCCTCCTCATAGATGATAAATAGTGAGCACATGGACTGGCTCTGACTTACACCCCGTGGGGCCCAACACAGTGCCTGACACAAGGTAGGGGCTCTACAAATTTTTGTTGAATGATTGAAGTCTTCCAGAAGTCAGAATATGTACACAGGTCCAAGGTCTATACACTTGCTTCCTAAGAGTTCTATGAGGGCACATTAAAGATTTAATGACAGGCCGGGTGCGGTGGCTCAAGCCTGTAATCCCAGCACTTTGGGAGGCTGAGACAGGTGGATCACGAGGTCAGGAGATCGAGACCATCCTAGCTAACACGGTGAAACCCCGTCTCTACTAAAAAATACAAAAAACTAGCAGGGCGAGGTGGTGGGTGCCTGTAGTCCCAGCTACTCGTGAGGCTGAGGCAAGAGAATGGCATGAACCCGGGAGGCGGAACTTGCAGTGAGCCGAGATCCGGCCACTGCACTCCAGCCTGGGCGACAGAGCGAGACTCCGTCTCAAAAAAAAAAAAAAAAGATTTAATGACAGCCATTGGCAGTGGTGTGCACCTGTAGTCTCAGCTATTCAGAAGGTCGAGGCAGGAGGATTGCTTGAAGCCAGGAGTTTGAGGCTGTAATGCACTAAGATTGTATGTCTGTGAGTAGTCACTGCCCTCCAGCCTGGGCAAAATAAGGAGATGACCCCATCTCTAATTTTTTTTAAAAAAGAGGATTTATTGACAGAAGACATCACTCCACTTAGATGTTTATATTCAATTTACTCTTTCTCAATTTAATAATACATATTACTTGTATATGATAGGTCAAAAAAGGCTATTGTGTAATTAAAGCATCTGTTTTTCACTTTAAAAACATCTATGAGCCAGGCACAGTGGTTCACACCTGTAATCCCAGCACTTTGGGAGGCTGAGGCAAGTGGATCTCTTGAGCCCAGGTGTTTGAGACCAGCCTGGGCAACATAAAGAAACTCATCTCCATCAAAAAAACAAAAACAAAAAAAAACTTAGCCAGACATGCTGGCGTGTGCCTATAGTCCCAGCCGCTCAGGAGGCTGAGGTGGGAGGATTGCTTGACTCCAGACAGTCAAGGCTGCAGTGAGCCATGATCACCCCTGCACTCCAGCCCTGCACAACAGAGAGAGACCCCATCTCAAAAAAAAAAAAAAAAAAAAAAAAAAAAACTAGAAGAAATTGAAATATGTGCCAATGTTTACTCAATTTTTATACTGGAGAGCCTAAAAATTAGACCTCTCCTCTCAAGCACAAGGTCTCACCATTCATGGTAACAGTTACCTAAATTACCCAGGAGAAAATAATATATTCCAGAGAATAAGCCTGGATGGGTCAACCCAAAGCCACAAACTGATTTAAGCCATATTTTTTTCCCCATCTTCTTGTAAGAGTCTTATTTAGGCGTCAGATGCTTTAATATAGAAAATAATCAGGGTCCCATTTAGGTTTTTAAAATGTTTTGCTACAGTAAGATTAAAATAATGCCTCCCACATATTGTTATGTCTTAATGCCAGGAGAGTTATTCCATACATTGCTGTTTACTTACAGAAAACTCATCAACATACAGACTTTAAATACTTTGACAGCATAAAATTTAGAGAACAGGGCTTTAGGAAATTATTTTTTTTTTAATTTTAAAATTAAAAAGTAATACACTATGAAAAGCCCCAACTTACAAGCAAATTTTTTCCAAAGATACATTTTTATGTCAACAGAAATTCAGAATATATTTACCATAGGATATAGGAGTTAGGCCAAACTTATTAACTAAGATGCTATAGAAATTTTCCTGCCATACGGAAACAACAGGTGCTGGAGAGGATGTGGAGAAATAGGAACACTTTTACACTGTTGGTGGGACTGTAAACTAGTTCAACCACTGTGGAAGACAGTATGGCGATTCCTCAGGAATCTATAACTAGAAATACCATTTGACCCAGCCATCCCATTACTGGGTATATACCCAAAGGATTATAAGTCATGCTGTTGTAAAGACACATGCACACGTATGTTTATTGTGGCACTATTCACAATAGCAAAGACTTGGAACCAACCCAAATGTCCATCAATGATAGACTGGATTAAGAAAATGTGGCACTTGGCCAGGCGCGGTGGCTCAAGCCTGTAATCCCAGCACTTTGGGAGGCCGAGACAGGCAGATCACGAGGTCAGGAGATGGAGACCATCCTGGCTAACACAGTGACGCCCCGTCTCTACTAAAAAAAAATACAAAAAACTAGCCAGACGAGGTGGCGGGCACCTGTAGTCCCAGCTACTCAGGAGGCTGAGGCAGGAGAATGGCGTGAACCCGGGAGGCGGAGCTTGCAGTGAGCTGAGATCCGGCCACTGCACTCCAGCCTGGGCGACAGAGCAAGACTCCATCTCAAAAAACAAAACACACACACAAAAAAAAAAAAGAAAAAAAGAAAGAAAATGTGGCATATATACACCATGGAATACTATGCAGCCATAAAAAAGGATGAGTTCATCTCCTTTGTAGGGACATGGATGAAGCTGGAAACCATCATTCTCAGCAAACTATCGCAAGGACAAAAAACCAAACACTGCATGTTCTCACTCATAGGTGGGAATTGAACAATGAGAACACTTGGACACAGGAAGGGGAACATCACACACTGGGGCCTGTCATGGAGTTGGGGGAGGGGGGAGGGATAGCATTAGGAGATATACCTAATGTAAATGACGAGTTAATGGGTACAGCACACCAACATGGCACATGTATACATATGTAACAAACTTGCACATTGTGCACATGTACCCTAGAACCTAGTACAATAAAAAAAATGAAAAGAAAAGAAATTTTCCTGCCGTACAAAACAATGTTTCTATTAGAATATATATTCAGAACTTCATGACACTCTTGATTGATTGATTTAACAGTTACTCACAACCCCTTTGTGTCTTTCCACCGTCTACCACAGAGGGTGAAAAAACTAAATACTTGCTTTCCCTGCCTTCCTCTCAGCTAGAATATGGAATTTGTTAGGCTCTCCAGCATAAAAATTTAGTGAACGTTACATGCCACCATGTGACATGGTTCTGGTCAATAATAGGTAAGCACAAGTCTAGTGGATCTTCTGAGAACTTTTCTTCCTTATAACAGGAAGCTGCACAGGAGGAAAACTTCCTCACTGCCACTTCTCCCTTCTTGTTTTGGATTCAGACACGATACCTGAAGCTATGATAACCTTCTTGTGACCAGGAGACAACAAGCAGAAGGCCAAAAATACCCACCAAGAATAGCAGAGCAGAAGGACAGAAGGAGCTAGGCTTCATTATAACATTGGAGAGCAGCCAAACTAACAACTCCAGCAACCAAATACCTCTGTCTTCTTTTTAAGTGTGTTATTAAATGACTACATCACAATAATCAGTCTCACGTTTTCTGTTATCTGTTACATGCAGCCAAAACATTCCTAAGTGAGACAAATGCCAACGTGAAACTCTACAAATACATGCCTCCTACTGTAATTGAATTGTGGGTTGCTCATTTCCTTCTGTCTACTGGACAGTGGCAGTCAGGATTTCTGTTTTCAGAGCCTCCTCTCCATTTGGACCTTCAAATACAGTGGAGTAGCAGGGGGAAAGGCAGGCCAAAAGCAGGAAATGTTCACATGGGTCCCAAAGGAACTGAAATAAAAAATTTCAAGTACTGGAGATTTCTGCCAGTATAAAATATGTGGGGACCCACACCACGCCAGAGATTCACACATGAGACCCAGAGTAAGTTTTAAGACTACTTCATTTTTTTCTCACCTTGCAAAAAGTGATTCTCTCAACTCTCTATCCTAATTGTGTTTCTCACCTTTCTTAACCTAATACAAAACTAAATCCAGCCTGTTTCCTTGCCTTCTGGCCCTGAAGCAAGTGCACAGGTATTTTGAAGTTTACTGAGAAATATATACTGCAGATACTGCAAGGAAGCAGATGGGGGGAAATGTTTCTCATTTAGTATAAAATAGTACAACCTCTCTGGAAAGCAATTAAGCAATATGTATCAAATTTCTTACACATATAAATATTATATGGTTAGAAATCTTATCAAGGTTGTCACTCAGAATGCTGTGCACCCTTGTAAAATGTTCAATAAACTTTGTAAAAATGTTAGTAATGTAAAACATTCAATAACATAAAAAATGTTCTTTGCAGCAATCATATTAACAAAAAGTTGGAAACAAAGTTCTAATAATATGTTTCCAATAGCAATCATATTCAAGGCAGCACAGGATGTTCACTCTCTTACTATGAAGTCAACTCTAAGGTGGCTCCCAACGATGCCTGGCATTCATATGCTTGGGTAATTGCCTCCCTTTGAGTGTGGGATGAATTTAGTAAATAGATTGTGACAGAGGTGATGGGCTGTCACTTCCCAGCTTAGGTTACAAAAAGGCTTTGGCTTCTGTCTTGGGTGCTCTTTCTCACTGTATCTCACTGGTTCATTTACTCTGAGAGAAACTGGCTGCCATGCTGTGTACTGCCCTATGGAGAGGCTCAAATGGCAAGGAAGCGAAGTCTCCAACCAATGACCAGTGAGGGCCGGAAGCCTACCAACAGCCATGAGGATGAGCTCGTATGGATCTTGCTGAAGCAGAGCCTTGATATGACGGCAGCCCCGGTGGATACCCTAAGATTCTAGGGCCAAGATCCTGAGCCAGAGGCACCCAGCTAAGCCCATCCAGATACCTGACCCACAGAAACTATGAGATAACAAATGCTTGTCCTTCTAAGTCACTACATTTTATAATGATTAGTTACAGAGCAATAGATAACAATTACACTTGTCACGTATAATAGGAGGACATTTGAAGCAACTTAAGTGTCCAGCAGTGGACAAATACTTACATCACAGTGCATCAATTCAATGAATATAAGGCAGCCATTAAAAATCATGTTTTGAAGATTTTTGATGACAAAGAAATGGTAATCACACAAATGAGGAAAAAGTTGAAGTACCTGAAATCAATATCACCTTAATACCAGGAAGCACTTTCTTCTTTCCTTTTTTACTATTTTTGAAAACTTCTAAAACTAGATGTGTTATAATAAGAGAAAGTATCTTCCTTCATTTTTGTTACTTACACTTTTCCAAAAAAAGATGAAGATCTTTACAGAGAGAAATGGTTAATTTCTATAAGCATCAGAAAAAAATAGGAGCTGGGACTGATGTTGTGGGTGAGGAACACGTGAGCCCTTTGGGGAAATAAGATGGAATTATGGCTGAGGACTCTACTACCATGTCCACCTCTCAATCTGTGGGAATCTGTCGTGAGGAAGGAAATGGAAGAAGAAATCACTACCTAATTTCTTCTTCTCCTTCTCTGTTTCTTAATCTCACTACCCCCAGGCTATACCCTGCATATTGGAGTTGGATCGCAGAAGGATAGAGAGCAAGGGTCTAAATGCAAATGGGATCAGCCACAAATTCTCAGATAAAGTAGGGAGAGAGGAAAGGCTAGGGACATTAAAGGGCTCCCCAAGTGATTCTAATGCGCAGCCAAGGTTGAGAACCACTACCTTAGCCACCCATCGCTTGTTCTTACGTGGCTATAATGAAAGGCTGAGACAAGAATGTAGGTCTTTCGGGATAATCCACCCATATATACTGCTGATCCTGCAAGTAAACAGATGGGGAAAAGAAAATGCTTCCCTCTTATTGTAAAATGGTATGACCTTTCTAGAAACCAATTAGGCCACATGGATCAAAATCTTTAAAAATACTATTAATATCATGCTGTTAAAAATCTAGCTAGGCTTTGGTCTAATGGTGCTCTCACCTCAGTGAACTGAGTGATATGGCATATCCTTTAAATTTGAAAAAAAAAAAAAAAAAAAAAAAGGCTGAATTTGTAAAAATCCCTAGCTTCATCCCAAAACAGAATGCCACCTGATGTTGCCTTTTAGCATTGTGCTTTTCTTCTGTCTCATTCAAAATCCCGATATATGTTGAGAGTTAGGCCCTTTTTTTGTTTCTCTCATTATTTTCCTTTGGTTTGTTTTGCTGTGTTCCCTTAGCAGTATTTTAACCTTGACTAGACGGCTGCTAAGGGGCTGCCTGGAGTGACACCCAGTGGTGATAATGAGGCCTGACGGCAGCTCCTGGCTTCCCAAGGGCAGCTAACTCAAAGAGCCTTTCCCATGAATGTCTCCCTCAAAATTCTCTTTCAGAACTTTTTTCCACATTTCCTATAAGTGATGTTTTTATGCCCCAAGGGTAACCATTTATAGGAATCTAAGCCATTTTTTCTGTTAAAGGATGTTTATTAAGTAGCTGTTGATCAATCATCTACTCTATAGAAGCTTCTAGAAAAAAACTATTGTTAGCAAATGGTCAAGAGTGTTCTTTAAAAAAAAAATAGCAGGGTGGGAAGCTTCTTTGACATGAAACAGACATATCAAATGTCTTCTATGCTGATACCCTGTCAACGCAAACCGGTCATTGCAGAAGCTCCTTTACTTAGAAACTTTTACAGAGAGGAGCATAACTACACGCCAAGGTGAACAACATGCCAGCTGTTCCCACCACCAACAGGCAGTGGCGACAGTCACTTGGTACTTCTGAACATCTTTAGGAACCTAACCTATTAATAAACAAAGGAATTAACAAGATCCTAGAGAAAGAGCTAAAGCAAATCATGACAAAAAGCAAGTAGTCAAAGTTTCTATCTCAAAGTCCCTGGTAGTATTTTGCAAAGGTCTTTCCCTCATTTCCAAACGTCCTTCCAGTGATCTTCACTGGTCCCCTCCTTACATGTGAATCCACATGCAGCTTTCCAAATACTATATCCATAGTGCCTCATCACTTTCTGTTGTTTCTGGCCAGTGAGATAAATAAGTAATTTCAAATTGACCAAAAGAAGTTAAGCATTGAATACTGTCAGAAATGAGGAGGTAGAATTGTCATAGATGAGAAAGTCCATGATCTTGAGGGGTAAATATTTGTAGCTTTCTGTAAGGCAAAATCATTTTAAAAAACAGGAATGATATTATTTGAAACTCCTGTATTAAGACTATTCCAACATGGAGTTGTGAGATCAAGTTTTGCCAGTCACTTGGTTATATACTTTAGCCATTTTTATAATGCCACGAGGTCAGATCAAGGCTTAATGTGCTTTTCTAATTAAAGTGCTTAAAATAAATAAATGGAGTTGGAACCCCCCTCCGCCCCCATGAAAAGAATCAGTAGAGAAATCAGCTTGCTATTGCCAGAACACATTAATCAAGACTAAACACCCACCTGAGAACAGAACGCCCCCGAAAGTCAGTACACTCGAAGGGTGAGTGGCAGAAGCACTGGAGTCACCATTGGATTTGACTCCCCATCCACCACCTACTAGGCAGCTGACCTTGAACTAGGTATTTAATCCTCCCAAGCCTCAACTCACATCCACAAAATGTGGATAATATTAGTTCCCACCTGATCCCATCAGGTTGTTCGGAGGACTAAGTGAGGTAACATATGTAAACTGCCTAGTAATGCACTTCACATGTAGTAACTGCTCACTAATGTTAGCCACTAGAATTAAAAGAAAATCTAAGCTACTTAAATCTTTAAAGAAATGGATATGGAGCAAATGTCAACATTTTCCACTTAAGAATAAAATTTTTTTCTAGGTTTGGGGAAATCTCCCTCTAATTTTATAGCAGAATGAAAATGAGGGAAAAAAACTGTATATGATCACAAAACAAAATAAATTATTTTCTCTCCAACCTAAGGAAAGAGCTACAGTCAGAAATGTGGTAGTTTTGACTTCCCCTGAAAATATGTTCTATGGAGCAAGCTATAAGAATAAGTGTATCCAAACAGAGAACAGAGAATGTCCCACTCATCAATGTCTACATCAGGGCCTCTTATCAATGAGAACCGAAAGTCACAAGATTCCATTAGCCCAGCGCTATCAAGGTATTGATGAGGCTGTGGAAAGACTTGTCCTTTATTGTAAGCTGCCTAGACACGCTTTCCTGATGGGGAAAGGGGCCTGTGGTGTCCTCTGCATGCTTAAGTATTGTTAGAAATACAGGGAGGGGGGAAGGATACCATTAAACCAATTTTATCTTAGCCAAGAACTGCATCACATGTCTGAGATCAATATGACTCACAAGACATATAGGTGGTTGATAGAGAGTAAGTTATCTTTAGTAAATTAAGGTAAGAGGTGATGTGATTGGGGGTGGGGAGGAGGCACACTCTCTTTTGAAAGATTAAGCTAGAAACTTCCCCACATAATTTGACACATCTCAGGGAAGAAAAAAAAAATGTTTCCTGCAACCGAATCTAAAACAGGTTCCATTCCCTAGAGTTTCATTTGTTGTGTAGCCCAGCTAAATAGATGAGGGCTGCCACCTCTAAGTCTAATTTTAAAGACATTTTTTAAAAAAGAAACCATCTCCTAATAAATACTTATAAGCTGTACATCACTGGCTTCAAATGCCAACATGTTCGTTATAGATCTAGCATCATATTCCAAAGTATAGAATGAGGTTACTTTATTTTACTATAAATCTGATCAAAAGTAGGTAGGAAAATCATATATATTCATATACAGTAATATATAGTATATAGTTTTAAGACAAAATTATTGAATATATAATTATATTGTATTATATGTAACATAATTTTAAATCTAAATGTAAACCATATATAATTTAAAAGACTATTTAAGGGAACTCTGATTTGAATATTTTGGAAAGCAAAAAATGTTTCTGTAACTCAATCATCCTTTCAATTATCTTGTCTTATGAATTTGCATTTGTGTTTTCTTAAAGAACACTTTTATTGTAATAGCTATAAATGCACATGCCTACATATAGATATGCAAGGTAATTACATTACTGATGCTTGAAAT